>NC_142437.1:15515000-16140000 GCF_059453495.1 Arachis ipaensis | reverse complement strand
GTTGTGTTTTTCGATGATATTCTCATCTACAGCAAATCATGGGAGGAGCATCTCTCTCACTTAACTACTGCCCACACAGTCCTATCTCAGCATTAGTTCTTTGCCAAGAAATCTAAATGCCACTTTGGTCAAACTCAGGTCGACAATTTGGGGTATATAGTGAGTGCCCAAGGGGTTAGTGTGGATCCCTTTAAGGTTGAGGCTATTTTGTCTTAGCCAAACCCGAACACCCTGAAGTAATTACGAGGATTTTTGGGGCTGACCGGTTACTACAGAAAATTTGTTTCCAACTATGCTAAACATGCAACCCCTCTGACTAACTTGTTAAAAAAGAACGGTTTTGAGTGGAGAGAAGCTGCTGACAGCGCCTTTGAAAGACTGAAGGCTGCCATGACGGACACTTCTATATTAGTTCTACTTGATTTTCCGTTACCTCTAGCCATTTTTTCCTTCTGAAAATGGAGATATTTATAAGGTCGTATGTTCACTGGCTTTACTCCCAGTTCAAGGGTGATTTAGTGGTCAATCTCTCTAGTTGGGGGTAAGTTGGTGGGTTCCTCGAAGAACTGACGGAATTTCTCTAAAATGTGTTGGACTTGATCCACCAGAGCGGGTACCTCGACTTTCCCTTTTTCCTCTTCCACCACTTTCAAGTGATAAAATCCGGCAACAACCTTGCTTGTCACTATCTTGTGCAACATTCTGTTACTAATTCCCTCTGATTGGAGGAGCCGCTCACCTTGCAAGGTCACAGCAACTTCATTAACCACAAATTGCATAGTGAGAAGTTCATAATGAGTTGTCACATACCCCAGGCCATCAACCATTGCACTTCTAACACAAAGTCCGCACTCTGTAGGTCTAACACATAGGTACCAATGTTAAATTGATAGCCTTGCATCACTAGGGGAATGTTGTCACATCTGACCTTACACCCGATAATGTCTCCATTACCAACCAATACTTAAAGTGAGGTTACTTGGAAAGAGGTTGATAGCATAGCAAGAGTTCCAGGCCCACTTGAGGATGTTGAGAAGGGTTCAAAAAGTGAAGAGGTTGGGCCAAAATTAGTGAATGAGGTGAGAGATGGCCAAAAAGAGAGTGAGAAAAATTCCAAAATAGATGGGAGGCTATACTAATTGATGGAGTGCAGTGTAGGAGATTACATTTAGGAGGTGAGATGGCTAATTTGTTAGAATGAGTGGAACTTATGATAAAAGGAAGGGATACCAGAATTGGGGAATAATCCGAAAATCATTGTGGAATCTATTAGAAGTCTGAATTTGGATCCTCTAAATTTTAAATTTGTACTTTAGAGGGTAAAGTTTGATCTTCTACCCTTGAATGATTTCTCTCTCATATTTATTTTTGGTCCCACCTATAAAATAAATGGTGAGAGATCACACTTTACTCTCTAAAGTGAAATTCAAACTTTAGAGAATCCAAATCCTAGAAGTTTCTCCCTCAACTCGAAGGAGGGATTACTTGTTGCATTGGCAAGTTGAGTTTATCAGCCACATTAGCCTTGACAAAATTGTGGGTGTTGTCGCCGTCAATTAGAATCATAACAAGCTGCCCCAAGTATGTTCCCTTCACTCGAAAGGTGGTGGGTTGGTATTGACCCACCATAGCATTAAAGCTGATCTCTAGTTGGGTTGGCTGGATGATGATCGGTTTCTCCGAATCGGTTAGTGTAATCACTGCTGGTTCTGGTTCTCACAGGATTTCATGCATCTCTTCTTCTCCCACCAGTAAGTAGTAAGCTATTTTGTATTGATGAGTGGGGACCACTTATCCTCATAATAATAGCATAAACCTTTCTCCCGTTTTGTTTGATTTTTGCTGTGGTAAGCTTCTTGAATGGGTGATATTGGTTAAAGTTTGATGGTTAGGGGTTATGTGGGGCTAAATTTGTAAGAGGGTCAGATTGGAGTGTCAATCTAACAGGGTTCAAGGGTTGTCTAGGTGGTTGTGGTCTATTAGTAGGCATTGTGTGATTGGGGTTATGGGTACTCATGGTTTTTCTAGGGTTGGTCTTTGAAGTTGCTTGGTGATTTTGCTCATAAAGTTTAGTAAGAGAGACAGCCGTGACATAAGAGGTAGGTTTAACTAAGAGTAGCTCACACTTGAGGTAGTCTTGTAGTCCAGCCACAAACAAAGAAATAACCAATCTTCGCTTAAACCAGTCACTTGATTTGATAAATCTTTAAATTGACTATGATATCAGCAACAGAATTCACCTACTTCAACTCTTTAATAGCAGCATTAGAGTCATAAAATATATTTTGACCAAATCAAATAATTAATGCATCTAAGAATAAATCCCAAGTATATTGAATATTGTTATTGACTCCCCATGTGTACCAATTAACGCAGGTCCAGTAAGATGAAAAGAGATGATACGTACCCTCATATCTTCTAGAACCACATACCACTTAAAGTATTTTTGGACCTTGAATGCCCACTCTTCCAATCCATCACCATCGATCAAAGGTAGCTCAACCTTCATCCCTTTCAAGGTCAACAGTGAGGGTTGAATTGGCGATCTCGATGACACTTGAGTCCCTTCCCAGGGTGAGTCACACTTGGCCTCCTTCAGCTTAAGAGTTCTCTTTAATGTAACATTGAGCTCTTTCATGGCCTCTTCCATGGTAGACAATCGGTTGTCATTGGACATAAATTTGTTGTTCAACTCGATGTGACTTTGTTGCAAGATGACAATTTCCATTTGTGAACGGGTGAGCTCATCCGAGACTCCATACCGGAATCTCTCTATGAAAGTACTAAATGTTGGTTCTGATTATATAAGAAGAAAAATTGTATAATAATTTGTATGTGAATTCAAATGTATAAAAGAAACAATTTATAGGAATAAATGAATAAATGGATTATGTATTGATGACTTCTATAAAAATTTCTCCTTCGAATTGAAGGAGAAACTCCTAATAGATCTCACAATAATTTCTAGATTATTCCTCAATTCTATTATTCTTTCTTTTTATCATAAGTTCTACTCATTCTAATAAACTAGTCACTTTACCTCCCAAATATAATTTTTTACTGTACATTTCATCAATTAGTATAGTCTTTCATTTATTTTAGAATTTTTTTTACTCTCTTTGATAATTTCTCCTTCATTTACTAATTTTGGTCTAACCTCTTTATTTCCTCAACCTTTCTCAGCATCTTTAAATGGGGCTGAAACTCTTGTTGTGTTATCACACCGGTTCAAAAATTTATTTAATTAGCTTGACTTTTTAGTTTGGAGACTGAAAGGTTGAATTGAATACTACAAAATAGTAATGGACATTGAACATTAAAGAAGAGATCAAAATAAAGTAACTTGCATGTCAAACACACTCTCCTGTGGATTTGTGTGTGTGGCTTGTGAATATAATTATTAGAGTAATTGAATATAGTTTTAGTTTTCAATTAAAATGAGTTAAAATAATATAATAAAGTAGCACGCTAATTGAATTCTCTACGAGAATAATGAAGATTACTTGACCTATTTCGATTCGTAAGTTTAAGTTTAGAGTAAACTACCAATTCGACTTTTATCCATTTTTCATAATAACAATATGATTTTTCACAATAAAAATGATCTATTTCGATTTTTGTTTTTATTTTCGTGATATAATGCGGTACTTGTAGGTGTTTTTTTGTTAACTCTAAATGGAAACATTGACGCGTCAGGTTCAGAAATGGACATTGACCTAATTGTCTCTAAATTTAAATTGGTTAGGGATTTATTTGTCTTTATTTTTTAAACAATATCTTTTTTAAATTATTTTTTATTATTATATATTCTTTTCTCAATATTTTATTAAATATATAGTATAATAAGTACAAACTAATTAATAAAGTATTCAAATTTAAAAATATCATTTATTATGAAACTAAATAAATAATTCTCAAATATAATTTTTAAATATATAAATAATAAAGATTAAAATATGATTAATACATTAATAATAATAATAATCCTATGATATAATATTAGTATTATGATCTAGATAATTTTCACAATAAAATAAAAATCAATAAATATATTATTTAATATATAGTAAAATTTTTTTGAGTAATAACAAATTTAATTTAATTTGTTTTCTCTCTTTAAACTAAATTAATAACACTAAAATACACTATGAATAAGCTAATAATACTAAATGAAATAAAACATACACACACATTACGAAGACCATTCATAAACTCAACAAACTCAAAACATCAATAATATTATTAATCTATTAATTTAGTTTAAAGAGATAAAAAAGTTAAATTTGTTATTACTCAAAAAATTTTTACTATATATCAAATAACGTTATTTTATTGTAAAAATTATCTAGATTATAATACTAATAATATATCATAGAGTTATTATTATTAATGTATTAATCGAATTTTAATATTTATTATTTATATATATTTAAAAATTACATTTGAGAATTATTCATAATAAATGATATTTTAAATTTGAATAATTTATTAATTAATTTGTACTTATTATATTATATATTTAATAATTTATTAAAAAAATATTAATATAATGAATAAAAAATTTTAAAAAAGATATTGTTTAAAGAATAAAGATAAATAAATCCCTAACTAATTTGAATTTAGAGACAATTAAATCTATGTCCATTTCTGAGCCTGACACATCAGCATTTTCTGTTCAGAATTGATAGAGAAACATCCACAAAGACTGCGTTGTGTTACAAAAATAGAAGATAGAAATCGAAATGGATCGTTTTTATTGTGAGAAATCGCGTTATCATTCTGAAAAATAGACAGAAGCGAGTTGATAATTCACTCTTAACCTTATGAGTAGAACAATTATGCATCAAATATATACGGACCTCCAACTTAGGAGTTTAAAGTATTTAAGAAAAATTCAATGGGAAGAAATGGGCCAAGATGTTTAATTTTTTAATTTTGTGTAAATAGGTAATTTTTAATTAAAAATAAAAAATTATGTTTTGGATTAAAATATCAAATTTGGGTCAAACTTAGTGCCCTTTTAATTAGAAGTTAATATATTTGAATTGTTTGTTAAAAAAAGGAATAAAAAAATTAAATGGGCTAAATACGTTAGTGCATTTACTTCGAAGTAGGGGTGGCAATACTACCCGAACCTGCGGGTATTCACCCCGCTCCTACCCGCTCGGGCGGGTTTTAACGGTGTGGGTTCTTGGGCGGGACGGGGCGGGGTCGGATTTAGGTTAAACCCGCCTCTACCCGCCCCGGTATATATAATATATATAACATATACAAAATAATTAGTAAAATAATTAATAATATTATATTATATATAAATCTTTACTTTAATTTATGTTATGTATGTAAATGGTGGTTATATAATTTTTAAAATTTTATTTTATTTGTTGGATTTAATAATTATAGGAGCGGGTAGGGGCGGGACGGGTACCCACAGGAGCGGGTTAGGGTTTAACATTTTATTACTCGCAGGTAGGGCAGAACGGGTTTTATACAGATTTTTTGTAGGGCGAAATGAGATCGGATAGAGCAAAAACCCGCCCCTACCCGCCCTGTTGCCATCCCTGCTTCGAAGAGCAGTGCATTTAATCACGGATAATTAATCGGACTAAGAAAGTTAACCGACTCATTTTCACGGGCCTATTTTTAGAGTAAAAATTTTGCGCATTTAAAATTGTTAAACAGGTCAGTCAGTTAGCTCGATGGATTTTGTCTATTTTAACAGCCTTAACTAGAATTGTAATGTTAGCCTTAACTAGAATTGTAATGTTATCTTTAAGTAAAGTGAACAAATTTTGCCTCAAGTTTTTCAAAGTAAAAGTAGAGAGGGAATATAAATTTTGTTATGATTTGGATTTTTTTAAAATGTAACTAAAGAAAGAAGATTTGATTTTTAAGATTCTTTTCATAAAAGAACAAGTCATTAAAATATAGTTTTAACTATCACTGATGAAGAGAAATTGTGATTTGAATTTTAAGTGCAATTTAGTTATATTTTTATGAAAAAATATTATTCTGTAATAGTTAAACTATTTCTCATTTTATACTTAGTATGTATTTAGACAAAATTAAAAATCTTTAGGATAATAGAATATCTTTATTAATGATTATCTTGTTATTTAGCATGATTAGTACTATTGTTATTATTATGGGTAATATTAAGGGGAAAAAAAACAAAAATTACAAATATAATTTATGTACATTTTAATTGAAATTGTTACCATCATAATTTATAAAAAACTCCATTTAATAAATTGTGAAATGTGATAAATTCTATTTGAATATGTGCAAAGCAAGGTTCTGAAAATCGGACCGGACCGGCCGGTCCGACTGGTTAACTGCGAACCGGTGGTTTTTACGGTTTGGTTCAACATTAAAAATTGCCAAAATTAAAACCGTTTTTAAACTGTTGAATCGGTTGAGAATTGGTCGGTCGGACCGAACCGGGACTCAGCCGGTTTTCTTATTTTGCCCAAAAATGCCAAAACGCAGCCGTTTAACATTCAGTGAAACACCCCCAACCCTACCAACCCTAACTCCCTCCAACTCTCCAACAACGCAGCACACACTCCCTCTCTCGTCCCTCCCATCACCCTTGAATTGGCCATTCTTCTCAACACCGGCGAGCTCAATCCCTCACTTTCGTTCAGCCGCCAGACTGCTCCTAACGTCGTCGCCGGTTGGAGCTTCAGAGCTCAATCCGTCCCTCACTTAGCTAACATCGCAGACTCTCAGCAGTGGAAGCACAGTCGCCGGGCTCGCCTCCTGCCTCCGTCGCGTAGCTCTGTTCCTCTGTCGCAAGCTCTGTTCCTGCTTTCGTCGCCAGTTCTGTTCATGCCTCTGTCGCCAGCTCTGTTCTTCTAGGTATTTTACTATTTTTTTTAACAATAATTGTTGAATAATCTCTGAACTTGTTATGGCTTTATTGGTTGAATAATTCTTAATTAATCTATGAATTCCGAGGTTGAATAATAGGTTGAATAATGGTTGAATATTGTTAATTAATAATTTTGAATTTGTGATTTACTGATTTTTCATTTAACTTCTTCAATTATTGTTGTCTGTGGTTTAGGATTGATAATTTGTAGTTCTATTATCTTTAATTTCTATTTTGAATTTTAGTTTTTACAGTGATTGACTAATTTTGTTTGATTCTATTATGGTTCTGCTTCTATCTTTTGTTGTTAATTTTTTTTGTTGTATATCTGTTGCTGTCCTTGAGAGTTGAGAACTTGAGATTATTGAGTTGTAGTATTTGGATATTTGGATACTGTAAAGTGCATTTGCGCATATTCTAGATGAATTAGAAGAGAAGCTGGTGATAAGATTTTAAACTGTGAAATCATGTGTTGTTGCTTGAATTTTAGAAGAAAGAGCAATGTAATGTATTCCTATTTATGATTCCATAAGACCAAGGTTAAATTAACAATTCAGGTGGAGTTAAGTTTTGTTTATGAGTAATTAAATGCACGAAACAAGAATAGGATTGCTAATTAAATTTGGAATTTCTTATTAGTGACTTGTTAAGGTGCTGTTGTTGTTATGCTGCTGTTTTGTTATGGCACTGTTGTTGTTATGCTGCTGTTTTGTAATGGTTGTTGCTGAATGCTACTCTGTTTTGCTGAAAACTTACTCTATTTTGTAATATTATTGAATGCTGTAGGCAGAATTTAGGTTAAGAAAACTTACTCTGTTTTGCTGAAAACTTACTTTGTGTTGTTGTTTTGTTAATGCTGAAAACTTATTCTGTTTTCTTGTTTTGTTAATGCTGAAAACTTACTCTTCTTGGGTTTTGGCTCCTGTTTTTAATTGCTGATGGCTCCTGCTTTAGGTTAAGAACATGGTTAATCATTGTAGTTACTGGTTATGTTGGTTTTGCTAGCTTTGTTTGTAATTGTTGGGTGAAGGTTTAATGTTTTGTAATTGATGGCTTTGTTTTCTAATTGCTGGTTTTGCTGATGGCTCCTAATTTTTTTGTTCAAATTTGCTAATGGCTTTGATTTGTAGTTGCTGGTTGTACTGGTTTTGCTGGCTTTGTTTGTAATTGCTGGGTGAAGGTTTAGTGTTTTGAATGTCTGATACTCTGATTTGTGATTTCTGAATCTGAAATTAATTAAATAATTGATTTTGTGTTGTTGAAATTGTTGATTAAAATGGATTTGTTATGCTGCTGTTGCCGTTTTTTAATTTTTAAGTATGATGTTTCTGAATTTTTATTGAAATAGTTATTGATTTCAGGGTTTAGAGTGATTATTTGTTGCTGGTATTTAACTTTTGTTGCTCTTAAGTTCTGTTAAGTTGCTACATTCAAACTTGTGCATTGGCCTATTCATCTTCACTTGCAATAACAAAAAGCTTCTCATTTGATTATCCATTAACTACCTCATTTTCTGGTACCATTCCTTTTGTTATGGCTTTAGCTGAAAAAATTGGAGGGGCTGGATGAGGAGACATTGATGCCTCAGAAGACACCACCACCATCAACATATCCTTGTTACTTGAAGGTTTCTTTAGCACAATAGTTGAAATCACAATCATAATTACATAATATGTTTAAATAATTATCCCAAAAAAAAAGAAACTCACAAGAATATCTTGAGATTTTGATGATTGATAAATCTTTATGTTGACATTTAATATTTGAAATTTCTTTATACTATTTAACTTGAATTTGTATATTAATAAGATTATATGAATTTGATTGATGACATTTAATGTAGTTTTTTAAATTTGAAAACTATTTTAATATTTATATTATATTATAATTATATTTTAGGATGTTTATTTATAATTTATTTATTATTTTATTTTAAAATAGTTTTTTCGATTGAACCACCAATTAGACCGACTAAACCAATAACTAGAACGATTTGATAACCAGTCCGATTTTCCGAACCTTACTGCAAAGTATATATACATGATGGAGTCAATAGTATTTTTTTTAAAGTGCTGCTAAAATATGTACACTACTTTTTAAAATTTTATCTAGTAAATTTTTTATTTTATTTTTCAAATTAAAAATATTATTTTAATTTTAATAATATTTTTTAAATATTATTAAAATTTTAAAACCAGCAAAGTCATCATAATTATAAACATCATAATATATATATATATATATATATATATATATATATATATATATATATATATATATATATATATATATTTCAAATTTTAGTGGCCCACTTATTCCCACAACTATATGAATATAATAACTAAATCTATCCATATATATATATATATATATATATATATATATATATATATATATATATATATATATACTAAAATTTGAAAATGCCCGAAATATACAATAATATATTTATTTGTCCTCATGTACTATTAAATTTGACCACAGTATATTAAAATGTCGTAAATATTATTATTTTATTAGATTTAATTTTACTAATACATAAAATTATTATGTTAAATTAATTTCAAATTAAATAAAAATGATCTTATTAAAATTATTTTAATATTAAATTTTGAAATAAATTACATAATAAAATATAATTATAACAATTATTGTTATGTTATATATACTTTATTTTTTTACTTTAATGTCAACATTTTTTGAATTCGTTAATATATATATTAAAATGGAACATGTTATAATATATATATAAACTAATTAATAAAGTCACCAAAAAAAAAAAAACTAATTAATAAATTCTTGAAATCTAAAAACAACATTTTAATTTGAAACAAGAAAAAAGAAATACAGCTAAATGAGAAGCATGGTCCAAATTGGAGAACCAACATCACATGAAACTAAAAGAGGGGATCTCCAAAAGGAGAAGAAATTAAAACAAAAAAGCTTAGAAAGAGAAGAGAGTTCTTGAGATTTATAGTGTTCCAATCCGGAGAAGAGAAACCCAGCTTGGCACGTCTTTTCCTTGCTCTCTTTGGTCTTGTCTTCACTGCAATGGTGGTGGATTGCCGTGTATACCTGGCACAGTTGAAAATAATTATTTCATTATTTGAGGAATGAGATATATATATGTTAAAAAGGAAGATAAAATTTCCACTAAGAAAAAAGGGACACTTTATTTTTGGAACAACATAAAAAACTAGGTTATATATGGATAATCATGATCATGATCACCATTAGTATCATCCCCGGTTGATGGGTTTGGAGGTCTTTTTGGAAGCATTTGCATGAACTCATCTTGTAGTAATGGCCTCCATGCTTCTCCATATTTAGGAGAACCAATCAAAATCACCAACACCGTCACTATAGCTATCAACACGAACCTCCTATAATTGTTAGAGAATGACGACATGATGAGTTCCTCGTATATATGTATCTTATGTTGTCTGATCTTGATGGGCTTGAAAGCTAAGCCAAAAATTTGTGAGAGATCTTAAGTGAAATGATCAACGTGTGATGAATATTACACACACATATATATATAAATATAAGGTTGCCGCGTGCTGCCAATTCAATATCATAAGGGTAGGTAGATTTAGACTATTGGGAATGAGAACAATCTTTTTTGAGTTGACTTTGAATTGATGAATAATGTTAGTGGTTTGAATTCAGTAGATAGAAGCTTACCGGCGATTTCGAATTGAAGGTTAAAACTTAAGCTAAAACTATATAAGGTTAGCTATATATATGTTTTCCTTTCTGATTTTGATGTCTTAGATATGTAAGGCAAAAATATTGAAACTTACAGAAAATTATGATCAAAGCCATATAAATATATAGTTTGTGAATACGGTAACTATGGTAGATTTGGTCACTACAACGAATTCGGGCTGAGGCAACCCTTTAAAAACGTTGCTTATAATAAGAGAAAGTGTTGCTTTGATAAAAGACAACACTTTCCGACAAAAGGCAACGCTTTTTGGGGGTTGGCTATACGGCCGTTACCTTTGGTCTAAGGCAACGCTTTTGTATATTAAAGGGAACCCTTTTTTTGGCAACCTTCAAAAAACGTTGCCTTTTCCGCAAATAAAGCAACTCCGCGAAAGGGTTGCCTTAGAGCACCCAAACACAACGCTTTATATGAAACGCTATGGCAACACTTTTTACGAGTTGTATTTTCTAATATATAAAGCAACACTTGTCTAGAGTTTTTTAAGTTGCTTTTTCATATACCTAAAGCAACACTTGTACAAATTTTTTCAAGTTGCCTTTTCCTCCATCTAAAGCAACACTTGTCCAGGTTTTTTTAAGTTGCATTTTCATATACCTAAAGCAACACTTGTCCAAATTTTTTTAAGTTGCCTTTTTTATAGACCTAATGCAACACTTATGTAGGTTTATTTATAGTTGTCTTTTTTTAATACCTAAAGCAACACCTTATTAAATTTTTCTTAGATTCTCTTTTTTAATATCTAAAATAATATTTTTTTTATCTTTGTTATATTTATATGATATTTGAAGAATATATAACACCCGCATTTGAATAAGATAATAATATATATTGCATATATATATAGAAAGGTCTTCCAAGTACCAATTAACATATATATACTTGCTAGTAAGTTACCAAGTCAAATAAATAATAAACCTAAGTAAGCAAAATACATGTTTTTCTGCTAATGAACTTAAACAAAAAAGAAACTAAGTTGTCCACTAAAAACTAAGAAGACTTTGTGCTTCACCATTGTGGCAAGAATTGTCTTTATGTCTTCAGAAAACTTCCTCCAACAATAAGAAAGCTGTAGTCAAATTTAAATGAACAAAATAATTATAGTCAAAACATCAGCTATACAATAATATGTATACTCAAGTGGTACAACAATTTAGCATACATATACCTATTCATGATTTGGTATATGAGTCGATGGAGGAGAATGCCGAGGAACTAAATTTGGATCTTGTGCACTATTTGCAGACGATTGCTTAGATCGCAAGAGAGAAAGCGCTTCATCAACATTCATACCAGGAGAAGTTTGTTGCAACATAAGTTTCACAATATCTTCCAATCCTTGCAGTCGTTGCTTATGGTCATCTAATTCAGTTTTTAAAGCTGTTACCTTCTCTTCACTTTGTTTTTTGATTTCATCTATTTCTTTATTTTTCTTAAGAGAAGTTTTTGTAACAGTTCTTCCATAACATCGAACTCTTCCTGGATTCTCTTTACCAAAAACTTTTTGAAATGCATTAGTAGGAGTTTCTCCAACTTCTTGGAGATCATCAAGTTTATCCTATACACACAAATATATGATATGTCTATTTTTAGTGATAAAAATTCAATGAAAGAATCCAAAAACCTATTGCTAACTAATAGGGACAGCAATCCAAAATAGCCATAAAAGAGCCATAAAACAGCAGTCCATGATAGCCATATAACATGGTTGTAAATTGTCACAGAACAGCAATAAAATCAACCATAAAACAGCCATGAAATAACCATAAAATAGCAGTCCATGATAGCCATAAAACATGGATAAAATAGCCATAGAACAGCAACTAAATCAGCCATGAAACAGACATAAAATAGCCATAGAACAGCAACTAAATCAGCCATGAAACAGCCACAAAATAGATACCACAAAACATAGAAAGCAGCAAGTCAGCAACCATGACAACCACAAAACAGTCATAAAGTAGATACTAAAACAACAACCATGATGGCCATAAAACAGTCATAAAATAGCTGCCATGACAGCCATAAAATATGCATAAAATAGCCATAAAACAGCAACTAAATCAGCCATGAAACAGCCCATGAAACAGCCATGAAACAGTCGCAAAATAGATACCATAACAATAATCATGATAGGTATAAAACAGCAAAAAAATAGCATCCATGACAGTCATAAAACAACTACTAAAACAAGAAAATTATAGAGGAACTTACAATAACAGCTTGTGTTTCTACATCAAGTGTTTTCCCTTTTAGTCCATTCCGAGTTGCAACAAACATTTCAGCTTGATTTGGTTCCTCTTTGTTCTCTTTTTTCTCACGCTACAGATCAAGATAACAATTACAAAGTCATAACATACTAAAATTAGGGAGAAGTAACAAGTAGAGAATTTTAACTCAAATGTGACCTTACCAAATTAACACACACTCTTGCAAAATTGATTGGGCCCATTTTATGCCTCCATTGTTGCTTCTTGCGATTTTCAGAATTTATAACACACATAGCCTGTGTTTAAAATAAACAATGATGAAAAAAATATAAAAATTGAAAGAATTATACTTGATCATATCAAATAATAATAATTGAAATCCTCTAGCTCACTTTGACAGTTGGAATACTCCAATATGCAATTAGCTTCCGAAATTGTATTTCTGGAATTTCCAAAGGACGATTCACCAACATATCCTCAATATTTCCAGAATAGGGTTCAAAATGCTTCTTTTTTATTCTTGTTTTGTAACGCTTCCATGCTCCTTGAACACCAGTCATCACCCATAACTTTGAAGATTTTGGAAGAATGAACTTTGACTACAAACACATCAATTTCATCATATCATATGCATAAAATAATTATTAACATATGGCATAAACATAAAGATAAATGGAACTTACATTAATATACTTCCAAATGCGCTTTTTGATTTGCTTAGGCACAGCTTTCCAATTAGTGTACATCAAGGTAATAAAATCACTATTCCTTCCCATTGTTCCAATAAAATTAGTTAAATCCTTCACTCTTTGAGCTGTTGGCCCCACGGCTGCTCCCTGATCAAAAGTCACTTCCTCCCTTTCTTCCCAAGTTCTTGCATAAATCTTTAGGCATCTTGTTTTTCCACGAGTCTTTTTAACCTTTGAAGTATCTAAATTAAAAATTGAGAAATAGTACAAGCTTTAGGTATGGAAAGGGCAGCCCCATGCTCATAGATAAAAAGAAAATGTAAAACAAATAACAACAAACTAAATTACATCACCTTCTACATGAGCCTCTTCCATAACTTGATCTCCTTCTACATCAAAATTGTCACTTTCATGTTCACCAATATAATCTTCCTCAGACGGGATATGAACATTTTCTCCATTATTTGGGGATGGCCTAGATCTAGCATCCTCAGAAGTTGGAACTTCATTATGCTCCTCTTCTCTTTCCACATGAATTTCTTGGTCACCCAAAAAAGCATCAAGAGTCATTGCTGGACGCTTTAAGTTATTTTTTAAGTTTGTCAAGTTAGCTGGTTCTTTTTCAGTAGCTCCAGCATCCTCACCAATTGACTCAAAGTCATCTTCCTCTTCTCTTTCCACTTCTACTCCTTCTGTATGTAAAAAGGCATCAAGAGCCATTGCTGGACACTTTGCCTTACTCTTCATCTTCTTAGGAATTAGTTGTTCTTCTAGTTGAACATTACTCCTCACTTGGTTTTGGGAAGACCTCAAAGACCGGTTCATAACATTGTCTACAAGTATTTTATTTCTCCCTTCCATTGAATTCTCCCTACTATATTTGTCTCCAATTTCTGAAATTTTTCTCCTGGGCTGTTGTGCTATTTTGGCTTGATTACTTCCTTTATCACCTTTGGTTATAAAATTCCGAACTAGTTTCGCAGCAGAAGATACTTCCTTCATTTCAAATTCCTTAACTTTTGCATGAGCTTGATACTTTTTTACCAGTCTTTTCCTCTTTGAAGTTGCTCCGTTTTCCATTAAGTTGCTGTATAAAAATATTAAAACAGCCATGTAAATACAATTGCATATGCATCTAATAAGGGGAAGAGGTAAACCGTAACAAACAATTACCAAATTCTATATCACAATATTCAGCAAATCATGTTCAAAACTGCTAACATAAAGCGATAAATCTGACTTATATACCATAAAAGAGGGAAACAAGGAACTCAAAAAGTTTTCGGAATCATATTCTTCACTTAAAAGGCAGAAAAATGCAGAAAAATTCAAAATGCAGAAAAATTCAAAATGCAGAAAAATATGTCCCACACAAACTCATAATCAAGATGTAGAAAAATTCAGAAAATTCTAAGAAGCAACAATCAGAACATAAAAGAGGAAAAACAAGTTGAAAACTGCTAACATAAAGCGATAAATTTGACTTATATACCATAAAAGAGGGAAACAAGTCACTCAAAAGTCTTTAGAATCATATTCTTCATCCGATCCTGTGTTATACTCTTGGGAAAAATAGACTTCTTTTGCGACATCGACCAGAACTTCATTCAAATCATTCCTTACCAAGTCTACTTCACCATCATCATTAGGTATAGAAGGAACCGTCGAATTATCAAATGGCTCATTTTCATAAGTATCTTCAGCATCAATGGCAACTTGATCACTTATGCTAAATAGGTCCCTTGGAACAGTCTTCATTACATAATGTTTATTTTTATCAAATGCATCTTGCACATAGAAGCATTGGTGCACTTGACATGCCAACACAAAAGGCTCTTCCTGATAGCACTTTTTGTTAAAATGCACATATGTCGAGCCATAAGCATCCTCCCTAGCCTCATACCAATCACATTTGAACAATGTAACCTTAAAATTTCCATAGTAGTCCAACTCAATGATATCATTCACTCTACCATAATAAGAAACGTTTTCATGAATTGGATTTGCATCCTTTGTGCTTGCAAAGCTTGTCGTTAATGCTACTAAAGTAACACCACTATTTTGTGTCTTGCGTCTTACCTCACGTTGCCTAGTGTGAAATCTATATCCGTTGATAAAATAACCAGAATATCTTTTTGCACATTGGGTTGGTCCTCTAGAGAGCTCTTTTATCCAATTTGGAACATCATGCCGCAAAGCACGTGTTTTAAACCATGTAGAAAAGTTTTTGCTATGGTTTTTAGCTCTCATCCATCGTGTTCCTTGTTGATAAGTCTCATGCTCACTAAAACTCAAAAGTATAATATTTGTAAGTATAAAACAGACCTATCAATTTCTAATTAAAATACCAAAATATAGTAGAATTAGTATGAGTTACCTAACATAGTCGTCTATCTTGTGACAATTCAATAATATGTAGCTATGAACTTGCTCTCGGGACTTGTCATCAAGGAGAAAAGGTTCACCTTTCTTTGCACCCAAAGGAACACCTCTTTTTGGAAATAGATTCGAAAATGCATCTGTAGTTTCCATCATAGAATTATTAGGTGCATCATTATTTCTGGGTTGTCTATTCAATTTTGTTTGGACACCAGAATGTAAGTAACGCGAGCAAAATGTCAAACATTCTTCAACCAAATATGCCTCTGCAATAGATCCTTCAGGACGACTTCTGTTTCGAACATAGGACTTCAAAGTACACATGTATCTTTCGGGAGGATACATCCACCGAAATTGAACTGGACCTCCCAATCTCACTTCATTAGCCAAATGAATAGGCAAATGAATCATTATGTCGAAGAAAGAAGGAGGAAAGATCCTCTCTAATTGGCATAATGTTGTGACAATATCCTCTTCTAATTGATCTATCTCTTGTAATGTGATAGACTTTTGACACAATTGACGAAAAAATGAGCTAAGTCGAATCAAAGGAACTGCAACTTGATCTGGAAGTATTCCTTTGATAGGAATTTGTAACAAATAGTGAAGCATGAAATGAGCATCATGAGTCTTATAACCAGATATTCTTCTCTCCAAAAGGTTCACACACCGAGAAATATTTGAAGCAGAGCCATCTGGCAACTTTGCTGTCTTCAAGACGTCACAAAAAATTGACTTTTCAGCATTGGTCATTGAGTAGCTTGCCTTTGCCAGCTTCACCTTTTTCCTACCATTTGTTTTCTTGGGGTGAAGGTTCTTTCGAATGCCCATTTCTTGTAAGTCATATCGAGCATTTGTGTGATCTTTTGTCTTGCCAGAAATATCCAAGAGAGTTCCAAGAATACTATCAACTATGTTCTTTTCTATGTGCATCACATCTAAATTGTGTCGTGATGTATTATACTGCCAGTAAGGTAAATCAAAGAATATTGACCTCTTCTTCCATGGACCATCTTTCTTTGGTTTTAGCTTCCCAAATGAATTATCCACATACTCCAACTGACTTAAAGCTTCAGTACCCGACAATAATGGTGGAGCTTGCCTATATTCTACTTTTCCATTGAAAGATCTCTTATTAGCTCTCCATGGATGATCCTCGGGCAAAAAGGCACGATGACCCATATAGCATGTCTTGCGACTATATTTAAGATAGTTAGAACAAGTCCCATGGTTACAACAAGGACAAGCTAGCTTCCCTTTTGTACTCCAACCAGATAGCATTGCGTAAGCCGGAAAATCACTAATTGTCCACATAAGAGCTGCATACATTTGGAAGGTTTCATTTTTTGATGCATCATATGTTTCCACCCCAACCTCCCACAACTCCTTCAACTCCTCGATCAAAGGTTGCAGGTAAATGTCTATATCATTTCCTGGTGACTTTGGTCCAGGAATTAGCAACGACAACATAAAGTATTCCTGTTTCATAGACATCCATGGCGGCAAATTATAAGCCATTAAAACAACAGGCCATGTGCTATGAGATATGCTCATGGTTCGATATGGATTGAATCCGTCACTTGACAAGCCAAGTCTCACATTACGGGGATCGAGAGCAAAATTTGTATGACGATTGTCAAAGTCCTTCCATGACTGCCCATCAGCGGGATGCCTTAACTTCTCATCTTTTCTGCGTTCTTCGTCATGCCACCTCATGCTTTTAGCTGTTGCTGAGCACATGAATAGTCTTTGAAGCCTGGGAATTAGGGGAAAGTGTCGCAACGTCTTCACAGGAATATTGTGATATTTTTTTGAAGGCAAAACATCAGCTTCAACTACAGGATGCACAATCCAACGCGAAGCGCCACATTCATGACAAGATGTGTCCTTCTCGTACTCTTTCCAATATAGCATGCAATCGTTCGGGCATGCGTCAATCTTTTTATAGTCAAGACCTAAGTCTCTCACCATAGTCTTGGCTTTATTGAAAGAAGTAGGAATATTTAAGTTAGGAATAGCCTCTTTTAGCAACTCCAAGAGAGAAGTAAAAGAGGCATTACTCCACCCATGTTGACACTTTAACAAGTATAGTCGGATGGTGAAAGACAACGTAGAAAACCCGTCGCAACCAGGATACAGTTCTTTGCTAGCCTCTTCAACCAAGTTATAGAATTTCTTTGCATCTTCATTCATACCTTCTTTTATCCCTTCTGCTTGTGCCACATCCCGAAATCTATCGTTCAACAAGGCGTCCATGTCGTCGTACGAGTTAGTCTCACTCTCACTGTCAATCTCATTATCGCTATCGCTATCAACATCCATGCCGACTACGCTTTCCCCATGATGAATCCATCTCGTATAACCATTAACGAATCCAAAGGCAATCAAATGAATATAAATTGTTTGTCTTTTGTGCCACAAGAAATTACAACACTTTGCACAAGGGCATAAGATTTCCTCTCCTTGTGGGTATCCGATGGAGTAAGCAAAGTCTAAGAAGTCATTGACACCGTTACTAAACTCAACTTTATCTCTCGGTAAACTCATCCAATCTTTCTCTAGGTCTTGGGAAAACCTAATTATTCATATATTATTACTACTATTTAACTAATAACCATGTAAATAATAATGTTTATGCACAGTAAGTATATAAATTCATAAAAAAGGCACATAAAAATATTATTATTAAAATTAAGAAACAATGAAAAAGACACATAAAAGACATTCAACATGAAAAAAAAAACTGCACAAAGGTCATAATATACATATGAAAACATACAATTATAAGTAAGATAAAAAAAACTTACGGAGTCATGGCTAAACAAATTGCAATCTTCAAGTCCTAGAATGTCCACGAATGTTCTTCAAACTCCTCTGAAGCAATATTTCTGTATAACAGAGGAAAGTATCAAATTTACATAACAAATTTGCTTACTCATTGAAAAATGCTGCACTTTCAAAAAAAATTACTGGAAGAAAGAAACTCTGGGTCCGATGCCAAATATTTGAAATGGAAAATAATATTCCTTCCTTAAAAAATAGAAAAAGAAAAAGAGTAATATTATATTAATCTGAGAAATAAAAATATATACGTATATATAACTTGTAATAAATTAGTCTTTGACCTACTGGAAGAGACGTTAAAAAAAAAAGCTAGTTATTTTTCGTACCCACTATATATCTATGTGTCGATAAGCTAACACGGAAGATAGTTTTATGCTTGAAAACACTCAATATGAAAGTATCAAACTGCTCCATTAACTATATCACATAAGAACACAAAATATATAATAAAAGAAATGAAGACTTAAATGCATCTTAAATGTTCCAACTTTTTCCACCAGTATTGTTGCCATCCATCTTAAATGTTCCAACTTTATAAAATATTATTAACAGAGAAACCACTTAATTATATATTTGAAGTACTAGTAATGCAATCTAAAAATATATTGTTAGAGTCACTACTGTCTAATTCATTAAGCTTGCTTATGTCATTATAATTCAATAAGTGTGCCAGTAACCCTTAATTATTTATCAACCACAAACTTAAGTGTCTATCTACTTGTTTATTAAATACATGCATGTCCCAGCATTTTTAGTTTGCAATGTCATGACTACATTTACAAGAGCATTTTAATTTGGAAAACACATTCGGTGATTAAGCAAGCAAGAATTCAATTTTTCTTCTTCTTACTAGACTATTTCTGAATCAAGCTCTTCT
Source organism: Arachis ipaensis (assembly GCF_059453495.1). Classification (NCBI taxonomy): domain Eukaryota; kingdom Viridiplantae; phylum Streptophyta; class Magnoliopsida; order Fabales; family Fabaceae; genus Arachis; species Arachis ipaensis. The sequence goes on along the minus strand of NC_142437.1, from coordinate 16,120,400 downwards.
AAAAAAACCAAGGTTGATAAAATAAAAAAAAAATAAGACTCCAATTACAAATTAAATAATATGTAAGCTTTTACTTTTCACTTTATCTATCTTCTCAATTTATAAATCTTTCTCCTGCAAAGATAAAATGCAAATTCTGCCAATTGCAGTGAAGTAGTTGCGCAATGACTTAAAAATCTAAGGACACATCAACCAGCCAAAATTATAAGATGGAAATGCAAACCATAAGTATCAGATTACAAGAAACAACTGCAAATATCTAAAGGAATGGATAGAAACAAAGGAACATCTTACTCTTGAGATACTTTGTGGTATTTGAAAATGTCTTCAATAGCTGAAACATTTTCAGGAAAAAGATAGATAGATAAGAGTCAATGTATTGTACACAGTAGCTAATCTTTCAAAAGTAGTAAACCAATATTAAAAAAGAAGGTATTTTAATAGGCGAACATCCGGTATTTTCTTTTCTTCTACAAAGGATACAGATACCTCTGCATGGCATATAGTAAACTCTACAGCCCCAGCACCTAAGTCATATCCGTGTGTCAAAAACAATGGTCATTATAATTAGAGAAAGTATTAGGATGCCACATATATCCATCCTTGAACCTTAAGCCTGATATAGAACCTAAACAACTTGTAATTGATTATCAATATCTGTACAATTGGATGTTCTTTAATGCAGAGTTTCAATTTTTCTGCATGCTGTTACATTTCAAATGTCGTCATTGTTTTAAAAGATAAGTTACCACATTTTATGTGACAGGTTTCGGTGCATGCTTAATAATTACTAAATTCTCAAACACAATGTAGCTTTATTCATAAATTGGTTAAGATTTCAAAAACACAAATTCGTGAACTAACTTATTTCTTGATAATTTTATTTGGAAATAATATAAAAACTGCTAAATAACCATGGGAGTTCCCAATGCAAGTGTGAATTGACCCTTGAATAATTCTTGTTCACCGAAGATAAATTATTCAAAAAAAATTGAAAGCAAACCCCTAAATTCAGAATTATTAAGAAGCCCCAAAAAGACATGCATTCAGAAATTCGATTTACATACTAAAATTCAGAACAGTCCCAATTCTTCATTCACAATCAATGCATTCAGAATATTCATTCCATAGTAAAATTAAGAAGCTTTCTTACCAACCTGATGTTGAAAAAAATCTAAGTAAGAAGCAAAAGATGACTCTATACTTGATATATGCCTCCAATTTTGTTTTATCTCAGTTCATATTAAAAGTTATAGAGAAAATCCAAGTCGCTTGGTGTAGGGCCTTAAAGATTACAATTCTATTTGTGTCCTACATGGGAATTAAAATTTGAGACAAAAATTGTAGGAAAGGCAGAAAAGAACAACAAAATAAGAATTCAAAATGACGTGTCAGCATATTAATAATTCAAATAAAATTCAGTGTGCACCATACTTTTTGTGCACCAAACCTCCATCACCCACAAAAAAAAATCAGCTTGGTAACGACAAAAACGAAAAGATTGTAGTGTTTTCAGTAGTCACACCGCATTTGAGGATCTTGAACTAGAACAAGAACCAAACCCTGCTACTGTTAATTAGGTGTCAACCACACATAGAGCACCCAAATGGAAGCTGCATTAAGCAGTCCACTTGCTCTTTCACCCAACCATGTTTTCAATGCATCTAATCCCGGTACCACTCCTTCCGTGATAAGAAAAAGAGAAAAATCAATAAGAAAAGTTCATACCAAGTAGTCAATACTGGTGGTTCAGAGCATGAAGGCACTGGACAATTCTCTAGTATCACGCCTGGTCTCATCAACCGCAAACTGCTTCTTTCCGTACCTTAACCAAGCTTTAAGAATAGAAGCTGCAATAAAAATATAATAGTGGGAATTTGTTTAACCAGGGTCAAAAAGATGGAACTGAAAAAGCACCAGGAAGATGTTGATCCACATGAAAACTTCAGAAAAATTGAAAGCAAACCCCTAAATTCAGAATTATTAAGAAGCCCCAAAAAGACATGCATTCAGAAATTCGATTTACATAATAAAATTCAGAACAGTCCCAATTCTTCATTCACAATCAATGCATTCAGAATATTCATTCCATAGTAAAATTAAGAAACTTTCTTACCAACCTGATGTTGAAAAAAATCTAAGTAAGAAGCAAAAGATGACTCTATACTTGATATATGCTTCCAATTTTGTTTTATCTCAGTTCATATTAAAAGTTATAGAGAAAATCCAAGTCGCTTGGTGTAGGGCCTTAAAGATTACAGTTCTATTTGTGTCCTACATGGGAATTAAAATTTGAGGCAAAAATTGTAGGAAAGGCAGAAAAGAACAGCAAAATAAGAATTCAAAATGACGTGTCAGTATATTAACAATTCAAATAAAATTCAGTGTGCACCATACCTTTTGTGCACCAAACCTCCATCACCCACAAAAAAAAATCAGTTTGGTAACGACAAAAACGAAAAGATTGTAGTGTTTTCAGTTTTCACACCGCGTTTGAGGATCTTGAACTAGAACAAGAACCAAATCCTGCTACTGTTAATTAGGTGTCAACCACACATAGAGCACCCAAATGGAAGCTGCATTAAGCAGTCCACTTGCTCTTTCACCCAACCATGTTTTCAATGCATCTAATCCCGGTACCACTCCTTCCGTGATAAGAAAAAGAGAAAAATCAATAAGAAAAGTTCATACCAAGTAGTCAATACTGGTGGTTCAGAGCATGAAGGCACTGGACAATTCTCTAGTATCACGCCTGGTCTCATCAACCGCAAATTGCTTCTTTCCGTACCTTAACCAAGCTTTAAGAATAGAAGCTGCAATAAAAATATAATAGTGGGAATTTGTTTAACCAGGGTCAAAAAGATGGAACTGAAAAAGCACCAGGAAGATGTTGATCCACATGAAAATTTCAGAAAAATTGAAAGCAAACCCCTAAATTCAGAATTACTGAGAAGCCCCAAAAAGACATGCATTCAGAAATTCAATTTACATACTAAATTTCAGAACAGTCCCAATTCTTCATTCACAATCAATACATTCAGAATATTCATTTCATAGTAAAATTAAGAAGCTTTCTTACCAATAAGCAGAGGAGGAGGAGGAGGGGGGTTACAGCCCTTGCGAAGAGGAGAAGGCGAGACAGGGGAAGAAGTGGAAACGGGAGAAGGAGAGGGGTTTCTCGAAGAGGAGAAGGCGAGACAGGCCTTGCAAAGAGGAGAAGGCGAGACAGGCCTGTAATTGGAGCCGAGATAGGAAGAGGGGGAGCCGTGGAGCAGCGTGCGTGGAGGACAGCACCGCGCCGATGCCCGTGGAGGAGAGCACCGCGCCGACACCCGTGGAGGAGACCACCGCGCAGGAGCCCGTGGATGAGAGCAACGCTCCGACGACCGTGAAAGGGAGAACTGCGCCGTCGCCATTTGGAGTGAAAGCGATTGAGAGTTGCGGTCGATGAGGAGGAGAGCCGCGATCGGTGGTGTGGCTGTCTGCGTTATGATGTTAGGGTTACTGTATCTCTGATGAAATGAGGAAGCTAAGTGATGAAGGAATGAAGTGATGAACTGATGAAGAGCATTGTGTCTTTTTTTTCCTTTTTTTTATTTTAAGTTATTTGATTGAAAAATAATTGGTGGGAATATGAAAAGTTTCCCTCTAAAATTTGTAACTGTTTATAATTTTAGGCAACTTTTTATAAATGTTATTTATTTAATTTTTTTTATAACTTTTATAAAATGTTGTTTTTTTATTTAAAAATGTTGTCTTAAATATTTTATATCGTAACATTTATTGAGTGTTGTTTTAGATATCAAAGACAACAATTTTTGTGGGTAGCCAAAAATTTAGTTATCTTAGCCTTATTCAAAGGTAACACGTCAAAAATGTTGTCTTTGCCTATCTAAGGCAACTTTTGTTAAATGTTACTTCGAATAAGGGTTACCTTAGGCCAAAAATGTTGTAGTACCGTTTTATGTAACACCCTACCACACAAAGCTTTACGCTTAAGTCGTAAAACAGAGGTGATGTGGTATTACGACCTCTAAAATAAAATGAGTACATATAATAGCAGAAAAATTATCATATGCTAGGAGCCTTGAAGAATAGAGAGAATAAAAATCGCAAAATAAAAGCGCAACGCTCAAGGAACGAGTTGACTTGCGTGCTAAGAAAACCATATCTACTAAACATAAGATGACAGAAGTAGGAATAGAGTGCCAAAGATACAAAATAACAAGCTCCTGACTCAGCCTGCGAAGTCAAGACTGGTCGGAGAATATTTACATATATATACATACATATCCAAAACCCAAAAGTACATATACACAATTCTACCTCTCCATAAACCTCTAAGAGGATCAAAATAACAAGTTATGCGGAGAGAAAACCAAGTACATATATATATATATATATACATCATAGCATAACAAAATAACCCTGTAACCACTCCGCTTCGAGAGTCCAGACGCCTAACGAGATGCCTCTCGACCTGCATCTGAAAAACAACAACATAGTATGGAATGAGAACCAGAGGTTCTCAGTATGGTAAAGGTGCCACACACATAATATATAAGGTCCTGGGAATGCCAGAGGCAATCCTAAAACGCCGACACTCAGATTGTAGAGCTTAAAGTATTAAACAGAAGCCATAAAAGGTGGGTTTTCTAAGAATATGTAAACCTGACTTAACTTAACCTTAAACCTAAATCTCATACTGCCATTCCTCCATACCTCCAACTCCATCATGCATTTTCACAAACAAATAGACAGATAAAGGCAAACACAAGAAGGTTACAACTACTGCAGGTAACAAATACACATTTAGCATGGCAAATACAGAAAAGCACACCCAATTAACGCACAAGCAAGTAATTCAAGTAATATGCATATGATGCATGCCTGTCCTATGGCTGATGAGGCTCATCTGTCGGTTATCCAGCCAACCCGACAAGTTTGAATTGTCCTTAGACGGTCTCCCGACGTGCATCCCCAAGAGTCTATGCATAGCTTTTTTTCATATAGTCAATATTGCTCAATGGGGGAACCATTCCTGGGAATTTATATAGTGCCCGGTCACACTTACGTTGTAGGGTCAACAGAGTATCGAGTTTTCAACCTGGTACATGTGGTGGCAAGCCACGACACTTAATCCAGGGAATCTCGTATCTCAGATTATTCAAATTCATAAGCCATTTAAATAATTCAATTAAAATTCATCAACATCCACATCATTCTCAATCGCATTTCATTCCTCATCATACATCAATCATATTCAATCCTTATCCTTCATTATCACACCTCCCATTCCGTCCATCAATAGTTCCAATTCAAAACATAATTCATTCTTTTCTAAATGAATCAAACTTAAAACATGCTCATTTTCTTAATAACTCAAAATCAAACCATATAACCTTTAAACCTAAATCTTTTTAAATAATCATATAAACAAAATCTCTAATTTTTATAAAATTTCGGCAGCATCTCCTCTAAAACTCGGATTTTGCCACCCTTTTCAGGTCCAAACCTACTTTCTTTTCAATTCAACATACCCTTCCTCATCATCATAACAATCACCACAATAAATCTACCTCAGATAAACAATTATACTCATACAATATTCAAATCCAACAACCCAAAATTCAACTAAGAATCATAGTTCACAAATCCTAGGCTTTTAACATAAAATACCTCATTATCACAACAACCTCCACAATAGTTATACCTCAAATCAATAATTCACCAAATCATTAGTTAATCAACAAGCACCAAACCAACCATGTTCATCAACAATAACATTCAACCATAATTCTCTCCAAATTAACATAACAACATTCACCATCCAAAATTAATAACTAATTATTCAATAAACTTCAACCAAATATATTCATCGACAAATTACTAAACATTAAACATACACCTGCATTCCAACTTATTCTATGGTCGTCTAGCCTAAGTTTTCACAGAACATTATATATTAAATGCAAGAAACCTAAACCATACCTTGGCCGATTTTCACGTAATGACCAAAGCTATTTATTCAAAACCAAGACAGCCCCTCAAAACTCAACTAATCCGCTTCCTCCAAGTTCCAGTATTCACAATTTCAAGCTCCAATTATTTATTCACAACATAATACACATTCATAACACATATATATCCAATTTAATACTCAAAGCTCAAATTCAATGAAAATAAAATAGAATTATCGCATCCTCACCTTACCCAAGCTTCACATAAGCAAGAGTGAACGTTTTACTCAAGCTAATTGGATCCTAAAACATCAAAAATCAAATAAATTCAACACCCCTTCTCAAAACTCGAAAATTGGGGGAAATGAGAGGCTGAAGTGAAATAGCAAGTTACCTATAAAATTGTTTCGGTAGAAATGTAGAGCTCAACGCGGTGGACGCGTAGCCGCAGATGGTGCGGCGATTGGAGCTCGGACGGAGAAGTTACGGGGATCGGAAATTTACGTGAGGCTTACGGGAATGTTTCATTCTTCTTTTCCCCTGGGAAGCTTTCAGCTTCGTTTACGTTGAAATGAGGGGGACGAAGGCTTGGGTTCACTTAAAAGGGCTGGTCCGGTTGGACCGACAACCTGGTTCGGGTCCGGTTCAACCGGTTCGGTCCGTTCGGTCCAATTTTGGACCATTTTTTGAAATTGGTGTCAAAATTCTCGTTTCGATGAGCTCTATTCTAATTTAATATAATATTTACGTTTCTAATCCTCCTTATTAAAAACTAATTTATTGACTAATTATCTACTAATTTAACCGGAGTTTACATCCTACCCACCTAATAAAGAATTTTGCCCTCAAAATTTAAATCTTGTTACCTGAAAAGAGATGTGGATAGTCCTTTTGCATATCTGATTCGAGCTCCCAGGTATGTTCCTCGATACCAGCTCGACTCCAAGCTACTTTTACCAATGATACTTCCTTTTCGCGTAATCGTTTAATATTAGTATCATCAATTCTCACTGGAATTACTGGAAGTGTTAGATCTTCTCTTACTTGGATTGGTTCTGATTCCAGAACATGACTTGCATCAGGAGTATACTTTCGAAGCTGGGACACATGGAACACATCGTGCAAATTCGAAAGATACGGCGGTAAGGCAATTCTATAAGCCACTGGCCCAATTCTCTTCAGGATCTCAAACGGTCCAATATAACGGGAATTTAGTTTCTTAGTCTTAATACTTCCCACTCCAGTGGTTGGTGTAACTTTCAGAAAAACATGTTCCCCTTTCTCAAATTCTAAAGGCTTTCACCTCTGATCAACATAACTCTTCTGGCGGCTCTGGGCTATAAGCATTCGACTACGAATCTTCTTTATCTGTTCAGTCGTTTCAGCTATCATCTCAGGCCCTAATAAACTCCTTTCTCCAGTTTCATACCAACACAATGGAGATTGACATTTTCTGCCATACAGAGCCTCATATGGAGCCATTCCGATGCTCGCATGATAGCTATTATTATAAGCAAACTCTACTAATGGCATATACCGATCCCAACTCGCCAGCTGGTCCAAAACACAAGCCCTTAGCATATCCTCCAAGGTCTGAATAGTTCTTTCTGACTGACCATCTGTCTGAGGGTGCTACGCAGTACTCAAGCCTAACTGAGTCCCAAATGCATGCTGAAAAGCTCCCCAGAACCTTGATGTAAAACGGGATCTCTATCAGATATAATAGTAGAAGGCACACCATGTAACCTGACAATCTCTTTGATATACATTCGAGCCAATTCCTCCATTGTGCAACTTATTTGGATAGGAAGAAAGTGAGCTGATTTTGTCAGTCGATCCACAACCACCCAAATTGCGTCACAACCAGACCAGGTTCTAGGCAAACCTATCACAAAATCTATTGCAATACTCTCCCATTTCCATTGTGGAATCTCCAAAGGCTGAAGGGTCCCTGATGGTCTCTAATGCTCAATTTTAACCTTCTGACACGTTAAACATTTAGATACATGCAATGCCACATCATTCTTCATACCTGGCCACCAGAACATCGCTTTCAGATCTTGGTACATTTTAGTACTCCCTGGATGAATTGAGAACCCGCTCTTATGAGCTTCCTTCAAGATTCTCTGTCGCAGGTCTCCAATATCTGGCACAACAATTCGGTTATTGAACTTCCACAAACCATCCTGTCCTTCTGACACTTTCCACTGTTTCCCCTGTTCGACTGCTGGTAATACCTTACGTAACGCCTCACTGTCTCGATGAGCCCTCAGAAGTTCTGATTTAAAATCACTTGAAATCTGCAACTGACTCAAACATAGGATTCCAGATTCTTCTCTAATTCCCAAATTCAAACCTTGGAATGCCTTCAGTAACTCTTCCTCCCGTAGCATCATCCAAGCTGCATATAAAGACTTCCGACTCAAAGCGTCTGCCACAATGTTCGCTTTTCCTGGGTGATAATTCAATTCAAAATCATAATCTTTCAGAAGCTCCATCCACCTCCTCTGACGCATATTCAACTCTTTCTGCTCAAAAAGATACTTCAAACTCTTATGGTCTGAGAAAACAAGAAACTTAACGCCATAGAGGTAGTGCCTCCAAATCTTTAAAGCAAACACAATAGCAGCAAGTTCTAAATCATGTGTCGGGTAGTTCATCTCATGCGGCCTTAACTGCCATGAGGCGTATGCTACAACATTCTGGTGCTGCATCAGAACACACCCCAACCCTTTCAGAGATGCATCACAATACACTTCAAACGGTTCACTTTGTTCAGGTAATACCAATACAGGTGCAGTAGTCAACCTGTGCTTCAATGCTTGGAAAATCTCTTCACATTCCGGAGTCCAGATAAAAAGCGTATCCTTCCTAGTCAATTTAGTTAAAGGTAAGGCGAGCTGTGAAAATCTCTTAATGAATCTGCGATAATACCCCGCCAAACCTAAGAAACTCCTGATCTCTGTCACTGAAGTTGGTCGCTCCCAATTCATCACTGCTTCCACCTTAGCAGGATCCACAGCTATCCCCTGCTTACTCACCACGTGGCCAAGAAACTTCACTTCACTCTTCCAGAACTCACATTTAGATAACTTAGCATATAACTTCCTGTCTCTCAGAATTTGCAGCACAGTTCGCAAGTGTTCAGCATGTTCCTCTTCAGACTTAGAGTAAACAAGAATGTCATCAATGAAGACAATAACAAACTTGTCCAGATACGGTCGGAAAATCCTGTTCATATAATCCATAAATACTGCCAGGGCATTAGTTAACGCAAAAGACATCACTGTATACTCATAATGACCATAACGCGTCCTGAAAGCAGTTTTCGGAATATCCTCGTCTCTAACCCTTATCTGATGATACCCGGATCGCAGGTCAATCTTAGAAAATACACCGGAATCCTGTAACTGATCCATTAGATCATCGATTCTAGGCAACGGATATTTATTCTTCACAGTGATCTTATTCAATTGCCGATAATTGACACACAACCGCATACTTTCATCATTCTTCTTTACCAGTAACACTGGCGCTCCCCACGGAGAAACACTTGGTCGGATAAAATGCTTACCCAACAGATCTTCCAGCTGAGCTTTCAGTTCAGCCATTTCTAAAGGTGACATCCTGTAAGGAGTAATTGAAATCGAACCGGCTCCAGGCACCAACCCAATTGCGAATTCCACTTCCCGGTTAAGTGAAAATTCATTAATATCATCTGGAAACACATATGGAAATTCACATACAATGGGAATCTTCTCTAAACTATGATCATCACCTGATACTCCCGAAGTTAATAACATAATACCTTGACATTCGGTTCCAGAACAGTTTATTATCATAGAATTCAAATAGTAACTATTCACCACAACCGGTGCTTCTGACCCTTCTGGCATAAACTGTACTGACTTCTCAGAACAATCAAGCAAAACATGATTCTTGGATAACCAATCCAATCCCAAAATGAGATCAAGACCAGTCATAGGCAAACAAATTAAATCATGCACAAATTCACGCTGTTGTACTCGAAAGGGAACTTGTGGACATCCTATCCTAGTCACCATAGCTTCATGAGTAGCATTATATACTTTCAAATCATAACCTAAAACCACCATTCTCAATCCTAATTCATGGGCCTTTTCAAATGCAATAAATGAATGACTTGCTCCTGAATCAAATAAAGCATTTAAGATTTTACTAGCCATTTCATAATTACCTCTAATCGGTGTCTTAGATCCCTCAACACCAATGGTAGAAGTGGTGTATACTCTCCTCGGTTGCTGCACCCTACCAGTTTCATACTTCTTCTTCTCAGGGCAATTACTGGCTATATGCGCGGGCTGTCCACAGGAATAGCACACTCCAAGTCCTAGTCTGTACGGAACTCCAGGATGATACTTTCCGCACTTCTAACAATTCAGATCCTGCTGTGGCTGCTTCCCAAACCTTTTTCCTTAATTAGTAGTAATATTCGGCCTTCTGTAATTACCTTGACCCTGAGTCTGCTACGGAACAAAACCTCCACGCTTGAAATTCCTACCTCTCGGAGCAAAGTTTCTCCCTGAAGGCCTCTGAAAAGGCACCCTCAAACTCCCTTTCTCTGCTGTCGCCTTCCTCACACAATCTTCAGCCACCCTACTCTTATTTACCAAATCAGAAAACACCCTAATCTCCATTGGGGTAACGAAGCTCAGAATATCGCAACGAAGACCTCCCTCATATTTAATACACTTCCATTCAGTAAAATCTTCAGGCGCACCTTGACAGATACGAGAAAAGTGACATAACTCCTCAAATTTGATACTATACTCAGCAACAGTCATTTGTCCCTACTTTAACTGCATTAATTCAAGTTCCTTGGCATTTCTGGCTGAATTAGGAAAGTATTTCTTATAAAATTCTGTTCGGAAAACCTCCCAAGGAATCGCAGCACCATCAGGCTGCAGGATACGTCGGGTTCCCTGCCACCAATACTGAGCTTCACCTTGCAACTGATAAGTTCCAAATTCAACCCATTGCTCTTCAGGAACCTGTTGTGCCAGTAACGCCCTTTCTATAGCCTGAATCCAATTATCTGCATCAGTGGGATTTGAGGTTCCCCTAAAGGTTGGAGGGCGAACTTTCAGAAATGTAGCAAGTGTCATAGGACCGTCCTCATCATTATTGTTCCCATGATTACCCTGGTTTATCTGATTACCCAGTGCCTTGGCTGTCGCCTGCATAGCTGCAGCTATATTTCCCAGAGCAGCTATAAAGTCTACTGGATCAGTCCCTGTGGGGGCAGGAGTAACGGTGCCTGTCCTACCTCTACCTCGCCCGCGACCGCGTCCGCGAGTCGACATCTGGTCCCTATACACACCAAACAAGTGATATTAAGTTGATCAGTCTCAATATCGCAGGTATAATGCTTTAAGTTCCAAATGCATGCTCACAAACGTTTATGCCATATATATCAATCAGATATCCTAATAGCACATACACACATATACAGAGAATGCACAGAAGTACAATCAGTCCGTCTTTCAGGCTCTATAGGAACGAACTACTCTGATACCATAATGTAACACCCTACCACACAAAGCTTTACGCTTAAGTCGTAAAACAGAGGTGATATGGTATTACGACCTCTAAAATAAAATGAGTACATATAATAGCAGAAGAATTATCATATGCTAGGAGCCTTGAAGAATAGAGGGAATAAAAATCGCAAAATAAAAGCGCAACGCTCAAGGAACGAGTTGACTTGCGTGCTAAGAAAACCATATCTGTAAACCCCGGTTAAATTAGTTAGTAAATTAGTTTTTAATAAGGAGGATTAGAAATGTGAATATTATATTAAATTAGGATAGAGCTCATCGAAACGAGAATTTTGACACCAATTTCAAAAAAATCGGTAAAAAATTAGACCGAACGGGCCGAACCGGTTGAACCGGGCCCAAACCGGGCCCGTGGGCCCAACCGGCCCAGCATTTAATGAATCCAAGTCTCTCTTCTTCCCCATTCAGCAGAGGCAGCGTGAAACACATTTAGGGGAAGAGAGAAACGAAGAACGTTTCCAACCCTCACGGTAAATTTAATTTGCCGTAACTCCTCCGTCCGAGCTCCGATAGCCGCACCGTTTGTGGCCACGCGTCCACCGCGTCGAGCTCTATATTTCTACCGGAACAATTTCATAGGTAAATCATTCTTTTATTCTCAGCCTCTTCTTCCCCAATTTTTGGGAAATTAAGTGGAGGTATTAAATTTCTTTACTCTTTGATGTTTTAGGATCCAATTAGCTTGAGGAAAACGTTCACTCTTGCTTATGTGAAGCTTGGATAAGGTGAGAAAATCATAATTCCATTTTAATTTCATTTAATTTGAGCTTTGAGTATTAAATTGGGTATATATGTGTTATAAATGTGCATTAGGTTGTAAATAAATAATTGGAGCTTGAAATTGTGAATACTGGAGCTTGGAGGAAGTGGATTAGTTGAGGTTTTGAGGGCTGTGTTCTTTTAGGAAAATTGTCTTGGAATAATTCTTGGGAATCGGCTAAGGTATGGTTTAGGTTTCTTGCATTTAATATATAATGTTCTGTGAAAACTTAGGCTAGATGACCATAGGATAAGTTGGAATGCAGGTGTATATTTAATGTTTAGTAATGGGTTGATGAATATGCTTGGTTTGGTTTGGTGATTTGTTTGTAAGATGATATTGGTTGCTAGTTGGATCTTTGAAAGGATATATGATTGAATTGTTGATTAAATGGCTATATTTTAGTTTGGTTGAATGATGATTGATGAAAAGATATGGAGCTTGTTGAGGATTATTGTTAGCAATTTGGATTGGTGGTAATAGGTTTGAAAATAATTGGAATGGAAATTTTGAATGAAAAATGAGGTATTTTGTGTTAAAATCCTAGGATTTGTGAACTATGATTTTTAGTTGAATTTTGGTTGTTGGATTTGAATATTGTATGAGTATAATTATTGATCTGAGGTAGATTTATTGTGGTGATTGTTATGATGATGAGGAAGGGTATGTTGAATTGAAAAGAATACAGGTTTGGACCCGAAAAGGGTGGCAAAGTCCGAGTTTTAGAAGAGATGCTGCCGAAATTTTATAAAAATTAGAGATTTTGTTTAGATGATTATTTAAAAAGATTTAGATTCAAAGGTCATATGGTTTGATTTTGAGTTATTAAGAAAATGAGCATGTTTTAAGTTTGATTCATTTAGAAAAGAATGAATTATGTTTTGAATTGAAACTATTGATGGACGGAATGTGAGGTGTGATAATGAAAGATAAGGATTGAATATGATTGATGTATGATGATGAATGAGATGCGATTGAGAATGATGTGGATGTTGATGAATTATAATTGAATTATTTATATGGCTTGAATAATTTAATGATCTGAGATACGAAGTTCCCTGGATTAAGTGCCGTGGCTTGCCACCACGTGTACCAGGTTGAAAACTCGATACTCTGTTGACCCTACGACATAAGTGTGACCGGGCACTATATAAATTCCTGGGAATGTTACCCCCATTGAGTAATATTGATTATTTGAGATAAAGCTATGCATAGACTCTTGGGGATGCACGTCGGGGGACAGTCTAAGGACAATTCAGACTTGTCGGGTTGGCTGGATAACCGACAGATGAGCCTCATCAGCCATAGGACAGGCATGCATCATATGCATATTACTTGAATTACTTGCTTGTGCTCTAATTAGGTGTGCCTATCTGTACTTGCCATGCTAAATGTATATTTGTTATCTGCAGTACTTGTAACCTTCTTGTGTTTGCCTTTGTCTGTTTAGTTGTCTGTGAAAATGCATGATGGAGTTGGAGGTATGGAGGAATGGCAGTATGGGATTTAGATCTAAGGTTAAGTTAAGTTAGGATTAAATATTTTTAGAGAACCACCCTTTATGGCTTCTGTTTAATACTTTAAGCTCTATAATCTGAGTGTCGGTGTTCTAGGATTGCCTCTGGCATTCCCAGAACCTTATATATTATGTGTGTGGCACCTTTACCATACTGAGAACCTCCGGTTCTCATTCCATACTATGTTGTTATTTTTCAGATGCAGGTCGAGAGGCATCTCGTTAGGCGTCTGGACTCTTGAAGCGGAGTGGTTACTGGGATATTTTGTTATGCTATGATGTATATATATGTACTTAGTTTTCTCTCCGCATGACTTATTCTTTTTGATCCTCTTAGAGGTTTATGGAGAGGCAGGATTGTGTATATGTACTTTTGGGTTTGGATATGTATGTATATATATGTGTAAATATTCTCCGGCCAGTCTTGACTTCGCAGGCTGAGTTAGGAGCTTGTTATTTTGTATCTTTGGCACTCTATTCCTACTTCTGTTATCTTATGTTTGACAGTTACGGTTTTCTTAGCACGCAAGTTAACTCGTTCCTTGAGCGTTGCGCCTTTATTGTGCGATTTTTATTTCCCCCTATTCTTCAAGGCTCCTAGCATATTACAATTCTTCTGCTATTATATGTACTTATTTTATTTTAGAGGTCGTAATACCACATCACCTCTGTTTTATGACTTAAGCGTAAAGCTTTGTGTGGTAGGGTGTTACATTATGGTATCAGAGCAGTTCGTTCCTATAGAGCCTGAAAGACAGACTGATTGTGCTTCTGTGCATTCTCTGTATATGGGTGTATGTGCTATTAGGATATCTGATTGATATATATGGCATAAACGTTTGTGAGCATGCATTTGGAACTTAAAGCATTAGACCTGCGATATTGAGACTGATCAACTTAATATCACTTGTTTAGTGTGTATAAGGACCAGATGTCGACTCGCAGACGCGGTCGCGGGCGAGGTAGAGGTAGGATAGGCATCGTTACTCCTAGCCCGGTAGGGAATGATCCAGTAGACTTTATGGCTACTCTGGGAAATATGGCTGTAGCTATGCAGGCAATAGCCGAGGCACTGGATAATAAGATAAATCAGGGTAATTACGGGAATAATAATGATGAGGATGGTCCTATGACACTTGCTTTATTTCTGAAAGTTACACCAACCATTGGAGTGGGAAGAGCTTTTAAGACTAAGAAATTAAATCCCCGTTATATTGGACCGTTTGAGATCTTGAAGAGAATTGGACTAGTGGCTTATAGAATTGCCTTACTGCCGTATTTTTCGAATTTGCACGATGTATTTCATGTATCACAGCTTCGGAAGTATACTCCTGATGCAAGTCATGTTCTAGAACCAGAACCAATCCAAGTGAGAGAAGATCTAACACTTCCAATAGCCCCGGTAAGAATTGATGACACCAGTGTTAAACGATTACGGGGAAGGGAAGTATCATTGGTAAAAGTAGCTTGGAGTCGAGCTGGTATCGAGGAACATACCTGGGAACTCGAATCAGATATGCGAAAGGACTATCCAAATCTCTTTTCAGATAACTAGATTTGAATTTTGAGGGCAAAATTCTTTATTAGGTGGGTAGGATGTAAACCCCGGTTAAATTAGTTAGTAAATTAGTTTTTAATAAGGAGGATTAGAAATGTGAATATTATATTAAATTAGGATAGAGCTCATCGAAACGAGAATTTTGACACCAATTTCAAAAAAATCGGTCAAAAATTAGACCGAACGGGCCGAACCGGTTGAACCGGGCCCAAACCGGGCCCGTGGGCCCAACTGGCCCAGCATTTAATGAATCCAAGTCTCTCTTCTTCCCCATTCAGCAGAGGCAGCGTGAAACACATTTAGGGGAAGAGAGAAACGAAGAACGTTTCCAACCCTCACGGTAAATTTAATTTGCCGTAACTCCTCCGTCCGAGCTCCGATCGCCGCACCGTTTGTGGCCACGCGTCCACCGCGTCGAGCTCTACATTTTTACTGGAAAAATTTCATAGGTAAATCATTCTTTTATTCTCAGCCTCTTCTTCCCCAATTTTTGGGAAGTTAAGTGGAGGTATTAAATTTCTTTACTCTTTGATGTTTTAGGATCCAATTAGCTTGAGGAAAATGTTCACTCTTGCTTATGTGAAGCTTGGGTAAGGTAAGAAAATCATAATTCCATTTTAATTTCATTTAATTTGAGCTTTGAGTATTAAATTGGGTATATATGTGTTATAAATGTGTATTAGGTTGTAAATAAATAATTGGAGCTTGAAATTGTGAATACTGGAGCTTGGGGGAAGCGGATTAGTTGAGGTTTTGAGGGCTGTGTTCTTTTAGGAAAATTGTCTTGGAATAATTCTTGGGAATCGGCTAAGGTATGGTTTAGGTTTCTTGCATTTAATATATAATGTTCTGTGAAAACTTAGGCTAGATGACCATAGGATAAGTTGGAATGCAGGTGTATATTTAATGTTTAGTAATGGGTTGATGAATATGCTTGGTTTGGTTTGGTGATTTGTTTGTAAGATGATATTGGTTGCTAGTTGGATCTTTGAAAGGATATGTGATTGAATTGTTGATTAAATGGCTATATTTTAGTTTGGTTGAATGATGATTGATGAAAAGATATGGAGCTTGTTGAGGATTATTGTTAGCAATTTGGATTGGTGGTAATAGGTTTGAAAATAATTGGAATGGAAATTTTGAATGAAAAATGACGTATTTTGTGTTAAAATCCTAGGATTTGTGAACTATGATTTTTAGTTGAATTTTGGTTGTTGGATTTGAATATTGTATGAGTATAATTATTGATCTGAGGTAGATTTATTGTGGTGATTGTTATGATGATGAGGAAGGGTATGTTGAATTGAAAAGAATATAGGTTTGGACCCGAAAAGGGTGGCAAAGTCCGAGTTTTAGAAGAGATGCTGCCGAAATTTTATAAAAATTAGAGACTTTGTTTAGATGATTATTTAAAAAGATTTAGATTCAAAGGTTATATGGTTTGATTTTGAGTTATTAAGAAAATGAGCATGTTTTAAGTTTGATTCATTTAGAAAAGAATGAATTATGTTTTGAATTGAAACTATTGATGGACGGAATGTGAGGTGTGATAATGAAAGATAAGGATTGAATATGATTGATGTATGATGATGAATGAGATGCGATTGAGAATGATGTGGATGTTGATGAATTATAATTGAATTATTTATATGGCTTGAATAATTTAATGATCTGAGATACGAGGTTCCCTGGATTAAGTGCCGTGGCTTGCCACCACGTGTACCAGGTTGAAAACTCGATACTCTGTTGACCCTACGACGTAAGTGTGACCGGGCACTATATAAATTCCCGGGAATGTTACCCCCATTGAGTAATATTGATTATTTTAGATAAAGCTATGCATAGACTCTTGGGGATGCACGTCGGGAGACAGTCTAAGGACAATTCAGACTTGTCGGGTTGGCTGGATAACCGACAGATGAGCCTCATCAGCCATAGGACAGGCATGCATCATATGCATATTACTTGAATTACTTGCTTGTGCTCTAATTGGGTGTGCCTATCTGTACTTGCCATGCTAAATGTATATTTGTTATCTGCAGTACTTGTAACCTTCTTGTGTTTGCCTTTGTCTGTTTAGTTGTCTGTGAAAATGCATGATGGAGTTGGAGGTATGGAGGAATGGCAGTATGGGATTTAGATCTAAGGTTAAGTTAAGTTAGGATTAAATATTTTTAGAGAACCACCCTTTATGGCTTCTGTTTAATACTTTAAGCTCTATAATCTGAGTGTCGGTGTTCTAGGATTGCCTCTGGCATTCCCAGAACCTTATATATTATGTGTGTGGCACCTTTACCATACTGAGAACCTCCGGTTCTCATTCCATACTATGTTGTTATTTTTCAGATGCAGGTCGAGAGGCATCTCGTTAGGCGTCTGGACTCTTGAAGCGGAGTGGTTACTGGGATATTTTGTTATGCTATGATGTATATATATGTACTTAGTTTTCTCTCCGCATGACTTATTCTTTTTGATCCTCTTAGAGGTTTATGGAGAGGCAGGATTGTGTATATGTACTTTTGGGTTTGGATATGTATGTATATATATGTGTAAATATTCTCCGGCCAGTCTTGACTTCGCAGGCTGAGTTAGGAGCTTGTTATTTTGTATCTTTGGCACTCTATTCCTACTTCTGTTATCTTATGTTTGACAGTTACAGTTTTCTTAGCACGCAAGTTAACTCGTTCCTTGAGCGTTGCGCCTTTATTGTGCGATTTTTATTTCCCCCTATTCTTCAAGGCTCCTAGCATATTACAATTCTTCTGCTATTATATGTACTTATTTTATTTTAGAGGTCGTAATACCACATCACCTCTGTTTTACGACTTAAGCGTAAAGCTTTGTGTGGTAGGGTGTTACAATATCTACTAAACATAAGATGACAGAAGTAGGAATAGAGTGCCAAAGATACAAAATAACAAGCTCCTGACTCAGCCTGCGAAGTCAAGACTGGCCGGAGAATATTTACATATATATACATACATATCCAAAACCCAAAAGTACATATACACAATCCTACCTCTCCATAAACCTCTAAGAGGATCAAAATAACAAGTTATGCGGAGAGAAAACCAAGTACACACACACACACACACACACACACACACACACACACACACACACACACACACACACATACACACACACACACACACACACACACACACATATCATAGCATAACAAAATAACCCTGTAACCACTCCGCTTCCAGAGTCCAAACGCCTAACGAGATGCCTCTCGACCTGCATCTGAAAAACAACAACATAGTATGGAATGAGAACTGGAGGTTCTCAGTATGGTAAAGGTGCCACACACATAATATATAAGGTCCTGGGAATGCCAGAGGCAATCCTAAAACACCGACACTCAGATTGTAGAGCTTAAAGTATTAAACAGAAGCCATAAAAGGTGGGTTTTCTAAGAATATGTAAACCTGACTTAACTTAACCTTAAACCTAAATCTCATACTGCCATTCCTCCATACCTCCAACTCCATCATGCATTTTCACAAACAAATAGACAGATAAAGGCAAACACAAGAAGGTTACAAATACTGCAGGTAACAAATACACATTTAGCATGACAAATACAGATAAGCACACCCAATTAACGCACAAGCAAGTAATTCAAGTAATATGCATATGATGCATGCCTGTCCTATGGCTGATGAGGCTCATCTGTCGGTTATCCAGCCAACCCGACAAGTCTGAATTGTCCTTAGACGGTCCTCCGACGTGCATCCCCAAGAGTCTATGCATAGCTTTTTTTTCATATAGTCAATATTGCTCAATGGGGGTAACATTCCCGGGAATTTATATAGTGCCCGGTCACACTTACGTCGTAGGGTCAACAGAGTATCTAGTTTTCAACCTGGTACACGTGGTGGCAAGCCACAACACTTAATCCAGGGAATCTCGTATCTCAGATTATTCAAATTCATAAGCCATTTAAATAATTCAATTAAAATTCATCAACATCCACATCATTCTCAATCGCATTTCATTCCTCATCATAAATCAATCATATTCAATCCTTATCCTTCATTATCACACCTCCCATTCCATCCATCAATAGTTCCAATTCAAAATATAATTCATTCTTTTCTAAATGAATCAAACTTAAAACATGCTCATTTTCTTAATAACTCAAAATCAAACCATATAACCTTTGAACCTAAATCTTTTTAAATAATCATATAAACAAAATCTCTAATTTTTATAAAATTTCAGCAGCATCTCCTCTAAAACTCGAATTTTGCCACCCTTTTCGGGTCCAAACCTACTTTCTTTTCAATTCAACATACCCTTCCTCATCATCATAACAATCACCACAATAAATCTACCTCAGATAAACAATTATACTCATACAATATTCAAATCCAACAACCCAAAATTCAACTAAGAATCATAGTTCACAAATCCTAGGCTTTTAACATAAAATACCTCATTATCACAACAACCTCCACAATAGTTATACCTCAAATCAATAATTCACCAAATCATTAGTTAATCAACAAGCACCAAACCAACCATGTTCATCAACAATAACATTCAACCATAATTCTCTCCAAATTAACATAACAACATTCACCATCCAAAATTAATAACTAATTATTCAATAAACTTCAACCAAATATATTCATCGACAAATTACTAAACATTAAACATACACCTGCATTCCAATTTATCCTATGGTCGTCTAGCCTAAGTTTTCACAGAACATTATATATTAAATGCAAGAGACCTAAACCATACCTTGGCCGATTTCCACGTAACGACCAAAGCTATTTATTCAAAACCAAGACAGCCCCTCAAAACTCAACTAATCTGCTTCCTCCAAGTTCCAGTATTCACAATTTCAAGCTCCAATTATTTATTCACAACATAATACACATTCATAACACATATATATCCAATTTAATACTCAAAGCTCAAATTCAATGAAAATAAAATAGAATTATCGCATCCTCACCTTACCCAAGCTTCACATAATCAAGAGTGAACGTTTTTCTCAAGCTAATTGGATCCTAAAACATCAAAAATCAAATAAATTCAACACCCCTTCTCAAAACTCGAAAATTGGGGGAAATGAGAGGCTGAAGTGAAATAGCAAGTTACCTATAAAATTGTTTCGGTAGAAATGTAGAGCTTAACGCGGTGGACGCGTGGCCGCAAATGGTGCGGCGATTGGAGCTCGGACGGAGAAGTTACGGGGATCGGAAATTTACGTGAGGGTTACGGGAATGTTTCATTCTTCTTTTCCCCTGGGAAGCTTTCAGCTTCGTTTACGTTGAAATGAGGGGGACGAAGGCTTGGGTTCACTTAAAAGGGCTGGTCCGGTTGGACCGACAGCCCGATTCGGGTCTGGTTCAACCGGTTCGGTCCGTTCGGTCCAATTTTGGACCATTTTCTTCGAAATTGGTGTCAAAATTCTCGTTTCGATGAGCTCTATCCTAATTTAATATAATATTTACGTTTTTAATCCTCCTTATTAAAAACTAATTTATTGACTAATTATCTACTAATTTAATCGGAGTTTACATTTTAAAGAGTGCTTTTAAAATTAAAGTAATTTTTTATTTAGCAACACTTTTTAAAAAGTGTTGTTAAAAAAATGTTACTAAAATATAAAAAAATTATTTTAATTTTAGCAATACTGTCATATTTATATCGTACTTATATCGTCTACCATATATATATATATATATATATATATCACTATTAGAAAAATCATTTTTAGTGGCCATTTATTTTATTTTTAGCAATACTATACATAGCCGCTAATATATTTACTAACTATTAGATATATGATTAGCTGTGTTATACTTTGTCACTAAAAAATTGTAGCTGCAAATATATAATTGTTGGTAAAGACTTTTTTAATAGCCACAAAAAGTATATAATTATCATTATAACATATAGTAATAATGACATATATAATTGACGCAAAAACATAAATTAAATAAGACATATAATAACTATTATATTATTGCCACTAAAAATTTGTCATTAAAAATGACTTTTTGTTGTAGTGTGTGTAAATATATTGTAAGTTTTATAAGTCTTGAAAAAGCAGCAATTTGAATCAAGGCACCTTTTAATATATATTTTCATAATCTGAACTCTGAATTAGAGAACTCTTTTTCCCTACAAATCTCATTCTAAGAGAATTGTGCAATCATGCAGGATGAATTTTCAGCTGTTATAACAAAGCCGTTGGTGACCTTGGTGCATGACCTTGGATATTGGAACAATTGCTGGGTAGGCTACAATTCTTTAGATATCTATTTGAGGGGTAAAAAGTTTGTTCTCTAAACACTAAACAGAGTAACGTGTGAGCACTTGATTCATGTATCTTCAAATCATACTCTAACCTAAAATAAAGATAAGATGGTATTTTAAAAAATAAAATAAATATTTTATTTTATTTTAGAAAAAAATATAGAGAATTAACTTTTATATTATTAATATTAACTAAGTATTAGCAGGAGAATTAGGGCGATAAAGTAAGACTTCCAATTATTACTCTTTACTATTTTATTCTATATTATCCTATAAAAGTTTTTTACATACCATTGTATTATGCTAGATTTTTTGTCAAAAATTAAAGAACTGGACAGAGGTGAGATCTTTAATACATATTTTCCACTACATAAGTAGAATTTTTTTTCCTGAAAGATAAAAAAATATCTCTGTATACAAGTTTATTGTGTGTTTAGAGGATATATATATAATTCATGCAATTTGATTCTATTTGATTTGTACATTCTTTGTTGTTGTTTTCTAAAGATTTTTTGAACAGGGATGGATTATTCTTCTGCTCATTTTGGTGATAATTACTTGGCCATTGTACTTGATTTTAGAAAATAAAACCTTTCCTTTTCAGCCATACTCTCTTTCCTTTCCTTTGTCCTAGAAAAGCAAAACTCCTATGTCATATAGTATTTACTTGGGATAAAAATTTTAATATATATTTGTTAATACTTAATATTAATCTATTAATGCTTGTCTAGTTTTGATTTTATTTAATTCCATCTAAGAAGACTTGTAAAAACAAATAGGTGAGAATACTTTAGCATATAAAGAGCATCTAGATTATGTTTGAGGTATGGGTTTTGGTGTTTGTGCTTCTCAACTAATTGGATTATTGCTTGCACAAGAGAATCTATGCAATCCATTACTACTAATGAACCAAGAGCTGAATATCATATATTTGTTTAGCACTTAGAAATATAAATTATGTTATAGATACAATATATATTTGTATTGTGTATGGTAGTATTTGTTCTTTATAGATACATGAATTATGAATTAAATAAACAATAAATTAGATTTATGATTCTATAAATGTTTTGATGTAGAAAATTTTATTGAGATAGATTTTTTTGATGTAGTACTAGTGTTTATATACATGTAAATTATTTTTTTATTATGGAAATCATTTTTGTAATACTTAATAAAAGAAAACTTTGATGCCGGAGAAATTATGACCGTTTAAAACACACTAAATATAGGAGAAATATGTTAAAGGAATTAGTAATTTAGTGATAGTTTTAAACCATCACTAAATATATTTGTAATGGGTTGAAAAAGTCAATAAATATTAAAAAAAAAAAAACTGCCATAGGAACTAATAACTTAGTAACTGTTTTAAACTATTGCTAAAAATACTGTGACGGTTTGAAACACTCATAAAATATAAGAAAAAATTATTGCATGGTTTAGTAATTTAATGACAATTTCAAATCGTCACGACAACATAAAAAGACCTAAACAAGTGTTATAAATTAGCGACGCTTTTATACTTCAAAACCGTTACAAACAATTTAGCGATATTCCTTACCAACAGTGGTCCAAAATCGTCACTATGTCACTTGGCGACATTCAAATCTGCAACACTTTTTTAGACTCGCAAAAAAATTTAGCAATGATTAAAACTGTTGCCAAGCAGTAAAAAACCGTCATACAAATGTTTTGTTGTTGTTGTGAATCAACACTATTAATCTCAGGATCCCGCTAGGGAGACAACAATGGACTATTTGTACAATGTGTACAATGGGCTATTGAGTTACAAAATGAACATCTCTCATACTATCTAGAATAACCATCCGAGTACTAGCGATAATAAACATCTTCCCAAAAGTTTAAACTGATTTTGGGATTCACCAAGACTTGAACTCTTGACTTTTCGGATCTAGCGCTCTAATACCATGCATGATACCACTCATCCCAAAAGTTTCAGCTGATGGGAAAAGGTAACACTAATGATTATATCTCTAAGAGTAAAGTATCATTTTTGTCCCCAACGTTTGGGGTAAGTCCTATTTGTGTCCCTAACGTTTAAATCGTCCTATTTGTATCCCCAACGTTTATAAAAGTGATTCAATGTTATCCTAATATCAATTTTACTAACAAATCAAATTATATTTTTCAATTATTCTCACTTGGATGTATTCATTCTCAATTAGGTCTCACTTGGATGTGTTCGATTTTAATATTATACACACTATATGTGTTTAGATTCAATTATGTCCCTAGAAAAGTGAATTATATAAATGTTGTAGAAATTAGTTTCAACTTTTGATGAGCTATTTTTCAGAGTAGATCATCGATTCTATCCTAGACATTTGTATTCTAACTTCAAGAAGAGTTTTTTAAAACTCAAACTAAAGCGTTCATGATGTATAATTGACGGCAGAATAACATTGAATCACTTTTACAAACATTAGGGATACAAATAGGACGATTTAAACGTTAGGGACACAAATAGGATTTACCACAAACGTTGGGGACAAAAACGATACTTTACTCTATCTCTAATACTCTCTAAACTTCCATTGTACACATTGTATAAATATTCCATTAGCTCCTCATACTTTTCCGTAATCTCATAACTGTGATCTTCGATCAATTTGATCTTTAAATGCTAATCAATCAATTAATCATAAATCTAATTGTGATAAACGTAATTAACCCAACCAATATGTTTGTCATCACTCATCACAATGATTTAATAAACCTTTTTGAAACTCAAGATATATATGGAAGAGACATTAGTAGCTTTGAAAAAAAATTAAAATTAGACATTTTAATGTAATTAAAATCTTAAAAATTATTTGAAAGGACATAATCCATCTCAAATATCATTTTAGACTTTTGCTCGACACACATACGCATATATTAATATTTGGTGTGATATATATATATATAGATGATTGTTTTTATGAAAATATTTTCATATGAGTATGATATTATGAAATATTAGGTTAAATATATTTATTTAAATATGTTAAATTATTATTTTCGCATGAAGATATTTTCAAGAATAACCATCATATATATGTGTGTATGCGCGTGTGCCTGTTCAAAGATACGTTTGGCTTGACATTTTAAACTTGAACCTTAAAAGGTTGAATTGAATACTACAAAATGGGAAATGGAGATTATTGAACATTGAAGAGATCAAAAGAAAGTAACTTGGACGCCAAACACACACCCTCCTGTGGGTTTGTGTGTGGCTTGTGAATATATTTATTAGAGTAATTAGTAAATTACCCATGCATTATATCGGTTTATATTTCTGAAGTATTAACATAATAAGATATATAAATGTTAAAATTAATAAGATATATTAATGTTAAAGTTAATTAATTTGTACGTGTTGTTTATTCATCACGTTCCATATTTGAAAATAATTTATATAATAATGAGTATTAAAAAAAGAGAAAATATAAAGAAATAATATTTTTTTGGAACAATATAACGTAAATAATAAATTAAAAAAAAGAGTTAATTTTAATCTTAAAATTTAAATTTTAAATTAATTAAATTTATTCATATTTAATTGGTCTGAAATATAGTCAATTATTCACATTATTTATAATTTTCGTTGTCTACCTAACAAAATTGTTAAAAAAAAAACTCCATTCATATATATTTCTCTGTTTGTTAATGCTTAATTTTGCTCTGAATTAACAAAAGAACGTGTGGACTAACATGTCTTATGCTTGACAACGGTCTCATTCATAAATTTTGTCTTTGTCTACCAAAGTCAACTTGCAATGTTAATATATTAATTAGTTTAATTTAATTTGGCTCTAATTCAAAATTAAATCATGTTTTTAAAATCCATTTCTCAAATCAAAGGATGGTATATATGTACGTGGATTTTATTCTTGAAATAAACAATTTATGCACTCTGATCTTATTGAAAAATCCTACATATCGTCGCTTGATCTAGGAAATACATCGATAAAATGTATCTAATTTAAGATAAAAAAACATTTAGATAAAAATTAAAATTAAAATGCATCTAATTTAAGATAAAAACATTTAGAGATAATTTAGTCTAAAAATTAAAATTTAGATAAAAAAATATTTTAAAATATAAAATAATTATAATGTTAAAAATAATTTTAAAAAAATATTAAAAGTAATTTTGATTTTAAATAAAATTCTTGCCAATAAAAAATCACTCTGTCTAGAATTAATCTTACAATAAGGGGCAATTTGTTGGAAGTGCATTCATTCATGGAATCCATCAAACAAATTAAATATAATATAACATAAAAAGTTTTAGTATAAATTTTATCTAGTGTGAGACAACATATAAAATAATCAAATTAAACATTGTATAAATTCATATACTTGTAATGTTATAAGAAAAATTAGTTCCATTAGTAAAGTTTTAGCAACAGTTTTTTAAAGGCAATAACATTATAATCAAAATTTATTTTAGTTAATTTATTTTTTCTTGTAACAATATAATTATATATTTGTAATTATTATCATATATTATAATGACAAATTATAAGATTTTGTAATCATTAATAATAATGATTATTTTTATTATCGTTAAAAAATATTTTTTTAGTATAAGCAAACTCTCAAATTTTGGTATATAACATATAATTAATTATGTATTATTATATTAATAAAAACCTAATTTTAAATAAATTTATTACTTAAAAAATTATTTAAACACATAAATTATCTCTATAAAACACTTTACAGTATGGATGCATAAAAGTTAAAACTCTTATTATTAATATTACTTCTGCATTGAACCATGCATATATAAGAAGTTAAGAACATAACGTGTGGACTTGGTAAGTAGTAGTGTAGTACTACTAATTAATAAGTAATAACTAACTATAAATTAAATAGTAGTGACTAATTAACAGCTTAAATTTTCAAAGTATAAAATTGTTGTTTAAATTTTATTTGCATAGTATAAATACCCACAAATATCTAATAACTAATTTTTAATACACAAATAATATTTTTATATAACTTTTACTACAAATATCTTATTTATTTTTATTGATGCAATGTTATTTGAGCACCTATCACATCATACTATAATCACCAATCTGCCCCGACGTATATATGAAAGTATATATCTAGAATTTTGTAAAATAATTTTATCATAGCACTATAAAAAAATTTAATTATTCGTCTGTTTCAGGTTTAATTATTTTACTATAATAAATTTGATATTATTCTAATTACCGATTGTTTAGTTAGAAAAACATGTCAATTAATATGTATAAATATAGACAAATATGTATACTGACTAACTATGCTAACTGAATTTTAATATATAAGACACATTTTTGTACTTAGTATTAAAACTTGAATTAATTAATTACTTTAATTTGATATATATATATATATATATATATATATATATATATATATATATATATATATATATATATAATTGTGCATATAGTATAACATATAAACTAATGAATGAAATCATGAAATCTAAAAACATTTTTTAATTTGAAACAAGAACAAAAATACAGCTAAAATGAGGATTGTATAATGATTGTATATATTCTCGTTTTCATATTTTAAAATGGAAAAATACTTTTTTTTTTCATTATTTTCATTTCCCAAGAAGAAGATTACAGCAAAGGTCCATTATGATAATAAGCTTATTAACGTTACACCAATTAACACCAAAACTAACAAATACATAATACAAACATAATAAACAAGATTAATAATTAATAGAAAAACATGGAACAACAACATAAAATCCTAGGTTATTATGGCTAACCATGATGAGCATTAGTACCGCCCCCGTTTGATGGGTTTGGAGAACTTTTTGGAAGCATTTGCATGAACTCATCTTGTAGTAATGGCCTCCATGCTTCTCCATATTTAGGAGAACCAATCAAAATCACCAACACCATCACCATAGCTATCAACACGAACCTCCTATAATTGTGAGAGAATGACGACATGATGAGTTCCTCGTATATATGTATCTTATGTTGATCTTAATGGTATATAAAATCAGAGTCTGTGAGAGATCTTAATCTAAATGACTAATGTTTATTTGATGAAGATTACAGACACACATTGACACATATATAAGGTTGTTGCGTGTGCTGCCAATGCAATATCATAAGGGTAGGTATTGCTTTAGACTTTAGAATGAGAAAAATCGTTTTTGAGCTGACTTTGAATTGAACAATGTTAATTCTTTGAATTCAATACACTTCAAAAGGTTTAACGAGAAGAAAGCACGTTAATGATTGTATTTTTATCTAATACCTTTATTTAAGAATTTTACTTGAGTTTGCTTAAATTTTGGCATAAATCTATTTGTCTTATATTAAAATTATTTCTTTTTTATAATATTATAAAAAATTTTGATAATATATTATAATATTTTTTTTTTAAGTTTAAACTAATAAAAAAAATATATGAATAATTATATTTATAACATTCAATAATTTTAAATAAAAAGCTACAAATTATGGAACCTTCATAATTTTAAATAACATTCAATAATTTTAAACTAATAAAAGATATGTTTGGCTTGACATTTTAAACTTGAACTTTGAAGGGTTGAATTGAATACTACAAAATGGAAAATGGAGATTAAACATTGAAGAGATCAAAAGAAAGTAACTTGAACGCCAAACACACCCTCCTGCGGGTTTGTGTGTGTGGCTTGTGAATATATTTACTAGAGTAATTAGTAAATTACCCATGCATTATATCGGTTTATATTTCAGAAGTACTAAAATTAATAAGATATATAAATGTTAAAGTTAATTAATTTGTACGTTGATAGATATTAGCTGATGCTAAATTAGTGTAAATAGAATTAGTTAGCTTGTGATTAATTTGTTAGTTAGTTGATTGTAATTAAGCACGTCAATTAGTTTGTTAGTGATTAGTTTAGTTTGCGACAGCTGTAATTCCACTGCTATAAGTAGTTAGAGTTAAGCTATTATTGCGTGATATTGGAACTCATTTTACCAATATACTTCAGATTCAACCAAAATCTTCTTTCTCTTCTCTACACATACTTTGCTTGTACTCCCTCTCCTTTCTTGAATTCTTTTTCTGTCTACTCTTTCTCTTACTTGAGCCTGGTACCTTTCATGGTATTAGAGCTTTCTTTCATTCAGTTCAATGGCAAGTGAAAGTCAAAGATCTGAAAACTCAATGAATCAATTGAACACAGCTCTAAATTTCACCTCTTTCCCAATTTCAATGAAACTCGACGATGACAACTTCTTGCAGTGGAAAAACTAGGCTGAATCAACGATCGAAGGCCAAAATTTGCTTCACCATATTACCGGAGAAGGAATCCCGTTGAGGCTTGATGAATCAGGAAATGTAACACTAGAGTTTGCTGCATGGAAGAGACAAGATGCGCTTCTCAAATCGTGGCTTCTTGCTTCAATGACAAAGCCGTTCACCACTCAAATGGTAGGATGCATCTATTCGTATGAAGTTTGGAAAAGGTTAGAAGATCACTTTTCTTCACAAATCAAAGCAAAAATAATGCAATTGAAACACAGGTTGAGCAGTATTAAGATAGGAAACTCAGTAAATGAGTATGTGTTAGCATTAAAAGGAACAATTGATGCTTTAGCTTCAGTAGGAGAACCAATGCGTGAGAGTGATCATGTAAATGCTATTCTGAATGGACTAACCGAAGAGTATAGCTCAGTAATCACCTCAGTAGTGGCAAGACCAGTGAGCATCTCGGTTGGAGAATTAAAGGCTTTGCTATTAACTCATGAAAGTATGTTAGAGAGGTTTCGAAAACCAGAGTCGTTTATACAAGCAAATGTGGCACAAAGCTCACCAGATTACTCTTAGAAATTTAACTAAAGAGGTGGCTTTAGAGGAGATTACAGAAGTAGAAGTGGTGGCAGACAGATGAGAAGTGGTAGAAACTTCTATAATAATGGTCAATCTGGTGACAATAATTCTAGATTTGGAACTCAGGCTTACAATAATCCAAGTTTTGGTGGTGCTGAAGGGGCAAGAATATTCAACAATGAAAGGCAGCAGCAGTATAATGGTTCAAGAATGTTTAATGGTAATAGGCCTATTTGCCAAGTGTGTGACAAGCCTAGACACACTGCCAAGACATGCTGGTATAGGTATGATCCAGCAGAAGGCTCTAGAACTCAATATGAAGGCACAAACTCACAAACTCTGCAAGCATCACAAGCCAACTTGAGCAATGTATTGGCCACACCTGCAACATTACAAGATCAAGGCTGGTTTCCAGACTCAGGTGCTATACACCATATGACCTCACACCAGCAAAATCTAATTGAAGGTGAGAAGTATGAAGGTGCAGACCAAGTGATCATAGGCAACGGATCAGGTTTGCATATCAACCTTGTTGAAAAGTCTTTCTTTAAAATTGATTTGAGCAATAAAAAATTCTTGTTAAGCAAATTACTATATGTGCCTGATATCACTAAGAACTTATTTAGTGTATATAAATTCTGCTGTGACAATGATGTCTATTTTGAATTTCATTCTAATGGCTGCTGTGTGAAATCTCAAGAAACTAAAGAGATTGTTATACAGAAAAAAGTTGACAAGGGAATGTACAAGTTCCTCAATTTCACTCCATCTTTCACTTCATCAAATAACACAGCTGCCTTTTCCTTAAATGTGTCCACTACTGATCAATTTCTCTTGTGGCACAATAGATTAGGTCATCCAGCAAATAATGTTGTTTCCTCTGTGCTGAAATCTTGGTAATATTGTTGTTTCATTAAATAAAAAATCTTGTGCTTCCACTACAAGGTTTTTGTTTATTTATGGCAGTTTTTTTCCTTATTTGTGGAGGTTTATAACCCCACCAAATGGTTTGTGGGGGTTTCTAAAATCCCCAAAATTTGAGGTGCCACGAGGTCTTTTGTGGGAGTTTTTAAAAACCTCCATAATCTATTCAGTGGGGGTTTTGTATGTGTTTAGTGGGGGATTTTATATTAAACTTTTGTGGTAGTTTTAAATCACTTTTGTGGCAATTTAAAACTCCCACAAATTATTTTTTAATTTAACAAAAATTAACTATTTTGTGAGATTTTCAAACCTCCACAAATCCTGTAATTTTTTTTATTTTTAATTTCAAATTATTCATTAATCTCGTCTCATTTACATATTCTCAAATTAAAAATAATTAGAAAGAGACAAATAGTTAAAATAAAATAAAAGCTTTTATTTATTTTGAGAACAACTACTAACTTCTTATCCATAAAATATAGCAATGACATGGCCAATAATGTCTTACTCCAATATCAAAATACTAAAACAATAACCATCATATGCAACATATGATTCGAAATTCAAACAACATAAAATGCAATACAAGACAAAATGAAAAATAACTGAAGCAAATTCATGTGAGCAGACATTAATGAACTAATAACATTAATGAATGAAAATAACACTTAGAGCAATCTTGTTGGCCAGTAAAAAGACTAATTTGACATATTTTTCTCCTTCACCAAACCACTATAACAAACAAAAATGATATCACCGTGTTGCTTAAGCACATAAAGAACATAGAAATTTCAATTTGTAAAACTTTTAGTACCTTCGAAGTAATACCGGACATTGAAATGTTGATAAAATTTGCTCCAGCTTCGATTGATACAGCTTTTGCAAGCATAAATTTTCCTGTTCCAAGGGAGCCAAAAAGCAATATTCCTTTGCAAGGCTAAATATACAAATAACAAAGTAATTATATCAGATGCTGAAGACATTACATAATCTACATAAAAAAGTATTTGACAAATCACTAGATGCAACTAAAGAGAATCTTCTACCTTAGCCAG
The DNA here is from genome assembly GCF_059453495.1 of Arachis ipaensis. Lineage (NCBI taxonomy): Eukaryota > Viridiplantae > Streptophyta > Magnoliopsida > Fabales > Fabaceae > Arachis > Arachis ipaensis. The sequence goes on along the minus strand of NC_142437.1, from coordinate 16,088,894 downwards.
CTGCCCTTTGCAAAATAATTTCGGCCTCTGAAGAAGAAGCATGACCAATTCTTTCAAGGCATCATTCACATTTTCCAAAGCTCCAATATCATCGAATGCGCTTTGTTTGGTAAGCCAGAGCATTTAGTGTACAGTGACAATCAACATACTAGTCACTGAACAAATTCAATAAAAAAAAGGAGAATAGCAAAACAAAACAAAATAAATAAATAAAGGCATATTAAATAAAGGACAGAAGATGTTTGAAGGCTCACCATGCGGATGCTGACAACATTAGACTGAGCTTTCATAATCTCGACATCACGCTCTAGTTGCTGCTTCCAATCAGAAAACAAGGTCTCATCCTATACAAGTTTCAAATTAGAACTGATCCATGAGCTGTTGATGGCAACCAAACAAATTGTACAATAATATTAATCTATGGTGATACCTGAGGCAACTGTATAGTCATTCTATTTGGAAAAAGGCGACCAAATTGCTTCATTACTTTGGGTATTTCTTTGCTCCTATCATGCAGTCTACCAAAATTATCCTGCACAAAATTAAATACCAAATTACAGTAGTTCAATAATCAATAATTTCTGAAGGAGCCATGACAAAAAGCTAATATATATATATATATATATATATATATATATATATATATATATATATATATATATAATCAGTAATCAGTGTAGTCCATTTCATTGAGTTAGAGTTAATCTCTTAATATAGTTTATGTAAATATAATATTTTTCTAGTAGGTATTATTCTCGATAGAACTGTCAAGTGTAGCTTTTCAATTGAGGGATGGAAGTAGTGTAAGGTTACCTGCCACGAATCATACGCTGCATTTAGTAGAAACAATGGAGTCTCAATATGTTAGACCATATTATGAGGAAAGAAGCACTGAAGAAAGAAACACACTTCACATGTTTAAAATTTTTTACTTTGCAAGAAATTTCAAGTTATGAATGTAGCATGAAATCTAGAGTTAGAATATTACCGAAGTTGGATCCGATTGGTCGAGACAACTTTTCGGCAGGTTCTTTTGTACATCCTATAATCTCAATTTGAATCAAATCGTCACTCTGAGAGGTCAACAAAAATTCAGAGGCTCCACGATCACCTTGTCCTCCATTCATAACTCCACCAGCAATGCTTTGACGGAGGAAACGACGGCGGCAAGGAGATGAATGGCGACGGCAAGGAGATCGAGATTTTAGGGTTTCACAGAGGTCCTTCTCCTTCTATCTCTTTCTCGCTCGAAGCCCCTCTTCTGAATGCTCTTTTTTTTTTCAATTTTTGTTATGGGCTAATATTTATTTGGGCTAAAAATTTTTTTAGTATTGTTTAAACTGTGGGAGTTATTTTTAATGAATTAAGGAGGTTTTACAAATTGTCATCATTAAAATATATTATGGAGGTTTATAATAACCCCATTAAAAAATTCCACAAATAAGCAAGAATTTTGTAGTGTTCTTGCTGTATTGGAAAGTCTCATGTACTCTCTTATCCTCCCTCAAATACCTTATATACTGCTCCCCTGCAACTCATATACATAGACATCTGGGGCCCTGCCCTAATACCTGACTTAAATGGAAACTATTACTTTGTCATTTTCATTGATGCCTATAGTAAATACATTTGGCTCTACCTCATTAAAACTCGATCTCAAATCAAATAAGTTTTTAATTGTTTCCAACAAATGGTTGAGTTGCACTTGAACACAAAAACTAAAATGTTTCAATCTGACAATGCTGCTGAATTTTTGAGCTTGGCTAAGGATTTACAGGTACAAGGTGTACTGCACAGATTTTCTTGTCCTCGTGAACATCATCAAAACGGCAGTGCTGAGAGAAAGCATAGGCATATAGTTGAAAAGGGCTTAGCTATGCTAGCAGGTGCAGGCATGCAAATTAAGTACTGGGGAGAGGCCTTCATGATGACAGTTCACTTAATAAATAGGTTACCAACATCAGTGTTGCGAGACCAGTCACCATTTGAAAAGTTGTTTGAGAAGAAACTTGATTACACAAGCCTTCGGGTCTTTGGCTGTTTGTGTTTTCTACACTTGCAACCATACAATAGGCACAAGCTGGAGTTCAGATCAGCACCATGTACTTTTCTGGGTTATAATATAGTGCACAAAGGCTACAAGTGCCTCACTACAGAAGGGAAGATAGTGATGTCAAGCAATGTGATCTTTGATAAACAGAATTTCCCTTTCAAGAATTCGAAAACTCCCTCAACAACCAAGCTTGATTTGTCTTCTGACTTTCACTCAACTCCAACCATTCCATTACTAAATAGGAACATGTCTCAACCCTCACCTAACATTACAGAATCAAGGTCTCCACATCCTGCACCAAACATCACAGCCACACCCCTTCTCCTGTCCTCACCTGTACCTACTGTACCAAGTATTCCAGAGTCCAGATCTCCTTCTTTGTCTATCACAGCCACCTCTCCTACCTTACCTTCACCGGTACCTACAGCACCATCAGCCACACCCATTCGAATACCTATCTCAGACTTGGAAATTGTTCTTCCTTTTGATGATGATCACTCAGTCTCGACAGCATCAAATCAAAATGTTCACCCCATGATCACAAGGAGCAAGAGTGGAGTCTTAAAGCCTAGATCCTTTCTAGCTAGCATTGAACCAAGGACTGTCAATGATTCCTTGCCAAACCTGAGTGGAAAGCTGCGATGGATGCTGAATACGTTGCACTTATGCAAAATCAAACCTGGAAATTGGTTCCTCTCCCTCAGGAGAGAGAGGCTGTGGGTAGTCGTTGGATTTTTCGAGTTAAATACAACCCTGATGGAAGTCTCCAAAAATACAAGGCTCGCCTAGTAGCTCAGGGTTTCTCTCAAAGGCCTGGGTATGATTTCACAGAGACATACAGCCCAGTGGTAAAACCAACCTCAATTCGCATTGTCCTCACTCCTCACCTTAGCATTGTCAAGGAATTGGAGAATCAGGTAGCTTGATGTGAATAACGCATTTCTACATGGTGATTTGGTCGAAGATGTATATATGAAACACAACCAAAGGGCTATGAAATTGGAGATGGAACTCTAGTGTGCAAACTCACCAAGGCCCTTTATGATCTAAAACAGGCTCCAAGGGCCTGGTACTATAAGCTGTCAACACCTCTCCAGCACCTTGGTTTTCATTCAACAAAGTCTAACATTGCTGTCTTCACGAGGTTCAAAAATGGCTCATCACTATTTGTCCTGGTATATGTAGATGATATAATCATCACTGAAGACTCAGATGAAGCAATTTCTCAAGTCATTAAGCAGCTGAATGACAAATTTGTGTTGAAAGACATGGGTGAGCTTCACTATTTCCTTGGGATTCAAGCCACCAAGACTGCTAATGGAGGTCTATTACTCTCACAAGAGAAATATGCCAGAGATCTGCTCAGGAAAGCTGAAATGGAACATTGTAAGCCCTGTCATACACCCTTACCTTCCTCAGTTCGATTTCTGCTTTTGGAAGCTCCCCATTCAAGATTTCTAAGCTCTACAGATCAGTTGTGGGAAGTCTACAATACCTCACAGTCACTCGTCCATAACTAGCATACTTAGTAAACAAAATTTCACAGTTTATGCAAAATCCCTTGGAAGAGCATTGGAAATTAGTAAAAAGAATTTTGAGGTATATGTGCAAGGAACACTTAGCTTTGGTTTACACTTACATAAAACAAATGTGCAAACCATCAAAGCTTATAGTGATTCTGACTGGGCAGGGGACCCAGATGATAGGAAGTCCACTGGAGGTTTTTGTGTCTTTCTTGGGAGCAATCTGGTTTCGTGGAGTTCAAAGAAGCAGGGTGTTGTTGCCAGATCCAATACTGAAGTAGAGTACAGGGCGATGGCTGACTTAGTTGCCAAACTAATTTGGATTAAGAACCTTATGGTTGAACTAAGAACAAAACTCTCACAACAGCTCCATCAGTCTACTGTGATAACTTGAGTGCTGTGTTGCTTGCTGCTAATCCAATCTTGCATTCTAAGTCAAAACATTTTGAAATGGATCTCCATTTTGTAAGAGACTATGTTACAAAAAGAGTTATTCAAGTAAGTTATGTTAGGACTGTGCAACTAACTGACGTGTTGACAAAACCACTGCCCAGTGGTGCTTTCTTGAGTTCAGAACAGAACTAATAGTTGAAAGTTTGGAGACATCCACTGATGAAAGCAGGCTCGGTAGAGAGGGTCATAAAGAGAGTCATGATAGATACAATAGCTTTAATGTTGAAGAACAGCCAAACAGCAGATGCTAAATTAGTGTAAACAGAATTAGTTAGCTTGTGATCAATTTGTTAGTTAGTTAGTTGTAACTAAGCAAATGGCAATTAGTTTGTTAGTGATTAGTTTAGCTCATGACAGCTGTAACTCCACTGCTATAAGTAGTTAGAGCTAAGCTATTATTGCATGATATTGGAACTCACTTTACCAATATACTTCAGATTCAACCAAAATCTTCTTTCTCTTCTCTACACGTACTTTGCTTGTACTCTCTCTTCTTTCTTGAATTCTTTTCCTGTCTACTCTCTCTCTTACTTGAGTCTGGTACTTTTCATATGTGTTGTCTATTCATCATGTTTATCATATTTGAAAATAATTTATATAATAATGAGTATCAGAAAAAGAAAAAGTATAAGAAAAACAATATTTTTTTTAAATAATATAAACAATAGATTAAAAAATGAGAGTTAATTTTAATTCAAATTTTAAATTAATTAAATTTATTTATATTTAGTGAGTCTAGAATATAGTTTATTATTCACATTATTTTTATTGGAAAAGTCTAGAGGGCCAGCAATTTTATCAAATTCTGGCCAGCATGTAACCATCAAAGAAGAGTGAGTCATTGGATGAAATCTCACATTAATCTCATACCATTAAAAGTCTCATTGATGGCTATTTGATGGCTATAAATCACAAATATTGCTGCCCCTAACATTCCTCATTTTTAATTTCTCTTGTCTACCTAATAAAATGGTTAGAAAAATAAACTCTCTTCATATATATTTCTCTTGATTGTTAATGCTTAATTTTGCTCTGAATTGACAAAAGAACGTGTGGACTAACATGCCTTGTGCTTGACAACGGTCTCATTCATAAATTTTGTCTTTGTCTACCAACTAACCAAAGTGAACTTGCAATGTTAATATATTAATTAGTTTAATTTAATTTGGGCCTACTTCAAAATTAAATTAAGTTTTTTAAATTCATTTCTCAAATCAAAGGATGGTATATATGTACGTGGATTTTATTCTTGAAATAAACAATTTATGCACTCTTATTGAAAAATTCTACATATCATCGCTTGATCTAGGAAATAGATCGATAAAATGTATCTAATTTAAAATGTTTGATATAAGTTTTTCTCTTTAACTTTTTATTGCGTCTAATTCCAATTAAAGATATTTATTTTTTATCATGTAATTATACTTAATATTAAACTAAGAAATTAAACTGTGGTGCAAATGAAATAAAGAGTACAATAAATAAAGACTATCGACATAAGAATGAAAAAATACCAAAGACATATAAGTATATAAAAATATTATTTATACATTAAAATTAATTATTATATTTTTATATATAAATATATATATTTTTTAATTTATTTTTAATATATTTTTTATATTTTAATATGTATTTTATTTTAATGATTAATTTTAATGTATATTTAATATATATATATGTGTGTGTGTGTAAAATAGTGTGTATATATTTTTTAATTTATTTTTAATATATTTTTTATATTTTAATATGTATTTTATTTTAATGATTGTGTGTGTTGATTTTTTATTCAAAAATATTTAGCTTTAAACAAATCGAAAATATCAAAAATAAAATTGAATAAAATTAAAAATTATGTATATTTTAAAAAAAAAATTGTAAAAGTTAGGAACATGCTTTACTCTGTATATATCAGATGTTAAAGTTAACTTTCTATGAAATGTTTTTTGGATTCTATGACCATTGACCAATGCTTCATTTATATGGTTCTCTTCAGGAAAAGTATGAGGTTTTCAATAAAACATCTAGTTATATATATATATATATATATATATATATATATATATATATATATATATATATATATATATATATATATATATAAGATCAAAGTAAACAAATGAAATAAAAATAGCATGAAGATAGCCTAAAATATAACAATGCAAACAAGATACTCTTATCTTACCTCACTTTTGAGAGTAATGCAGGGGAACGAATTAGGTTAGAAAACAAATTTTGGTAACAGGTTATTTTGGTCCATAAGTCAGTTATTAATTAATTTATTATAGATACAGAAAAATCTTAAGTTTGATTTTTTTTAATATTAAATGACAATATAGTCAATGTGAATTTTGACTTTAGATTAATTAATTTTTTTTTAAAATACCAATTAGTTTTCTATGATAGCATACTGTGAACATAATATGTCTTTTCGTTTATAAATAGTACAAAACGAAATAGAATTATTTATGTATTCCATTATATATCTACACTAATGTGTCTTGTTACTATTACCAGGGCTCAAGAATAATGTTGTTTTTTACCGTGAAATATTTTTTATTTTTTAGTTTTCATATAACTTTTATTAATTATTCTCTACTTACCATAAACTCTGATAAAACAGATGAAGTTTCGTTCAAAAAATTCTTATTTTTTGACAATTTTTTAATAATAGATACGTCATTATAGTTAACACAATATAAAAGTACCACTATTTATTATCGTAGAAGACTTAATTGATATTTTTTAAGACTAATTTATTCAAGATCAAAATTTCAATATATATATATATATATATTTTACTCTGTATTAGGGACACTTTTTTTTTTAAATCATAACTCTTAGTAATGGTAAACTGGAAGTAGTCATTTTACTAAATGATGCTTTTACTTGAAATTTAAGATATAAGTTTACAAAACTTCATTTTAAATTTTATTGAATTATATAATTAAAAATCAGGTTTAAATTTTGATCTAAATGTTTTAATTTATGAGTTTATTAGAATTCAAATGGAACATATTCCTTCCTTTATTCACATTTTTGTTTTGCAATTAATATATAGAGTTTAATTTTGATGCACTGACAATAGTGTAAAACGTTTTACACAGCCATGCAATCATATCTGTTCTTTTAGATAACTATTTACGTGATTAATGTAAAAAGTAATTATTTTTTCTGATGTGACGTTATATAATTAGATGCACGTGTAAAACTACTTTACACTGATAGTGCATCAAAATTAAATTCTTAATGTATATTCATTTGAAAAATTTTGAAATTAGAAGAAAAGTAATATTTTCATTGTTGAGATTTTTATCTAAAATTAAAACTACTTCTATCGTTTTTTATTTTCAAAATCATCCATATATAATATTCAATTCTTTTTAAAATGACGCTTTCATTAGTTGTTGGACAAATTTATTCGTAACAAAAATGATAATTACAAAATTGAAAAAGTCATAACCCCTTCTTCCTCAATCCATGTCTCATATCCTCATTCTTCAACTTCAGCAGATACTCTCACCATTACATCCTCATCATCATCAACATAAGACACCAACTCCCACTTGACCACCCTCAAGAAATCATATCTCGAGAAGAGGTTTGCAGTCAAAACAATTACATATAAATTTTCACTTAATTAAAAATCAATTGTTGTTGTTGAAGGTAGTGATAGTGGAGGAAAAATTTTGGTGGTGTTAAGAATGATCATGGTTTTGGGTTAGGGGTGGGTACCTGTAGGTTGGAGAGATTTTTTTTCATTTTATAATTATTTTTAGAAATAATTTAGTCTAAAAATTAAAATTTAGAAAAAAAAAACACATTTTAAAATATAAAATAATTATAATAATGTTTAAAAATGATTTTAAAAAAATATTAAAAGTAATTTTGATTTTAAATAAAATTATTGCCAATAAAAAATCACTTTGTCTTAGAATTAATCTTACAATAAGTGGCAATTTATTGGAAGTGCATTCATTCATACAATCCATCAAACAAATTAAATATAATACAACATTAAAAGTTGTAGTATAAATTTTATCTAGTGTAAGACAACATATAAAATAATCAAATTAAACATTGTATAAATTAAATTCATATACTTTTAATGTTATAAGAAAAATTAGTTCTAGTAGTGAAGTTTTAGCAACAGTTTTTTAAAGGCAATAACATTATAATCAAAATTTGTTTTAGTTAATTTATTTTTTCTTGTAACGATATAATTATATATTTGTCATATTATTATCATATATTATAATGATAACAAATTATAAAATTTTGTAATCATTAATAATAATGGTTAGTTTTATCGTGGTTAAAAAATATTTTTTGTAGTGTAAGAAAACTCTCAAATTTTGGTATGTAACATATAATTAATTATGTATTATTATATTAATAAAAAACTAATTTTCAATAAATTATTTATTATTTAAAAAATTATTTAAACACATAAATTATCTATATAAAACACTTTACAGTGTAAATGCATAAAAGTTAAAACTCTTCTTATTAATAGAGTAAAGTATTGTTTTTGTCCCCCACGTTTGGGGTAAGTCCTATTTGTGTCCCTAACGTTTAAATCGTCCTATTTGTATCCCTAACGTTTATAAAAGTGATTCCATGTTATCCTACTATCAATTATACTAACAAATCAGATTATATTTAATTATTCTCACTTTGATGCATTCATTCTCAATTAGGTCTCATTTGGATGTGTTCGATTTTAATATTATACCCACTATTTGTGTTTAGATTCAATTATATCCCTAGAAAAGTGAATTATGTAAATGTTATAGGAATTAGTTTCAACTTTTGATGAGCTATTTTTTGAAGTGGATCATCGATTCTATCCCAGACATTTATATTCTAACTTCAAGAAGAGATTTTTAAAACTCAAACTAAAGCGTTCATGATGTGTAATTGACGGCAAGATAACATTGAATCACTTTTACAAACGTTAGGGATACAAATAGGACAATTTAAACGTTAGGGACACAAATAAAATTTACCCCAAATATTGGGGACAAAAACGATACTTTACTCTTATTAATATTACTTTTGCATTGAACCATGCTTATATAAGAACATAACGTGTGGACTTAGTAAATAGTACTACTAATTAAATAGTAGCTTAATAAGTAATAACTAACTATAAATTTTATCTTCTCCATCTTCAATTGTTGTTGCTAGCACATGTTGACTAATGCTCTCAGAAAAAATATTTTTAATTAGAGTTTGATTTCACTTACTATTATAAAGTATTAATTCTTTGACCATCAATAGTAGTTGATTTTGTAGATTGGAAGTTTCAAATAAAGAAACAACATAAGGATGTGAAGAAGCAAGCCAAGGATCGTTGAAGATTCAGATATTGGACCTATCACCAACTCGCCAAGCCAGTCCTTTTTCAATAACCTTCTTATGCCCTTCCAATATGCTATGTCATCCCTACGAAGGTACTGTTCCGATCTCTGCATTCATTATAGAACTGTATAAAAAAATATTTATCTTTGAGTTTGAGGAGTCTAGATAGTGATTATGGTTGAGAGGTAACTTTTCAACATTGTTTTGCTAATAGCGCCAAATTCTGAGTCCTTAGGTCCTTAAAACTTAGTCCACCTTCTAATTTCGGTATTGTCATAGTATCCTAACTAATTCATGCCATTTTTTGCTCTGTACCTTTTTTACCCCACCAAAAATGGGAGAGTATGTTGTGAATCTCCCTAATCAAAGTGTCAGTAAGACGAAAACATGATAATGAATAAATTCGGATAGCCTCTCCAATAGCTTTGATTAGAACATGCCTGCCTGTAGAGGTGAGGAGTTTTCTTTTCCACCTTTGAACTCACTTCTTCACCTTGTCCTTAATTTCTCCGAATGTGGCCTTTTATTATTTTTAGACTGTAGATGGAAGACCCAAATATTTATCCTGTGCACTAATATGAACAATTTTCAATTCCGAGCCAATAGTAATTGAGTAGCGGAAGGAGTATTATTACTAAAGAATAGAGCTGATTTATGCAAATTAACTTTTTGGCCACTGAACTCCTCGTATGACTGAAGAAGATTGAGAATATTTTCACAACTATTTTTTGACATTTTGCAAAAAAAAGGATTGAGTCATCCGCAAACAATAAATGATTAATAGTAGGACATACATCTTCGATTGATCTGAATATCTTCAATAAGATCGTTTTGCTCTGCCTTATTTAACAAAAAATATAAATTTAATATAAATTTGATATTTTTCTAGTTACCGATTGTTTAGTTAGAAAAACATGTCCATTAATATGTATAAATATAAACAAATATGTATAAGGCCAGGGACGGATCCGGAAATGATATTATGGGGGCCAATAACACATATAATATTAAAAATTATGTAAAAAAATTATATAATATAAGATGTATTAAAAAAATATACGGATAGAGAATATATTTTAAAGTAAAAAAAATATGTGTATACTTTTTACTAACGAAGTGGTCGATTCTTCGTATCATAAAATTCACCGATAATAAAATTTGTGTCAAAATTTTCAACAATTTTCTTTTTAATATAATTAAAAGACAATTAGCAAGAAATTCATCTTTTATTTTGTTTCTAAGTTATTTTTCACAATATTCATAGTTGAAAAAGATCTCTTAATTGTAGCAGTTGAAACAGAGAGAATTAATACCAAACGAATAAAAAAACGGCCACAAGAAGAAAAAGAATTCACTTTATGAGATTTAAAAAATTTTATTTAATTAAAAATATTAGTAATAATACATTTTTCAGATTTTTTTAATATTGTTACTTATTTTTTAGATATTAAAAATTATTAATATTTAAATTAGATTGAACTTTTATTTATATTAGACTAAATACTAAATATTTTTTTAAAAAAAAAAATAAATTATACATAATAACTTATTACTATTAAAAAAAGTTGGGAAGCCGAGGCCGCCACTCGCCCCCCTTATGTCCATCCCTGTATAAGGCTAATTATGGTAATTGAATTTTAATATATAAGAAACATTTTTGTACTTAGTATTAAAACTTGAATTAACTAATTACTTTAATTTGATATATATATATATATATATATATATATATATATATATATATATATATATATATATATATATATAATTGTGCATATAGTATAACATATATATACACTAATGAATGAAAATCATGAAATCTAAAAACATTTTTTTATTTGAAACAAGAACAAAAATATAGCTAAAATGAGGATTGTATAATGATTGTTTATATTTTCGTTTTCATATTTTAAAATGAAAACAAAAATTCATTATTTTCATTTCCCAAGAAGAAGATTACAGAAAAGGTCCATTATGATAATAAGCTTATTAACGTTACACCAATTAACACCAAAACTATCAAATTCATAATACAAACATAAACACAAGATTAATTATTAGAAAAACATGGAACAACAACATAAAATCCTACGTTATTATGGCTGACCATGACCATTAGTACCGTCCCCTTTTGATGGGTTTGGAGAACTTTTTGGAAGCATTTGCATGAACCCATCTTGTAATAATGGCCTCCATGCTTCTCCATATTTAGGAGAACCAATCAAAATCACCAACACCATCACCATAGCTATCAACACAATCCTCCTATAATTGTTAGAGAATGATGATGACATGATGAGTTCCTCGTATATATGTATCTTATGTTGATCTTAATGGTATATAAAATCAGAGTCTGTGAGAGATCTTAATCTAAATGATCAATGTGTGATGAAGATTACACACACATATACATATATAAGGTTGTTGCGTGTGCTGCCAATGCAATAATATCATAAGGGTAGGTATTGCTTTAGACTTTAGAATGAGAAAAATCGTTTTTGAGCTGACTTTGAATTGAACAATGTTAATTCTTTAAAGGAAAAGTATGAGGAGACAATAGCCTTATTGTACAATGCATACAATGGGGTTTAATTGAAATTAAAATTAAATCACGGGTAATTAATTAATTTTAATTTCTTTCTAATTTAAAATTTGAAACAAATTAAGGTTACCGTAAGTTATAAAACCATGTAATCCCTAATCCTAATTTTCATCCATTTCCCTTTTTTGAACGAACGGTTACCCTACCCCCAAAAACCCTCCTCCTTTGCCGCTGAACATCCGATCCATGCGCCTCCACCTGACCTGGAACCTACGTCGGCGCCATTCAGAACTGCAGCGCCCAATCTCCTTCGCCGCCCAATCTCCTTCGCGCGCCTCTACCGTCACTGGCAGCAACTACTTCGTCCATCAGCGTCGTCCCGAATTGCAGCGCCCAATCTCCGTTGCGCGCGTCATCCGTGGCTGGTGGGAGTTGCCTCACCTGACACCGGAACTCCACCGCTCACCCAACATTGGAAGAACGCATTAAAGCAATAGCAGGGTATGCTTCCTTGTTTTCACTTCTTCTTGGTTTCTCAAATTTATTTCTTGGATATACAACGAGTATTTTCCATTTCTAAAATGCTCCAATGAGACTGTAATTAAATATTATTTTTGATTATTTGGATTTTTTTCCAAAGAATAATAATTAAAACTTTCTTAATTCAACTTAAAAAGAGATTTCTTTTTCCATAAAAGAAAATTTTAAAAACCACTTCTTGGTTCAATTCTCAATTAATTGATAGTCCTTTTGATTGCATTAGTGTAAATATTTCAATTCATACACCATGAAGACAGACTCCAACTATCCAACATAACACAAGTGACTTTGTCAATTATGGTCTCATTGTATAACCAAATTCTGTGTGACAACTTTTACTTCATTCACAATTCATGGAGTTATGGAGCTATTGTAATATGCATCCATGATAAAATTTGTTTGTCAATGTTACATTCATTGCACCACTTGACAAATGGCAGAATACTATTTAGCCAATGTGAAGATAATAGTTGCATTCTCCATTATTAGGCTTGCTTTTGATTACACACATGTCTGCTTTAAATTCATGTCATGTCCAATATTTAGTTCAAATCCCATAATCACGTCAGTGAACTAGTGATCTTTTACTTCACTATGGTTGCTTACTTTTTGCCTGATTAAAAGACTTTATTAAAAAATAGTGAGTATAGTGCCTATTATTAACTGAAATTTTTCTAACACGCTTAATCCAGTTTAAGTTAGTCATTTTTTTGGTAGTTTATATTGTTGATATTTATATCATAGTACCATATGTCACTTAATTCCTTTGGTTAGTTTTTTGTGTTTGTGTTCAATTGCAGGTCGTGGAGGTGACGAATATGACTGAGTTAGAAACTGATGAGACAGAACGTGGTCATAGAATTCATGTATGCTTGGAGTTGTTGCAGTTAGATATAAGTTATTAAGTTATAATAGACATGTTATTACATTTCTAAATCCTACTTAATTATGTGATATTTCATAATGAAAATTTATCACAAAGTGTAAATTTTTTCAATTATAAAACATATGCTGTTAGTATCATGAATATGTGATTAAGGAGAAATTTAACCCAAAAGTGTTATAATTTGTGGTCAATGACGAATATTCAAGATGTTCATTTCACTATATTGACAGATGGTTATTTTTATTCATACGTGGATGGTTATTTACATAATCACAAGTTAAATATACTAAATGCTCAATTTACTAGATGTGCAGATGGTTGTTTTAATTAGTAATTGGATGGTTATTTTATTAATTTTGGTTTACGTATAAATAGGTATACAAATGTGGGATGTTCAGTTTTCTAAGTATCTGGATGGTTATTTTACATACTACGTGGATGATTATTTTGTTGGACTTGGGACTCTCAAACTTATCAGGATTTGCAATAGAATCATGGAATTTACAAAAAGAACAGAACATATACGTAATTGTGACTAACAAAACATCACCCTGCGTCTTACAAAAGAAAAATTCCTATATTCAATAAAATAAAATGTCGCAAAGTAAATTGTACAATTCAAATTTATCTGTCTATACTAAGTATTTCAATATATTTTTATACGAATGACTATTTTAATAATTTTTTTTACAAGTAAAATAGTTGAAACTAAATTATTTAGGGAAAAAAAATTAATAAACCAAGTCTTTTTTAAAAAAGACAAACGTTACAATAATTTTTGTCAACCCATATGAGCTATTACTGTTAATTTAATCATATGTTGACATCAACAATTTGATGAAACTCGTCAATCTCTGTAAAATATTGTTCTTCATATGGATTTTTTGTAGAGATACATTCCAAAACTACTACTGTCAAACAAAGCCAACCTCAAATTAAATTGCTATGTATATATGACTATGATCATCTAAAAGATGATGTATGTTGAAACTAGCTAGCTATAAACTGGTATCCGATCCACTAACATAAACTAAGTTACAAATTAAAAAAACAAGATCTAGTATTCATTGAATTCCTTAGTATGAAGATTATGAGAAAATAAAAAGGACCTACAAAGTGGGCATGAGAATTGATTTCGCTCTATCCATTGCTGAATGTAACTAAGATGGAATATGTGGTTACACCTTCTGAGCTTGCTCACAGCATCTTCATCTTCAAACTCCACCAAGCAAATGGAGCAAGTCTCATCATCATCTTCTCCTAGACACTGCAAATCCTGGAACCTGGCCACAGGTAGAGAAGGAATTTCCGGGAATTGAATCTCCTTGGATATGCCTTTGATGGTGTCACAAGAGAAAAAAGCCATGTAACAACCAAACAGTGCCTTCTTGAGTTACATCAATGGGATCAAAATGCATGTGTACAACAAAATGGTAACTATCCATGTAATCACATGTTAAATATACTAAATGCTCAATTTACTAGGTGTGCAGATGGTTGTTTTAATTAGTAATTGGATGGTTATTTTATTAAATTCGGTTTACCTATAAACAAGTAACAAATGTGGGATGTTTAGTTCTCTAAGTAGCCGGACAATTATTTTACATGCTACGTGGATGATTGTTTTTTAGGACTTGGGACTCTCTCAAACTTATCAGGATTTGCAACAGAATCATAGAGTTTTACAAAAAGAACAGAACATATACATAATTGTGACTAGTAAAACATCACCCTGCGTCTTACAAAAGAAAAATCCCTATATTCAATAAAATAAAATGTCATAAAGAAAATTGTACTATTAAAATTTATCCATCTATTTTTTAACAAAAACTCCAGAACATAATCACTGATGAATTGTTGCTTAATTATAATGGAAGAACAAACTTTCTGTGACTAAAAAAAAAAGGAATAAAGCTCTAGATTTACAACCTAAAAGAGAAAACGTATTCTAAGAGGATATTTTAAATGCATATTCAATTTAAAAATAATCATCTTCAGAAATTTTATCATACTATAACCATAAGCTTAATTTCGAACCAGCTCAGTGTGAAATTAGAAACATACTTAGCAGCTTATAGATAAGAAAATCTTCTGAACAATTAAGAAGGAAAAAGTTTCATAGAGTTTGAAACATTTTAACTAGATTAGATAATTAAACACCAATGCAAAATTTTCCACACTAAAATAAACATTAATGCAACCATCAACAGCATCAACTTGGTCAATACATTCCAAAATATTCAAATCCCTACCAAGGTATTCTTAATTATGAAAAGAACATCAAGAAATTCAGCAACAAATTCTTGGCATGAACATCGAATTACAATCAAACCCAAATTCATCAACTAAACATATTTATCAACCAACCTATTCAGCTGGGGGTGGGTGCCGTGGCAGCAAGAGCAAGGGCCGACTTGCTCAGCGTACATGACGGTGATGATCTGCGGCGCTATGGCAGCGTAGGGAGGACGGGACCACCAGGCTGGGTACCGGCGCGGGAGAGAGAGGCGAGCCACTCACCAGAACGCGCGACCGGAACGACGACGGCCGGCCTCGACCAGGGCTGCCGGGGGATGAGAGGGGGACTCGCGACGGAAAAAATGCGGGCATGACGGAAGAGAGGTGGGTGCCGGCGATGGAGACACATGCATGCAAGAGAGGTGGGTTGACTGAAGTAGAAGTTGTACTCCGATGAGGTTGGATGTTCGGTGGTGAAGGCGGTATAGGCGTCTCTGCAGCGACTTGGAGGGTTTTGGATAGGGGAAACACAGCGTGGGAACCAAAAGGATTGGGTAATTGGAGAAAAATTTAAAATAGGATTAATTTGGGGGTGGGATAAAGTAAACAACAATTAGGATTTAGGGTTATTTTGCGTTTAATTACCCTTTTAATGAAAATTGGGCTCAATAAACAGCCCATTGTAACTATTGTATACATATCTCATTGTCTCCCTAGCGGGATCCGTAAGTTTTGTGATTTATAGTCATTAATTAATTATTATTAATCTTTTCAATGTTGTGAGATTACATGACGTGAAATTACTCTTTTTTTTTTGTTAGTTAAATACTGACCAAATTTTAATAAAAGTATTGGCTCCTAAACTTTCTCATATTAAAATTATTTCTTTTAATTTCTTTGGTATTATAGAAGTTTTGATATTATGTTATGATACCAATTTTTTAAAAAATTTACTTTAAACTAATAAAAAAAAACATCTAAACAATTATATGTATAACATCCAATAATTTTGAATAAAAAGTTAAAACTTAGGCTAGAATTATATAAAGTTAATTATATATATATAACTGTAAACTTTAAAAAAATACACACGCATACACATACACGCAATATTGAGCTATATAAATATAGTTTGTGAAATAGATAAGATATTTTTAGTTTTTCTATAATATCTCTTAATTTGAATTCTTTTTTAAGAATTTTTACTAATCAATAAATTACTGTAAACATAAAATAAAATTTAAATTTAATTTCCTAAAATTTGTCTAAGTGAATGAATGTGTAATTTATTCGACTAACTCAAATTAATTAATTAAAATGGTACTAATAGTAATAACAACACATTATTAATATTGGTAATTTTAGGGTTACAATAACCCAAAGTTACCTAATTTAACTTAATATTCATAATTTCATATATATAATATCCATTTATACACTTATTATATCTAATATTACTCAATTATTCTAATAGTAATTGAGCAATATAAAATAAGGTAAGTAATAATTAAAAATATAAAATAAGATAACTTTGAAATATTTAGGCTGATTTTTTATTATTTATCGATAATGATAGAGAAATAATAATTTAAAGTTATCTTATTTAACTTAATATAATTTTTCATACATGTAATATTATTACATTTAATATTATTTAGTTATTCCAACAATAATTAATAAATATAAAAAAAATAACTTTTGACTGATTTTGCTGATTTTTATTATTGTCTTTTTAAGTTTCTAAAATTTTTGTTTGTTTGTATTAATATTCAGTAGTGTGAGATATACTATAATACTAAGAAGATGATCTAAAATTATCTTATTTAATTTAATATCTATAAATTTATGGGTATAATATTTAAAATTATATATTTATTAAATTTAATATTATATATTTATTTTAAAAATAATTAATAAATATAAAATAAGATAACTTTAGACTTTTTTAACCTGATTTTTTATTGTTTTTCAAACCTTTCTGAGGTATATCTGTGCGATTCAAAGAAACGTGTGGCTTGACTTTTTTGCTTGAAGCATGAAACGTTGAATTGATTACTACAAAATGGTAAATGGAGGTTTAACATTGAAGAGATAATCAAAACAAAGTAACGTGGACGCCAAGCACACCCTCCTATGGGTTTGTGTGTGTGCCTTGTGCATATATTTATATGGGTTTATATTTCTAATAAACTATTAAAATCAATGAATATATAAATGTTAAACTTAATTAATTTGTTTTATTAGTTGTCTACTTATCACGTTTTATCACATTTGAAATGTGATTATTCTCACTCATCAACAATTATTTATATAATGAGTATTAGAAAAATAAATTACTTTCATATTTCTCTAATTGTTAGTGCTTAATTTTGGTCTTTGTCTTATGTTTGACAACGGTCTCATTCATAATTTTGACTTGTGTGCCAAAGTCCCAAAGTTGTTGTGTTGCAACGTACAATGTTATTATATTAGTTTAATTTAATTTGGGTCTACTTCAAACTTGACCTTTTTTATTTAAATAAAAAATATATTATTTATCAATATAGACCGAAATTAGAAGAATTACGAATTTATGCATTCAGTTGCATTTTCACAAGCTACCACTACAAAAACAATTTATGAAGTACTTGTATACTGAAAATGTGAAAATAAAGCTAAAATTTTATCAGGTTTTCGCATTCTGCATCATGCCTAAAATTTCATTCCATTTTCATGTTCCAGGATGCCATGTATAAAAAAAAATTGGATGATCCATTTTTGCTCTTCCTAATTGCAAAAATAAGTGCAATTTAAATTTTAATTTTTGCAATTAATGTCTGTGAAAAAGCATAAAACTTGTAATCAGTGGCGGATCTAGAAATTTTATAAGAGGGGCAAATTAAATACAAAATAAATTAAAATATAATAAAATAAAAAATCAACAAAATATAATTTATAGTATATAAGTCAAAATTAATAATTATATTATATAGAAATTAACATTTAACTACATACTTTAGGATTTTTATATTTTTAAATTTATTCTGTGATATTTCATATAACTAAAATTATAAATTTATCATCTGAAATAAATTTTAAAGTCTATAATATGCTAAAAATTCATCTTTTATCATATTTTAAAGTCTTGTTTTAATAATTTTTATTGTTTAAAAAGTCTATTTAATTGTTTCTATTGTCATAGAAAAAATCAAAATAAAATTTTTTTTATAGTTGTTACTTTTTTACATTAATACAAACCTAAATTTTTTAATAACTTTTTAATTATTTATATATTTATATGTTTTTATTTTTTTTAACCTATTTGTTAATTGCTACTAATATATTATAATACACATTATAATTTATACATATTAAGTTACTAATATGTAAATTTTTTTAGTGTATTAATATACTAAAATATATTTAATCTCTAATATATATATATATATATATATATATATATTATATAATAATAATAAACTAATAGTATTAATTTTTTTAAAAAAAATAGGAGACCATGGCCACCTTAGCCCCCCTAAATTCGCCGTTGCTTGCAATGATACTATATTTCACCCAACCAAACTCAATTATTCCATACTCAATACTTCTATGAATGTTGTAGTTTTTGATGATTAATTAGGTGCACGAATTCTCTTTTGTAAAATCTATACTCAACTCGCAACTCTACCTCCCGTATCTATTGTAGTCGTAAGAGCCCTAGGACCAGAAGACATCAAATCAGTCTTTAAAACATCAAGGTCCAATTTAGAACTGCTAGTGACTTAGAACTTGTGAATGACCTAGGAAAGGAAGGAGGTGGTGGCAGAATAAACCATGACTTTAAAAACCCAAAAAGTTGGATTTTTGGAACGAATGAACTCTATCTCCTTATCACTGCGCTATCACTATCAGACTATCAGAATCAATAGTTTGAACTCACTCTTCATCCATCTCTGAGTCTTCTGAAAACCTGGAGCCACTGGTATAATCACAGGTTCTAATGAGTAATGACACAACTCTTGAGTCACTGATAACGATTCTTTGACTACGCTTTGGTCCCGCTTGATGCACCACTATTTCGCGGTACATTTTATGCTGAATTGAGTGGATCTTATCCATTATTCTCTCACTTACGCATATAAATTGTATGTTTTACATTTTCCTTCCTAATTCTGTGCTTTGATTGAAAACATGCTTCTTTGGCCTTAAATTACTAACTTTTAATCCTCTCTTATTACCATTTGATGCCGTGATATGTGTGTTCAGTGTTTTCAGGTTTTCCAAGGCAGGAATGGCTTAGAGGATGGAAAGGAAGCATGCAAAAGTGGAAGGAACACAAGAAATTGAAGTTTGGAGAAGCTGGCAGCGAGGCGCACGCGTGGACGACGCGTACGCATGATCAGCGCACCAGGCAAGCAGCGCACACGCATGACCAGGATTTTGTCAAGCGATGCGTACGCATGGATGACGCGTACGCGTGACAGAGCGTCACGTGCTGCAAGTTGCAGAAAACGCTGGGGGCGATTTCTGGGCTCCTTTTGACCCAGTTTCAGGCCCGAAAGCACAGATTAGAGGCTGCAGAGTGGAGCTGGATAGGGGATCATTCATTCAACACTTTCATATACATTTTAGGTTTAGATGTAGCCTCTCCTCTCTCTGGGTTTTAGGGCTTTTAGCTTTAGTTCTTCTCAAATTCTGAATTCTATCTTATTTCAATTTAGTTTCTCTTCTACTTTTATTTATTCTAGCATTCTAGTTTATTTATTTCCCTTGTTAATTACTCTATGTTACCAATTTAGTTTATGAATTCTTCATGTTAGATTTGATTTCTCTTTTAATGCAATTTGAGATATTTCATGTTTATTGCTTCTTCTGTTATTTGTTATCATTGATTTTGCAATTGTTGGTTTTAGATTTTACCTTCTCTTGTTGCTTTTCTATACTTTTATCTTGTGCCTTCCAAGTGTTTGATAAAATGCTTGGTTGGATTTTAAATTAGCTTTTTATGTTCTTAGCTTAAATTGAGTAATTGAGACTCTTGAATTGTCAAAATCTCTTGTTAGTTGGTGATTGAAAGATGCTAGTTGGCTTGAGTTTCACTAACTCTAGTCTTTGATTAGAACTTATGAACTCAAGTTGAATTGCTCACTTGACTTACCTTTAATTGTTAGAGGTTAACTAAGTGAGAGCAAAAGGCAATTACCATCACAAGTGACTATGATAATAAGGATAGGAATTCCAATTCTCAATCCTTGCTAGGACTTTTCTTAATTATTAGTTTATTTTTCTGTCATTTTACTTTCTTGTTCCTTATTTCAAAACCCAAAAAGATACAATCTCATAACCAATTATAAGTACACTATGCTGGAAGCGTGCGTTTAACACGCGAGTAGTCACGCGTACGCGTGACAGACGCTCATGCGTCAGTGTGCATTTTTGGCCATCCACACATACGCGTGGATGACGCTTACGCGTCGCATGACTGTCTCCGTTTTCACGCGTACGCGTGATGTATGCGCACGCGTCGCACCCTGTTTTTCATTTCTTTCTCCTTTCTTCTCTCCTTTCTCCTTCCTTCTTCCTCCTTTCTTACTTTCTTCTTCTTCATTTCTTTAACTTCTCATCTTCATTCTCTTTCATTCTCTTTTACTTCTTGCACTTACATACTTTCATTCATTGCATTTTAATTTTGTGCATGTTTTTATTTTCTTTTCTAAATTCACTATTTTTCCATTAGTGTTAAATGTTCTTATTCAACTGTTGCATCTTTTCTTGCATTATTTTGGTGCTTAGTGACTTGTTTTATATTAATGGGTGATATTATTTATATGTCAATGCCAATCTTTTATGATACTTGTATTTCTTTTGCATTGACAAGAATTTTATTGTCTTTTATGACCCATTTTCTCTCTCCCATTGTTGTAATTTTTGCACTATTGATATGCCCTTTGCTTCTACTATTTTTTCACTTGCTTGTTGTAGCTACCATGTAGTTGAGACCCTCATTATTTGGCATTAACCCACCCATATTTTATTTGTTTTCTTCCTTTTTCTCTTCTTTCAAGATGGCCACCGAGAGGGGAAAGGAAAAGCTTCTCAATGGGGCAACAGACAAGTCCATCTGCACAATCTTTGGAGAAAAGTATCAGCTGTAGCAACGCATCCACTTGCACATCCTTGCATGCACCGAGGACGGTGCAATCTTTAAGTGTGGGGAGGTTGATACCGACTTCCATGGGTTAGTTACCTTCTTCTCAACACCAATGTTTAATTTTCTTTGTTAGTTCATTGTTGCATTTGCATGATTGATTGCATGTTTGTCAGATTTTGTGCATATTCTACCACTACTTGGTTGAAGTAATATTTTCTTTTTCAAGAAACTTTTTAGAGGATTTCACTAATTTAAATTAAAATTTTTATTAAACTTGCTTGAAGAATTTTATTTTGGAACATGGTTTACAGCTCGAACACACAAACCCAGTGAGATTTTGAACTTATTTGATTGGTTACATTTTATCAACCAATGTTTTATTTTGGTGTGTGTTGTTCTCTCTATAATTATGATCTTTGTCTTGATTGATTCTATATTTCCATTGTTTGATGTATGCATGCACTTATGTGATTGAGGCCTTTGTTTCACTAAGCTTACATACCCATATGGCCTTACCTTTTTCATTATCCTTTGCAAACTAATTTTGAGCCTTTTTGACCCCATTTGTTCTTTACTTTAGCTCATAACTAACTCTAAGCAGAAAATAATATTGTCCTTCATTTGAATCCTTGGTTAGCTTAGACTAGTGAGAGTGCTCATGATTTAAGTGTGAAAAAATTGGGTTTGGAAACGTTTGGTTTGGGAACTGGGTGTTGTATGTTTTTATTAAAATGTGAAAAAAAAAATGTTGAGGATATGTTCATGCATTCAATACCTTAATCATATGTATTGAGAAAACAAAAGAAAAGAAAGAAAAAAATATATATAAAAAAAAAGAGAAGAGAAAAAGAAAAGAAAGAAAAAGAGCAAATAATAAAAGGGGACAAAATGGCCCAAGTAAATGGTGATAGTGATGGTTTTCAGTGGCTAAGAGAATGGGGGGGTTGAATCTTAGCCCCTTTTTTACTCAATAATACTTGTTGGTCTTTGAAACAGCTTCTGGAAACTTTTTGCCTTTTTGTCTCGTACCCAGCCACGAGACTTTTTCTTTTGTCTCGTCGATCAACACGAGATATTTTCAGTTTTATCTCCTAGGCAGCACAAACAGAAATGGAGTAGAAGAGAGAGAAAATTACACCAAGATATATCCTGGTTCAGCTGCTAAGTGCAAGGCAGCCTACATCCAGTCTCCATCACAACAATGATGGAATTTCACTATAATCATTCTTGATTACAAACACCAATTCTCCCTAGGAACTACCCTTCCTATCCGGGACAAGTCCAGAGTCTAAACCCAATCCTGAACTTGACTTGGTTACTGCCAAGCTTTCACTGCAAAGTGCTAACCCAACTTGCAAGGGGATTCCCACAGAATCATGAAACACAACACAGATGTACAAAGGACCTCTAAGGACATCTATGGTTTTTTCTTTTAATTTTGCACTCTCTGCCTTTTTCCGCTCTATGGCTTTTTCATTACAAACCTCACTGTTTGCCTTTTTTCTATGAGACTCAAGACATGATAAAATTAAACAGAAAAATACAAAACATAAAACATTGAAGGAGAAGAACTTCTGTAAGCTTGGGGAGCTATAGGAACTCTGTGCTCACTCTTTTTCTTGAATCAAACCCTAACTGTTCACCCTTACTTATAGGGAGAAGCCTCTAAGGTTGAAACCAAACAAACCAAGCCAATCTTCTTCTTCTTCTTCAACCAGATCCAGTTCGGCCAGAGAGAGAGAAGAGATAACTCATGCAAAACTCAACATGCAATTACCTCTAGTCCTTCCTTGGTCATCAATCTTCATCAAT
This sequence comes from Arachis ipaensis, assembly GCF_059453495.1. Classification (NCBI taxonomy): domain Eukaryota; kingdom Viridiplantae; phylum Streptophyta; class Magnoliopsida; order Fabales; family Fabaceae; genus Arachis; species Arachis ipaensis. Next base: position 16,065,353 of record NC_142437.1, on the reverse strand, counting down.
CCGAGCCCTCCATCCTTGCCTTCCTCTCCAAGATGAACTTCTAGCCCTTGATGCTTCATGATGATGATAGCTTCATCTGCTCCAATCTCTGCCACTTCCATCACGTAGCCACTCTAGCTACCTCCTGTAGTGGTTGAACAACATTAGAGTCAAGCCATCTTCTCCAAGGACCTTCTTCTCTGACCGATATCTTCTCTTCCATTTTTGGGTATGGAGAGTTTGAGACTTCCTCACCACTTCTTACCATAAGTGGCAAAGATCTCAGCCACACCCTCCTGTAGATCTTCTTTTTCCTAATGCCATCATCACAATGGCCTCTTCCTTGCAACTAGCTTCTCTGTGATTTTTACTGATAGCTTGCTTCATCCCTCCTTTCCTGCTAGACAAGACTGAAAGAGAGAGGAGAGAGAACAGAAAAAAACTTGCAATGTAATTAAAGAAGAAAATGAAAATGAGTTAGGTTTACATTACCCATGCCTAGCCTCTGCTTCCTTCTTCAGATTACTTGCTTCTACCATCTTCTTCTCTGACAGTGAGGTGACCGAAAGAAAGAAGAGAAATGAGAGAGAAGAAAGAAAAGGCTTCCAAATAAAATAAAGAAAGGAATTAAAATCAATTATATTCAATTAAAAACCCACTTCCCTTTCTTTTCTGCCTTGTAACGTGTAGCTCACATTTAATTGCCATAAAATCACATTTGCATTTTCTCTCTCATGTTACCAAGGCAATTAACGCTATTTCATAAAAATTTGAATTCCAACTAAAGAGAGAAAGAGGTGACCGAACAAAGCATGCAGATTTGCTTTCTCTTCATCAAATTTTTGGACCAAGCTTTAATGGTCTTGGGGCAACAATTGTTTTGGGCTTGTTCAACATAATTCTAGCCCAATTAACAAATTATTGCTTCAGCCATAACAATTTAAACATTTTTGCACTAGGCTGAAATTCTTCAACATATTGGACTTGCTAATATTCGGCCCAATAGCAAAATCTGCACTGCAAAATTATTTAATTAACACATATGAACCAAAATAAAATTAATAATTTTGCAATTAATTATATTAATAATATTTAGTCACCACTAATTTAATTTATAGTTTTCCAAACTCATCAGATAGCAATGCATATGAGTTGTATTCAAATTAGGATGCATGAGTATGTGGCAAAACATAGTTAATAGGTAGTTAGATTTCATATTCTGATTACATGGATTGTCTTAAGATTGGTGGAGAGTTTAGATTAATTAAGGATTCAGATTTTAGTCCACTTGACCAAATACAATCCTACCTTGACCCTAATCCCATTACAACCCTTAAAAGACCTCTTGATATGTGTATTTGTGCATTAAATTTTTGTTGATTGGTAGAAGAAGAGCAAGCTTTAGAAAGCAAGGTTAGTAGAGAATTGAGAGAATCGAACCTTAAACACTTGAGTGATTAGAGTGCATACACTACCAGTGAGGGTTCAATGCTCGATTCTTTGTTCCCAGCTTTCACGAGTTTTCTTCTTGCAAGTTTATTTGTACTTTATTTTATGATTTGAATTAGTGGAATCCCATTCATATTTTTTCTTGGAGAATTTGAGTTACTTTTAACCAAGTACGTAAAAGCAATTTGCATTTAGTTGCATTCATATAGATAGGTTGCATTTCATACTTTCTACCATTCCTCTTCACTCGTATAGTTTCTCTTCAGCTTAGCATGAGGACATGCTAATGTTTAAGTGTGGGGAGATTTGATGCACCACTATTTCGTGGTATATTTTATGCTGAATTGAGTGGATCTTATCCATTATTCTCACACTTACGCTTATAAATTGCATGTTTTACATTTTTCTTCCTAATTATGTGCTTTGATTGAAAACATGCTTCTTTGGCCTTAAATTACTAACTTTTAATCCTCTCTTATTACCATTCGATGTCGTGATATGTGTGTTCAGTATTTTCAGGTTTTCTAGGGCAGGAATGGCTTAGAGGATGGAAAAGAAGCATGCAAAAGTGGAAGGAACACAAGAAATTGAAGTTTGGAGAAGCTGGCAGCAATGTGCACGCGTGATCAGCGCATCAGGCAAGCGACGCGTACGCGTTGATGACGCGTACGCGTGACAAAGTGTCACGTGCTGCATGTAAGAACCGCAACTAATCAACCAGTTAATTAAGTGATTATATTACCCAAATTAGGTTCCAAAAAGTTGAAGTGAGAATTTGAGGATTTAAATATGATTTTTGAACTCAGTAGGTCTTTCTGAGTTAGAAAATGTGTTTTCTGCGAAAAACCGTGAAAAATCGCGAACCGGCAGTTGAATCGGTTGAACCGGTTCAAGTCTGCCCGGTACCGCATGAGAAAAAGTAAAAATAGTCAAAAACCTTAGAAAAATGTTAGAAATAGAAAACCAGGCGTTAATTTTAAAAATGCTAACGGGTTGGACCGGACCCAAGTTGGGCCCAAGCCCAACATATATAAGGGTTCATTTAATGAATCCATGCAGCCACCACACCATTAAACACACACACACTCAGCAACAAAGAAAAGAAGGAAGAGGAAGAAGAAGTACTATTCACTTCCATCTTCTCAAGCTCATATCTTGAGCTATAGAGCTCCGATCGCCGCACCGTTTGCGGCTACGCGTTCCTTGTGAAGAGCTCTACAAAACTCATATAAGAAATTGGTAAGGAAATCTCGAATCCTTCTTAGTTCTTCTCTCCAAAATTTCGGTTTTAGGGCTTTGGGATTAAGTGAGTTTTTATGATTTTGGATGTTTAGGTTCACTTTAATCCTTGCTTAGCATTGGGTTTTGGCTTCCAAAACTATTGGAAAAGGTAAGAGCTCTTAAACCCTTGTGATATTATGTTTATGTTGAACCCTAGGTTGATTTGTGGTGATTTATATGTATATAGCTTGATTATTGTGAGTTTGGGAGCTATTGGAACATATTGGTGCTTGTTGGGGTGGAAGTGGAAGCTTGATTGTGGTGGAAAGCTCATTTGGTGCTCAATTTTGAGTTTTTGGACATATTGGGAATCGGCCAAGGTATGGTTTCAGTTTTCTATATGTAGTATATAATATTCATGGACACTTAGGCTAGTGACCCATAGGATAGGTTTGAATTGAAAATGGTTGATGAGTGTTGAATATTGTTGTATGTTGATTGATGATGAATTAATGGTTGTTGAGTTTGATTATGATGATTGATAATAATATGATAAGGATGAATGATTTGTGAAGTTGAGAAGCGAATTGTGTTGATATATGTGATGTTAATGTTGATGATTTGGTAATATAGTTGGACAAATGTTAATGAGGGTTGATTATAATGTGATATATTAAGGTTGAGGTTGAGGATGATGAAATGTGAAGGAAATGTGGTAAGATTGGTTTAATATGACTCAAATGGTAGATTTTTATGAGAAAAGAGAGAGTTTGGAATGGTTTGGTATGGTTTTGGTTGTGTTTTATAAGAAATTGTGGGAATTGTGAAATTGGGTGAAAGTTGGTTTTTGGTGAACTTTGTCTGATCATAACTTTTGCCTCGATTTTCAAAATCTGATGAAACTTGTCTAGAATTACAGATCTTTAAAAACCCTTTAAATCGATATAAAGTTTGTGAAATTTGGAATTTTATAGAGGAAGTTATGATAATTCAAAGTTGGTGTTGAAAATCTGAAATTCTACAGAGTTGCAGAATTTTGTGTTTTCTGGTATGTACGCACGCACACCTCTGCGAAAATTTTGTCCTGTGCGTACGCACACGCAAAGGAAGGCAGTCTGCTTGCAACGCTAGCACAGCTTTTGCGCGCACACACCAAGGAGAAAATGCAACATGTGCGCATGCATACGTTGGGAAGGCTAGTCTGTTGGAGGCACTGGCACAGGTTGTGCGAGCAAACAGACATTGAAAGTTTTGACACCTGTGCGTACGCACACTTTTAAAATCTTCCTGGGCGTACACACGCACACCCCTGTGCGGCCGCACATGCCCTGTTTCTCAAATTTTACTTTGTTTTCAACTATTCTACGTTCCCAACAAGGTTGCAAGCTTCTCTAACACCGTTTTAGGACTCTTGGGCCTAGTTGTGGATATTTAGAACATTGGGAAAGAATTCAATGGCTTTAGATGATATTATTTGGGAAACTTAGAAAACGGAGGCCTAGGTTTCCGGCGTGCTGAGGATGGTGTGACGCTATGTGATGAATGGTTGATGTATGAGATGAGAACTGAGGAACTGTTGAGTTCGGAATAAACATGTGAATTGACAGTAGTTGAGATGAGTTGAGGACTCGAATGTGTGATGAGGAATCACTGATGTCTTGAAACTGTTTTCTGAAAAACCGCTGTACTATTATTTTGTATTGAGATTATGAGACGTTATGTGCCCGGCAGGGATGGCGGTTGGATCCCGCCTGTCGAGGTAGCGGCGGCGGCGTAAGGACGGTGGTCTGATCCCGCTTACGTTAAGATCTGAGGTTTGTAGCAAGAGTATCCCGCTCGCATCCCTTCGTATCAATAGAGCGTGTAGGCGCAAAATCCTGGACAGTGATCTGAGCACTATATCTCGGGGTTCCCATATGAAGATTCCGAAGGGCGACGTCTCCATGGAGATGTGTCAGGTTGGTAGTTGAACCGACAATGTGATATCAAAGCCAATAGGGTAGGCATTCATCATATGCATTTTCTATCTATTTGTATGCTTTGACTACTTGAAATGGCTTGTCTATTTGTATAAAATGCCTATTTGCTATTTGAATTATTTGCCTTATATGCTTCTACTTGTGTTTTACTTATATTGTATATTACCTGTGTTTTCTACTGGGATTGAGGAAGTTCGGAAGGCGGTGGCGATGGGATCGCATGGAGGATCGGTTGGGAAGGCTGTGGGACAGCGGTGTTTGGTTAGAGTAGAAATCCCCTAAGATAGATTACTCGGTTTATTTATGCTAAGGTTTATATATTTATGCTTATCTATTTTAGTATGCCTTAAGTTTGAATCTTATGATGGATATGGAGCTTAGGATTATCTTTGGTGTCCCGGGGTCTTATATCCTATATCACTGGGCACGTTACCATACTGAGAACCTCCGGTTCTCATACCATATTTCTGTTGTGTTTTTCAGATGCAGGTCGCAACCTACCTCGGTGAGTTGTCTGGTTGGTGACAGAAGCGGAAGATCCGGATATCTTTTTGAGTCTTTTTGGCTTATTTTGTATATGTCTCTCACACTTGTATTTTGTTTTGCCTAGAGGCTTGTATTTGAGAGAACAAAATTGTATAAGCTGTTGACGAGGACCAAGAGCGTAGGTTTGGATTTTCACACTAAAAATAGGATTGACGTTGCAAGTATAGTCCAAACCTAACAATTGATCATCAATCAAATTATTATTCTAAAGATTGTCACAATTCAAAGCAAATTAACCGAGAGTATTTGAACTCCCGGGTCGTTCTCCCTAGGAACTAATGCCAATGAGTGCATACAATTTTGGTTGTGAGAATCAAAAGGGTTTTCAACGATTGAAGCCAACAAATAAAGAGATAAAAGAACAAAATAAAATTGCAATTAATAAACTAGTGAAGGAATAAAAGAACTATGTATGTAATATGAACAAGTAAACCTCAAAATTGATGGAAAAGTGGTTTAAAACATAAATGAAACCTTGGCTTGGGATGAGTTATGGAATCTCTTCCTTGCCATAACTACAACTATGATAATTATAATGGATTAATCTCACTAAGTCAACCCTCACATCGGAGAGTAAGTTAAATGAGTATAAGTGTTCTTAACCCACAAATCCTAGCTTGCTTGCTAATTACCTTAGTAACAAATTAGCGTTAGTGGGAACAAAAACAATTAACGACCCAAGAATTATCACTAAATGTTGGACATTATAGCTCTAGTAATCCATAAACTCATTTTTCTCAAGTCAAGGGGTGGAAATTACCCCATAACTAAGATTGGAATTTCATCAAACACATAGAGGGCATAAACATAAAACATGGCAAAATTGGAAAATTGATGAAATCTATGAACCATAAATGATCAAAATCAATAAAGGCAACTCAAACAAACATATAAAAGCCATCAAACATCAAATTAAACAACTAGAAATCCAAAATTGCAAAACTATATAAATTGGCAAGAGAAATGAAAATATGAGAAAGTGTAGAACAAGTAATGTCATAAAAGAGAGAATTAAAGAAATACTCACAATAAAATTACTAGAATCCAAATCCAAACTTGAAGTATAAAATGATACAAACCCTAATTAAACCTAAGAGAGAATTTCCTAATCTATACTACTCCTACTCCTACTATGTGTTTTTCCTATTCTAAGATGGCTCTCTTGTTATGTGTTAACATGCCCTTAATATAGCCTCTCAAACCAGCCTTCAGCACTTCAGAAATGGGACTAGAGACCCCCAAAACCGCGTAGCACGTGACTTTTTAATGGATGCATGCGCTGGTACCTGTGCGGATGCACAGACGTGTGCGTCCGCACACTTCGCCGAATTTCCACTTGTGCGTACGCACAGAGGATTGTGTGCACGCACGCGTGCTTCCTCCTTGTTTTCTTCATGTTTTCTCCCTTTGTACATACTTCCTTCCACTTTTGCATGTCCATTCTTGCCTCTTTGACCTGAAATCACTCAACAAACATGTCATGGCGTCAAATGAAATAAAAGTGGAATTTAATTGCACAATTTAAGCACAAAAATGCATGTTTTTCATATTTAGGATCAAATTAGGATTCAAACACAAAAGTATGCTATTTTGGTACTTAAGTGTGAGTTTATGTGATGAAATCCATCCAAATCAAGCTAAAATATATCGAAAAATATGGACTCATCAGCTGTTTTCACTGTCTGGTTCTCTTTGGTCTGTATATGGCTAGCTGACTTAGACTCCGCGAGCCGTGGCTAGATTCTTATGATATTATACTATTATATTTTGATATATCTTATCTGTATCTTGTGCTTTAAGTTAGTAGCTTCGTTAGTACGTTTTGCGCTTTTGAAATCCTAATATTGAGCTATATCCTTCATCGGGCTTCTATATTATACTATTCTTTCTATATATATATATATATATATATATATATATTATGTATGAGCTTAGTACTGTCGTAATCTCTGATTAACCTTTGCTTTACGACGCGAGGTAAAGCTTGGGCTAATTAGGGTGTTACACTGTAAGTTACAGAAAAGGCTGGGGGCGATTTCTGGGCTCCTTTTGACCCAGTTTCAGGCCCGAAAGTACAGATTAGAGGCTGCAGAGTGGAGCTGGATATGGGATCATTCATTCAACACTTTCATACACATTTTAGGTTTAGATGTAGCCTCTCCTCTCTCTGGGTTTTAGGGCTTTTAGCTTTAGTTCTTCTCAAATTCTGAATTCTATCTTATTTCAATTTAGTTTCTCTTCTACTTTTATTTATTCTAGCATTCTAGTTTATTTATTTCCCTTGTTAATTACTCTATGTTACCAATTTAGTTTATGAATTCTTCATGTTAGATTTGATTTCCCTTTTAATGCAATTTGAGATATTTCATGTTTATTGCTTCTTCTGTTATTTGTTATCATTGATTTTGCAATTGTTGGTTTTAGATTTTACCTTCTCTTGTTGCTTTTCTATACTTTTATCTTGTGCCTTCCAAGTGTTTGATAAAATGCTTGGTTGGATTTTAAATTAGCTTTTTATGTTCTTAGCTTAGATTGAGTAATTTTGAGACTCTTAAATTGTCAAAATCTCTTGTTGGTTGGTGATTGAAAGTTGCTAGTTGACTTGAGCTTCACTAACTCTAGTCTTTGATTAGGCTTGTGAACTCAAGTTGAATTGCTCACTTGATTTACCTTCAATTGTTAAGGTTAACTAAGTGAGAGCAAAAGGCAATTACCATCACAAGTGACTATGATAATAAGGATAGGAATTCCAATTCTCAATCCTTGCTAGGACTTTTCTTAATTATTAGTTTATTTTTCTGTCATTTTACTTTCTTGTTCCTTATTTCAAAACCCAAAAAGATACAATCTCATAACCAATTATAAGTACACTTCCCTGCAATTCCTTGAGAGACGACCCGAGGTTTAATACTTCAGTTTATTTTTATTGGGTTTGTTTAGTGACAAACAAATTAAATTCTGATTGAGGATTGTTGTTGGTTTAGAACTATATTTGCAACGAGATTTCATTGAAAAATTCTTTACCGACAATTTTTCTCCGTCACCGCTCCATAACTCAATGTACCTGAACAAGAAGACAAAGAATTACCGCCAATGTCGACCAACTCAATGTAAAGTTCCATCACTTACATTGTTACACTATTATTTTCTCATGACAATCGAACATAGCATTAACATGCTAGTCATATTTTAGCCAAAACACTTTATATCACACACTTTGGCTATCATCCAAAAATGCAAACCGATACCCTACTTTAATTTTCTTATGTGCATCCTTCCTAATAAACCATATTTGCTAGAATAAACTTTTAAACTCAATCAACGATTACAACCGTACCGCCAAGTATGCATTATAATTGGATCATTGCATTCAGAAGATGCAATGTCATCCTTATGTCTAATTTTTTCATTTGGATAAGCAGCAATAATTGTATATGTTCATTAGCCATCTTCACTACAAACACGTTGATTGCCATCGGAATTATCATCAAAATCGATACAAAAATTGACGATAATTTTATTATCGTCGAATAAAAATGGACAGTAAAATCCCCACCAGTAAATAGTTCCTAATGGAATTCCAAAATCTAATGCTAGTTACCATAAAAAAATCTTACAATAAATATATTTAGAGGGTAATAAATCTAAAAGTTATCAATTTTTTTTCTCCAGTAAAAATCTAAACAACAATTTGTTTTTGAATTTTTTGAAAAATACATATATACAATATTCTTATTATAACCTGCTATATCAGATTTAATATTTTCACATTTAATATTTATATAAGAATTAATAGAAACTAAATATTATTTTTAACTAAAACAATAAACAAAATATAAAATAACGATTGTAAGAAAATAGTAATGTCGAACAAATATGAGATAACAAACAAATAAACCCTAATGTCAAACAAATGTGAAATGAATCCTAATAACTATGGGTTTTCATAGTCATTCGCATCGTCCTCCTACCTGTTTTCGTGGTCCTGTTGTAGCGGCAGTTGAGGTGCATGTGCCGGTGCAGATGATGACGAACCCCCTTTAGCAGCAATGCTACCACCTGCGTGCATCTAGTCATAATAGACCATCATTTGCTGTTGCATCTTTTGGATCAGCTCCAATTCTGTATCAAAAACTCTGTCTCCTCATCTTGCACATCCCGCTTTACCATGCGTGCAAGGAGCTCCTGGTACATTTCCTTAAATTGATGCAGTTGTTGACCTTGTTCCCAAAAAATCAACGTCGGAGGAAATAGAGCATTGGTGGTTGAAGTGGAGAAAGCCCTCAAAGTGGAAGTACGAAGATTGCCGGTAAAGAATAATATTCTATCTCCACAGATGCGAATTTTATATGGCTCGAATACAATCTCGCGCTACACTGTATCAAGTCTATTGGCAAAGCACAGGTTGACTCGTGGGCTTTCTCCCATTCTAGTAATAAAATCTTAAACCCTAAATCTAAATCCATTGAAAAATTTCTACATATCATTGCCTGGTTTGGGAAATAGACCGATGAAATGTATTTAATTTAAATTATTTGATATAAATTCTTTCCTTTGACTTTTTATTGCGTGTACTTAGGGATGTCAATGGAACGGATAGGAGTGAATTTTTGCGCTTATTTGATTCCACCCCACCCTACAATAGCCGTATAAACATGTCCTGTCTTTATTCGCTAGTAGTAAAAACCTATACCCTAACTCATTCTATCCCTACTCACTCCTATTAATTATTGAAATTCAACCAAAAAAAAAATAAATTTCAAAATTTATATAACTATAATTATATACATAATATAAATTAAACTAAAGATTAAGAATGATATAATATCAAACAATATTTTTTTACAATATATATATATATATATCCAGGGTGGGTAGGAACGAGTATTCCCTAAATCCGACCTGTCTCGCCCCATCCAGGATCCTGTCACACCAAAGATGGATTCCGATCAGGTAGGAATAGAATGAATACCCATAAATTTAGATATATTGTCATCTCTACGCATACTTTCAATTAAATATTTTAATATATATGATGTAGTAATAAACTCTATTTTTTTTAATGGTAGAAAAAAATTGAAATGTAAGATCAAAATGAACAAATAATACAAACATAATCTAAAATATACCAATGTGAACAAGATACTCTTAACTCAATTTAGACAGTAACGCATGGCAAAGTAGCATGTGATTTTGGGTCATAAGTCAGTTATTATTATAGATGCCGAAAAATCTTGAGTTTGAATAATTCTAATTTTTTTTTATGACTATGTATATTAGGGACAATTTTCTTTTGAAATCATAAGTCTTAATTAGTAATGGTATATTGGAAGTAGTCATTTAACTAAATGACGCTTTTACTTGAAATTTAAGGTATAAGTTTACAAAACTTCACTTTTTTTATTTTATTGAATTTGAATTAAAAATCAAGTTTGAATTTTGATTTAAATTTTTAATTTATGAGTTTATTGAAATCCAAATAGAGAATATTCCTTCATTTATTTGCATTTATGTTTTTCAATTAATATATTTTTCTGAAAAGGTTTTAAAATTAATGTAACAATAAGTGGCAATTTGTTGGAAGTGCACTGATGCATACAAATATAATACAACATAAAAAATTTTGTCTAAATTTTATCTAGTGTGAGCCAACATATTAAATAATGAATTGAAGAAACATCGTAGTATAAATTCATATAGGTGTAACACTACAAGAAAAATTAACTTTAGATTTTTAATGACAATAATATGATTACGGCCAATATTTCTTTTAGTTAATTTATTTTTTTGTTGAGACTCTTCTTAATTTAAATAAAAAAAAATCATAATTGAGAAGTGTGTATTTTAAGACGAGTTAGAGTGGGTTTAAAATTTTTAATAGAGAAAAAAATTCCACCAATAAGAGACAAAAATCTTGAATCAATTGCTTGATGTCTTACAATCAGTTAAATTGATAGTAGAGGTTTTGCAAAAGGAGATTTTGATAGACGATATATTTGGTAACGGATTCACAAAAAAAATTTGAAAAGAACTAATGCCGCCTCAAGTTGAGTTATTTACTTGGTTTGTTCTAGTAGGTCGGGCAAATATATACTAAAGATCGATTGAGTAGATTGGGTGTCATTAGATAGAGTGATAATATGTGCTTTCTATGTAGGAAGGATGTTGAAATTGTACAATACGTGTTTAATTTATTATTTGTGACTTGTAAGTTTATTTGACAGGTGTATGTACTTTCTATGTAGGAAGGATGTTGAAATTGTACAATACGTGTTTAATTTGTTATTTGTGACTTGTAAGTTTATTTGACAGGTGCAGTGCGCATGAATTTCGGAGGTTGGACTATCCCACCTACCATAAAAAAAGATACTTTGAAAATTGGAAGACCATACATGCTGTTGAAAAAAATATTTGTGTAAGAGATGATTAATTAGATTTCTCTGTCATATAGAATATTTGGTTATGCAAGAATGATGTCATATTTTAGAACAATACAACAGATGTAATTAACTGTGTTATTAATTCGTTTTGTTGCTCTAAGAAATACAATAATGTGGTAGCTAATTTATGTTGTTGATGGTTTTGCCGAAAATAATATAAGAATTGATTATGGTCTTAACTTTTTTGCTTAGCTTATTTGTCCTTTGTTAATTGATTGTATACTCAATTTAGTATGTTGAACTTTTTCTTTCAAATTTTTTTTTCTATAAGAATTATATATACTTATCATTATTGTTACGTATTATAATGACAAGTTATATTATAAGATTTTGTGTTATTAAATTTACTGGCGATTGCATTATTATAATTGTCACTAAAATATTTAATAAAAAATATAAAAGAACTAATATCTAACTACCAATAAATTAAATGTATTAGCGACTATTTTTTTCTACTAAAAGCAGTTATTGCAACTAAAAGATTTTTCTTGTAGTGTAAACAAACTCTCAAATTTTGGTACCCCTCTTTTGTTGAAAGACATCGAAAATCAAGAATTATTTGATGAGGAGGCTATGTATAATTGTATATAAAGAATGTTAAATAAAATAAATACAACTTCTCAGTTGGTTTCTTACAATTGACTATATGCTAATGACCAATTTACATGGGACCTGTTTGTTCCCATCAAGTAAAAACCTTAAGGGAAAAAAAAATATAATGATGTATTGTAAAAAAAAAAAAAAAAGAAGAAGAAGAAATAACACACACACTCTTAACTCTAACAGCTTTAATAGCTGCCTATAAAAGAAACATTTTCCCCTAAGATAATTAATTAATCTCCTCAACAACGTGCATTATTATGTTTCATGTGCTTAATTAGCCTTTTCCCAATTTATTATTAGCCATTGGTACGGTCACCATGGGAATTATTTGGAGGGCCTTTTGGAAGCATTTGAATCAGAACCCCGTAATCTTCTTCTTTTAATGGCCTCCATGCTTCTCCAAATTTAGGACTTGCAACCAAAATTACCAACATAATCACAATAGCAACCAAGAGGATCTTCCTATAGTTGTTAGAGAAAGACATAATAATGTTGGTAAAAAATGTAGTGGAACACATTTTTAATGTTCTTTTGTATGTACTTTTATAGAATTTTTTGTTGTCTAGGGTTTGAGAGGCAAAGATTATTGATTGAAAATAACGAGAGTGAGTTTGTGAAATGAATGTTATTAGTTTCTGATGGAGAAAGTTAGTTACACAACATATATATAGGGCTCGTATGTGGTGTGGTTTAGAAGAAACGTTTAGCTTGACTTTGTATTGAGTTTGAAATTTTGAATTGAATATTTATGACCTCAAATTAATGTTGAAAAACTATAGCTTATGGAACGATTGAATAGATCAAACTAAAGGAACACCGTACCCCACCTTCCATTATAATATATATATATATATTTTTTTAATGTTTGAGTTTAGTAAAATTTTAAAAGTTATTTATTTTAGTTTTTTTCTGTTTATTATTTAATTTGTCCTGTTTAAGTGTTGGTTTGGATTGATTTTTTTAAGTAAAAAAATAATTTTTTTAATAATAATAATAATTTTATTTAATTTAAAATTTATTTGAATACATCTTTTAAAAGATATTTTTATTAAAAAAGTAAATTATTTTTTTTTAAAGCTAATAATACATTGCATTTTGAAAAACAAAAGATATTTTTAATAATTGAAAAAATTTTTAAAAATTTATCCAAATATAAAATACTTTTTTCAAAATTAATTCAAACTGTTCCTAAATTTTAGCAGTGACATGATAGGTTAAATAGTGGGTGACATGCCTCTCAAAATGTCATATTTTAGATTTTCAGTCAATATTTAACCTATCACATACATTACCATTAAGTGATATTTATTTGCTATGAAAATAATTGAGATAGACAACTTTTAAATTCTACGGAAAAAAGTTATAAATACCAACACGAAAGATCATAAATGTATTTGATAGAGACCAAAGCTTATTTAAACCAAGATATATTATTATTATTTATTAACAAATTAACGAGCACAGTAATTAAGTACACACTTTATATAATTAGTACACATTATTGTCCATTATTATTTAGAATATCTTTAATTATTCCTAATAGGATTTAGCTAAAAATGATGCCTTAAGAGATCACTGCAGGTAAGAATGTAAAAAACAATAAGTTTTTGGTTAGTTCTTCCAGTGTATAAAAATTCAAAAAAAAAAAAATTGCATCATTTAATTTATTTTTTTCTATTAAAACTTTCTACTCAGCATTTTTAATTTGTTCTCAGATACCAAGACCCTTCTTGCATTGATATTATAAGATCTACAAAATAAAAATATAGTTTTATTATTGTTCATCAACATTAAAAAGATATATTCTTAAATCCTATATATATATATACACACACAATAACCGTCGCAAATTGCTTATGTTATTGTGTGCACAAATTATATGACTAGTACACAATAAAATGTGGGTTTTAATAGAAAGGGTCAAAATGTTTTAATAAAATGTTGGTTTAGTGGGCATGTGGACTTGTTAAATAATATTATTAATCTGAACGTATAGAAGGAACAAGAGAGAGACCGTGTTGCATGGGAACGTGTGGATTTAGTAATACTAATTCCTAAACCCTAAGCCTAATAATAACATCACATTATATTTGTTCTAACTATCCGTGTTTCCACTTTCTACAACGGTCTCCTTAACAATTTTGATTCTTGAGTTGACCAGACAAAAAAAAGTCAAAGTGTTAATTTTTGGTATTGTGTAAAATCTTGTGTGTGAGTTTTAGTATGATTATGATTTGTATAGTTATAGTGGCTATGATTTCTCCTTGTTTTCTGGTTTTTTTAATGAAAATAATTTTATTTAATAATAATTTTAGATATAAAAAAAAGAGAAAAAAAATTGAGGATGGAGATGATGCGGATAATGTTATGAGGAAGTCACGAGAGAGCAATGGATTTGGGGAAAGGGAAAATGTAGTAGCTTGCCCATAATTATCGACATTGATGGTGAAAATAATTTTGGGGAAAAAGATGAGGACAAGTAGGAGTAGTGCAGACAAATCGGATCGAATTTAGTTAAAATCTCTATTCGATTCATATAAAAATAATTAATCAAATATATATGTTTTTAATTTACTTTCATTTTTGATCCTATTCGATTTGGCCATTTTAGAATCAGATATGTAAATAACATATTTGAAAATTTAAAAAATAAAAACATCTTAACGAATTAAATAACATACTTTTCTCATGAAGATACTATTTTTTTTTCCTTATCTATTTTATTCTAAAACTTCATTGCTCTTATTGAATAGTCCTTGCTGTCTTAGAAATTTCGTATACTATAGTATAAATTATCCACATATCTTTAATATAATATTTATTTTATACTTGTTACTGATATAAAAATGTAAATATAATAGAATAAAAAGTTAGTTAGACATTTTTGCGTAACAAGTAAGTACTTAGATTTAGTTAATTTTTAGAAGCTTTAGTTAGTTAGACTTAACTATTTACATATGTATATATAAAAAAATTTCACTGTGCGGTTAGAGTTTGAAGATTCTAGCTCATCAATAGATGAACATCACTCTCCCCCTTCAATCTTTGTTTTCACCTTCTCTCTAACTTCCTTCTCTGATCACATTTTCATCATGGTGCAGTGAGCCATTGCTATTGCAATGCTGCTACACCTTCATTCTTTTCTTTCATTATCTCTCATCTAAATTCTTTCTTCTCTTTTCTTCAACTCATACGATAGAGCTAATGAGAACGTCATCTCCCATTGCTAATTTCATGCATAGGCTGGTGAGTTCTGATCACGAGTTATAGAGAAGAAGAATTGATTACATTGATCAATTTCATTGATTCGGTAAGCTAGTTTTCTGATTCAATGGATCCTTCTCAGCCGCATCCAACTCCTTCAATTCACGGGATCGATCTGCAAACCCTAGCTACACTGGTAGCTCAACTCAACGCAATTCAAGCAGCAAGTGCTAGAAGCACGATGAATCTGCTCATGGATCCCTCAAATCCTCTTTTCTTGCATCCTGGCAAACATTCAGGTACCTCACTGATCTCAACAGTCTTGGATAACAAGAACTATAGTTCTTGGTCAAGATTGATGCTACTAGCTTTAACATCGAAGAATAAGCCCGCATTCATAGACGGATCTTTACCGAAACCACCCAGTGATGATGCTACTTTTGCTGCGTGGCACCGCTATAATATTCTCATACTTTCTTGGATAACACTCTCTTTAAGCTCAGATATTACCAAAAGTGTGATCTAGACTGGTGTTGCCTCAGATCTTTGGGAGGAATTGAAAAAATAATTTTACTAGGGAGATGTGTTTAGGGTGGCAGAATTGGATGAGGAACTCTTCTCAACAAGACAAGGTGATCTCACAGTTATTACTTACTTCACAAAGTTGAAAGCAATTTGGGAAGCATTGGAGACCTTTCGCCCAATTCCCTCCTACACCTATTCACCTGCATGCACTTGTCCTAGCACATTTCATGCTTATAGGAGAGACACATTTGTGATTCGTTTTCTTAGAGGGCTCAATGAACAATACTCAGCTGTGAGATCAAATATTATGATGATAAAACTACTCCCCTCTGTTGATGAAGCCTTTTCTCTACTCTTGCAAAAGAATGATAAATTATTGGCAATGAGCAATTTGATTCAAAACCGTTCATTAATGCAGTTGATAGAAATCCCAGTTACACTCATTCTAACCAAGGTAGAGGTAGAGGAATAGATGGAAAGGGAGGTCAAAACCGAACCTTTGGTGGTAGATCACAGCCCAAACAGTGTTCCTTTTGTGGCAAGACAGGCCATCTTGTTGATGTATGCTATAAGAAACATGGAGTTTCTCCCCACATCAAGCAAAGAATGGTACAGTCCACCAATACCCTCACTGCCAAGATTGATGATGTCGAAGCCCGAAGACAGTGACGCGCTTGAGCTGTACAAAGAAAGTGCTGACCTAAGCACATCCTTTACTTTGGAGCAGAAACAGGCTCTTCTAGCTCTCTTAGCTTACAACAAAATGGAGCCACCAATCCTTACAATGTCAACCAATTTTTCCTTGCCACAGACACAGAATCAAAATGAAGGTAATTTGGTCACTAAACTTATTTCACAAAATTAAAATTCTGCATATGCATCTTGGATCATTGATATTGGTACAACCATTCATGTCTCATACAACATTAACAATTTCTATTCGTATCACAAAATTAACCCAATCAGAGTCAGATTACCAAACAAATTCATCTTAATTGCATCAATTTCTGGTATTGTTAAACTATCAAACTCTCTTTATCTGACAAATGTTTTATACCTGCCCCAGTTTACGCTAAATTTAGTCTCTGATTCATCCTTAATTGCGTCGATTAATTGTCAATTTACTTTTAATAAATTTGGATGTGAAATCCAGAACTACTATACAATGAAGAAGATTGAAGCAGTTGAAGTCAATGCATGTTTATATGAAATAAAGAATCTGACTACTTCACATTCTATAACACAAGCATGATGCATTGCATCACACACCACACCACTGCCAAACCTTGATAACAATACAATGTGGCACCTCAAACTTGGTCACTTTCCTTTCAATAAGTTGTACACTTTGTCACAATTATATCTCTCTATCCAAAAACTCAAAAAATAAATAAATAAATAAATAAAGATGTTATGAGTTCTCCCTGTGATTCATCTCATTATGCCAAGTACAAAAGAAATTCATTTCCTTTAAGTGATTCAAAATCTAATTCTCATGCTTTGATTTAATACATGCTTATATTTGGGGCCCTATTCATGTCACATCCATCAATGGCAATAGGTACTTTTTAATTCTAGTTGATGACCACAACAGATTCACTTGGGTCTTTTCTATGAAATTAAAATCTGAATTTGGAAGCAAAATTAAGTGTATTAGATCAGACAATGGCAAAAAGTTTCAACAACCACAATTTTATAGCTGACAAGAAATTTTACATCAAAAATCATGTATTGAAACTTCCCAACAAAATGATATTGTAGAAAGGAAACATCAATATCTCTTACAAGTGGCTAGAGCTATACTATTTCACTCTTCAATACCAAACTGTTATTGGGACTTAGCTGTCCTATATGCCACTGATATCATTAATTGTCTTCCAACTGAATTGCTTAAGAATAAATCCCCTTTTGATCTTTTGAACAACACATAACTTGATTTTTCGAAATTTAAAGCTTTTGGAAGTTCAGTATACATTTTCACACTGACAAATCACAGAAGAAAATTAGACCCAAGGACTAAGAAATGTGTGTTTTTGGGGTTTAAATCAAGAATCAAAGGGTTCTTGGTTTTAGATATTAGTACCAATGGAATCACATTATCAAAGGATGAAGTTTTTTATGAACACATTTTACCTTTTAAAAATTTCCAATCATCGACTAATAATCAAGCTTTATCACAAGACTCAATAATTAATTCACCAACTGTCTGTGATACACATTTTCATTATTTTTCATCAAATACTCATAATCAACATTTTCACAATTTTGACATCTTGTTTGATTACCATAATGAAGTACAGCATACTTATTTAGGTTTAACACCCCCGACCATAACTTCTCATGACAATCACATTCAAGACTCACATATCACTCACAATTCCCATGATGCACCCACCAATGACACACAGCATCACAACAAGAAAGAAACCCTCATACTTGAATGACTTTCATTGCTTTCAAACTTTTAGGCTCCGTTTGGTGGTTGATATATAAGATAAGACATAAACACAAAGACACAAACATTAAAGACATGGACATAAAATATTTGTATCTATGTATTGTGTTTGACAAAAATAAAGAACAAGGCACACATATTTAAAAAAGACTTAATTACCCTTCATTCAACCACAAGTTTGTCCATTATCACTGTACACCCATTACCTTAAACACTGCATGTCATCACCATTGAATTTTTATTTCTTCTAATATTTTTTATTTCTTCTAATATCATCTTAAATTATCATTTAAATATTAAATATATAATTTTCTTGAAAAAAATAGAAAACTAAAGCTCAAAATTTATCAAAGATTAATCAAAATTTAAATAAAAAAAAATTAAATGTACAATATTTTTTTTGAAAAAAATAGAAAGATAAATTTGGTTGTAAAATCTAAAAGAGGAAGAGAAAAAAGAAAGATTTGGGGGAGATAAAAGGACAAATTTAAAAAATTAAATAAGGATAAAAGAGTAAAAAATTAGTGTCTCACCAAATTGGAGATACACAAATTTAGTGTCTCCGTGTCCATTCGTGTCCTCCCGTATCCTTTAAAAATCTGTGTCTCACCAAACCAAATAACATACATGTATCACCATGTAGGAGATCAACCAAACACTACCTTATTGACTACAATATCTCACATACACATCATGCATTGTCTATGGCCATCTCTGCTTCACCCAAACCAAGGCATTATGAGGAGGCCGTTCCTCAATCTTGCTAGAAGGAAGCTATATTAGCTGAGTTAGAAGCTTTTAAAACAAATCATACTTGGATTATCACTTCTTTATCTCAAGACAAAAGGTTTATAGGCTGTAGATGGGTTTTTAAACTCAAACTAAAGGTTGATGGTTCAATTGAAAGGTAAAAGGCCGGATTAGTATAGAAAGAGTATACACAGCAAGAAGGTTACAATTTTTTTTTATAATTATAGTCCGGTAGCAAAAATGACAACATTGAGGATATTATTGGCCTTAGCAACTTTCAAGAAGTGGCATATACACCAGCTAGACGTTAACACAGCCTTCCTCCATGATGACCTAGAAGAGAAAGTTTACATGCAAATGCCACAAGGTTTGAGTGTTCATGGAAGTGGTTTAGTGTGCAAGCTCCAAAAATTACTTTATGGATTAAAACAGGCCAGCAGACAATGGAATGTCAAATTGACCTCCATGTTGTTAAGCCTTGGTTATTTACAATCCAAACATGATTACTCACTCTTCACAAAGAGGAATAATGATAAATTCACTGCCATATTAATTTATGTTGACAATCTAGTACTCACAAAAAATAATCTTGAAGAGATTACACACACCAAGTCTAGACTCCATGAAGCCTTTAAAATCAAAGACATTGGGGAGCTAAAATTCTTCTTAGGACTCGAAATTACAAGGAACAGCAAAGGCATGATAGTACATCAAAGGAAATGCATTCTAGATCTCTTAGATGAGTACGGTATGACTGATTGAAAACCAATGTCAACATCAATGGATTATTGCATTAAGTTAGCAAAGTACTCAGCACCACCTTTTGGCAATATTTCATCATATAGAAGACTAATTGGGAGACTTGTTTATTTGATAACTACAAGACCCGATATTTCCTATGCTGTTGGAAAGCTCAGCCAATGTCTTGACTGCACCACTATTGCGCACTATCAAGTTGGTCTCCGCATGCTCAAGTATCTTAAATAATCTCCTGCATTAGGACTTTTCTTCCCAACCACTTCTGACACGATGTTCTGTTTCAAGCTACTGTTTTTGTTTAGGCACTTCATTAATTTTGTGGAAGAGCAAAAAATAACTAATAGTCGCAATATCCTTCTCTGAAGCTGAGTATCGAGCTTTAGCACTAGCTACATGTGAAGCACTTGGCATTCAACTCTTTAACAAAATCCCTCTATATTGTGATAGTCAATCTGCTCATTACATTGCACCCAATCCTGTGTTCCACGAGCAAACTAAACATATTGAGGTTGATTGTCATGTTGTGAGGAAAAAATCAACTTCAAGCATAATCAAGTTACTACTATCTTGACAAAAGATCAAAGTGCTGACATCCTTACCAAAGCTCTTGCACCCGGACCCTTTCGAACATGCTTCACCAAACTTGGCCTCGTAGACATCTTTAGTCCCAGCTCAAAATAGAATGTTAATTAATTTCTGAGAATGATCTTTATAGCAATTTTGTTTTTTTTTTTTTTACTGAACTTATTTTTAGTTGTACCAACTTCATAAATCAGGACTTGTTTAGTAAGCTGTCATTTTATCTTAAAATGCAGCTTAAGGGAGAATGTTACTGGTATAAAAATGTAAATATAGTAGCGTAAAAAGTTAGTTAGAATTTTTTGCCTAATAAATAAACACTTAGATTTAATTAGTTAATTTCTAGAAGCTTCAGTTAGTTAGACTTAACCATTTACACATGTGTATATAAGAAAAATTCACTATGTTGTTAGATTTTGAAAATTCTAGCTCCATCTCAGATCAATAGATGAACATCACTCTCCCTTTCAATCTCTGTTTTCACCTTCTCTCTAACTTCCTTCTCTAATCACATTTTCATCACTTCTTTCTCTTTTGAAATTATGTTAGCTTTGTCTTGATATTATAAATTATGATAGAAAAAATTATAGAATTAAACTACTTTTATAAAAATATTATAGGGAACAAAAAATTTTGTCAGCTAAGAAGACTAGGATTTTTGTAGATAAAAAAATTAAATAATAAATTTTTTAGTTATTATTTTCATGTGAAAGAGTTTAATTTTTTACTAAATTAATTTTAACATTCATTATCTAAAATTGAAAGAATTTAATGTTTATATTTTTATATTTGATTAGGTGTTAAATACAACAACAACAACAACAAAGTCTTGTCCCACTAAGTAGGGTCGGCTACATGAATCAAACGACGCCATTGTGCTCTGTCATGTATCATGTCTACAGAGAGACCGTTTACATGTAGATCTCGTTTGACCACCTCATAGATGGTCTTCTTAGGTCTTCCTCTGCCTTTCGCCCTTTGTCCATCTTCCATTTCATCTACCCTCCTTACTGGATGTTCTATCGGTCTTCTTCTCACATGTCCAAACCACCTGAGATGCGATTCAACCATCTTTTCCACAATGGGTGCTACTCCAACTCTCTCCCTTATATCTTCATTCCTTATTTTATCCAATCGCGTATGACCACTCATCCATATCAACATCTTCATCTCTGTCACACTCAGCTTATGTTCGTGCTCCCCTTTAGCTGCCCAACACTCCGTACCATACAACATAGCCAGTCTTATAGCGGTGTGATAGAATTTACCTTTAAGTTTTAAAGGCACTTTTTTGTCGCATATAAAACCAGATGCACTCTGCCATTTTGACCAACCTACTTGGATCCTATGATTTACATCATGTTCAATCTCTCCATTATCCTGTATGATGCACGCAAGATACTTAAAACTTTTAACTTTTTGTAGGATGTTTTCTCCAATCTTCGCCTCTATATTGGGGTTTTCCCTTCTCAGACTGAACTTACATTCCATATATTCCGTCTTGCTACGGCTTATGTGCAGACCATACACTTCTAGAGCTTCTCTCCGTAAGGACGATATCATCGGCAAAAAGCATGCACCATGGCACAGGCTTTTGGATGTGCTCTGTGAGTACTTCCAAGACTAATGTGAAAAGGTAGGACTTAAGGATGATCCCTGGTGCAATCCTATACCAATAGGAAATTCCTCTGTCACACCACCTTGAGTCTTCACACTAGTTGTGGCCCCATCATACATGTCTTTAATTGCCCGAATATATGCGATCCTTACTCTCCTCTTTTCTAAAACCTTCCATAAGACCTCCCTTGGTGCCCTATCATACGCTTTTTCCAAATCAATAAACACCATATGTAGATCCCTTTTATTACTACGATACCTCTCCATCATCCTTCTTAATAGGTATATCGCTTCAGTGGTAGATCTGCCTGGCATAAATCCAAATTGGTTCTCTGTTACTTGTGTCTCTTTTCTCAACCTCCATTCTATCACCCTTTCCCATAACTTCATAGTATGACTCATAAGCTTAATCCCTCTATAGTTTCCGCAACTTTGTATATCCCCTTATTATTCTTGTAGATAGGTACCAAGGTGCTCTTTTTCCACTCATCAGGCATCTTCTTTGACCTTAAAATCTCATTAAAAAGCATGGTTAACCAGTTGATGCCTTTTTCTCCAAGACCCTTTCAAACCTCAATCGGAATATTATCAGGTCCTACTGCCCTGCCATTTTTCATCTGCTTTAGAGCCTCTTTTACCTCGAAGTCTCGAATCCTTCGATAGTAGTCAAAGTTTTGATCTTCTTCCCTTGTGCATAACCGACCAAGACTCGGAAGAGTCTTCTGTCCCTCATTAAATAACTCGTAGAAGTAGCTCTTCCACCTTTCATTAATCTTCTCCCCTTGAGCCAATACCTCTCCATCCTTATCCTTTATGCACTTAACCAGATCCAAATCTCTCGTTCTTCTTTCCCGGCTCTTTGCGATTCTATATATACCTTTTTCTCCTTCTTTCGTGCCCAAAGACTGGTAGAGACCCTCATATGCTCTTGTTCTTGCTTCACTTACAGCCACTTTTGTCTCTTTCTTAGCCGCTTTATATTTTTCCCAATTATCTGCATTGCGGCATAAAGACCACTCTTTAAAGCATTCCCTTTTTATCTTTATCTTTTCTTGTATACTCGCATTCCACCTGGACTCCTTGTCTCTTGGTCCTATTCCTTTAGATTCACCAAAACTTTCTTTTGCTGTTCTTCTAATAACTTCTGCCATCTCCCTCCACATCTCTTCCGCACTTCCATTCCCATCCCACTTTGCCTCTTCTTCTACCTGTCTTAGAAAGCTTCTTTGTTCCTCACCTTTCATCCGCCACCACCTCGTCCTTGGGTTCTTCGTATGATGTTCTTGGGTCCTGATTAGGTGTTAAATCTATTGCATAAATAAAAATAAATAATTTCCATGCTTATTATTTTTAAAAAAAAATCTCTCTATATATAAAAATATAATTAGATAGTAATAGTATAAAAAAAATTATATTAATAGTTATAAAATTAACTCAAATTTTTTTTGAAATAATTGAATCTTGATTCTAATTATTAATCACAACATTAATATTCTCTCCAAATTATATATAATAAATATTTGAAAAAAGAAATGTAAAAATATAGATTAGAAGATAAATAGTAAAAATATAAACTAAATAAAAAAAACTAAAATAATATAATAATAATATATTTTTATGTGAATAATATTATCGGATATTTTTTAATTATATTTAATTATAAATTTAATATATTCTTTATAATTTTATAAATTTATTTAAATCATATTATTTTATTAATTTTATTTTTAGTAGAACAAAAATATAGAGAGAGATAGAGAATGAGAGAGAAAAGAGAGAAAAAGATAAAAAAGAAGAAAGAGAAAGAGAGTTTGTTAATCTTGGAGAAAAAGATTTTATTTTAATTGTAATGAAAGAGTATTTCACAATACATTTTAGTTTGTCAAGTTAGTAATATAAAATATAAATTATAAGTTATATATAGATTGGGAAGGGTAGAGAAAAATAGAGAAAGGAGAGAGGTAAATAAGAAGATGGATGAAGATAAAATTTATTAATTTTAAAAAAAAATATTTTATCTCAATTTTAATGAGAAAGTGTCATGTAACATATTTTAGTTGTTATTATAATTATATTTTAATTTTAATTTTAGTTACAATTAAAAAATATCATATTATATATTTTAATTGTTATAGAGTAGATGAAAAATGAAAAAAAATAAAAAAAGGAGAAAAAAAAGAAAAAAAAAACTTATTAATTTTAAAACAAATCTGATTTTAATTATAATAAAAATAATATATAATATATAATTTATTTATTATTTTATTATAAAACAATTTTTTCAAATTGAATTTCAGTTGGACCAATAAATTAATAAAATAGTAAATTAATAGCCAAATTAATTTGATAACCGATCCAGTTTTCAGAATCTGTAGAACAAATGATGATTAGTTTAGGGTGTTTAACAAATATCTATATGGTATGAACTTATTCAACTGTATGAGGAGGAAAGAATTCATCCGTCCTGCTTTGATTCCTTCTTTGATTAATTATGTTTTTGTTACTTGCAAAGTCCAATTTTTGTTTTATTACATCAATTCTGTTTATTATATGGTTTGAAACTTTTTATTATATCAATTCATTTTTTATCTTAGGTCAAAATTTTATATGATAAGAGATAGATGTTCATAACAAAATACTGAAAAAAGAGAAAGAATAAACTTGTTATCTAGATTAATTTTTTATTAGTTTAATATTAATGGTAATTAATCATAATAGCGATATATAAGGAGTACATGATATGTTCATGATTGGATTTATATTTTTGTCAAT
Organism: Arachis ipaensis; assembly: GCF_059453495.1. Taxonomy (NCBI): domain Eukaryota; kingdom Viridiplantae; phylum Streptophyta; class Magnoliopsida; order Fabales; family Fabaceae; genus Arachis; species Arachis ipaensis. The sequence continues at coordinate 16,040,475 of NC_142437.1, read as the reverse complement.
TTTGTTTCTTTCTTTTGTTCTCATTTGACACTACTTTATTTGTGTTGTTGCTACTTTATTGTAATCCATACGTTATAATTTATTTCATTATGCGTTTGATTTGAGTACGGATTATCCTCGTAATTTTTAAAATAGAACAATCATGTAACTAATTGTCTGTTTTTTTTATTTTATGTGCTTTTTAGTTTCTTGCATGCAATATGCACTAGTTGCAGCATGCGAAGCAAAGGTGAATTTGCGCACCTGGGAGAAAGGAGGACGCAAACTTACAAATTTTCAGCGTATAGTTTGATCTACAACTGTGCTAGATTGTTATCCATAAAATTTGGAGGAATTCTTATTGAGGGTTTGATTTCAAATATGGATTCAAGGTTTGGTACGGATACGGAGTCTATACAACACTTGAGAAAAAAGACGAAAGAGAAGTATAATGATAATAATAGTAATAATTCTCTTTACTAAAAATATATTAATTTTTGATTTAGTTGCTTTTAGTTTTGTTACCTAAGTTATTTTTTATTAGTTTAATAATAATTGTAATTAATTATAATAAGAGTACACAAAATATTTTTAATAAATAAAAATAAAAAAACTGAAAATATTCTTACCCAAGGAATTTGTTTACGAAATTACCACGGAAGCAGGCTTTCAAATACCTGAGTATGATGCCGTTAATGGGTTACAATACATCATACCAATGTTTTACATACATAAATAGTTATGGGCCTCAATTTGGAAACCAAGGTCGGGCTTGGGTTAATTTTGACCGTATAATGGAAATTTTTACACTTCTGTTTGATAACGAAAGGGTATAAAAAATGAATTTCACTAGAATTATTTGGGGCCGAGATGACTTAGCTGCTCCTTCTCTTCCTATTCTTTCTATTGGTGTATAAATATTGGGTTAGAAACTAAGCGTGAATGTTTGATCGAATGAATCTTGTTTAAAGTATGAACTAAGAGAAAGAAAAAGTAAAAATTGAAAGAGAGAAAAATTAGTTTTTCCCATTTTAAAAATTTTAAATGAATGAAAATAAAAAAATAAAAAAAATATATTGTGGTTAACCTTATGTACTCTTATGTACTCTTACTTTAGTAATATTGTAATAAATTCTTTCTATAATTATTATTATTTTTTTAACTGTTGTTATTTTTGTGATGTGAAGTTGTTTTATGATTTATGAATTGTGATTCAAATTTGAAGTATTAGAGTAATTAGTTAAAAAGTTTAATTTGAATTGATGTTAAATTTATAATCTATTGGGATAATTTCTGTTATTCTTTGTTGAATTTTTTTTGTTCATATGGTTGGATACGACTTAGTTTTGACACTATCTAATTAATCATAATAACTTTACATTTATGAACTATTTATTATGTTCTTCGTTTTGTTTTGACTGCTACACTTAGATTAAGGGGATATAAGGTGTTCATACCCTGGCCCAATAATAAAGGTCCAGGATCCAAGCAAAAAGGCCTAACCCTCCAGCCTTCATCCCCAGAAGTCGGTACTGAGCACGACCTGCTCCAAAGAAGTCGGATACGAGGGTTAGCTGGCAGATAACACTCATTCGAATGAGTAACTGCCCCTAGAAACTCTCCAACCACTTCATAGAGCCATATCTTAACCTCCCTAAGATATGGGAACGGTTATCCACCTAAAAAGGTGGCACTACTTCAGCGGTGGTTATTGGTTCACCACTATAAATACCCTGACATCCCTCAGGTATCACTAAGTCCAATACATTCTAAACTTGCTCACACTCTTGCTAACTTAGGCATCGGAGTGTCTTTGCAGGTACCACCCCCATTCTTTCACACGTACAAGTCGGACGGAAGAACACCGAGTTTCAGGTTCACTCGATAGTCACCTCCCTCACACGTTTGGGCCAACCAACGCCATCCGGCCCACCAATCTCTGGTTACCCACCGTAACATTGGCGCCGTTGCCGGGGACCCGAGAGATCAACCAGTGATGGCGGAAAGATCCCCTGAAGAAGGTCATGTGGAGACAGATTCTGATCAAGAGAATTTGAACACCGGAAACAATGAAGCAGATCAGAACCTCCACCAGGAAGCTAATGATCAACATAGGGAAGGCACCTCCGGAATCAAAAATCCGAAGGTGAACTCCTCGGAGGGGCGCGAATCAGAAAAAGAAGGACCCTCCCACACTAGTGAGCTTATGGGATTAATCCATAGCCGCCTCGAGCAGCTAGAACAGGAGCGGGAACGACAAAAGGAAGCTGAAAAGAACCTAAAAGAGGAGATGGAGCGACGAAAAGAGTTAGAAAGAAAACTCTTAAAATTAGAATCCTCCCTCAAAAGTCGGAATTCCCACGGCGATAGAGAAGATTCTCCCTTAGGAGAGAAAGATCCGTTTAGCGAGGACATAATGAGGGCAAAAGTTCCGAGAAACTTTAGAAGCCCCGATATGGACCTCTACGATGGAACCACCGATCCAAAGCATCATCTGAGCAACTTTAAAAGTCGGATGTATCTGACCGACGCTTCTGACGCTACGCGATGCAAAGCTTTTCCGACAACCTTGTCAAAAGCAGCGATGAAGTGGTTCGACAGCCTCCCTCCGAGGTCAATTACCAGTTTTGAAGACCTCTCAAGAAAGTTCTTGATGAGGTTCTCCATCCAGAAGGATAAAGTAAAGCATGCACCAAGTCTCCTGGGAATAAAACAGGAGGTCGGAGAGTCCTTACGGGCCTATATGGAAAGGTTCAACAAAGCATGTTTGGAGATTCAAGACCTGCCCACCGAAGCAGTCATCATGGGGCTAGTCAATGGTCTTAGAGAAGGTCCCTTCTCACAGTCCATATCAAAAAGACACCCCGCCTCTTTAAATGATGTACAGGAAAGAGCCGAAAAATACATCAATATGGAAGAAAACGCTAGGCTAAGAGACCCAAGTCTGCGACTCGGGCACCCTCCCTCAACGAAAGAGAGGGAGAGGGAAGCGAAGAAGAAGGAAGAGCTCGGCTTGGATAGGCCAAGAAAATATCACTCTTACACTCCATTGAAAGTCCCTGTAGTGGATGTATACAGAGAAATTTGTAACACCGAAAGGCTGCCTCCCCCCAGACCTATTAAGAATAAAAAAGGGGGAAGTCGCGGGGATTACTGTGAATACCATAAGATATATGGGCACTCTACAAACGACTGTTACGACCTTAAAAATGTGATAGAAAAGCTGGCCAGAGAAGGTCGGCTTGACAGATATCTCATAGAAAGGTCGGACAGTCATGGAAAAAGAAAGCGAGAGGATATGGACAAAAGAGACCCACCACCGCAAACTCCGGAAAGACATATCCATATGATCTCAGGAGGGTTTGCAGGAGGGGGACTCACTAAATCCTCTCGTAAGAGACACCTCAAGAGAGTGTACCAGATTGAAGAGGGGTCCTCCGACCTCCCAACCATTTCATTCACAAAGGAAGATGGGCGAGGAATAATCCCTGGGCACGACGACCCAGTGGTAATCACCATGATCCTGGCAAATGCCCATCTACACAGAACATTAGTAGACCAAGGAAGCTCGGCGGACATCCTATTCAAGCCCGCCTTCGACAAGCTAGGTTTAGATGAGAAAGAGTTAAGAGCCTACCCCGACACCTTGTACGGACTAGGTGACACGCCGATAAAGCCACTAGGATTTTTGCCCCTCCACACCACCTTTGGAAAGGGGGAAAAATCAAAGACTCTGAGTATAGACTTCATAGTCATCGACGTGGGGTCGGCCTATAATGCTCTAATCGGCAGAGCTACCCTTAATCGACTCGGAGCAGTGGTATCGACACCCCACCTTTGCATGAAATTCCCGACCCCAGCAGGGATAGCAACGGTGAAGGGAGATCAGAAGCTAGCAAGAAAATGTTACAACGAAAGCCTAAACCTGAGAGGAAAAGGCAAAGAGGTTCACACAATAGAGCTCGGTGGAGCAAGGATTAAAGAAGAGCTGCGACCCCAGCCCGGAGGAAAAACCGAGGAGATTCAGGTCGGCGAAGAGGAAGGAAAAAATACTCACATAGGGGCCAACCTAAGGGAAACCTTAAGACAAGGGTTGACTAAGCTCCTAAAAGATAACTCCGATCTCTTCGCCTGGAAGGCCTCCGACATGCCTGGGATAGACCCCAAGCTCATGTCTCACAAGCTCTCGGTCTACTCAGGGTCCCGACCTGTGCAACAGAGAAGACGCAAGCTCGGCCCAGAACGAGCCCTAGTAGTAGAAGAACAAGTGCAGGCGCTCCTAGAAGCCGGCTTCATCAAAGAAGTCAAATACCCAACATGGCTAGCCAATGTAGTGCTAGTCAAAAAACAAAATGACAAATGGAGAATGTGCGTCGACTACACCGACTTAAATAAGGCATGTCCCAAGGACCCTTATCCACTACCAAGCATTGATGCCCTAGTAGACTCTAGCTCGGGTTATCAATACTTGTCGTTTATGGACGCCTACTCGGGATATAACCAAATCCCGATGTACGAACCAGACCAGGAAAAAACATCATTCATCACGCCCAGAGCTAACTTTTGCTACGTGGTCATGCCATTTGGATTGAAAAATGCAGGGGCCACATATCAGAGGCTGATGAACAAGGTGTTTTCCCCTCACTTAGGAAACTTAATGGAAGTATACGTCGACGATATGTTGGTAAAGACCAAGAAGGAAGTCGACCTCTTGTCTGACCTCTCACAAGTCTTCGACACCATAAGGTTGCACGGGATGAGACTAAATCCTGCAAAGTGCGCCTTCGCAGTGGAGGCAGGAAAATTTCTAGGATTCATGCTAACACAAAGAGGGATTGAAGCCAATCCCGACAAGTGTAGAGCTATCCTAGAAATGAAAAGCCCGACTTGTTTGAGAGAGGTCCAACAGCTGAATGGCCGACTAGCAGCTCTCTCCAGATTTTTGGCAGGATCAGCACTAAGATCCCTTCCACTGTTCTCCCTACTGAGAAAGGGGCATCAGTTCGAGTGGACTCCCGAATGCGAGGAGGCGTTCCAGGAGTTCAAAAAGTTTTTGAGCCAGCCTCCTATCTTGACCCGACCTATAGCCGGAAAAGACCTCATCCTATACCTCTCCGTGGCAGACAGGGCTGTCTCAGCAGCCTTGATAAGAGAAGAGGAGGTCAGGCAACACCCAATCTACTTCATCAGTAAAGTTCTACAGGGCCCTGAGCTAAGGTACCACAAATTAGAAAAGTTCGCCTACTCCTTAGTAATAGCCTCTCGAAGGCTACGGCCTTACTTTCAGGCTCACACAATAAGAGTCCGCACGAATCAACCCATGAAGCAAATCCTCCAAAAAACGGATATTGCAGGAAGAATGGTACAATGGGCAATAGAGCTCTCCGAGTTCGACTTAAAGTATGAAACTCGGACGGCGATTAAAGCCCAGTGCCTCGCCGACTTCGTGGCCGAATATGCAGGGGATCAAGAGGACAAACCGACTACTTGGGAACTCTATGTGGATGGATCCTCCAATAAAACAGGAAGCGGCGCAGGCATAATATTGGTAGATGAAAGGGGAACCCAGATAGAAGTTTCCCTCAAGTTCGAATTCCCAGCTTCAAATAATCAGGCAGAATACGAAGCCTTGATCGCAGGATTGAAGCTGGCTGAAGAAGTCGGTGCTACGAAAGTGATGGTATACAGCGACTCCCAAGTGGTGACCTCTCAAATAAGTGGGGAGTACCAGGCAAAAGACCCAACTATGAAAAGGTACTTGGAGAAAGCCTCGGAACTCTTGGGGCGCTTTGCAGAAACCGAGGTGAAGCACATAACTCGGGATCTAAACAGCAGAGCAGACGCCCTATCCAAGCTAGCAAGCACCAAGCCAGGAGGAAATAACAAAAGCCTGATTCAAGAGACTCTCCAGGAACCTTCAGTGGTAAAAATGGAAGACACACTAGAAGTCCTTGAAGTGGTCGGATTGAACCTCGGATGGATGAACCCCTTAGTCGAATACCTAAAATTCGACATCCTCCCTAAGGAGGAAAAAGAAGCCCAAAAAATCCGAAGGGAAGCACAACACTATACCTTGGTGAAAAATGTTCTCTATAGAAGGGGGATATCAACACCATTGCTAAAGTGTGTACCGACCTCAAAAACCACCGAGGTGTTGGAGGAGGTACACAGTGGAATCTACGGGAATCATCTCGGAGCCAGGTCATTGGCCAGGAAAGTGATCCGAGCAGGATTCTACTGGTCAACCTTGCAGAAAGATGCCACAGAATTTGTAAAAAAGTGCCAGCCATGTCAAATGCATGCAAATTTCCACGTGGCTCCCCCAGAAGAGCTCATTAGTATCACTTCTCCATGGCCCTTTGCAAAATGGGGAATGGATCTGTTAGGTCCTTTTCCCCAGGCGCCAGGACAAGTTAAATACCTAATAGTGGGAATAGATTACTTCACAAAGTGGATAGAAGCAGAACCACTGGCCACCATCACTGCACAAAGAAGTCGAAGGTTCCTCTACAAAAATATCATCACAAGGTATGGGATACCTTACTCCATCACTACAGATAATGGGACCCAGTTCACTGACTCCACCTTTAGAAGCCTGGTAGCCAGTATGAAAATAAAACACCAGTTCACCTCGGTGGAACACCCACAAGCCAACGGGCAAGCCGAAGCAGCCAACAAAGTCATACTGGCAGGACTGAAGAAAAGATTACAAGATGCGAAAGGAGCTTGGGCTGAAGAGCTCCAACAAGTACTATGGGCTTACAGAACAACACCCCAATCCGCCACTGGAGAAACGCCCTTCCGACTAGTCTATGGCGTAGAAGCAATGATCCCAATAGAGATCAATGAGCGAAGCCCAAGAGTGATTTTCCACGACGAGATCAGGAATATACAGGGGCACAAAGAAGAGCTCGACCTGCTCCCTGAAGTCCGAGAAGAAGCTCAAATAAGAGAAGCAGCGCTAAAACAAAGGATGACTACAAGATACAACAAAAAAGTCATTCGAAGGAACTTCACCCCTGACGACTTAGTCTTAATCAGAAACGACATTGGAGTCAACAAATCTGGGGAGGGAAAGCTCGCTGCTAATTGGAAAGGACCATACAAGATCGAGGAGGTCTTAGGAAAGGGCTATTATAAGGTGACCGACTTAGGCGGCACCGAGTTACCAAGGTCATGGCATGCTTGTAATATGAAAAGGTACTACAGCTAAGAAGCGAACTCTACTCCCTGATGTACTCTTTTCCCAGCTTCATGATTTTTTCCCAGAATCAAAGGGTTTTTTCTGGAGAAGGGTTTTTAACGAGGCATCATAGTAGGGGCTAAGGGAAATAAATTATCAAAAGCCCTTAGTAGCAATAAGGTACCTCCTCAATTAATAAAGATCTTTTTCATTTTAAATATCTCTTTTAAATTCCCTTTTTATTTTTCCTACTACGAAACGCGCCGATTTAAGCTCGACAAAACGTGAAAATCCCATGAACCGACCTAGATGGTCGTCAGGATAAAACGACGAGGTACAAGTCGGCGTAAAGAGGCTATAGAAGTCGATCATGATAAACTCGGAAGCAATCCGACTCATAGGTCGGAAAACGAAGCCGAGTAAAGCTAAAATGAATCGCAAAAGTAGCCTAAGTCACGAAAAACTCAATAAAACAAAATTGAGTACTAGGAATAACAAAAAGAGATAAGGAAAAACTACGAAAGAATAGCAAGGCTGCCTTAAGGAAATTCAGAAAAGCAGGCAAGCCCCAAAGAAAAGGTTTTTTCCTAGAAAAGATCAAGGAGTCAAAAGAACCACGAACAGAAAAAGCATGCGCACATAAGGTAACTCAAAACCCTTATCCAAAAAAGGGTACTTATTTTTTAACTTACAATAACCCTTATAAAAAGGGGGTATCATAAAGTGTTTTGTTTACGGCCCTAAAAGGCCAAAAAATTGTTCAAACACTACCAAAATAAATAAAGAGTTTAAAAAAGAGGGGCCCACAGGCCGGGCCCCAATAGCCAAAATCACTTCTCAAGAGGATCACCACCAGCAGAGTCAGGGGGAACACCAGAAGCAGGAGTCGAAGAGGAAGTCGGAGGAGCGGTAGAGGAACTCGGAGCATCCTTGGAACGAGGAGGGGACTCTATGATCCTCTGACCCCGAGTCTTTAAATCAGACTCAGACTCCACCACGGGGACAGGAGGATCCACGATGGCACCATCAACTACAATCTTATCAGGGTCCAAAGGAGAAAGGTCCAAGTCAGGAGCAATAACTCCGACCTGTTCCTTGAAAATCCTCCAAGCCTCGTCAGCACCATCCGCAATAGAGTCCTCCAACTCGGTATAGGCCTTCCGAGCGTTCAGCAAGTCATTCTTTACAGACACAAGATCAGCAAACAAACTGTTGTAGCTGGCTTGCGCTGCTTTCCTCAAATCCATCTCCATGTTGCACTGGGCTTGCAACTTCTTCCCCTTCTCTCTGAGGCTGTCCCTCTCCTCCGTCAGTTTGGCGACTTTCCCCTCCAACTCCTTCTCATGCTCCTGATATATACGAAGCCTACCCTCCAGCTCCTCGACCCTCGAGGTCGTCCCTAAAGAGCTGATGGGAGTCTTCTCAAATATATCCAAGAGTTTGCCACAAACCCCCGCCGTCTTGAGACTCTCTTCAACCACAGTAGTGAGGTAGTGCCGAACAGAGACATCATCCATACTCATACGAGCATGGGGATAGATGTTCTTTCGGACGAACGCAAGAGCGTCCGCCTCACCAGTAGCGCCAGACTCTAAGGTCTTGCGCTTCTTTGGCTCTGGTTCAGGAGTAGGTCGGACGGGAGGGGGCGGCAGAGAAGAAGCAGAGGAAGAAATTACAATAGGTTGAGAGGAAGTCCCGACGTTCCGAGGAGGAGGAGGGGGAGAGACAACCATTCTAACACCTCCAGACCTGGCTCGAGACTTTGCCTTGGCTTCCTGAACCCTCTGGTAAGACTCTTGAGCATTTTTCTTTGCCATCTCTGCAAAAACAAAATGATAGCAAAAATCAGACAAAGTCGGCAAAAGAAATCGCAAGTCGGAAATAAGCAAGAAGTGCAAAAAGCTACCTAATTGTGGCTGGACAAAGGCCGGCGACCCCTGGAGAAATTTTTTAGTATCCAAGTATGGGGCCCTCCCCCACACTTCTCGGAGGAACCCCACAATGGCTACCTCGACCTCATTTAGGTCATCTAGACCATATTTCTTGCAGGGGGAGGCCTCCAGCCAATATAAAGGAAATCGGGGAGAGGAATGCTCATCCAGGAAAAAGGGGTGGTGACCCTCTACAGCTTGCACTTTGAAAAAGTAGTTCTTGAAGTCGTGAAAAGACTCGTCAAAAAGGGTAAAAAGCCTCCGACCTTGAATGGCTCGAAAGGACACCCACTGTTGCTTATTATTTAGCCCACTGAAGGGTTTGGTCATATGGAAAAGGTAAAAGAAAATCCTTAGAGAAGTCGGAAACTCTAGAGCCTGGCTGATAAATTGATAAATTTTTAGAAAACCCCAAGAGTTGGGGTGAAGCTGGGTGGGAGCCACTCGGCAATGACGCAATACAGACATTTCAAACTCTGAAAAAGGGAGGAAAACGCCCAAACGAGTGACCATACTCTCATACATAAAAAAGAAATGAGGGGCCGTCTCGTCAGCCCTCCCGAAACAAACCCGGTCTCCTGGGCCCGGGACTACCAACTCGTACTTGGGCTCATCTTCTTCAGAAGTACAAATTCTATAGCGAGTACGAAGGTGGGTGATAAATTCAGTGTCAACGGAGGGCTCCTCCCCTAGAACCGTAACGTCTACCCACTGGGAGAGAGCATCTACGGAAGCCATTTTCTTTTCTTAAAAAGGGGGTGACAAGAAACCTACAAAAGAAAAGAAAAATTAACACACGGTCTCTAAGGGAAGGGGCACGGAACTAAAGCCTACAAACCAAATCTACCTACAAGATAAAGGCACGCAAATAGAAAACATGTCACAGAAGGGAAAAAACTAACCTTTGAGTCTGAAATCAAGACAGGAGGAAGTAAGAACCTTCGAAACGCAACAATACAGCACGAACAAATGCAAGGGAAATTTGAAAGATTGCAGAAACGAAACAACGAAAGAGAGGGAAAGTATTTATAAAGACGTTAGGGGCATAATGGTAAAATGGGGGCAGTCATTAATGAAGATGCACCGTTACCAAGGCCATTAAACCTCTACGCACACCCCTAACGGACACGACGCTTGATTAGACGTAACTGTCAGAACCGAAAGGTCAGGAAAGATCACGTCGGTTCCTAAACCATCACGTCGGTCCTATCACAAATCGGCTACGACCCCGAGTTGAATACTCGAACCCAACTCTTAAAAATAAATTGGGCTCGAGTAGGGGCACTGTTCATACCCTGACCCAATAATAAAGGTCCAGGATCCAAGCAAAAAGGCCCAACCCTCCAGCCTTCATCCCCAGAAGTCGGTACTGAGCACGACCTGCTCCAAAGAAGTCGGATACGAGGGTTAGCTGGCAGATAACACTCATTCGAATGAGTAACTGCCCCTAGAAACTCTCCAACCACTTCATAGAGCCATATCTTAACCTCCCTAAGATATGGGAACGGTTATCCACCTAAAAAGGTGGCACTACTTCAGCGGTGGTTATTGGTTCACCACTATAAATACCCTGACATCCCTCAGGTATCACTAAGTCCAATACATTCTAAACTTGCTCACACTCTTGCTAACTTAGGCATCGGAGTGTCTTTGCAGGTACCACCCCCATTCTTTCACACGTACAAGTCGGACGGAAGAACACCGAGTTTCAGGTTCACTCGATAGTCACCTCCCTCACACGTTTGGGCCAACCAACGCCATCCGGCCCACCAATCTCTGGTTACCCACCGTAACATAAGGGTTTACCGAAAAAATTTGTGACATGAGTCACATGGCTGAGGATACTCTTCTTATTGTTTGAAGAATGAAAGGGTTAGCAACAAATAAGGAATACTACAAATTTGGGTTGAAAAAAAAAATTAGTCAATTTTCTCTTTAGAATGCACTTAAAAAAAATTGTATTCGTGGATAGTATCATATAAATAAATAATATAAAATATAATACTATCAACAAATTGTGAATAATATGTATATATATTTTAGTATTATATTTTATAAACAAGTAAATATATTTTAAAATATAATACTAAAAAGTGAATAATATGTATATATATTCTATAAACAAATCGTATTCGAGTATTATATTTTATAAAATAGATTTACTTTTTTATAATACTATCAACTTTTTAGTATTATATTTTAAATTTGATAGTATTATATTTTATACTATTTATTCATATTAAAAATAATTTCTGAATTTAACTTAATTTTAATTTTACTTTTGTATCTACTATTCTTCAAATTAACTAATTTTTAATTATACATAATTGTCAAACTAAATATTAAATTTTATTAAATATTTGTAAATTAAAAAAGAAAACATAAATATCATTTATTAATCATAACATATTTTTTTATGGTTATATGATATTTTCTTAAATAAATACTTGAAGTACTAAATATAAAATATAAAGTAATTAATAAATTATTAAAATATAAAAATAAAATTAAATTTAATACAAAAATAAAATAAAAAATACTTATTACGAAACGAATGAATATAATTTATATAATTATTTAATTATTACCGGATCCATCGGTTTAAGATTCCACCAATAATTCAACGAGTTAAATCTCAAAGTGGTCCTTGAAATTCACGGTTTGTATCAATTTAGTCCCTGACTTATCAATTGTACCATTTATGCCTCCGATTTTGTAAAAATTACACCAAGGTCGTCCCTAACCACATCTCCGGGCAAATTAATGAACGCCGGCAGTGACTTGGGACTGAGAAGCCACGCTGGCATAGATAACGACAAGCTGAGGTGGCAATTGAAACTGTTTGACCTAATGTGATCCCTATACCTAGTTTTAATTCCAATTTTTAGCATGGCATCGTCACCTTCGCGTGATTATGTATATGATCATTTATGTTCAACAACTACATGGATACGCAATATCATCAATTCACTTGCTAACTCTGTATGCACTTAACATATAAGCTAGTGATTCCAATACTGAGTCCATTACCAATTCGGTTGTGGAAACAATGGTGAATAGTACCTAGACACTTGTGTCAACATTTAACTAAGACTCTTAAAATGCAATAATAGAAGGGGAATAAAAAGAATGTCGAGGTGTTGTCAAGAGAAAAAGAAGTTGCCAGGAAAAAAGCAAAGTGAGAAAAAGGAGGAAGTTCTAAGAGAAAACTAAATAAACAAGTGGGTGTAAGTATAAGTGTTCAATTAGGCGCGATTGTTTGTTGAGACATAAATACTAATTATTAGTTATGGATATAATGATATATAAATACACATAAAATATATATATTTAATATTTTTTAAAATTAAAATATAAAAATATAATGTATAAGACATAAAATTTAATTTTTTTATTTTTAATTATTTTTAAAATTACTAATTTTTATTTCTGACTGATTGTGACAATAATAAAGTATAAGAAATATTTCAAGTGTACCGGGAGTATTGGTGCATTAGTTGTTTTAATTGTTGATTTCAATTAATATATATTATATATATTTTTTATAATTCAGATTAACGGTTAAAACAACTAATGCATCGATACTCCTGGTGCACTTGAAATGTTTCCTAAAGTATATTAAAGAGGATAAAATTAACATTTGGTTCATACATATGTGCCTTATATTTTTTTACCAAAGATAAGGAGACTCGAATTTGCAATCTCTTAAATGAGTATAGAGAGACTATGTCGTTTAAATTATAACTCATTGGCATGTATCTTGTATATTATTACCAAACACATTACAAAATTTGTGTATCTTTATGTTTATGTATTTTTGTGTAGTCATATATGTGTCTATGTGTCTCAAATAAGAATTTAATTTTAATACATTTAAAATAACTCTCTTTTACATTAAATGGGCGAATAATCATCTAAAAAAATAGATATAATTAAATGATTGTGTAAAATATTTTATATTGTCCATTTAATCAAAACTAATCTAATTAAATAAAGTGATGACTCATGATTTCATTCTTATTCTTATCTATACAAAAAACCTAACGCAAACCATCATTTTCCCATGGGGGTCCTACCAAACATGATCTTTCAAATTCAACATGCACAAGTTAAACGTTAAAGTAACTTTGATCTCGATTGATGCAAAAGCACCCAAACATATGAAACATTAACATTGTTGTCTTCAAACTTGCTATTCTAAGTGGCAACAATACAAACAACTACCAACTTGGCCACAAACAACATTAAGTCCAAAATTTGTTAGCTGAACAAGTGAAAAATAAAGGGAAGATTCAATTCAATTCAACTCATGCTATTTATCACAAGTAAATACATAATTCAGGTCATTGATTACAAATCAGTTCAAAGAGAGCCACAAGGACCACATCTTAGGACTTAACTTACAATATGATTTTAACTTACAATCTGATTAATAAGTACACTAAGAACACTATCATGTATACCTAACAATAACATTGTTGCATTGCATTAACATGCCACATGATGATAAATATATAATCTTTTCTGAAAACTTATCAGTTTTTGGATAAGGATGCTTCAAGCTTTTCCTTCAATTGTATTGCAGCAGCCTCGCTGCCCTGCGCTCTTATGGAGAATGTATGAATCATCTTTCCCTCCGATGTTGAAACACCTGACTCTGGAGCCATGATTTGATGCTCCTGGAATGTCTTAATGACTCTGGAAACCGGGTGGAGATCCAAGGGGCAACTTACTCGCACGACTGCTGTGTCATCCTCTCTGGCTTGGAAATCTATATCCGAAAAAGGAAACATTGGTTCATTGTTGTTATTCATGTTCTTCTCTGTTTCCAACACCTTGATCTTCATCTGCAGATCAGTGATATACGTAATTGCATCGCCAAGTAGAGATGCCTTGTCCATTTTAGATATATTCGGAACAACAGCTCTCAAGGCATAGAACCTTTGGTTTAGCTTTTCCCTCCTTTGTCTCTCGGCTTCAACATGATTCAGGGGTTCCTCTCTTCCATTTGCAGGCTTTCTACCTCTTTTTCGGGGCTTCCGCTCATCCAGATGAGTTGAGGAGGAGTCTTCATTTCCAAGATCTAGCGAAGAAACCCTTGTTTGAGCGTTGTAATTCCCACCAATCATTTGAGGGAACAATTTCGCTTCACTATTTTCACCCATGCTCCCATTGGAAGGATTCCCATATCCATGGTTTGCTGCTAGAGCTTGAACTTCATAAGAGTCTGAAGTGAAACCAGAATCATCTTCCAACTTCGGCGAGAAACTAATGGTTATTGACTGAGATTTCGCATCCCCACCACCAACGCTTAATTCACGCCCGAAAATCTTCGGAAATGCCTTCGCCTGTCCAGAACTAGATTCACCAAATGCTGTCCTGACCAAATCCAAAACACCCTGGTCTTCTGGCACTGTTTCCACGGAACCAAGCTCAACAACTCCGGCTTTAAGAGGCACAAAAACAACCGTTTGAAGACCAGCTGATCTCCCAAGAAATGATCTTGATTCTAGTTGGTTTGAACAGCTAGCAGAATCAGAAACCCAAATTGATTTGCCAGACTTGAAAGAACCACCAGGGCCACAAGGCGAATCGAAACCAAATATATAATACATTGAGGCCAAGTAAAACATATGCAAATCCGAAACCCTATCTAACCTTGCATAATTCGCCTCTTTCGACACAGAGCAAGCAAAGTATGCATCAAGCTTCTGCAGCACCTTCTTTCTCAGCTCCTCTTCATCACCCTTACTAACTCCACTCCAATCCCCTTCAGATCCTCCCTCGCCAGCTCCGCCCCCTTTGGGATCGCAGCATTGGCCGTCGCCCCAAATCAAGGCGGAGCCACCAGATTTCAGCCCAGCAACCTGCCAAAACACAGCATAATTCCACTTGGAACCCTCTAGAACCTGGCACAGCCGCCGCCGGAGGCCAGCATCAGTTCCGGCCAGAGCCGAAGCAGAAGCAACCACGCTGGAGAAAAAATTATTGGAAACCGCAGAAACAAAGTATGCAACAGCTTCTGCACCCAACACAGATTCCAACACACCCTTGTCTTCATCACTCACACAAAACTTCTCGCTCATGATCTTTTCTAACGGTAACAGCTCCTATACCTAAAAATCGAAACTTTACTTCTCCCCTCAAAAAGAAATGCTTTGAAAATATCTCAATTAAGCTTGAATTTCACCCAACTAATCAAAAGCCGTTAAAATTCATAAACATGAAACAACCATATAGAAAAACCCTAGAAATAATCCAAGTGAAACCCACAATTAGTGAATCACTTGTGATGGGTATTTCTAAATTATTAGAAAGAATCTAACTTCGTGTTGAGGTCAAAGATTTAGTGGGTTAACAATCCGAAAAGAAAGTGCTTGATTAAGGTAGTGGAACACAATAAAGATTCAGCAGAAAATGAAGGTACATAGTTTGAATAATTACCTGAAGGGTTTTTGGGATTTGGTGGGGTAGTAGAAGCTTGAACATAGAGGAAAATAGATTTATAAGATTCGAAAAAACCTCAGATCTGAGAACAACAAATGCAAACCGGAGAGAGAGAGCGAGAGAGAGAGAGATTCAAAGCTACACTAACACTAGGACTCTTTTTCTTCATTTCTTTTTTTTATTTAATTATGCTGTATAGCATATTAGCATTTAATTTTTTTATTTTTGATATTATAATATAATTTTCCATTTCATAATAAATAATTTATTTTTAAGATTTTAAAATATTTGTTCTATTTATGATATATAGGTAGAATTAAATTCTCTTTCCATTTTTACTTTTAAAATAATTAGTGTTATTATATTAATTGAAGTTTTATTTTAATAAGGGTAATTTTTCCATATATTTTTTTGGTTACTTATTATCATATATATTTTTTTTCTTAATCTAATATTTTAAATAAGGGTAATTTTTTCCATATATTTTTTGTTACTTATTATCATATTTTTTTATTTTTCTTAATCTAGAAAGTACTATAGGAATAACAGTTACTAAAATCTGAAGAAAGTTTCTAATGAATGCTCTTATATCACTTGTAAATAAGATTTTCAAAATCTTCACTATTAAATATACATAAAAGAATTAGTTAAACAATATTTTATTCTTATATTATGAATAGGTGTGTTTTTTTTTTTTTTTTGGGTGTCCAAATAGGTGTGTTTAAATACACTTATTCACAGTCACCAAAAAAAAAAAAAAAATACACTTATTCACACAAACTTTGAATTAAAGGAAAAAAGTTATATTAGGAAAACAGAAAATTTGAGTTAGCAAACTACATTATTAGTGAAAATAAATAAAATAAAATAAATTGAATGATTTTATTTCTTATAGCTTTATAATAAGTATGAGATTTTTTATTATAATTATTTAAATTCTTTATTTATTGAAATATATAACATATAAAATATTTACATTTTTACCATGCCAGTACATATTTCAAATGCACAAATAGAAGAAAAATAAACATAAAAGATAAATAAATATAGTACACAACATGTGTAACATCTTAAAAAAATATCACTAGAGATATATTATATTTGCGTAGATATAGGATAAAGTCAAAATGAAATTCAATCCAGTGTATTTGAGATATATTAGGATATGATTTGATTTAATTTTTTTATTTCATCTAATATTATTCAAGTAGTTTAAAATTTTAAAATTATATTCCTTTAAAATTTAAACTAAAAATTTTGTAATTTAAAATTTTAAATGATTTAAATAAAATTAGATAAAATAAAAAAATATAAATCAAACCAACACAATAAGATCTAAAATATATTGACGTATGAAGTTTTGAATTGATTTTGTAAATATCTTGAATACATTTAAACTTTTAAAAGGGTTAATTTTTAAGTTAGAAACTTTAAATAATTAGATTTTTTCAAAATCGAATATATAAACATAATTAGCCATACAAATATAATATTACGAATATATTTATTTATCTTGGATTAAATTAAATTATTAATTTAAATTATGTTCGTCTAAGTTTTAAATTAAAAATTTTATAATTTTAAAATTTTAAATTATTTGAATAAAATTGAATGAAATAGAAAAATAAAACTCAAACTAACACGATACGATCAAGAATATTATACCAATATAGTAAATTTTGAGTTGGTTTTGTACATATCTTTAATGCATTTAAAATTTTAAATTATTAATTTTTTAATTTAAAAACTTTAACTCATTATTTTTTTTAAATTGAATATATAAACATAATTAATCATACGAGTATAATAATACGAATACATTTATTTGTATTAGATTAAACTAAATCGTTAATTTAAATTATATTTATCTAAATTTTAAGTAAAATATTTTGTAATTTTAAAATTTAAATAAAATTAGATGAAATTAAAAAATTAAATCAAATCCGATCATAACATATTTCAAATATTTTAATTTTATTTTGAGTGCACAACACCTTAAATATGTACATCAAAATATATGTAATATATTTTAGGTGCATCTAAATATTTTTTGTTAACTGTTACATATTTTAAATATATCGTATCTAATTTTTGTGCTTATTCGTCTTTTATTCTATGTATTTAAGATGTATAACAATAATATAAAAATATAAATATACTTAGTAATATGTATATTAATTTATTTTATTTATCAATAAAAAAAGCCTAATAAATATCCATAATAAAAAAAACTCATAAATATATAACTACTACTACTTTATGATATTAGCATTTATTATGGCACGGATATTCCATGGTTTTGGACAACGAAAATAGTCAAACAGTGGGCCATAATGGCACTGTATTTCATCTGTGCCTAAAGTTTTCTGCTGGCTCTTTAAGAACACTTTGATTTGATGTGATAATGTTTGGGATAGAAACGAAAAACACACCACACAATTTGAGTTGGTCGAGTGATCAATTTATTTGTTTGCTTAAATAAATATCGAAGAAGGTTCAAAATAAAATTACAAAAAACATACCTTGTAAAGTTAGACTTCCTCTAGCCAACTTGGTTAGTTCGTTTAAGCAGTATAAAAATTTTGAATTTTATTTTATATATATAATAATTTATGGTTAGTTTTTAAATAAAATTTTGATTCACGCTAAATTAATTTTTATTTTAACAAACTAAAATATACCATAAATAAATAAAAAAATATATTTTATTTTTAATATTTTAGATTTGTAATTAAATTTATTTTTTGAGTTTAATATGTCAGAAATTATTTTTAATATGGATAATCATTATATGTTATGCAGCTATATTTCATCATGGTATATTATACTAAGGAAAAGTCTAGGGAGCCAGCAACTTTGTTAAATTCTGGCTAGCATGTAACCAGCAAAGAAAAGTGAGCCATTGGATGAAATCTCACACCAATCTTACACCATTAAAACCATCATTGATGACTATTTGATGGCTACAAATTACAAAAGTTGCTGCCCCCTAGCATTCCTCTTATGCCGAAATGTGGAACTACAAAATATATTTGAGCTAATATGTATATACTATAGGAAAGTTTTCAAATGGTCCAGAGCACTTTTTTGGAACTCTCATGGTCCATGTAAAGTGTCCATTGGATTTAATAATTAATTAAACAAAGGGTTGTGATTTTCTATGTAACATGTGTTTATAATGGAAAGCATTGTGAGGTGTGTATCAAATTTTGCGTTCCACGAGGTATGATTTATGGAAATTACATCCTGCTGCCTCTTGACACAAGCTTCTCTTGTTTGTGGCGTGGCTTGGTGGCTTAGTCGTTGGTTTTTTGGATGGCTTACCTTATGTTTTCGATTTTTTTTTTGTCATGACCTTTTGTTTTAGTTGCTGATTTCTTTATTGAACGGTTAATAGACTTTTTTGTACATGATTTTTCTTATATTAATTTAAGGATAATGAATAATTTTTAAGTGCATCATTTTTGTATGATTTTTGGCTAGCATTATTTTATGAGATTACAAACTCTGAAATCATAATTGTTAAATTTACAGTTTTTTTATTTTTTTTTTGGTTTATTATTTAGGCTGAGAAATCCGACCCACAGATAACAAATGGAACTAAGTCTTATACATCTATTTAGTATTAATATAGTATAGTAAAAAAACGTGCCACACTCTCTTTTCTTTATAAAGTAGTATTTTTGATTTTTTATATTTGGAACAAATTTTAATTTAGTCTTTAACATTTTAAATACTATTTTCATTTCAAAAAATTTTAAACAGATTTAATATAGTCTTACTATTAAATTTAACACTAATAGTTAATAAAATGACTGATATAGACGTTAATAATATTACTAATTAAGTCATATCTTTTTCTATATATTAAAAAAATATATATAATCAAAATCTTTTTATAACATTTTTCTCATTTTTTTGGTACAAAATTTTAAATCTTAATAATCAATTATGAACGCTTCAAAATCAAAAGAAAAAATTTTTATATTAGTGACCGTTGGTGGATCGATATTACTTATATACTGAAATCGAATGTTATTGGCTATTCAATATGCGAATTGCTTGTGTCAAATTTAATGGTAGGACAACATTAAACCTACTTAAATATTTTTTGGGATTGAAATAGGAGATTTAAATTTTTTTTTTATTGAAGTATGACGTTTGAAACGTTAAGGACCAAATTAGGATTTGGCCAAAACATTGAGAACCAAAATAATATTTTATCCCATTAAATAAACTAAATAAGGTTCTCTTGGAGAAAATAATATTTGATCCCATTAATAACTTTTTTATGTTTATTTGTACTGAACAATTCAAAATAAATGGTTTCAAATTACAATAGAGATAAACATCAATTTTAAATTATTAGTGTACACGTAAAAAATTACTAATTTTTAGAAAAATATATGAATTTACGTAAAATTAGTGAATTAAAATTGTCCATTTAAAACCACCAACTCATTATATTTATATAAACCAACACATTTAAATTTTTAATTATATATGTTCAAATAAAATTTATTAAAATTTTTAATTTTTTATTCTTTTTTAATACTAATTTTTTTTTTGCTTGAATACTAATTTAAATGTGTTGTTTTTATAAAAATAATGTGTTAATTTCAAATGAACAATTTTAAATTACATCGATTTTTTTAGAAATTAATAATTTTTTGTTCGTGTATGTTACTAATCTAAAATAATGTTTAAAATTTTAAACTTAACTAAAACAAAAAAAAAGATACGAAAATTTAGTGCAACTATAAATATGGAGAATCGAAGAAGGTAGAAACCGTATGTGAATAGTATAAAGTTATTGATAATTATTTAAATTATCAAATGAATAAAAAAATATGGTTATTAAAAAATGTTATATGAATCTCCCCAATCACTTCTCTAAGTAAATCGAATGACCTAGACTAGATTTAGTTCTCTATATAAATCTAATCACCCTGTTTTGATTTATGCATGTGTAAATCTAATCACTATGTTTAGATTTACTAGGATAGCATGCACGCATGCATAAATCGAAACAACCTGATTAGATTTACTAGGATAACATGCAAATATGTATAAATCGAACCAGACTGTTTTGATTTATATAGAAAGCTAAATCTAGTCTGACTCATTTAATTTACATAGAGATGTGATTAGGGTGATTCACGTTGCATTTATGTGATTATATTTCTGCAATAGTCCGACTTGTATATAATTTTAATACTTATTATGCTTTTTTTAATTTTAAAAAATAAAAAAATTAATATCTCTATGTGTTATATACTTATATATAATATTTTAGATAAATTATTTTTTAAAATATTTTGATAAAAAAATATATTATTGTTACGTTGGGTAACCGGAGATTGATGGGCTAGACTCACAAGGTTGGCCCAATCGGGTGAATGAGGAGGCTTTTGATCCGACTCCCGGTCAAGAGTCCTCGTCCGACTTATGTATGTGCAAGGGAAGGGGGGTGGTACCTGGAAAGACACTCCGATGCCTAAGTCAGCAAGGGTCTAAGCAAGTTTAAGAGTATGGGACTTCTAATTACCTGAGGATTGTCAGTGTACTTATAATGGTAAACCCATAGCTACCGTTGTGATGGTTCCACCTTTTAAGGAGGATAACCGTCCCTTTATCTTAGGGAGGTTGAGATTTGACTTGGGGAGTGGGTTGAAAGATTTTAGAGGCAATTACTTATTTGAATGAGTGTTATCTGCCCGTTGGAACCGACCTCCTATGCGGATGTCAGTTGCGGGGGAAGGCCAACCTTACTGATGGGGCCTTCTTAAGGTGTTTGGGTCTGGACCTGGACATTGGGCTAGAGTATGAACAATTATATAATAATATTTTTAACAAAAGTAATTAGTTAATAAATTTTGAATATAACAATCTAATTATTTGTCAAGTAATATAAAATAAATTTTTAAGAGTAAAGTATCGTTTTTGTCCCTAACGTTTCAATCGTCCTATTTAAGTTCCTAACGTTTTAAAACTGACTCAATGTTGTCCTGCCGTTAGGGATCCGTTAACAGAATTGACAGCGGGATAAAATTGAGACATTTTTGAAACGATAGGGACTTAAATATGACGAAAACATTGGGGACAAAAATAATACATAGAAATAAATTTTAATTTTATCCTTTAATAATATCAATTTTTTACTATACATAGTATTCAATTATTTTTTAATCACATCTAAGTAAATTATACTTAATCATATTACTTTCATTTTAAATAAATTAATTTTTTTTATAATTTTACTCTTAAAGATTTTTAGTTATCATGAAATGTTTGTAGAATGACTAATATATAAACTTGCAGAAAAGAAAAAAATAATATATATATATATATATATATATATATATATATATATATATAATAAAATATAAATTATACCTTTTGTCTTTAATGTATCAAAATTCTTTAAAATTATAAAAAAATGATTTAAAATGAAAGTAATGTGATTAAATGTAATTTATTTAGATATAATTATAAAATAATTGAATACTATATATAGTAAAAAATTAATATTATTGAAAGATAAAATTAAATTAAAATTTATTTTTGTATATCGTTTTTGTCCCTAACGTTTTCGTCCTATTTAAGTCCCCAACGTTTCAAAATCGTCTCAATTTTGTTCCGCCGTCAATTCTGTTAATGGATCCCTAACGGCAGGACAACATTAAGTCAATTTTGAAACGTTAGGGACTTAAATAGGACGATTGAAATGTTAGGGATAACTTTGGGACTTACCTCAAACGTTGGGGACAAAAACAATACTTTTGGGGAATTGTTTTACATGAAAACGACAACGTTTAAAATTTTTACAAACAAAATAAATATCACTACCGGGTCTGGGTTCTTTATTATTTAGTAATCCAAGTCCATCTAATATGTTTCTTGGGTTGGTAAATAAATGGCCCATCAGCTTCCAGCCATTAGAGCCATACATTCTGACCTCAGTTTTCTATTAGCTTCAACCATGAAGCATAAAGCCAGTCTGTCATTTCCATAATTTTACTATATAACTAAGGACATTTTAGACTTTTTATTCATCACTATATGACAAGGATTTGACTGCTAATCAGATCGTACTTGCTATATTGCTGTACCAAAAAAGTGATTGGTACATGTGAAAGTTTTCCTATACGATATAGCGTGAATCTAATACGCATGTAGCGTGTTCTCTACTATGAAAGCAGTTTTTCAACGAAGTGGGACGCGTGTTGAGTCACCCTCAACACAGATGCAGTGTTTTGCAACAAGAAGAACAGAAATTCTTTCGTTTTTTTCAGAAATCTGCACAGCTTTTTAGAGATTTTCTTTGTTTTTTGACCACCAGAGTTGATGCGTGTTAACATGCAAGGAATATAGCTTCTTTGAGAACACGAGATGCAGCAGGGAACATGACTTTAAAAACCTCCCACCTGAGCTCACTGTTCACTCGTTGAAGCCACACGAAGAGAGTTGAGAGAGTTAAGGGTTTTAGTGTGACGGTAGAACATTTAGAGAGAAAAGTATTTTATTGACAGTATTTAGTGTATTTAGTGTGGGATTTATACATAAAAAATTATACACACGTGTTTAGTAAAAAATGGTATGTGATTATACGTTGGCGGCAGAACATATTATCAATTATTTGGCTCAATATAATTACGTAAGTTTATTATTTTTTCGCTAATTTAGAGCTTATTATTTAGTTAATATCTTAAATGCAATTATTTTGATTAATATTATTATTAGTAATAGTAGTATAGTTAATTATTTGATTCATTTTTTTTAGGTTTTCTGTGATGATAATATTGTATTTTTTATTTTTATTTTTGTTATTATTTTTTATTTTTGTTATTATTTAATTAATTATTAATAAATATATTTTTTGGATATGCTGTGATTTTTTTATTTTTTGTTATAATGTAATATTTTATATTTCTTTTAATTATTAAAATTAATAAATAATATACATACAAAAAGAAAATTTTCGGAATTCTATGTAGTAATTTTTTTAATTTCTATTATATACGTTATTTAATTTTTAATAATTAAAATTAATAAATAATATAAATATTAATAACAATTTTCTAATTTTTTGTAATTATTTTTTATTTTATTCTCTGTTACAATATTATTATTCGGTAAAGTATTGTTTTGGTACCCAACGTTTGGAGTAATTCCTATTTTTGTTCCTAACGTTTTAAACGTCATATTTTTATCCCAAAACGTTTACAATGATATCAATGTTATTCCACTGTCAAATCTCTCACTAACAATTAACGAAATTGATGTATTATTAACAATACTTTTGTCAAAGCTACGTTTGCTCAACCCCCTCTTCTACCGTCACCCTCTCAACAAGTCCAAACCTTATTCTCCTACTCTCTTTTGCATTATTAATTCTCCAAGAGGGGTTTGAGGAAGAGGAAGAAAAGAGTAGGAGAATGGGGTTTGAGCTTGTTAAGAAAGTGAAGGTGGAAGAGGGGTTGAGCAAACGTAGCTTTAACAAAAGCATTATTAATAGTACATCAATTTCGTTAATTGTTAGCGAGTAATTTGACGGTGGGATAACACTAATGTCATTTTAAACATTTTGGTATAAAGATATGATGATTAAAACGTTATGGACCAAAATAGGATTTATCCCAAACATTGGAGACCAAAACAATACTTTACCCATTATTGTTTTTGTTCCGAACTCGATCCCAGGGTCTCCTAGCGGAGCAGCAACAACCCGACTACCCGGCCCAGGCCACCACCACAACCCAAACTGTCCAGGTGACCTCAAATCCTTAACCGATATTCAAATTCAAATACTTTCCTTGTTTTAGCTAACAAGATAAAATAAGATAATGATCGCAAACTATATAAAAGGAGGCAAGGGCTCCCCCAGGTACGTTACACACTCATAATCCTCATCTATACCTCTGAGATCCATTCTGACTTGAGCGTCGGAATGTCTTTGCAGATACCACCCTCCGCCACTCTAGAAGTCCAATCACGTCATCACCGAGACCAGCGAGTCCCTAATCCTTCCTTCAATCTGTACCAGCAAAGTCTTGTACATTGACGTCGTTTGTGGAGACTTGCTAAGCCTTGGCGGTATGATGGATGTACTCGAGGAGCGGTCTTCAAGCCATCACCATGAGCCAGACCCACCAAACCCAACGCCCAAACCACGGAACAACGATCATCTGCCGACCCACGGGAGGATAACCAACGCCGTGCACCTCCAGCCAACCCTTGGTAGACAACAACCATGAGAAGACAATTGCCAATCCGGCGAGGCTAGAGCAACCAACGCCCTAGGAAAAAAGGCGATCCAGGTAATTCAAGAACTCTACCAAAGGGTACAAATCCTAAAAGGCCAGGTCACTTCCAAAGAACGATACCAGCTGGAACACGCAAGCAAAGAGATCTCTAGGATCATATCACGACAAGAAGCCAAGAGCGAAAGGTCACCCAACCGACACTACGGCAAATGCCAGAATTGCAGCATATCTCGAGAACCCAAACGCCAGCACTATGACGACAAGAGATACCGAAGAGATTCCAAATGAAGAAAGAGCAAATACGTGATAATGGAAACTACCTCACCGAAAGAATCCTAAGAGCCAAGTTATCGAAGGATTTTGACAAGCCGATCGACATGAAGTATGATGGGACGAAGGACCCACAAGAACACCTAATGGCCTTTGAGGCCAGGATGAAACTAGAACGAGCTGTCGACGCAGTTCGCTGCAGGGCCTTTTTGGTGACCCTAGCCGGCCTAGCAATCAAGTGGTTTAACGCCCTCTCAAATAGCTTGATAACCAAATTCGACAACATCTCCAGAAAATTCATGGCTCAATTCACCACCAGGACCACAAAAGCGAAACACCTGATTAGCCTACTCAGCGTCACGCAACGACCAGATGAACCCACGAGGAAGTACCTTGACAGGTTCAACGATAAATGCCTAACCAACGGGCTCATGAATGAAGATTTCCGGAAGCACTTCACAACCAAGCCGGTCTGGATGACGATGCATGAAATCCAGAACATCGCGAAGGAATACATAAACAACGAGGAGGTAAGCCAAGTCGTAGCGGCCAATAAACGGAACCACGACAAAATGACACCCCGAAGTAATCCACCGACCAAAGAAACCCCAAAGGAACACTTCAAACTTGCTGCCCTCAATCGACTACCCAGAGTGGAAAAGTTCACAAACTACACCCTTCTACTGGCCCTAATCACAGAAATCTACCACCAAATAACAGAACAAGGCATCCTCCCAAAGGCCAGACAATTGAAAGAACGCACAGGCGATAACAAAAGCCTATACTATGATTATCACAGAGGATACGGACACAAGACTCAAGACTGCTTCGACCGTAAAGACGCTCTCAAATAAGCCATCCGAGACGGCAAACTCCCCGAATTTGCCAAAATTATTCGCAAGCCCAGGAAAGTTGTAAGGGAAAGATCGCCAAAGCGGGAAGCATGAAACCCTAGAAGTGTGAGACAGGAGATCCCAGAGACCGACCAAACGATCATAGTAAACATTATCACTGGGAAGGACGCACCTGAAAAGTCAATATCTGCTTTGAAAAAAGATCTCTGGGTGTTATCCATGAAAGATGAAAAAAGAACCTTTACCCTTTCGACAACAATCACATTCTCCCCCGATAATTGCCAAAACGACACTTCATCGGGAGACGCCCCTTTGTTATCTTGTTCAAGGTCGGAATCGACCTAGTAAGACATATCATGATGGACACCGAAGACGACTCCAACATCCTCTTCAGGGGAGCCTTTGACAAGCTCAAACTCCGAAACAAAAACCTACAAAGTCATTGCAATGGAGTAACTGGACTTGGAGACAACTTTCTCCAGCCGGACGATTCGATAGTGCTACCAGTCACCATCGGAACTAGAAGCCAAAAGAAAACCATACTTCGAGTTTGTGGTTTTAAAGGACTCCACGACCTACAACATCATCCTGGAAAAGAAGACAACCAATGACCTTTCCACCCCCATATTTACAAAGTTCCTAATCATGAAGTTCCAAGCGGACAATGGTGCGGAATTTATAACCGACAAACTAACCGGTAAGTGCACCGGGTCGTACCAAGTAATACCTCAGGTGAGTGAGGGTCGATCCCATGAGGATTGATGGACTAAGCAACAATGGTTGATTAATTTACTTAATTAGACAATCAAAAAATGGTGTTTAAGAAGTCAAAAGCATTAAACAGTAAATTCAGTAAATTAGAAAGCAAGCAGTAAACGAGTTGTGAATAATATATGGAGAAATAGTTAAGGCTTCAGAGATATCTATTTTTCAGATTGACTTTTCTTACTAACTATTTTAATCATGTATGATTCAATTCATGGCAAACTATATATGACTAAGCCCTAATTCCTTAGACCTTCTTAGTCTACTCTAACTTTCATCAACCGCCAATTCCTTGGACACTTAATTCCAATTAGAGGATGAAGTTCAATTCTAGTTTATGTGCCACAAAAATCCTAATTACCCAAATATAAGAGGATTATATGTCACGTATCCCGTTAAGTCTAGATAATTAAAATTTAGGAGAAATTATTTTCAAGCTGTTGTTCAAGTAAAGAGCTTTTCCAAGTTATACAAGAACTCAATTAGAAAAAGGGTCATACTTCTGTTCCACCCAAATTCATAAAATAAAGAACGAAAATAATTCTTGAAATATAAATCAGTAGATGAATAAAATAGAAAAATAATAGTATCAATACATACAATAGACAGAGCTCCTAACCTTAACAATGGAGGTTTAGTTGCTCATGGTTCAGAGAAAAAATAAGGATTCTGAAAAACTGTAAAGTGCGGAATGAGGTAGAAGAGAAGAGAAGCCAAAGGGCTGATTCTTTTTCCTTTTATATATAATCCTAATTAATGTAAAATATATTTTCTAAAACTAAAATAATATCTTTTCCTAATTCTAAATAAAATAAAAATTGAATCAAAATTAATTTAATTGATCCGTGCGGGGCTTGAAGAGTGTGGGGACCATTGGATTCATTAAGCTCCACAATAAACTTGGCTTTTTCCAAGTTCAACGTGGAGAATGCAGCAAGTGCTTCAGCGTGTTCCTTTGAATCCACGCTGAACTTGGATTTTCCCAAGTTCAGCGTGGAGAAGGCAACAAGTTCTTCTTTGGAAGTTCTCCAATCCACGCTGAACTTGGCAGGA
The DNA here is from genome assembly GCF_059453495.1 of Arachis ipaensis. NCBI lineage: Eukaryota > Viridiplantae > Streptophyta > Magnoliopsida > Fabales > Fabaceae > Arachis > Arachis ipaensis. The sequence continues at coordinate 16,012,727 of NC_142437.1, read as the reverse complement.
ACCAAGTTCAACGTAGGGAATGCAGAGGTTGCTGGAGGAGAAATATGCACTATTATATATCGTTGAAAATTCCTGGAAGTTAACTTTCTAATGCCGCTGAAATCACGTCAATTGGACCTCTGTAGCTCAAGTTATTCCAGTTTGAGTGCAAGGAGGTTAGGATTGACAGCATCATTCGCTTTCTCCCTTTTCTGCTACAAAACTCCGTCAAATCCCTTCAGATGCTACCTGAAATAAATAGAATTGTGCGCAACTCGAAGTAGCATCCATAGTGGCTAAAAGCTATTTAAATTTTGATTTAACTTAGCAATTCAAGTGCAAATTCACTAGGAAAAGATAGAGAAGATGCTCACGCATCTCAACACCAAACTTGAATTGTTGCTTGTCCTCAAGCAACCAAAATAAGTACATGATTAAGATGTGAATTTGCATGAGAAGTGAGAGTTTAGTCATGCTCAAGCCTATTCTTAAAAAATGGGGTTTATTCATTGTAGCTCTGAACAGTTTTGGCATCTCACTCTCCTTTGAATCAGAGGAATGTCAGTGTCATTCGGAATTTGGAATCCGGATCATATTATGAATTCTCTGATCTTTGTACTTCAGTTTAATCCTTGAACACAACAAATTTAATTTAATTCTCTTTTCTTTGGTGCTTTGTACCTTAAGCCTAGCCGTGACTTTAAATATTTTGTCTCAAACTTTACTTGACACAAAAACACCACAAGCACTTAACTGGGAAACTCTCTTTATGTTCTGATTTTTCTTTCAGTTACTCCCAGATAGTGGTGCTCAAAGCCTTGGGCATACTCTGCTAAATGCATTTGGTCTCGACTCTAAATATTCTGTCTCAAGGATTGCTTGACACAAGAACACCACAAGTATATGACTAAGGAAACAACTCTTTGAGCTTTTAATCATGTCTGACCTACTTAGTCATTGATGCTCAGAGCCTTGGACCTTACTTTTATTTTTTTTTCTTTTGCTGTTTCTTTTGCTTCAAGGATTAAATTTTTGTTTATTTCAGAGAAGTCATAATAATTCTCTAAATCCCTGTTCCTCATACATCAACATCTCTTGATTCAAATTCAAATATGCACTATTCATGTCATTCATTCAGAATTACAAATAGTACCACCACATTTAAGTAAATAAGATTAATCTTAAATATAAACTCACTCTTTTCATGCATTATATCATTTCTTTATTTTCTTTTGATTTTCAAGCTCAGTGAGCAATACATGAGACACTCTTTTTCAGTATAAAAAGAAATCAAATAATAAAATAGACAGTAAATTAAACTAAAATCTAGAAATTGAAATAACAATTGATCATGCAATAACAAAAATAACAGAAAAACAGGAATATAACATAATAAGAACGGGAGGAAATATAGAATGAAAGGAACTTAACCACCTCAGTTATCCTAGTGGTCATCTCATTCTTCTGGCTGTGCTCCTCTGTAGAGATGATTCGCCTCCCTTTGGTGTCATTAAAATAAACAGAAAATCCACAAGCGAAACAACAACACCAAACTTAAAAGTTTGCTTATCCTCAAGCGAAGAAAAACTCAGTTATCCTAGTGGTCATCTCATTCTTCTGGCTGTGCTCCTATGTGGAGATGATTCGCCTCCCTTTGGTGTCATTAAAATAAACAGAAAATCCACAAGCGAAACGACAACACCAAACTTAAAAGTTTGCTTGTCCTCAAGCGAAGAAAAACTGAAAACAGAGAGGGACATAAAAAAAAATGTGTGAAGGAGTAAAGAAGAAAAAAAAATAATAAAAGGACAAAAGAAGTTAAAATTAATTAAAATATATATATATTTTTTATTTGTATATTTATATATATATATATATATTTATTTTTTTATAATTATATATATATAGTTATTTATTTATTATTTTATTTATATATATATTTTTTATTTTTTTATAATTATATATATATAGTTATTTATTTATTTATTATTATTATTATTATTATTATTATTATTATTATTATTATTATTATTATTATTATTATTATTATTATTATTATCATTATCATTATCATTATCATTATCATTATCATTATCATTATCATTATCATTATTATTATTATTATTATTGTAACACCCTAATATTCAAATCCTTATGCTCGAGTCATAAGTCAATGATATTACGGTGGTACGACTCTCAGGTGGATTTTTAATAAATAAATATAGGTAATTTCGAAAGGAGTATTAATCGAGAAGCCTGAAAAGAGTAGAAATAAAATCGCGAAGACGTATCTCTCACGTTTCGACAACAAAAGATAAACCGTGAAGCCGAAAACGATATACGGACAAGGCGTAGAGGAGATTAAGAGATAGATAACAGATAGATATATATAACATAAGTAAATAGCTACTAGTCGCGACCCACGAAGTTTAGGTCGGCTAGAGTACATTATGAAATTAGTTGACAACAGTATATCCTAATCTCTCCCGAAGGAAACATGAGAGCCTCTATAGGCAAATTCAAAGAGTTCAATACATAATATAAACTTTCCAAAACAAAGGTGGAGAGATTCTAATCAAAACACAAAGTAGAGGAAATAAAGATCTTCGCCGTCTCTCAGACGACCCACAACTCACTTCTGAACACCTGGACCTGTATCTGAAAAAACAAGAGATATATACGGAATGAGAACCCCGGGCCCATGGGTTCCCAGTACGGTAAAAGTGCCAAATAAATTCAATGTACTGCAACAAAAACTCACTAAGCATCCTAAACTTCTTCACCAATTATTCATCCTAGGTTCTCGCTAATCCATGAATAGGCAACTGTCATAAGGGAGTGCTAAATTCAATTCATGTTTCACATGTTTCCCAACTCGCTGACTCTTCCACGAATCAGACTCAGAATCATAAGCAAAACCATCACCAGTTGTTCTGCCTCAGCAGTTCTATATCAATACATCATCATGCAATCGCGTCATCAATTCATCCCATCAAGAACAGCCCTCACACCCACCGACACCAGCATGAGGGGCCTCTCAGTTGTACAAACACAAGCAATACAGGCAAGTAATACACAAACATGATACAAGTAGAACAATTAGCATATAGTCAGGTAACATGGCATATATGATGTAGAAATCCAAGACAAATGGCAAACCCAAACAATTCAAACATATGCAAATGATGAATGCCTGCCCTATGGCTGATGATATCATCTGTCGGTTATATAGCCAACCCGACATGTCCTGGTAGCTAACCATTGGACAGAAACACCCCTTGCGGAGCAAGTAGGTTTGAGCTACAACCCCCTTGCTACTGCTCGCTCAACCCAGAGCCAGTGAAATAATCACTACTGCGGCTACTACCCAGGCGGGTGTCTAAAAGCTCAACCTGGAGCGAGTGGATTCACCACTACTGCCGCTACTACCCAGGCGTCGCAATCTCTGACTTGGAGCAAGTGGGACGAACCACAACCCTTGCTACTACCCAGGTATCTCAAGCATTGGCCCGGAGCAAGTGGGACGAACCACAACCCTTGCTACTGCCTAGGCATCTCAAACATATATTCATTCAATCTCAATTCATATTATCAACATTCATTGTTACCAAATCTCAAACATTAACTTGGAGCAAGTGGGACGAAACACAACCCTTGCTACTACCCAAGTATCACAAATAAACATTTATTCATAATCACCCTTCATTATTATCAATCCTCAGACAATGACCCGGAGCAAGCGGGACGAACCACGACCCTTGCTACTACCCAGGTATCACAAATACACATTTATTCAAAATCCCACGATTAAACTCGTTTATCATAATCCTCCTTTTCCGTCTCATACCCGGAGCAAGTGGACAACGCCACTGCCTACTACCCGGGGTCGCACATCACATTTCAATATTTTTTCATTATTATCCATTTAACATATTCATTCATTAATCATATATGCATTTATACTCAGCCATAAACAATAATGGCTTTGCCGTAACCCGGCAATAACTCAGCCATCCGGCTCATGGTCCAATCAAGAATGGGCCATTTATCAATAAATATAGCCCTCCGGCTCATGGCATACACGGTACTTCCACCGTCATCCTCCATATCTCATATAATCATCTTTGATCATCATTGATCATAACTTTTCCCCTTGCTTCACTCGCAAGTTACCACATCCCCTAGCTCATTGCTAGGCATATCAGAATGATTTAATACATAAGAGGTGAGATCGGAGGCTTAGAAGTATGAGATTTGGCTTTTAAAACTCAAAAATTAACTTTGGCATGAAAACAGGGCCACGCGTACGCGCACTCCACGCGCACGCGTGGATGGCCACAAAACTCATCAACGCGCAAGCGTCATACGCGCGGACGCGCGGGTTGAAAAATAGCCAAACGACGCGCAAGCGTCAGCCACGCGTACGCGTGGGTGCTCTTGCGCCCCAGGCACAAAACTGGCACAACTCTGGCACAACTCTCGGGAAAATAGCTGGGCATTTGGTGCAGCGCATCGATGTGCTCGCGCACACCACGAGCACGCGTGGATAGTGCCTTCTTGAAGAACGACGCGTACGCGCCAAGTGCGCCTATGCGTGGAGGGTCATTCTGCTAAAAATTTTCTAAGTTAAAAGCTGCAGAATTTACAGATTCAACCCCCAATCTTCCGACGGACATAACTTTCTCATTTTAAATCATTTTTCACCCGTTCTTCAAACGGCATGGACATCCCGGATCCAATTTCATTTCTAAATAGATTTGGCACAAAACAGAGGTCCGTATTCCAAGTTATGTCCCGTCAAAGTATGCCCAAAAACCATGTTTTCATACAAAACCACTAGGTGCCATTTTCAAAACAAGCCATTTTCAACTCTTTTCAAAATCAACCAAAACATGCCAATTTCAACCCTTTTTGAAATCAATCAAAATGTACCAAAATCCACATAAAGCCATCCTCAACTCACACATTGATACTTTACCAAAAATTCCCAAAACCACATCTAACCATTTTAACACTTCTCAATCAAATGGCTAAAGGACAAACACAATATCATGTCATACATCCTTCCTTATCCCAATTTCCAATAATACCATTTCCAATCAACCATCATTATACGTAATCAATATCATACTCACTATCACGTGATTTCACCCACAAATCAACCTTAATCATTTCCCAAGCATATATCACAACATACATATCTCTAATGCATCATCATACCATCAAGGCATCAATAATCATAATCACATATATGATCACATAATATATCTCAACCGAACCAAACATACCTCGTCTACATAATTTCACCCAAAATTACCAAATTCCACACTTCAACTTCTCAAACCTTATTATTCAATAACCAACCTAATCATTCATATATTCATTATCTGAAATTCATCTAATCACTTGTGCCATCATACAATGCACACATCGACTTACCTTTCTTACCTCTTTCCGGCCTCCGGCCCAAAATTCACGGCCTCCGGCCCAATTTTCACAATTTAAATGCATAAACCACAAATCAATACTCATTACCCAGTACATCAAATTCTCAATACACCAAGCATACAAGGTCACACAATTCTCAACCCAATCATTAATTCACATTACATATCAACTATGCATATTAGCACCAACCATTTACACAATCCAAACTTAATCCTAGGGGCATCTAGCCTAGGAATTCTCATCACAACACACGGTATTTAAATGAAACTTAAACCGTACCTCTTGTAGCCAAACCAATTGAGCCTCTTCTTTGGAATTCTTCACCAACCTTAGCTCCAAGCCTTACCAAAGCTCCTCAAGTAATACCAATCTCCCAATTGTGCACCAACATCACCAAATACACTAACATAACCAATGTCACATACATACATCAACCTAGGGCTCATAAAAATGACAAATCACAAGGGTTTGAGCACTTCTTACCTCAGCCCATATGAAGTAGGGATAGAACCCACTTAGAATCTATGTTGGAGTATCCCTAAACACCCAAAATCACAAGATTTCAACACTAACTACCCAAAAACGTGTAACAGTAGGGAATTTCAAAAACTGGGCAGAGATGAATAAAATACTCACCACCAAACTTAGATAGAATTGTAGAGGATGAGAAGAGCAACGCGTGGCCACAAACGGCTCGTCAATCGGAGCTCCGTAGCTCAAGTTATGGTGGTTTGAAAATCAAAGAGAGTTAGGTTTTCTCTCTTCTCTTCTCTCTTCTCAAAATTCCACTGCGCACTTTTACGCAGAAAACTATATTTTCCGACTTGGAAAAATTCACTGAATCCAAATATCATATTTAAATTATCAAATTCCAATTGCCAAATCTTCCAACCATATTCGCTCCTATTTAACTTATTATTTACTAAATTTCGGTTAGACCGGGTATTATTATTATTGTGAATTCTACGCTACCCTTTCTAAAATAGAGGGTAAATTACCCCTTGTGACATATACATTGATTATTCATAAATTATTCTTCTACCAAAATTTTAAGATTCACGTTATCTTCTCTTTTCTTTTCAATTGACGCGATGTTTCTCTTGAAACTTGATAGTAGTGTTATTTTTATAATCCGCACCAAATACAATTTTTCTTCAATTTTAAAACCATAATTCCTCTCAAATCCAATCACCATTTTCAATCAATTAGGTTAGGATTTTAAACTTGTTCATATGCTTTCAATCTCTCATTTCAACGAGCACATCTATTAATTTTTCAGCTCTCTCCTTCCTAAGATTTTTTTCCTAGTATTTTTCTTAAAATTCAGTCTGATCAACAATGATACTCCTTTTCAGATAACCAACCCTCATAGCCTTGTATAACTATATAACAAAAACAAACCAAAATATTAGTTAGTCATAAAAACAATGAGTCAATAATTACCATCTTAGGATTTTTATTATTTGAATAATGACTGAAAAATAATTTAAGAGCAATTAAAGATAAAAATAAAATAAAATACCTTGGTGTCTCTTTTCACACACCAATTACCATCATTTTTAACTAATATATCAAAAATTTTTATCAGTTTTTTAGCTCTCTCATTTTTAGGATTTTCTAGCGATCGTATTAGAGATAGCAATTAGATTTGACGATCTCATTCGAACTTTGGAACTCTAGTTAAAAGATAATTTATCAATAATCATTGTATATGCCACAAGGGGTAATTTATCTTTTATTTTAGAGAGGGCATGGTAGAGAGGGGGACGTAGATGGATAAATATATATGTATAAAATATAAGGAGGGGGGGAACGGGTTATATAAAGGGTATAAATGTATAATATAGGAAGCGGTTCATGTATACCGTTGTACTTTAATAGAACATTGTTGTTCCCATCATTTCAACCAATAAGATTTGTAATAAAATATAACGAAAGATGAAATGAAAGGGAGAAGTTTGTAGGTGAAATTGTTTGTTTGAAGAGCATAGTAGAGAAGTAACTTGCACTTTCCTTCACCCACATAATGAGAGATAAAGTTACTGTCTTGTCCTTTAATGCTTTAACTAATTTTGTATTGGAAAGAGCTGAACGTTGTGATGGATTAATATGAGTGAGTCTCTTTTCCACTAACATTTTTGTTACAAAATAATTATTATTTTATTTATATTTTTAATATAATTGAAATAGTATTTAATGAAATATTTTTATTTAATAAAATGTTACACACACATATTATTTAAGCTTTTTAATATATATACAATTTTTTTACAGTAAATAAATATTTAATTTAGATATTTATTATATCTTTATATTTTAAAATATTATCTTTATAAATTTATTTTATAACATTCATTTTAATATGAACTTTTATATTTATCATAATCTAATAATCTCAATAAATAATATTCACCGAAAGACCAATATTCAAATTTTATTTTTACCGAAATATTTTAGATGCAACCATAAAAATATATGTTTTTTTGTGTTTGAAAAAGGTAATGAATTATGACAAAATATTTTAGTAAAAATAATCTTTATATCACTTTTTATATACATGTATAAGGAAATAATTTTTTTGTGATAAAATTTTTGTGTTAGTTGCAAAAGAAACTTTACAAAATTTTAATATTATTAAAAAATTTAACACTTTTATGTCTGTAGGAGTGGATTATTTAATTTAATTTTTTTAATATATATATATATATATATATATATATATATATATATAATTAACTACTATGTATTTGTATAAAAATACATAATATTTTTTTATATATTTTTAATCCATATTTTATATTTTAATATGTATTTTATATGAGTGATTTAATTTTCTTGTGTTTTAAAAACACATTTAATAGTATAATAATTAAAATATATGTTAATAAGATTAAAATTATATTATCATTAAAAAATTTGAATAGGAAATTAATATTGTGTAAATATTATAAATGACACAAATATATATGAATGAAAATAGATAAAAATAATTGAGTAATAATTTCATACGTACTTGAATTTAGTTTGTGATGTATATCTATTAAATTATTTTTTTGAAAAAAAAATTTAGAATGGGAGTGGATTCTCTCCATTTTTTTTAACAATTGAGGGAGTAAAGTGTGATACTGTACCATTAGTTTTATAAGTAGGACTAAGAATAAATATGAGAGAGAGAGAGTAATGGAGAGTTAAAGATTATACTTTACACTCTCAATTTTTTTTAACAATTGAGAGGATCCATTCACCATGGCCTTTCATTTCAACACTTATTCGTAGAGTCATTTTTAAAGTTACTGTTTTTGTCTTTTTCCTTCTTTATTAAAGGGTTATATTCGTCATTTTATGAAAAACTACAAAGACTAATAAATTTACCTATAACTTGATCGTACAAGGAACATTGAAGTTCCATATAAGTACTATGGCATACGTGATAATTTTCCTATAATATATATATATATAAAGGGGGGTGGGGACCAAATGCAGGTGATTGGGTTGGTGATTTGTGAAGATTTTGTGTGAATTTGGCGCTGAACTTGGAGGAGAGGGCATTCGGCGCCGTGATGTACGCGTTGGTAGTCCGCTCTCCACGCTGAACTTGGTGCAGCCCAAGTTCGGCGTGGACCCAAATTTTTTTTTCTCACGCAGAGCTAAGTTCAGCGTGGACCATTCTAAAGAGACTCCCAATTGATATGCTCATCCTACGTTGAACTTGAGATATTCCAAGTTCAGCATGGATGGTGGCTCCTTGCACGCTAGTGACGTCGTATTCCAAGTTTAGCGTGGGCTTGGCAGAGGCAAACACCCAATAAGCACGCACACTCCACGCTGAACTTGGAAAATCCCAAGTTTAGCGTGGAGTTGGCAGAATCAGCCTTTTCCACTCCATAAAAATTTTTTCTAAGTGTCTGGTTCCTGTCTTAAAAAAAATTCTATATGATCAAACACACGTAAAACAAAGGAAAAACAATAAAAACTCAACAAAAATCTAATAAATAATAAAATCAATGCAACAGAAAATAACTAAGGATACGAAATTATTGGGTTGCCTCCCGACAAGCGCTTCTTTACCGTCACTAGCTTGACGGTCAGCTCCTCTAAGGAGGAGGTTCATAGGGGCTCAGCTCTTCACCCCTTACTTTGAACTTCTTTCTTGTGTCTCCATAAATTAGCTCAATATGCTCCAGAGAGAGGATTCTGTTTACTGTATAAATCCACTCTGGATTACTAGTCAACACCACTTTCATTCCTGGAGAGAAACCTTCGTGGGGATCTTTTTGTTTCTCCATCCCTGGGTACTTTCTTCTTTTTGGGGACCTCCTCTTTGGTGGATGATGCATTACCGACACCAAACTTATGTTTGATGTCAGGAGGAATTTTATTGGTTGTCACTAAAGGAGGTTTGAGCTGCAATTTCTGCTGTGCATCATCAGGGGGTTCTTGAAGGTTTGGATCAATAAGCTTAATCTGCATGCACCTATCTTCTTCACCTGCTGAATATATATCTTTGAAGACATGAAAGACTAGTTGCTCATTATGCACTCTAAGCACTAATTCACCTTCTTCCACATCAATCAGAGCTCTTCCAGTGGCTAGGAATGGTCTTCCTAGAATTATAGAGGCATTCTCATCCTCCCCTATGTCAAGAATCACAAAATCTGCTGGGAGGAAGAACTTACCCACTTTGACCAAGATATTCTCCACTAATCTGTATGCAGGCTTTATAGATTTGTCTGCCATCTGTAATGCTATCCTTGTGGGTTGTGCCTCTTGGATTTGCAGCTTCTTCATCACAGACAAGGGCATTAAATTGATGCTTGCTCCCAGATCACATAACGCTTTCTCAAACGTTGTGCTCCCAATGGTGTATGGAATTTGAAAGCTCCCTGGATCTGGCATCTTCCTTGGCAAGTTATTCTGAATTATGGCACTACATTCCTTAGTCAGGACCATGGTCTCATCTCCCCTTAAAGGCTTCTTCTTTGACAACAGCTCCTTCATGAACTTGACATAGAGAGGCATTTGCTCCAAAACCTCAGCAAAATGAATATTGATTTGCAACTTTCTGAAGACTTCCAAGAACTTTGAAAACTGCTTGTCCTTGGTCTCCTTTTGAAGTCTTTGAGGATATGGCATTTTAGGCTTGTACTCAGGAGCCTTTGGCAATGTAGGATAAGTGTCAAGAGAGTCTGGGAATGGGTTGTCCGCACGCTTTAAAGGGACGTGCTCTACTTCTTCCTTCTTCTTCTCTAGAGCTTCCTTTTCAACTGGCTCCTCATTAAGTTGTGCTTCCGTACTTGCCACTTGTCCACTTATCAAGGTAATAGCCTTGCATTCCTCTCTTGGATTTGGAATTGTGTTACCAGGAAGGCTATTAGTGGTCCTCTGATCAATTTCATTAACTTTTGTGGCTAATTGACCCATCTGAATCTCCAAGTTTTGAATTGTATTTGCAGACCTCTCAGGTATTTGCTTGCTCAGTTAGCCCATTTGCACCTCCAAGTTTCTAATGGAGGCTCTGGTTTCCTGCATAAAACTCCTCATCATCTCCCAATTAAAATCTTGTTGGGATTGAGAGTTTTTCTGCTGAGTTGGTTGTTGTTGATGAGACTGAAATTGGTGGTTATTATGATTGTTCTGTTGGAAACCGCCATGAGAATTATTGTTGAAATTCTGAGATCTCTGAGGTTAGTCCATCGACCCAAGATTGTATGTCTTAGAGTATGGATCATTATTGGGATTTCTAGGACCACTCCCCATGTAATTTACCTGTTCAAAAGAAAATTGAGCATAATCATAATTTTCATTTTGCATAAAATTACCTGTCATGTCATACGAGGCTTCTTGGGGTGCATTCTGAGTGTTGACAGTTGAAACTTGCATTCCACTCAACCGTTGAGTAATCAGATTTATTTGCTGAGACAAAAGCTTGTTCTGAGCGAGAAGAGCATCAACAGCTTCCACTTCCAAAACGTCTCTCTTCTGAGAGGTATCAGAGTGCAAAGGATTCCTGTTGGAGGAATATAAGTATTGGTTGTTAGCAACCAACTCAATAAGGTCAATAGTCTCTTCTGGTGTCTTCTTCATGTGCAAAGAACCACCTGCAGAATTATCTAAGCGCATCTTGGACATTTCACATAAGCCCTCATAAAAGATATCCAGCTGAGTCCATCTAGAGAACATGTCTGGAGGGCACTGCCTAGTAAGTAGCTTGAATCTCTCCCAAGCTTCAAAAAGGGTCTCACCCTCTTTCTGTCTGAAAGTCTGAACCTCCACCCTTAGCTTAGTCAGCTTTTGAGGTGGGAAAAATTTAGTCAGAAAGCCAGTGACAACCTTGTCCCAAGTATCCAGACTCTCCTTGGGTTGAGAATCTAACCACAGCCTTGCTCTATCCCTCACAACAAATGGGAAGAGCATGAGTTTGTATACCTCAAGATTCACTCCATTGGTCTTCACAGTATCACAAATCTGCAGAAAATCAGAAATAAATTGATTCGAGTCTTCCTGAGAAAGTCCATGATACTGACAATTTTGTTGCACAAGAGTGACAAGCTGAGGCTTCAGTTCAAAATTGTTTGCAGCTATGGGAGGCACCACAATGCTTTTTCTATAAAGATCTGCATTAGGAGCAGTGTAAGAGCCAAGCACTCTTCTAGGTTCCTCATTCCCAATTGGATTTGCCACATTGACATTAACAGCATTATTATGAACCATAGTGGATTCTACAGCCTTGTACAGTCTTGCTTGTTGCAAACGCTACATGAGAGTCCTTTCAGGTTCAGGATCAAGGTCTAAAAATTTTTTTTTATCTCTGTTCCTGCTCATAAACAAACAGAAAATAAGAAAAGATGGGAATCTCTACGTCAGAGTGTAGAGAATTCCTAGTGAGGTAATCTGTGTAAAAGAAATAAAATAAAAAATACTAAAAAAAAATTAACTCAAAAATTCGAAAATTACTTATTAAAATAGAACAAAAATTTTGAAATTATTAGACCAATTAATTAATAAAAATAAAAATAGAAATAACTAGGAAACACCAAACTTAATTTCAGCAATTAAGAAAAAAAAATATATGATGCAAATTTTTGAAAATTAAAGACAAAAATCAAATGGATCTAATAAAAAAAACGGAAATTAAAAGAAAGAACAATAACGTAAAAAAAAATAAAACAAAATAAAACAAAAACGTAAATTTGAAATAAAAAGAATAATGTAAAAGAAAATTAAAAAAAAGAAGATGAAAATAACAATGAATGTTTGTTTGTTTGTTATTTTGTTTTTTTTTTAATTTTAAAAACTGAATAATAAAAATAAAAAGGAACAATGTACACAAGGGAGGGGGAATAGCAAACGAAAAGAAAAAAAAAACGTAAGGAAAAAAGAAATAGAAAATAAAAATTAATAATACTAAAAAAATATAATTAAAGAAAAAACTATCTAATCTAAGCAATCAAACAACGAGTAGTTGTCAATCACAGTCAATCCCCGGTAACGGCGCCAAAAACTTAGTGCGAAATTTATAACCGACAAACTAACAGGCAAGTGCACCGGATCGTACCAAGTAATACCTCAGGTGAGTGAGGGTCGATCCCATGAGGATTGATGGACTAAGCAACAATGGTTGATTAATTTACTTAATTAGACAAGCAGAAAATGGTGTTTAAGAAGTCAAAAGCATTAAACAGTAAATTCAGTAAATTAGAAAGTAAGCAGTAAACGAGTTGTGAATAATATATGGAGAAACAGTTAAGGCTTCAGAGATATCTATTTTTCGGATTGACTTTTCTTACTAACTATTTTAATCATGTATGATTCAATTCATGGCAAACTATATATGACTAATACCTAATTCCTTAGACCTTCTTAGTCTACTCTAACTTTCATCAACCGCCAATTCCTTGGTCACTTAATTCCAATTAGAGGATGAAGTTCAATTCTAGTTTATGTGCCACAAAAATCCTAATTACCCAAATATAAGAGAATTATATGTCACATATCCCGTTAAGTCTAGATAATTAAAATTTAGGAGAAATTGTTTTCAAGCTGTTGTTTAAGTAAAGAGCTTTTCCAAGTTATACAAGAACTCAATTAGAAAAATGGTCATACTTCCGTTCCACCCAAATTCATAAAATAAAGAACAAAAACAATTCTTGAAATATAAATCAGTACATGAATTATAATAGAAAAATAATAGTATCAATCCATACAATAGACAGAGCTCCTAACCTTAACAATGGAGGTTTAGTTGCTCATGGTTCAGAGAGAAAATAAGGATTCTGAAAAACTGTAAAGTGCAGAATGAGGTAGAAGAGAAGAGAAGCCAAATGGCTGATTCTTTTTCCTTTTATATCTAATCCTAATTAATGTAAAATATATTTTCTAAAACTAAAATAATATCTTTTCCTAAATATAAATAAAATAAAAGTTGAATCAAAATTAATTTAATTTATCCGTGTAGGGCTTGAAGAGTGTGGGGACCATTGGATTCATTAAGCTCCGCGCTGAACTTGGCTTTTTCCAAGTTCAACATGGAGAAGGCAGCAAGTGCTTCAGCGTGTTCCTTTGAATCCATGCTGAACTTGGCTTTTCCCAAGTTTAGCGTGGAGAAGGCAGCAAGTTCTTCCTTAGAAGTTCTCCAATCCACGCTGAACTTGGCAGGAACCAAGTTCAATGTGGGGGATGCAGAGGTTGATAGAGAAGAAATGTGCACTATTATATATCGTTGGAAAGCTCTAGAAGTTAACTTTCTAATGCCACTAGAATCACGTCAATTGGATCTCTGTAACTCAAGTTATTCCAGTTTGAGTGCAACGAGGTCAAGATTGACAGCATCATTCGCTTTCTCCCTTTTCTGCTATAACACTCCGTCAAATCCCTCCGGATGCTACCTGAAATAAATAGAATTGTGCGCAACTCAAAGTAGCATCCATAGTGGCTAAAAGCTATTTAAATTTTGATTTAACGTAGCAATTCAAGTGCAAATTCACTAGAAAAAGATAGAGAAAAACGGTGACCGGGAAATCATGGTAGAATGCCATAACGCCAGCCTAGCCCTTCGAAAGTGATCTCAGGATGCGACAGGAATCTTCCTTGTCGACCTGGACACATGTCAAGACGATCAACCCAGACCGAAACCAGAGGGAGACATGGAAAAGCTACAAATAGGGCAAACCAAAGACGAATTCTCCTTCATCAACAAGAATCTACCCTTCAACATAAAAAGCGAACTCATGGAACTATTGAAATAAAACAGGGACCTTTTAGCATTCACCCCAGTAGATATGCTGGAAATAGATCCAGATCTGATGTCTCACCGATTAGCCGTGGACCCCAAAGCCAAGCCAGTATCCCAAAGGAGAAGAAAAATATCCGCTAACCGAGCAACTGAAGTAAGGAAGCAAGTCAAAAGCTTGCTTGAAGCAGGCTTCATCTGGGAACTACCCTACACGACCTGGCTAGCCAACATTGTGTTGGTAAAAAAGGCAAACAGTAAATGGTAAATGTGTGTCGATTACACGGACTTGAACAAAGCTTGTCCAAAGGATGCCTTTCCCCGGCCAAACATTGACGGACTGGTGGACGCCGCCTCGGGACACCAGTACCTCAGCTTTATGGATGCCTACTCAGGATACAACCAAATACCTATGCATCGAGTGATAGAGAGAAAATGATGTTTGTAACCCTCGAAGGCACGCACTACTACACATTCATGCCCTTCGGGTTAAAGAACGCAAAGCCACCTATCAAAGGCTCGTCACAAAGATCTTTAAAGACCTCTCGAGGACTAAACTGAAGGTCTATATTGACGACATGCTAGCCAAAACAGAAATAGATGACGAGCTCATTGACGACCTCAAGCTCATATCAGGCACTGAGGAAGCACCGAATGCGTCTCAATCCGACAAAATGCGCATTCGAGATGGAGGTCAGGAAGTTTCTGGGCTTCATGATCACACAATAAGGAGTAAAGGCAAATCTGGAAAAGTGCAGAGCCATCCTCGAGATAAGTAGCTCCGCAAACCTCAAGGATATCCAAAGGCTGACTGCACTCTCTCGCTTTCTCGGAGCCTCGCCCAGATGGCTATCCCCTTCTTCAAACTCATGAATAAGGGCATAAGCTTTAAATGGGAACCCGAATGCGAAGAGGCCTTCCAACACTTCAAAAGAGTGTTAGCAGAACCTCTCATACTCTTAAAACCCAGAATGGGAGAAATACTGTACCTCTACTTATCTATAACAGAGAAGCGCTGGCGGCGGCACTGATCTAGAAAGACGAGCAAAAAAATGTAGAGTCGTGCATACTTCATAAGTATGGTTCTCCAGAACGTTGAGACGCGCTACTCCAGACTTGAGAAACTTGCCTACATACTACTCACGACGTCTCGACAACTTCGGCAGTACTTCTAGAGGCACCTTATCACGGTCCGGACAGACCAGGCTATCAGACAAGTACTGCAGAAACTAGACTTGGCAAGATGGATCCTCACTTGGTTGGTCGAGCTATCTCAATACGAGGTCCATTTTGAGCCCAGAAATGCAATCAAGGCTCAGGCCATGACAGACTTCATAGCCAAAATAATTATGGAAAGAAATCCACAGAGCTATGGAAACTCCACGTTGACGACTCATCAAACAATAGCTCCGGGGGAGCAGGGATAATACTAGAAAATGAGAATGGGATTGCCATCGAACAATATATTTGGTACGAGTTTCCAATTTCTAAAAATCAGGCAGAATACGAAGTCCTTTAGCGGATTAACTCTTGCCAAAAAAGTCAACGCAAGGACATTGGAAGTTTCCAGCGACTCCCAGGTAGTTAGCTCCCAAATAAATGAAAACTACTAAACACGGGATCTCTTGCTACAACAATACTTATCTAAAGTCAAGGAACTAATTACCGAATTTGATGGAGTGACCATCCAGCACATTCCCGGGGAACGAAATGCGAGGACTGACCTACTATCTAAACTAGCAAGAACTAAGTTGGTCCTAGGGAGCCGATCACTAATCCAGCAAGTCATCAAGACACCATCTGTCACAGCCACAACCTCGACAAACATGATTGTGTCAAATCAGCACTCCTGGACCTTGCCGATCCTCAAGTACCTCGCCGACAGTGACTTACCCGAGGACTCAAAGGAGGCGAAGCATACAACGCAAGAAGCCGCGAAATACACCACAATAGTGGGATAGCTATACAAAAGATGATTGTTCCAACCCCTCCTCAGATGTATAGAATCCAGCGACACGGATTACATACTTTGTGAAATCCACAGACGATGTTAATAGCGGATAATAGCGAATTGCTCTTTCAGAACCTGGGTAATCGACCTTGTGAGACCCTTCCCCACGGCTCCCGGGTAGCTCTAATTCCTTATAGTCGTCATCAACTACTACACGAAATGGATCGAATCTGAGGCACTGGCCACTATCATAGTCACTCAGTGCAGAAAATTCTTCTGGAAGGAAGTCATAACAGGGTTCGGAATCACCAAAATTGTGATCTCAAATAATGGGACCCAGTTCACACACAAACGTTTCAAGGAGTTCCTAGAGGGACTCGGCATCTCGCAGAAGTTCAGCTTGGTTGTACACCCACAAACCAACGACCAAGTAGAAGTGGCCAACAAGATCATCATGAAAGGTCTCAAGAAATGACTAGACGAAGCCAAGGGTCTATGGGCCGACAAGCTCGGGTCTGTACTCTAGTCATACCAAACATCGCCCCAAACTTCAATCGGGGAAACTCCCTTCTGGCTAACATACGGCCTAGAGACCGTTATCCTTGTGGAGATTAGGGAACCTAGCCCATGAAAGACCGTGGGAGGACATGATGAGGATGCAAAGCAGAACCTCACTGATGAAGTCAGAAGCGTAGCATACCTACGGGAGCTAGCCCTGAAACAAATAATAAGCCTAAGATACAACCGAGACATGGTAAAACGGGACTTCAAACAAGGAGACCTAGTCTTGCGATGCAACGATATTGGTCCTCCCATCCTGGGAGAAGAAAAGCTCACCCATAACTGGGAAGGACCCTACTGAATCAAGTCCGTAATTGGACAAAGAGCCTACAAATTGGAACGACTCAACGGGACCGAGCTACCGAGATTATGGAACACCGCAAACATATGGTGCTACTACACGTAGGAGAATCCCACCGATCCGATACCCTTAGCAAGATATAAAGTTTATTTGTTGTTTTGTTATTTTTCATAGTTTGTTTATAATTACCTTTTCTCCTTTTTATTTTTTACATCATTTTCTCGGGCACTTTTTCCTACCTAAAATAGGAGGTTTTAACGATGCCCGAATTTTAATAAAAAATTCATTTCATTCAAATACTCCATTTAAAAAATATTTTTTGCATTCTCACTAAGCAAACGGTACAAACAAAAAATGGCAAACTTGGTGCCCGATCACCCCCGATGCCACACAAACATGGATATCCAGCAAAACAAAATAAAATATACAATCTGGCCCACCAAGAGGCCCATAAAGCAAGTTTATAATAAAATAACCAAAAAATACCACCAAAGCAGTTTTAAGCTACTGACTACACAGCTTACAGACTTCAAAGAAATTGTTTGCAAAAGGAAATTCATATGCGCCGAACAAACATCTTACAAACTTCAGAAATAAAACATCTAAGCTACTCGAGATCCACGATCTGGACATCCCTCACGGTCCGGAAAGCCCCCATCACGGACACATCCACCTCTGGAGCCACCATACGAACCTGGGCTTTCATAGTCTCCTCGGTAGCCGAGATAGCGTCCTTAGCGTCAGTGAGCAGAGAAGCGGCTTCAGCTTGGCAACCTCAGCCTTTAAAGTTTCCACCTTAGTAAGCAGAGAAGCGGCCCCCGACTCAGCATCGGATGCCCGTTTTAGCTTCTGATACAGCTAGAAGAGAAGCAAGGTCTCCAACTCGGAGAGACAGAGGATCTCTGAACGAGCATCCTCAGCATCCTTTATAGCCTTCAATCGAGTAGCCTCCTCCGCCTCCAATTGCTCCTTCAGCCTACCATATTTTGCTTGGGATTGGTGGAGCTTACCATCCAAAAGAGCCACATGAGATAGCATCGGCTCTCCCTTTCGGACGATAGTAGCCAAGCAAAGAAGAGCACGGCACATGGACTTCACTTGATCGGCAACATTGCAACCATGGAAGAAGTCCTCGATGCTCAGCAGGAGGTGCTGATCGATGAAAGTCGGGGCATCAAAACTCTGATCTATCACAGAAGGCACATGCCCCTCCTCTGCCATGTTATCCCCACTATTCCCCTCAATCGTCCTCTTCTGCTTCTTACTTGCCTCGAAAACAAGAACCTCCACGACTTCCACATCGACCTTAGCACTAGCCGCCCCACAATCACCTCCTGAGAGACTGTCCGTAAGTCCGGCTGAGGTACGGACTGAGGTGTAACAACGAGGCTCCACCACCCTCGCTGTCGACATCCCGGGTCAGGGCAGCCTTCAATCTCGCAAGAATAGTCTAACCACCAGCCATCTCAATTCAAAGAAGTAAGAACTTGCACCAAGTCTCGAACTCGAAAAAACATAGAAATAGAAGCAAAAACAGGAGAAAGTATCAAGACGTACCGACATAAGACCGACACGCCACCAGGTCACCCATAACATCCTGAGGGTTTAATCGCCTGTCCCTAAAAATTGCCAACAAGACGTCGGCAATATCCCTATTTTCAGAGGACAACCCCTCATAGGTGATCCTCGTCAGATACGACGAACCTCCGCCAAAATTCCAATAAGTGGCGAAGCGACGTCCCCTACCCCCCCTCCTCTCAAGGGTCAACAAGAAGGTACCCAAACAGGTTGGACTTTAAAACATTTCTCCTTAAAACTGTGAAAAGAATCCTCGAACAACCCAAAGATCAACCGATTCAGTTGGGCTCGGAATGACACGTAGCCTTTCTTGTGCTTCCCCTCCTTGGTTGGAAAAGTTGATAAACCTCATTTGTAGGGTTTATCTTGTGATGAATTTGGAGCATTTTGATAACCTTTCCTCACATTTATCCAATGAAATAGCATGGTTTTACAACTTCTCCTTTAATTATGCTTAAGTGTAAAAATATGCTTTTAGGACTCAAATAGCTAAATTTAATTCACCTTGATTCCATTATATGCCTTGATATATTTGTTAAGTGATTTCAGATTTAGGAGGCAAAGATTAGATCAAGAAAATGAAGGAAAAGCATGTAAAAATGGGGAACTCATGAAGAAATGAAGAAATCGCAAAAGTTGTCAAGCCGACCTCTTCGTACTTAATCGGCCATAACTTGAGCTACAGAGGTCCAAATGATGCGGTTCTAGTTGCGTTGGAAAGCTAACATCCGGGGCTTCGAAATGATATAATTTTCCATGGTTGCATTTCTCATAAGGATGCGCATGCGCACGGTATGCATACGCATCGATGGATGCACACAATTCACTTAATGCAACTTGTGGCCAGCGAATTCTAAAGCCTTGTGGGCCCAATCCAACTCATTTTTTATGCTATTTAAGCCAAGTATTGAAGGGGAATTAACATACTTTTACACATTAGTTTAGTTTAGTTTAGTTTTGGAGGGAAAGTTAGTTTTAGAGAGAGAAGCTCTCTCTTCTCTCTAGGATTAGGAGTAGGTTTAGGTTTAGATCTAGATCTACTTCTTCTTCTTCTCTCTTAATTTTCCTTTTTCTTCCTTAATTGTTCTCTTGTAGTTGTAGAATTCTTCTTCTCTTGTAATTCATTTGTATTGTTAGTTGTAGTTTATGAACTTTCTTTTGTAGATCTACATTTCTTCTTCAATGAAATTGGTAAGTTCTTTGTTATTTCATAATTGTTTTCCTTTTCTATTGTTGATCTCTTGCTATTCTAGTTAGATCTCTCTTTAATTCTTGTAATTTATGTTGTTTACTTTTATTGCCTTCTATGTGTTTGTTAAAATGCTTCCTTTAGTTATGAGTTTACTTTTCTATTGTTTTGCCTTTCTATTGTTAATCTCTTACTTTGTAGTTGTAGATTCCTTTAATTCTTGCAATTTACTATGCTTCCCTTTTGTGCCTTCTAAGTGTTTGATGAAATGCTTGGTTGGACTTTAGTGTAGATTTTGTTCCTCTTGGCCTAGGTAGAGTAATTAGTGATGCTTGAGTTATCTAATCCCTTTGTCGATTGATAATTAGAAGTTGCTAGTTGATTTGGATACCACTAAAGCTAGTCTTTTCCTTGGGAGTTGGCTAGGACTTGTGGAATCAAGTTGATTCATCCACTTGACTTTCCTCCATGGTTAGAGGTTAACTAAGTGGTAGCAATGGACAATTTGTGGTTACAATTGAGGAGGATAACTAGGATAGGACTTCTAGTTCTCATACCTTGCCAAGAGTTTTGTTAGTTGCAAGTTTATTTTCATTACATTTTACATTTCTTGTCTCCTATTTCAAAAACCCCAATATACGACCCATAACCAATAACAAGAACACTCTATTGTAATTCCTAGGGAGAACTACCCGAGGTTCAATACTTCGATTTATAAATTTAGGGGTTTGTACTTGTGACAAACACAATTTTTGTATGAAAGGATTATTGTTGGTATAGAGACTATACTTGCAACGAGAATTTATTGTGAATTCTAGACCACACAAAAGTTCTCTCATAAAAAAATGGCGCCGTTGCCAGGGAGTTGCAATGGTGTTGTGTTATTGGTTATTGTATATATGTGAATATTGTGAATATGTTTGCCTTTTGCCTCTTTGTTAGTTCTTTCTAGTTTTAGGATTTAATTTTCTTTCTTCTTATTTGATTTTGTTTTTACTTTCTCTTGTTATCATGAATTCTCACTTTGACTATGAGTTTGGTTCTAATTGTGTTGTAGGAAATGTGAACTTCAATGACAACATGTATCAAGGATGGGACCAACAAAGATGGGAGGAGCCTCAAGAAATTGATCACTCCTATTGGCAACAACCTCTGGATACTTATAGGTATAATTCACATCCTAGTGCATGTCAATTCAATGGCTATGGTGAATCTTTTTATGACAATCAATTACCACCATCATATGCCTATTGTAAGACCCAAGACTTTTGAGAAGTCTTATTTTGAACTAATCTCAAATCATATATTTATTTATATTTTTAATTTCATAAATTATCTTATTGAAGGTAATTAAAGGTAGTTTTGATTAATTGGATTTGAGATAAATTAAGGTTTTTATCCAAACTCTATGCTTATGGAGTATTTCTCTATTTACAACTTAAAGTTCTAGAAATCTAAAAATAATGAGTTTGGGCTATTTAAATTAAGATTTTATCTAATTTTACAATTATTGAGTTATTTTATATATTTAAATTGTAAAGTTGGTAGTTGTGAAATAATAAGGATTTTTATATGATTTGGACTAAATAATTAATATTTTAAAATATTGATACTACTATTTTGGAAAATAAAGAAATTTAGTATATTATTTCTAATTTTTGGATTTGAATATTTTATTAAAAGTAATTTGCAAAATGGATGATCAAATAGTATTTTATATATATTATTATTGTTGGATTAGAATTTATTTTCAATTACCATATTATCCCTATTTTATTTGAAATTACAAAATTACCCTTGTACCTAATTTTACCATAATCCTAAAACTCAACACACACAACCCTAACCCTGAAAAACCCTAACCCATGACCCGGTTCCCTTCTTCCCCCACACCCAGAAGCAGCTGAATCCCCTTCTTCCCCCCTTCCCCTTCAACAACACAACGCACACACTCAAAGGAAGAAGAAATGGAAATAAGGAAAGGGATGAAAGCAGAGGGGGATCCGAGAGAGAGGCCCGAGCCAGCGCCGGTGGGCCCCGCCGAGCTGCTCGCCACTCGCCACCATCGTGTCAGCACCTCGTCGCCGTCATCCTCGTAGGCATGGAGGAAGCCTTGCTGCCGCTGCTACCCGTGAAGCCGACGCCGCCGCGGGTCAGGACTCAGGCAAGAGAGGAGGCCGCGCTGCTGCCGCCGTTCCTGTGCCGTTGTCGCGCCTGCCACGAGCTTGCCGGCGAGAGAGAGAGAGAGAGAGAGAGAGAGAGAGAGAGAGAGAGAGAGAGAGAGAGAGAGAGAGAGAGAGAGAGAGATCGGGTAGAGAGAGAGAGAGAGGACTCGTGAGGGAGTCACCGCGGGAAGGAGTTCGCCGCCGTCGCCCTCACTGCGTCGCCGTCGTCCTCGTCACGGAGCCAGCCGCCGTCGAGCTTCCATAGCCACCATGTTTCACCGCGGTTGAGGGTGTCTCCACCACCGCACCTTGGCCGACGGTACTGCCGATCTGCTGCTCCGCGGTGCCTAGCTGGAGCTTCTGTTGCTGTCGCTGGAGATCGGTGGTTGCCGGAAAACACCACTGTTATCGCTGCTGGAGAAGGGAGCTGCGTCGCCGGAGTTCTGGCCGCCAGAAAACCTCACCGCCGTCGCCGGAAAATCCTGCCAGTAAGGGTTCAAGTTGATCTTCATTTCCTTTGGGTTTCCGGAAGCTTCATTGTTGTTGTATGATTAGTTTCAGTTATCATCGCCGGAGGTTTGGTCGCCGCCGCCACTCGAGGTGGTTACCGGGTGCTGCCGCCGAACCGATTCGGAGACTGCCGCTGTTTCGGTTCAGTCGTTCCTTCTTCGTTCGGTAAGCATTTTCCATTTGAAAGCCTTTTAGATTATTGTTCTGATAATTTAGGCTGAGGTGTTGTGGCATTATCAGTCGTAGGGTTGTGTATCGATTGCTTGCGTCATGTGCTCGGAGTTCGCGACTGCTTCGTTTTGCCAGTTCAGTAAGTATTTATATTTTGGAATGTCTTGCGTTAGTATTCTAGTATGTTTGGTTATAAACTCTGAGGTTTGGTAACGTAGGTTTGAGTTCTGTATGTTGAATACCGCTTTTAAGTTGCTGTGAGTGCTGCGAAAGTGATCAGGGGTTGAGTTTGTGGATTGCTGTTGAATTTGGTTGAGAGAAAAGGTTTCGTAATGCATATTGGGTTATGGTTTCGACGAGTCGAGGTAGGGGATTTTTATACAAACTGATTTATTTTAAAGTGGAAGTTGTTATAAATAGATATGCTGTACAAAATGTATTTCTGGTGGTTATGTGAGTCTTATGAATTGTCTGGTTTTATCTTGAATGAATATGGGTGCTTGTTTGATTGTAACAATGTCTGATTTTGATAAATTGGAGATTTATGGATTGGTTGATTTGAATGATTTTTGATAATTTGAAAGTTGAGTTTTGTTTTATTGGAAACTGATTTAGTCTTGAACCTGTCAGAAAGGATTGATGATTGGTTTTATTGGGACCCGAAAAGTGTGGCAAAGTCCAAGTTTTAGGGGAGATGCTGCCGAAATTTCTAGAAATTCTGAGATTTTGATTGGAATTGTTATTTTGGAAAAGAATGAATTATGCTTTGACTTAAAGATTTGAGAAATAAATTATGTTTGAACTTGCCTTAGTAGGAAAATCTCTATATCTTAGATGTAATTATCAAGAAAGGAATTATGCCTTAAAAATCAATTTAAATATGAAATTTTTATGTTTTGGAAATTGATTTACGTAAACAGATTTTGGAGGGGGTTTTAATGAGTTTAAAATAAACGTGATTTTCAATTAATCTATTTCACTTTACGACATTTAGGAAGAGCTTGAAGTATTTTCTGAAACTTTGATTTATTAAAATTGAAACACTTCCCGAGCCCTTGGAAACAGATTTAAGAATGAAACTGAAATTGGTTTTCGGTTTAAAAATGATTTGGTTTTGGCTTAAGTTTGGTTGGTTTTGAAATTGGTGCGGAATAATTGGAAAAATGATTTGGTTTTGGGTTTAAACCCTATTCTATTTATTCAACTCAAGAAGTTAAAGTTTCGGGGGTTTTCAAGGAATTTAAGAAATGAGTTAGGTTATTCTCCCCTGAAGTCTTGAGACTCCGCTGAGGAATCTTACGACCAAATCTTGATTTAGAAATGAATGATTTTGAGTCTTTCAAAGAGATTTTGAACTTGGCATGGTTTTGAGATCTTTGGAAGTGTTGGAAAGATGTGGAAAGTGGCTCCGTTTTGAAAAGTGATTCTTGGCTAGCTGTGAATTGAATACGTTTGTTATTTAAAAGAAAATGGGCCAAGAATGAATTTGAAATCAGTTATTGAGCCTGATTGATTGTGGATATCATCAAGATTGATGAGTTATTGGTTGGTAGGCATAAGGGCCGGGTTCGTCCCGCTTATGCTGAGAGATTTGATAAATGACGAGATTGTTGATAAGTCGCTTGTGCCTGGCAAGGACGGTGGTTAATCCCGCTTGTCGAGGTTGCGGCGCCCGCGTAAGGACGGTGGTTAATCCCGCTTACGTGTAGATGTGAGGTCGGAGGCAAAGTATCCCACTCACATCCTTTCGAATCACAGGAGTGTGCAGGCACTAACATCCTGGACCGTGTGGCGGGCACATTCCCATGGGAATGTGTCGGGTTGGCAATTGAACCGACAATGTGATATCACAGCCAATAGGACAGGCATTCATCATTTGCATTTATGTGATATTGTTTGAGTGTGCATATTGTATTTGGTTTGCCTATGTGAATATTTATGTTAACTGCTAACTGTTATACTTGTTGTAATTGTTCTTGATTGTGCTTGAACCACATTAAAATTGATTGTGTTTGAATTGATTGGTTTGTGATGAGTTGGTTGCTGATTGAGCTGTTTGGGCCGGGGGCCGTGTTGGATTGGATGGGCTTGAGACCGTGATTGGTATATTGAGTCCTAGTTCTGTATAAAGTATCTAACCGGTTCAGCATAGACTTAATGAACCTATGCTTGGAACGGGATGATCATTTATACCGCGTAGGTAACTGCTTTCATGGTTACGGTCTAGGAAAAACTTTTCAGACATTTTCTTTAAGAAAGGAAAAATGTTTTGTTTTAGAATATTTGAGAAATTTAGCAAGTCTTGAAAGAGAAATTTTCTGGATTTCGAATGTGAACCTATGGTTTTTGGGAAAGACTCATAAGACGAGCAATGATCACTGAACTCTAAGAATGATTTTATCTTTACGTATCTTGTTATAGCAAATTCTGTAATCCTATAGTGAGGACAAGCGAGGACGACGTTCTCACTCCCCTACAGGTTATTCCTTTTCAGGATATGGAAGACGAAGCTTCAGGAGGGTTATGTTATTTTCTGGTCGGTCTTTTTGTATTACCGTAGCTATTGCTTTCCCTCGCCTTTATCTTTATTAAGTTTGTAAGAGGGATAGGAAATTATGATATGTATATCTGTAAACTAGTGTTATGTTATATATATATATATCTGATTTGTATGTGCATGTATGTTTATATTTTCACGAAAAAGAGTTATTGAAAGGTTATGCGGTTTTAAGTTTTAAACAGGCTAATATTTTAGTCTTAAATATTATAAAAGTCGTGGTAATACTCGAGCTATCAGAGTGGCGCAGCCGGAAGCGTGACATTTTGATAGTTAGGGTGTTACACCTATGATTCTTATCCTCAACATGAACCTCAACCATACTCACAAGCCTTTCCATACCAAGCATCTTCCTATGACCCATATCCATCATATGCCCAATCACCCATACCATATTCTTATGACCATTATGAGCAAGAACCTTTGGAACCACCACAATCTTATCATGACTACTATAAAGAACCACCTCAATGCACACCATCTCCATACCCCTACCAAGAAGAACCACCTTTCTACTATGAATCCTTTCTCCAAAATAATGAACCCTCTTATCCACCCCAAGCCCCAATAGATGATTCTCTCACCTTGCTACTTCAAGGACAAGCGGATATGCAAAGGAACACCTTAGAGTTTGTGACTAACTTGACCAAGGTAGTGCATACTTTAGCCTACCAATGCTTGAATACTCAAGGTACTTCCATAGCCACATGTGAAGAATCCATTGAAGATCATAGCATGAAGAAAAGATTGGAAACTCCGGTGAAAAATGAGGGATGTTATTTTGTATTAGAACGATTGGAGGAGCCTATGATCATTGAAGAAAAGGAAGAAGTGGTTAAAGATTTAGGAGATGTTGAATATCCATGTGAATGTAGCATCATGGAGCATTCTTCCAAGAAGCTTGATATTGATGTTAAGGAGGGTGTGCAACCTCCAAGACATATCATAGTTGGAGACTTGAAAGAGGTCTATCAAGACATGGATTCAATCATGGAAGAATTTCTATCTATAATTGAATCCTCTCCCATTGGACATGTAGTTGAAATTATAGAAGAATGTGCACAATGATGAGCGGATATTTTATACGCTTTTTGGGGTTAATTTCATATAGTTTTTAGTATATTCTAGTTAGTTTTTAGTCTATTTCCATTAGTTTTTAAGAAAAAATTCATATTTCTGGACTTTACTATGAGTTGTGTGTTTTTCTGTAATTTCAGGTATTTTTCTGGCTGAAATTGAGGGAGCTGAGCAAAAATCTGATTCAGGCTGAAAAAGGACTGCTGATGCTGTTGGATTCTGACCTCCCTGCACTCAAAGTGAATTTTCGGGAGCTACAGAACTCAAATTGGCGTGCTTCCAATTGCGTTGGAAAGTAGACATCCAGGGCTTTCCAGCAATATATAATAGTCCATACTTTGCTCAAGGATAGATGACATAAACTGATGTTCAACGCCAGTTCTCTGCCTAATTCCGGCGTCCAGCGCCAGAAAAGGATTAAAAGCTGGAGTTCAACGCCAAAAATGGATCCAAACCTGGCGTTGAACGCCCAAGACAGCCTTATGCATGTGAATTGTTTAAGTCTCAGCCCCAGCACACACCAAGTGGGCCCCAGAAGTGGATCTCTGCACCACCCATCATAGTTTACTCATTTTTTGTAAACCTAGGCTACTAGTTTAGTATTTAAACAACTTTTAGAGACTTATTTTGTATCTCATGACATTTTAGATCTAAACCTTGTACTCTTTAACGGCATGAGTCTCTAAACTCCATTGTTGGGGGTGAGGAGATCTGCTGTGTCTCGATGAATTAATGCAAGTATTTCTGTTTTCCATTCAAACATGCGTGTTCCTATCTAAGATATCCATTCGCGCCTAACTATGGAGAAGGTGATGATCAGTGACACTCATCACCTTCCTCAATCCATGAACATGTGTCTGACAATCACCTCCGTTCTACATCAGATTGAATGTATATCTCTTAGATTCCTTAATCAGAATCTCCGTGGTATAAGCTAGATTGATGGCGGCATTCATGAGAATCTGGAAAGTCTAAACCTTGTCTGTGGTATTCCGAGTAGGATTCAGGGATTGAATGACTGTGA
Organism: Arachis ipaensis; assembly: GCF_059453495.1. Classification (NCBI taxonomy): domain Eukaryota; kingdom Viridiplantae; phylum Streptophyta; class Magnoliopsida; order Fabales; family Fabaceae; genus Arachis; species Arachis ipaensis. The sequence continues at coordinate 15,984,987 of NC_142437.1, read as the reverse complement.
CGAGCTTCAAACTCGTGAGTGCTGGGCGTAGTGACAGACGCAAAAGGAGGGTGAATCCTATTCCAGCATGATCGGGAACCTCAGATGATTAGCCGTGCTGTGACAGAGCATTTGGACCATTTTCACAAGAGGAGGGGATGTAACCATTGACAATGGTGATGCCCCAACACACAGCTTGCCATAGAAGGACATGCGTGCGTGAATCAGAGGACAAAGGAAAGCAGAGATTCAGAAGACAAAGCATCTCCAAAACTCCAACATATTCTCCATTACTGCATAACAAATAACTTTAACCCATGCTCTCTTGTTTATTCGCAATTCAACTGATAAACACAATTGACTTCCTGACTAAGAATTGCAAGATAACCATAGATTGCTTCAAACCAACAATCTCCGTGGGATTCGACCCTTACTCACGTAAGGTATTACTTGGACGACCCAGTGCACTTGCTGGTTAGTGGTACAAGTTGTGAAAAGTGTGATTCACAATTCGTGCACCAAGTTTTTGGCGCCGTTGCCGGGGATTGTTCGTGTTTGAACAACTGACGGTTTATTTTGTTGCTTAGATTAGGAAAATTTTTCTTTTTGGTTTAGAGTCTCTTATTATTGTTCTTAGTAAAAAATATCTTTCTTCAAAACAAGTGTTACATTTACTGCTCAATTGGCGAAAGCGTTAGTCTAAGTCCGTGGCAGTTTGGTACACTCTTTTTAAAATCTTTTTCAAAAATAATATTTTCTCTATTAAATTTTGTGCCAAACTTTAAGTTTGGTGTTTTCTAGTTGATTTCCCTTTGATTTTCGAAAATTTTAAGTTTGGTGTTCCTTGGCGTTTTTCCCTTCAAAATTTTCGAAAACAAGGAACATTAGATCTAAAAATTTTAAATCTTGTGCTATTTTATTGTTTTTCTCTTTCCTCACTAAATTCAAAAATATCTTTTCTCTCTAATTTTAAAACAATTTTCAAAAATTATTTTTAAAAAAAAATTCAGATTTTTTTTCAAAATTTAAAATCTTTTCCAAATCATACCTTTTTCAAAACTTCCTTACCACTTTCTCTCTCCTCATTTTTTCAAAAATCTTCACCTATTTTTATTTATTTTATTTTAATTTATTTTATTTTCGAAATAAATAAATAAATAAATAAATAAAAATAAAATTTTTACTTGACATCATCTCCCTTTCTCCATCATGGATCTAAGTAGAAATGAACAGTCCAGGAGGACTCTGGGGTCATATGCTAACCCCTCTACTGCTTCATATGGGAGTAGTATCTGCATACCCTCCATTGGAGTCAGTAGCTTTGAGTTGAATCCTCAGCTCATTATCATGGTGCAGCAAAGCTGCCAGTATTCCGGTCTTCCACAGGAAGAACCTACAGAGTTTCTGGCACAATTTTTACAAATTGCTGACACAGTACATGATAAGGAAATAGATCAGGACGTCTACAGACTATTACTGTTTCCGTTTGCTGTAAAAGATCAAGCTAAGAGGTGGTTAAATAACCAACCTAAGGCCAGCATAAGGACATGGAAATAGCTGACAGAAAAATTCCTGAATCAATACTTTCCCCCAAAACGGATGACACAGCTAAGGCTGGACATCCAAGGCTTCAAACAAGGAGATAATGAATCTCTTTATGATGCCTGGGAGAGATACAGAGAGATGCTACGAAAATGCCCCTCTGAAATGTTTTCAGAGTGGGTTCAGTTAGACATCTTCTATTATGGGCTTGCAGAAGGAGCTCAGATGTCTTTGGATTACTCAGCTGGTGGATCTATCCACATGAGAAAGACAATTGAAGAAGCTCAAGAGCTCATTGATACAGTTGCTAGGAATCAGCATCTGTACCTAAGCAGTGACCCTTCCATGAAAGAAGAGGTTAAAATAGCAACTACTGAACTCAGTCCTGTAAAATAAGCTGCTGAATTCAATCAGCAATTGGACTTTCTAACAAAGCAGTTAGCCGAATTCAAAGATAGGCTACAAGAGACAAGGATGGCTAATATACATATGGACAAACAGTTTAAGCAAACAAAGCAGCAGCTGTCAAGGCAAATAACAGAAGAATGCCAAGCAGTTCAACTAAGAAGTGGGAAAACATTAAATACCCCACCTCAAGGCAGCAAAAAGCTAAGAAATGAGCAAACCACCTAAAATTCACCTGAGGACAGTAAGAGCCCAAGGAAAAGTAATTCTAGAACTAAAACGCCAGAAATTTGGTGGAAGGCTGGCGCTGAACGCCCAGACCATGCTCAGGACTGGCGTTCAATGCCAGAAACAAGGCAGGACTGGCGTTCAACACCAGAAATAGGCAAGGATCTGGCGTTGAACGCCCAAAATGGGCAAGATCTGGCGCTGAATGCCCAAAATGGGCACAGTTCTGGCGTTCAGACGCCAGGAACAGACAAGGAGTTGGCATCTAACATCACTCCAGTCTCTAACTCTGGCACTCAATTGCCAGTGAGGGATCAGACACACACAAATGCTGAAAGCAAACCCTCTAAAAAGGCTTCTTCAACCACTTCTGTAGGCAATAAACCTACAGCAACTAAGGTTGAAGAATATAAAGCCAAGATACCTTATCCTCAAAAACTCCAGAAAGAGGAGCAGGATAAGCAATTTGCTCGCTTTGCAGATTATCTCAGGACTCTTGAAATAAAGATTCCATTTGCAGAAGCACTTGAGCAAATACCTTCTTATGCCAAGTTCATGAAAGAGATCTTGAGTCATAAAAAGGATTGGAGAGAAACAGAAAGAGTTCTCCTCACTGAAGAATGCAGTGCAGTCATTCTGAAAAGCTTTCTTGAGAAGCTTAAAGACCCTGGGAGTTTTCTGATACCATGCATATTAGAAGGTCAATGCACCAAGACAGCTTTATGCGATCTTGGGGCAAGCATCAACCTAATACCTGCATCCACTATCAGAAAGCTTGGCTTAACTGAAGAAGTTAAACCAACCCGGATATGTCTCCAACTTGCTGATGGCTCCACTAAATACCCATCAGGCGTGATTAAAGACATGATTGTCAGAGTTGGGCCATTCGCCTTTTCCACTGACTTTGTTGTGCTGGAAATGGAGGAGCACAAGAGTGCTACTCTCATTCTAAGAAGACCCTTCCTAGCAACTGGACGATCCCTCATTGACGTCCAACAGGGGGAAATAACCCTGAGAGTCAATGATGATGAGTTTAAGTTAAACGTTGTTAAAGCCATGCAGCATCCTGACACATCAAAAGACTGCATGAAAGTTGATCTTATTGACTCTTTGGTAGAAGAGATCAACATGGCTGAGAGTCTCGAATCAGAGCTGGAAAACATCCTTAAAGATGTTCAGCCTAATTTAGAGGAGTCAGAGAACATGAAAGAGCCTCTGAAATTTCTTTTAGAAGAAGAAAAACCTCCTAAACCCGAGCTCAAGCCATTACCACCATCCTTGAAATATGCATTTCTGGGAGAAGGTGACACTTTTCCAGTGATCATAAGCTCTGCCTTAAATTCATAGGAAGAGGAAGCACTTATTCAAGTGCTAAGGACACACAAGACAGCTCTTGGGTGGTCCATAGGTGACCTTAAGGGCATAAGCCCAGCTAGATGCATACACAAAATCTTATTGGAGGATAATGCTAAACCAGTGGTTCAACCACAGAGGCGGCTAAATCCAGCCATGAAAGAAGTGGTGCAGAAAGAGGTCACCAAACTACTAGAGGCTGGGATTATTTATCCTATTTCTGATAGCCCCTGGGTGAGTCCTGTCCAAGTCGTCCCAAAAAAGGGAGGCATGACAGTGATTCATAATGAAAAAAATAAACTGGTTCCTACAAGAACAGTTACAGGGTGGCGCATGTGTATTGACTACAGAAGGCTAAATACAGCCACCAGAAAGGATCATTTTCCTTTACCATTCATAGACCAGATACTAGAGAGACTAGCAGGTCATGATTATTACTGCTTTTTGGACGACTACTCAGGCTATAACCAGATTGCAGTAGATCCTCAGGATCAAGAGAAAACAGCATTCACATGTCCATCTGGAGTGTTTGCTTATAGAAGGATGCCATTTGGGCTGTGTAATGCGCCTGCAACCTTCCAGAGATGCATGCTCTCTATTTTCTCTGATATGGTGGAAAATTTTCTGGAAGTCTTCATGGATGACTTCTCAGTATATGGAGACTCATTCAGCTCCTGTCTTGATCACCTGAAACTTGTTCTAAAAAGATGCCAAGAGACAAACCTAGTTTTAAATTGGGAAAAATGTCACTTCATGGTGACTGAAGGGATTGTTCTTGGGCATAAAATCTCAAACAAGGGAATAGAGGTGGATCAAGCAAAAATAGAGGTAATTGAAAAATTACCACCACCTGCCAATGTTAAGGCAATCAGAAGCTTTTTGGGGCACGCAGGATTCTATAGGAGGTTTATAAAGGATTTTTCAAAAATCGCAGAACCTCTAAGCAATCTGCTAGCTGCTGACACGCTATTTGTGTTTGACATAGAGTGCCTACAGGCATTTGAAATGCTGAAAGCTAAGCTGGTCACAGCACCAGTTATTTCTGCACCAGACTGGACATTACCATTTGAGTTAATGTGTGATGCCAGTGATCACGCCATTGGTGTAGTGTTGGGATAGAGGCATGACAAGCTTCTGCACGTCATTTATTATGCTAGCTGCGTTCTAAATGATGCCCAGAAAAATTACATAACCACAGAAAAAGAATTACTTGCAGTGGTTTACGCCATTGACAAGTTCAGATCATACTTAGTAGGATCAAAAGTGATTGTGTATACTGATCATGCTGCTCTTAAATATCTACTCACAAAGCAGGATTCAAAATCCAGGCTCATCAGATGGGTGTTGCTTCTGCAAGAATTTGATATAGAAATAAGAGACAGAAAAGGGACAGAGAACCAAGTGGCTGATCATCTATCCCGGATAGAGCCAGTAGAAGGGACGCCCCTCCCCTCTCTTGAGATCTCTGAGACTTTTCCGGATGAGCATTTATTTGCCATTCAGGAAACACCATGGTTTGCCGATATTGCAAACTATAAAGCTGCAAGGTTCATACCCAAGGAGTACAACAGGATACAAAAGAAGAAATTAATTACTGATGCAAAGTACTACTTGTGGGATGAACCTTATCTCTTTAAGAGATGTGCAGACGGAATAATCCGTAGGTGTGTGCCTAGAGAAGAAGCACAGAGGATCCTGTGGCATTGCCATGGATCTCAATATGGAGGCCATTTCGGAGGTGAGCGAACAGCCACCAAGGTCCTCCAATGTGGCTTCTATTGGCCCACACTCTATAAAGATTCCCGAGAGTTTGTACGTAACTGTGACAGTTGCCAAAGAGCTGGTAATCTGCCTCATGGTTACGCCATGCCTCAATAAGGAATCTTGAAAATTGAGTTGTTTGATGTATGGGGAATTGACTTCATGGGACCTTTCCCACCATCATACTCAAACACTTATATTCTGGTGGCAGTTGACTATGTATCAAAATGGGTTGAGGCCATTGCCACACCCACCAATGATACTAAAACAGTGTTGAAGTTCCTCCAGAAACATATCTTTAGCAGGTTTGGTGTCCCTAGAGTACTAATCAGTGATGGGGGCACTCACTTCTGCAATAAACAGCTTTACTCTGCCATGGTTCGGTATGGAATTCGCCATAAGGTGGCTACTCCATATCATCCACAAACTAATGGCCAAGCTGAAGTCTCTAACAGAGAATTAAAGAGAATCCTAGAACGGACAGTAAGTACCCGTAGAAAGGATTGGGCACGGAGCTTGGATGATGCTCTGTGGGCTTACAGTACAGCATTCAAGACCCCTATAGGGACCTCTCCATACCAACTTGTGTATGGTAAGGCATGTCACCTGCCCGTGGAACTGGAACATAAAGCCTACTGGGCAACCAGATTCCTAAACTTTGATGCCAAATTAGCAGGAGAAAAAAGATTGCTCTAGCTAAATGAGCTAGAGGAATTCAGATTCACAGCTTTCGAAAATGCCAAGCTTTATAAAGAGAAATAAAAAAAGTGGCATGACAGAAAGCTGTCATCTAGAATCTTTGAGCCAGGACAGAAGGTTCTGCTGTTCAACTCTAGACTCAGGCTATTCCCCGGGAAATTGAAATCCCGGTGGAGGGGACCATACGTGATTACAAGTGTATCACCATATGGTTATGTGGAGCTTCAAGATATGGATTCTGATAAGAGGTTCATTGTCAATGGACAGAGAATCAAGCATTATCTTGAAGGCAACGTTGAGCAAGAGTGCTCAAGGCTGAAGCTAGACTAAAAGCTCAGCAAGGTCCAGCTAAAGACAATAAAGAAGCGCTTACTGGGAGGCAACCTAGCCATGGGGCATCAATCCTCCAAGCATTTTGCCCCATTTCTATTTTTATTTTTATTTGTTTATATAGAGTTCATTGATAACAAGGTAAAGAATCAATTGCATAAGTTCACAGGGATACAGAAGGAATCTGCACACAAAATAGAGAAAAAGAGCTCACTGGCAAGAAAACGCCAGTAAGAGCCCATTCTGGGCGTTCAGCGCCCAAAAGGGGCAGCCAGTGGGTGCTGAACGCTAGTAAGGATAGCAATCTGGCGTTCAACGCTAGAAAAGGGCAACAACTGGGCGTTGAACGCCCAGGAGATCAGCATTTGGGCGTTGAACGCCCAAAACAGGCAGTGTTTGGGCGTTCAAACGCCAGGATGATGGGGAGGAGGTAAATTCATTTTTCTTCATATTTTTCATTCTAATCTTAATTTTCATACTTCAATTCATGATTTCTTGCATAAACATGTTAAGAACCCTGATTTCTAAAATCCCTAATTTCTAAAAACCCTACCTTAAAAATATCAAATATATCTTAATCCATAAGCACAAACCCTCTTTGCAAATTCAATCCAACTCTTTTCAAATCCTTTTAAAAACAAATCTATCTTTTCAACTCATCAATATCTTTTTCAAAATCTCCAATTTATCTTTTTCAAAAAAAAAAAATTTCTAGATCTATCTTTTTCAAAAATCTTCTCTTATCATATCTTCTATCTTATCTTTTCCAAATCAATCTTTTTTATCATATCTTTATCTCTTTTTTCGAAAAGCCACCCTCCCTCCCTTTAAATTTGGGTTCGGCCTCCCTCCCCTTCCATCAACAATTGCACCTAGCTCTCCTTCTATCCCTCTCCTTTCTTTTATTTTGCTTGAGGACAAGCAAACCTCTAAGTTTGGTGTGTTTATCCGCGATCACTAAGATCATGGCTCCTAAAGGAAAACAACCCACTCCAAGAGGCAAGAAAGAGAGCGTTCCAAAACCACTTTGGAATCAAGGGAAGTTCTTATCTAAAGAACATTCAGACTATTATAACAAAATAATGGGTCTGAGATCAGTGATCCCGGAAGTTAGATTCGATCTGAAAGAAGATGAATATCCAGAGATCCAGGAGCAAATTCGAATTAGGAACTGGGAAGTCCTAGCTAATCCTGAAACGAAAGTGGGAAGAAATATGGTGCAGGAGTTCTATGCTAATATGTGGCAGACTGACAAGCAGAAACTATCTGGAACTGCTTTCTATGAATATCGGACCATGGTCAGAGGAAAGATTGTTCATACCATCCCTGACAAGATCAAAGAGATCTTAAAGCTACCTCAGCTGAAAGATGATCTAGACTCCTTCAACAGGAGAATGATAAGAACAGACAAGGACCTGGATAAGATTCTAGAGGACATATGTATCCCTGGAGCCAGGTGGACCACCAACACAAAGGGTGTCCCAAATCAACTCAAGAGAGAGGATCTCAAACCAGCCGCCAGAGGATGGCTGGACTTCATTGGGCATTCTCTGTTGCCTACTAGCAACCGTTCTGAAGTCACAGTTAAAAGAGCAGTGATGATCCATTGAATCATGATGGGAAAAGAAGTGGAAGTTCATCAGCTGATCTCAGCTGAATTCTACAAAATTGCTAACAAAAATTCTAAAGAGGCCAGGTTGGCTTATCCAAGCGTGATTTCTCTGCTCTGCAAGGACGCCGGGGTAAGGATGGGAATAACTGAGTATTTCTCAGTTGAGAAACCAATCACCAAAGCATCAATGGAAAAATAACAAGCACAGGATGATCCCACCAAGAAGAAAACACAGGAATTTCTCCCAGAAATCCCTCAATCTGAATACTGGGAGTATCTTGAGACGTCTGTCACCAAGATACGGGAAGCTATGGAACAAATAATAAAAGAACAGAAGGAACACAGCCAAATGCTGACCTATATGTTTAAAGAACAAGAGGAGCAAGGGCGTGACTTAAAGGAATTGAAGCGCCAGAAGTTATCTCTTGAAGAATCAAGCACCCCACGGATCAGAGGAACACCCATTTCCCAGAACAAAGGTTGTTAAATTCCAATTTTTGCTTTAACTCTGTGATAGTGTCATTAGAGAAGTTCATCTTAGGAGTCATATAGTAGTAATTAGTATCTATTTTGATTTTATCTCCAATTAAGCCATAGTTTATTTTTCTCATCATCAGCAAACATGAATAAAATAGTAGATCTTTTGAATAAGAGGCAATAAAATTTTGAGTTTTAATAAGAGAAATTCTAATTAGTTACATGTGGTGGCAATACTTTCTGTCTTCAGAATGAATGCTTGAACAGTGCATATGTCTTTTGAATTTGTTGTTTAAGACTGTTAAATATGTTGGCTCTTGAAAGAATGATGAACATGAGACATGTTATTGATAATCTGAAAAATCATAAAAATGATTCTTGAAGCAAGAAAAAGCAGCAAAAAAAAAAGCCAATAGCCCTTAAAACCAAAAGGCAAGGGTAATAAAAAGGATCCCAAGGCTTTGAGCATCAGTGGATAGGAGGGCCTAAGGGAATAAAATCCTGGCCTAAGCGGCTAAACCGAGCTGTCCCTAACCATGTGCTTGTGGCGTGAAGGTGTCAAGTGAAAACTTGAGACTGAGCGGTTAAAGTCAAGGTTCAAAGCAGAAAGAAGAGTGTGCTTAAGAACTCTGGACACCTCTAATTGGGGACTTTAGCAAAGCTGAGTCACAATCTAAAAGGTTCACCCAATTATGTGTCTGTGGCATTTATGTATCCGGTGGTAATACTGGAAAACAAAGTGCTTAGGGCCACGGCCAAGACTCATGAAATAGCTGTGTTCAAGAATCATCATACTAAAATAGGAGAATCAATAACACTATCTGAATTCTAAGTTCCTATAGATGCCAATCACTCTGAGCTTCAATGGATAAAGTGAGATGCCAAAACTGTTCGGAAGCAAAAAGCTACTAGTCCCGCTCATCTAATTAGAATCTGAGCTTCACTCAAAAACTCTGAGATATTATTGCTTCTCAACCTATTAGTCTTCTATTTTATTTTTTTAGTTGCTTGAGGACAAGCAACAGTTTAAGTTTGGTGTTGTGATGAGCAGATATTTTATACGCTTTTTGGGGTTAATTTCATATAGTTTTTAGTATATTCTAGTTAGTTTTTAGTCTATTTCCATTAGTTTTTAGGAAAAATTCATATTTCTGGACTTTACTATGAGTTGTGTGTTTTTCTGTAATTTCAGGTATTTTTCTGGCTGAAATTGAGGGAGCTGAGCAAAAATCTGATTCAGGCTGAAAAAGGACTGCTGATGCTGTTGGATTCTGACCTCCCTGCACTCAAAGTAGATTTTCTGGAGCTAAAGAACTCAAAATGGCGTGCTTCCAATTGCGTTGGAAAGTAGACATCCAGGGCTTTCCAGCAATATATAATAGTCTATACTTTGCTCAAGGATAGATGACGTAAACTGGCATTCAACACTAGTTCTCTGCCCAATTCCGGCGTCCAGCGCCAGAAAAGGATTAAAAGCTGGAGTTCAACACCAAAAATGGATCCAAACCTGGCGTTGAACGCCCAAGACAGCCTTATGCACGTGAATTGTTTAAGTCTCAGCCCCATCACACACCAAGTGGGCCCCAGAAGTGGATCTCTGCACCACCCATCATAGTTTACTCATTTTTTGTAAACCTAGGCTACTAGTTTAGTATTTAAACAACTTTTAGAGACTTATTTTGTATCTCATGACATTTTAGATCTAAACCTTGTACTCTTTGATGGCATGAGTCTCTAAACTCCATTGTTGGGGGTGAGGAGCTCTGCTGTGTCTCGATGAATTAATGCAAGTATTTCTGTTTTCCATTCAAACATGCGTGTTCCTATCTAAGATATCCATTCGCGCCTAACTATGGAGAAGGTGATGATCAGTGACACTCATCACCTTCCTCAATCCATGAACGTGTGTCTGACAATCACCTCCGTTCTACATCAGATTGAATGTATATCTCTTAGATTCCTTAATCAGAATCTCCGTGGTATAAGCTAGATTGATGGCGGCATTCATGATAATTTGGAAAGTCTAAACTTTGTCTGTGGTATTCCGAGTAGGATTCAGGGATTGAATGACTGTGACGAGCTTCAAACTCGCGAGTGCTGGGTGTAGTGATAGACGCAAAAGGAGGGTGAATCCTATTCCAGCATGATCGGGAACCTCAGATGATTAGCCGTGCTGTGACAGAGCATTTGGACCATTTTCACAAGAGGAGGGGATGTAACCATTGACAACGGTGATGCCCCAACACACAGCTTGCCATAGAAGGACATGCGTGCGTGAATCAGAGGACAGAGGAAAGCAGAGATTCAGAAGACAAAGCATCTCCAAAACTCCAACATATTCTCCATTACTGCATAACAAATAACCTTAACCCATGCTCTCTTGTTTATTCGCAATTCAACTGATAAATACAATTGACTTCCTGACTAAGAATTGCAAGATAACCATAGATTGCTTCAAGCCAACAATCTCCGTGGGATTCGACCCTTACTCACGTAAGGTATTACTTGGACGACCCAGTGCACTTGCTGGTTAGTGGTACGAGTTGTGAAAAGTGTGATTCACAATTCGTGCACCACACAACCTCCCATACCCTTGGTGAGTAATGAGAAAGAGATTGAATCGGAAGAGAGCTACCAAAAGGAAAAAGTTGGCATGGTGTATATCAAGATTGAAGAATATGAAGAGGTTGATCAAGAGATGGATTCATTCATCAATGAATTCCTATCCAAAATTGAACCACCTTCCATCGAGCAAGAAATCGAAGTTCTTGAAGACAACACCAAGCCAAGTGATACAAGGGAAAATGTTGAAATTGAGGAAGCTTGCAAAGAGGTAGAGATAGTCAAGGAAGAGCACAAGGGAGTGGAGTTTGCAAGATCATTGGGACCACCCCTTCCTAAGTTACCATCCTACACAACATTCAAGTGGGTAAAATTCTTATCCCTAAGCTTTACTTTCTCACTTGAATATAGTTTGATTGAAAATGATGGTCAACTTAGAGCTCTTTGTGGAGTTAAGAGTAGGAAAGAGTTGTGTAGTGGTTGGAAACATCATTCTAAGCTCATGACGGTTGCAAGCTCAGAATTTAAAAGCAATGGTTGGTGTGGAACCAAATTGCATGGGTCTAGGAAGTTATTTGGAAGCTTCTTTGAGAATTCCAAGGCCATGCCACCTGGATGGAATAATGATGACCCCTCAAGGACGGGTGTCAAAACAAAGTGTGGGATCCCGGATCGCACAAGAAAAATCAAATTTGGGAGCTCATGGTTTGTGAAAAACTCCATCAAAGCTTGAAGATATTAAAATTGAAGAATGGAGCTTATTGGAGATTCAAGCATTGGTGGATGTTCAAGGATAGTTTCAAGCACAAGCCACCTTGAGAGGAGCTCCCCATGAGTCCAACTTAAGGACAATAAACAAAAGTACTAGGTGGGAGATACCCCACCATGGTAAAATCTTTCTTTTTTCTCTTTTGCACATATTGGTTAAAATAGTTTAATTTCATGTTTTGATTGATTTGTTGAGTTTGTTTGGTAGTTTAGTATGTTAAATAAGGTTTTATGGTGTTTTGGTAGTTGTTTGGAGGTTTGGAATGCTTGGATTGGTGCAAAAACATAGAAAAATTTTGAAAACAAGAAAAAGAAAGAAAGAAAAAAAGAGCGCCATCCGCGCGTACGTGCACTGCGCGCGTACGCGTGCATCAAGCATTTTCGCCTATCCGCGCGCACGCACCATGTACGTGTATGCGTGGATTGAGAAATTCCACCCCCAAGCCAAACACCCGAGAGTTATGCGAACGCTGCGCGCGCATTGTGCCTTTGGCACAAAACCACTCGCGCGTACGCGTACGCGTCACTCTCAAAAAAAAAAAAAAAAAACCATCGACGTGCGCGCGCCATGCGCGCGTACGCGTGGATTTGCACCCTGTTTTTTCTCCTTTCTCCTTTCTCCTTTCTCCTTTCTTCTTCTTTCTTCTTTTCTTCTTCTTTCCTTCTACCTTTCTTCTTCCTCTCTTGAAAAAAATTTTTTTAATAATAATAATAAATAAATAAATAAATAAATAAATAAATTTTTTCTCTCTTTTCTTCCATTTTCTTTTATTGTATTTGCTTACTTTCATTCATTACATTTTAATTTTGATTTTATAGCTTGTTGTAATTTTCTTTTTTTAAGTTTCTTATTTTAATAATGATGTTGAATTTTCTTATTCAATCGTTGAGAATTTCTTGCATTTTTTTGGTGCCTCTTGACTTGTTTGTTATTGTTGGGTGATGAAACTTTTAAATCAATGCTTAATCTTGTATGACTATTGTGTCTTTGTGCATTGATATGACCTAATATTGTTTTTTATGACTCACTCTCTCTTATTTGAACTTGATGCTCAATATGTTCTTCATGCTTTGATTTTACTCTTGCATCAAGTGTTAGTTCATATGCCCTTTGCCTATATTGTTTTCTCACTCACATGTTGTTGTAGCTACCATGTAGTGAGAACCTTACCCTTATTTGGCATTAGCCCCTGTCTATGTTCTCTTTGCTTTGATATCTTTGTTATAGGCTTAATTTTCTTTCTTTTTCTCTCCCTTTAGGTTGGCCACCAAGAAAAGAGGAAAAAAAAAGCTTCGAAATGGGGCAACGAACAAGTCATCTGCACAACCTTTCGAAGAAGCTCATCAATTGTAGCAACCCATCCACCTTGCTCTTCTTTGCATGCACCGAGGACGGTGCAATCTTCAAGTGTGGGGAGGTCGTTCGACCGATCTCCATGGGTAACAATTTTCTTTTCAACACCAAATTTTTTTTATTATTTTTTTCGTTAGATAGTTGTTGCATTGCATGATAGGTTGCATGTTAGTTAGAATTGGTACATATTTTTACCACTTCTTTCCTATTAGGACTACTTGGTTAGGGTGATGATTTCTTTTCCAAGAAATTATTTTTAGGGTAACTGGTGCACGAATTGTGAATCACACTTTTCACAACGCGTACCACTAACCAGCAAGTGCACTGGGTCGTCCAAGTAATACCTTACGTGAGTAAGGGTCGAATCCCACGGAGATTGTTGGTTTGAAGCAATCTATGGTTATCTTGTAAATCTTAGTCAGGAAGTCAATTATGTTTATCAGTTGAATTGCGAACAACCAAGAGAGCATAAATTAAAGGTTACTTGTTGTGCAGTAATGGAGAATATGTTGGAGTTTTGGAGATGCTTTGTCTTCTGAATCTCTGCTTTCCTCTGTCTTCTGATTCACGCACGCACGTCCTCCTATGGCAAGCTGTGTGTTGGTGGATCACCGTTGTCAATGGCTACCTTCCATCCTTCCAGTGAAAACTACGCTCACGCGCTCTGTCACAGCATGGCTAATCACCGGTTGGAATAGGATTTACTATCCTTTTGCGTCTGTCACTAACGCCCAGCCTTCAAGAGTTTGAAGCTCGTCACAGTCGTTCAATCCTTGAATCCTACTCGGAATACCACAGACAAGGTTTAGACTTTCTGGATTCTCATGAATGCCGCCATCAGTTCTAGCTTATACCACGGAGATTCTGATTAAGAGATCTCAGAGATACTCATTCAATTGGATATAGAACGGAGGTGGTTGTCAGGCACATGTTCATGGTTTGAGGAAGGTGATGAATGTCACAGATCATCACCTTCATCACAGTTAAGCGCGAATGAACATCTTAGATAGGAACAAGCGTGTTTGGATGGAAAACAGAAATACTTGCATTAATTCATCGAGACATAGCAGAGCTCCTCACCCCCAACAATGGGGTTTAGAGACTCATGCCGTCAGAGAATACAAGGGTTTGATCTAAAATGTCCTGAGATACAAAATAAGTCTCTAAAAGTTGTTTAAATACTAAACTAGTAGCCTAGGTTTACAACAAATGAGTAAACTATGATGGATGATGCAGAGATCCACTTCTGGGGCCCACTAGGTGTGTGCTGGGCTGAGAATTAAGCAATCCACGTGCAGAGGCCATTTGTGGAGTTGAACGCCAGTTTTTGTGCCAGTTTGGGCGTTCAACTCCAGCTTTTGATCCTTTTCTGGCGCTGGACGCCAGAATTGGGCAGAGAACTGGCGTTGAACGCCAATTTACGTCGTCTATCCTTGTGAAAAGTATGGACTATTATATATTGCTGGAAAGCCCTGGATGTCTACTTATTAACGCAATTAGAAGCATGCCATTTCGAGTTCTGTAACTCCAGAAAATCTACTTTGAGTGCAGGGAGGTCAGAATCCAACAACATCAGCAGTCCTTTTTCAGCCTGAATCAGATTTCTGCTCAGCTCCTTCAATTTCAGCCAGAAAAATACCTGAAATTACAGAAAAACACACAACTCATAGTAAAGTCCAGAAATATAATTTTTTCCTAAAAACTAATGAAAAATAGACTAAAAACTAACTAGAACATACCCAAAACTATATGAAATTAACCCCAAAAAGCGTATAAAATATCCGCTCATCACAACACCAAACTTAAACTGTTGCTTGTTCTCAAGCAACTAGAAAAATAAAATAGAAGACTAATAGGTTGAGAAGCAATAATATCTCAGAGTTTTTGAGTGAAGCTCAGATTCTAATTAGATGAGCGGGACTAGTAGCTTTTTGCTTCTGAACAGTTTTGGCATTTCAATTTATCCATTGAAGCTCAGAGTGATTGGCATCTATAGGAACTCAGAATTCAGATAGTGTTATTGATTCTCTTAGTTCAGTGTGATGATTCTTGAACACAGCTTTTTTTATGAGTCTTGGCTGTGGCCCTAAGCACTTTGTTTTCCAGTATTACCACCGGATACATAAATGCCACAGACACATAACTGGGTGAACCTTTTCAGATTGTGACTCAGCTTTGCTAAAGTCCCCAATTAGAGGTGTCCAGAGTTCTTAAGCACACTCTTCTTTTTGCCTTGGACCTTGACTTTAACCGCTCAGTCTCAAGTTTTCACTTGACACCTACACGCCACAAGCACATGGTTAGGGACAGCTTGGTTTAGCCGCTTAGACCAGGATTTTATTCCTTTAGGCCCTCCTATCCACTGATGCTCAAAGCCTTGGGATCCTTTTTGTTTGCCCTTGCCTTTTGGTTTTAAGGGTTATTGGCTTTTTGCTCTTGCCTCTTGGTTTTAAGAGCTTTTGGCTTTTTCTGCTTGCTTTTTCTTTTTCTTTCTATTTTTTTTTCGTCTATATATTTTTTCTGCAAGCTTTGTTCTTTGCTGCTTTTTCTTACTTCAAGAATCATTTTTATGATTTTTCAGATTATCAATAACCTGTCTCATGTTCATCATTCTTTCAAGAGCCAACATATTTAACAGTCTTAAACAACAAATTCAAAAGACATATGCACTGTTCAAGCATTCATTCAGAAGACAGAAAGCATTGCCACCACATTTAACTAATTAGAATTTCTCTTATTAAAACTCGAAATTTTATTGCCTCTTATTCAAAAGATCTACTACTTTATTCATGTTTGCTGATGATGAGAAAAATAAACTATAGCTTAATTGGAGATAAAATCAAAATAGATACTAATTACTACTATATGACTCCTAAGGTAAACTTCTATAAGGACACTGTCACAGAGTTAAGGCAGAAATTGGAAATTAACAACCTTTATTCTGGGGGAACGGGGGTTCCTCTGATCCTTGGGGTGCTTGGTCCTACAAGAGAAGACTTTTGGCGCTTCAATTCCCTTAAGTCACGCCCCTGCTCCTCTTGTTCTTTAAACATATAGGTCAGCATTTGACTGTGTTCCTTCTGTTCTTTTATTATTTGCTCCATAGCTTCCCGTATCTTGGTAACGGACGTCTCAAGATACTCCCAGTATTCAGATTGAGGGATCTCTGGGAGGAATTCCTGTGCTCTCTTCTTGATGGGATCCTCCTGTGCTTGTTGTTTTTCCATTGATGCTTTGGTGATTGGCTTTTCAATTAGGATATACTCAGTTATTCCCATCCTTACTCCAGCGTCCTTGCAGAGCAGAGAAATCACGCTTGGATAAGCCAACCTGGCCTCTTTAGAATTTTTGTTAGCAATTTTGTAGAGTTCAGTTGAAACCAGCTGATGAACCTCCACTTCCTTCCCCATCATGATGCAATGGATCATCACTGCTCTTTTAACTGTGACTTCAGAACGGTTGCTAGTGGGCAACAGAGAACGCCCAATGAAGTCCAGCCATCCTCTGGCGACTGGTTTGAGATCCTCTCTCTTGAGTTGATTTGGGACACCCTTTGTGTTGGTGGTCCACCTGGCTCCAGGGATACATATGTCCTCTAGAATCTTATCCAGGTCAATGTCTGCTCTCATCATCCTCCTGTTGAAGGAGTCTGGATCATCCTTTAGCTGAGGTAGCTTCAAGATCTCTCTGATCTTGTCAGGGGTGGTATGAACAATCTTCCCTCTGACCATGGTCCGAAATTCATAGAAGGCAGTTCCAGATAGTTTTTGCTTGTCAGTCTGCCACATATTAGCATAGAACTCCTGGACCATGTTCCTTCCTATTTTCGTTTCAGGATTAGCTAGGACTTCCCAGTTCCTGATTCGAATTTGCTCCTGGATCTCCGGATATTCATCTTCTTTCAGATCGAATCTAACTTCCGGGATCACTGATCTCAGACCCATTACTTTAAGATAATGGTCTGAATGTTCTTTAGATAAGAACTTCCCTTGATTCCAAAGTGGTTTTGGAATGCTCTCTTTCTTGCCTCTTGGAGTGGGTTGTTTTCCTTTAGGAGCCATGATCTTAGTGATCTCGGATAAACACACCAAACTTAGAGGTTTGCTTGTCCTCAAGCAAAAGAAAAGAAAGGAGAGGGATATAAGGAGAGCTAGGTGCAATTGTTGATGGAGGAGGAGGGAGGCCGAACCCAAATTTAAAGGGATGGGGGGTGTGTTTTCGAAAAATTGGAAAAGATAAGATAAAAGGATTGAGTTGAAAAAGATAAGATAGAAGGTATAGTTTAATTTTGAAGAGATATGATAGATTTTTGAAAAAGATAAATCTGAATTTTGAAAAAGATAATATGGAGATTTGAAAAAGATATGGATTAGTTGAAAAGATTTTAGAGTGAAAAAGATAGATTTGTTTTCAGAAAAGATTTGAAAAGAGTTGGATTGAATTTGGAAAGATGGATTTTTAGAAATTAAGGATTTTAGAAATCAGGGTTCTTGACATGTTCATGTAAAAATCATGCATTGAAGCATAAAATTTGAAATTAAAATGAAAATACGTGTGGAAAAAATGAATTTGGCTCCTCCCTGCCTTCCTGGCATTTGAACGCCCAAACACTGCCTGTTTTGGGCGTTCAGCGCCCAATTGCTGCTCTCCTGGGCGTTCAACGCCCAGCTGCTGCCATTACTGGCGTTCAACGCCCAGTGGGTGCCCCTTTCTGGCGTTGAACGCCCAGCTGCTACCATCACTGGCGTTTTCTTGCCAGTGAGATCTTTTTCTCTGTTTTGTGTGCCGAGGTCTTCTGTAAATGATTATTTACCTTGTTATCAATGAACTCTATATAAACAAATAAAAATAAAAATAGAAATAGGGCAAAATGCTTAGAGGATTGTTGCCCCATGGCTGGGTTGCCTCCCAGCAAGCGCTTCTTTATTGTCTTTAGCTGGACCTTGCTGAGCTTTTAATCTAGCTTCAGCCTTGAGCATTCTTGCTCAATGTTGCCTTCAAGATAATGCTTGATTCTCTATCCATTGACAATGAACTTCTTATCAGAATCAATATCTTGAAGCTCCACATAACCATATGGTGATACACTTGTAATCACGTATGGTCCCCTCCACCGGGATTTCAGTTTCCCGGGGAATAGCCTGAGTCTAGAGTTAAACAACAGGACCTTCTGTCCTGGTTCAAAGATTCTAGATGACAGCTTTCTGTCATGCCATTTTTTTTATTTTTCTTTATAAAGCTTGGCATTTTCGAAAGCTGTGAATCTGAATTCCTCTAGCTCATTTAGCTGGAGCAATCGTTTTTCTCCTGCTAATTTGGCATCAAAGTTTAGGAATCTGGTTGCCCAGTAGGCCTTATGTTCCAGTTCCACGGGCAGGTGACATGCTTTATCATACACGAGTTGGTATGGAGAGGTCCCTATAGAGGTCTTGAATGCTGTCCTGTAAGCCCACAGAGCATCATCCAGGCTCCGTGCCCAATCCTTTCTACGGGTATTTACTGTCCGTTCCAGGATTCTTTTTAATTCTCTGTTAGAGACTTCAGTTTGCCCATTGGTTTGTGGATGATATGGAGTGGCCACCTTGTGGCGAATTCCATACCGAACCATGGCAAAGTAAAGCTGTTTATTGCAGAAGTGAGTGCCCCCATCACTGATTAGTACTCTAGGGACACCAAACCTGCTAAAGATATGTTTCTGGAGGAACTTCAGCACTGTTTTAGTATCATTGGTGGGTGTGGCAATAGCCTCAACCCATTTTGATACATAGTCAACTGCCACCAGAATATAAGTGTTTGAGTATGATGGTGGAAAAGGTCCCATGAAGTCAATTCCCCATACGTCAAACAACTCAATTTCCAAGATTCCTTGTTGAGGCATGGCGTAACCATGAGGCAGATTACCAGCTCTTTGGCAACTGTCACAATTACGTACAAACTCTCGGGAATCTTTATAGAGTGTGGGCCAATAGAAGCCACATTGGAGGACCTTGGTGGCTGTTCGCTCACCTCCGAAATGGCCTCCATATTGAGATCCGTGGCAATGCCACAGGATCCTCTGTGCTTCTTCTCTAGGCACACACCTACGGATTATTCCGTCTGCACATCTCTTAAAGAGATAAGGTTCATCCCATAAGTAGTACTTTGCATCAGTAATTAATTTCTTCTTTTGTATCCTGTTGTACTCCTTGGATATGAACCTTGCAGCTTTATAGTTTGCAATATCGGCAAACCATGGTGCTTCTTGAATGGCGAATAAATGTTCATCAGGAAACGTCTCAGAGATCTCAAGAGAAGGGAGGGACGTCCCTTCCACTGGCTCTATCCGGGACAGATGATCAGCCACTTGGTTCTCTGTCCCTTTTCTATCTCTTATTTCTATATCAAACTCTTGCAGAAGCAATACCCATCTGATGAGCCTGGGTTTTGAATCCTGCTTTGTGAGTAGATATTTAAGAGCAGCATGGTCAGTATACACAATCACTTTTGATCCTACTAAGTATGATCTGAACTTGTCAATGGCGTAAACCACTGCAAGTAGTTCTTTTTCTGTGGTTGTGTAATTTTTCTGGGCATCATTTAGAACGCGACTGGCATAATAAATGACATGCAGAAGCTTGTCATGCCTCTGTCCCAATACTGCACCAATGGCATGATCACTAGCATCACACATTAGCTCAAATGGTAATGTCCAGTCTGGTGCAGAAATGACTGGTGCTGTGACCAGCTTAGCTTTTAGCGTTTCAAATGCCTGCAGGCACTTTGTGTCAAACACAAATGGCGTGTCAGCAGCTAGCAGATTGCTTAGAGGTTTTGCAATTTTTGAAAAATCCTTTATAAACCTCCTATAGAATCCTGCATGCCCCAGAAAGCTTCTGATTGCCTTAACATTGGCAGGTGGTGGTAATTTTTCAATTACCTCTATTTTTACTTGATCCACCTCTATTCCCTTGTTTGAGATTTTATGCCCAAGAACAATTCCTTCAATCACCATGAAGTGACACTTTTCCCAGTTTAAAACTAGGTTGGTCTCTTGGCATCTTTTCAGAACAAGTTTCAGGTGATCAAGACAGGAGCTGAACGAGTCTCCATATACTGAGAAGTCATCCATGAAGACTTCCAGAAATTTTTCCACCATGTCAGAGAAAATAGAGAGCATGCATCTCTGGAAGGTTGCAGGCGCATTACATAGCCCAAATGGCATCCTTCTATAAGCAAACACTCCGGATGGACATGTGAATGCTGTTTTCTCTTGATCCTGGGGATCTACTGCAATCTGGTTATAGCCTGAGTAGCCATCCAAAAAGCAGTAATAATCATGACCTGCTAGTCTTTCTAGCATCTGGTCTATGAATGGTAAAGGAAAATGATCCTTTCTGGTGGCTGTATTGAGCCTTCTGTAGTCAATACACATGCGTCACCCCGTAACTGTTCTTGTAGGAACCAGTTCATTTTTTTCATTATGAATCACTGTCATGCCTCCCTTTTTTGGGACGACTTGAACAGGGCTCACCCAGGGGCTATCAGAAATAGGATAAATAATCCCAGCCTCTAGTAACTTGGTGACCTCTTTCTGCACCACTTCCTTCATGGCTGGATTTAGCCGCCTCTGTGGTTGAACCACTGGTTTGGCATTATCCTCCAATAGAATTTTGTGCATGCATCTAGCTGGGCTTATGCCCTTAAGGTCACCTATGGACCACCCAAGAGCTGTCTTGTGTGTCCTTAGCACTTGAATAAGTGCTTCCTCTTCCTGTGAATTTAAAGCAGAGCTTATGATCACTAGAAAAGTGTCACCTTCTCCCAGAAATGCATATTTCAAGGATGGTGGTAGTGGCTTGAGCTCGGGTTTAGGAGGTTTTTCCTCTTTCAGAAGAAAGTTTAGAGGCTCTTTCATGTCCCCTGAATCCTCCAAATCAGGCTGAACATCTTTAAAGATGTCTTCCAACTCTGATTCGAGACTCTCAGCCATGTTGATCTCTTCTACCAAAGAGTCAATAAGATCAACTTTCATGCAGTCTGTTGATGTGTCTGGATGCTGCATGGCTTTGACAGCGTTCAACTTGAACTCATCATCGTTGACTCTCAGGGTTATTTCCCCCTGTTGGACGTCAATGAGGGATCGTCCAGTTGCTTGGAAGGGTCTTCCTAGAATGAGAGTAGCACTCTTGTGCTCCTCCATTTCCAGCACAACAAAGTCAGTGGGAAAGGCGAATGGCCTAACTCTGACAATCATGTCCTCAATCATGCCTGATGGGTATTTAGTGAAACCATCAGCAAGTTGGAGACATATCCGGGTTGGTTTAACTTCTTCAGTTAAGCCAAGCTTCCTGATAGTGGATGCAGGTATTAGGTTGATGCTTGCCCCAAGATCGCATAAAGCTGTCTTGGTGCAATTATCTTCTAATATGCATGGTATCAGAAAGCTCCCAGGGTCTTTAAGCTTTTCAGGAAAGCTCTTCAGAATGACTGCACTGCATTCTTCAGTGAGGAGAACTCTTTCTGTTTCTCTCCAATCCTTCTTATGACTCAAGATCTCTTTCATGAACTTGGCATAAGAAGGTATTTGCTCAAGTGCTTCTGCAAATGGAATCTTTATTTCAAGAGTCCTGAGGTAATCTGCAAAGCGAGCAAATTGCTTATCCTGCTCCTCTTTCCGGAGTTTTTGAGGATAAGGTATCTTGGCTTTATATTCTTCAACCTTAGTTGCTGCAGGTTTATTGCCTACAGAAGTGGTTGAAGAAGCCTTTTTAGAGGGGTTGTTATCAGCATTTGTGTGTGTCTGATCCCTCACTGGCACTTGAGTGCCAGAGTTAGAAGCTGGAGTGAAACTGGACGCCAGCTCCTTGTCTGCTCCTGGCGTCTGAACGCCAGAACTGTGCCCTTTTTGGGTGTTCAGCGCCAGATCCTGCCCATTTTGGGCGTTCAACGCCAGATCCTTGCCCATTTCTGGCGTTGAACGCCAGTCCTGCTGTATTTCTGGCGTTGAATGCCAGTTTTGGCCATGGTCTGGGCGTTCAGCGCCAGCCGTCCACCAATTTTCTGGCATTTTAGCGCTAGAATTATTTTTCCCTGGGCTCAGACTATCTTCAGGTGAATTTTGGGTGGTTTGCTCATTTCTTAGCTTTTTGCTGCCTTGAGGTGGGGTATTTAATGTTTTCCCACTTCTTAGTTGAACTGCTTGGCATTCCTCTGCTATTTGCTTTGACAGTTGCTGCTTTGTTTGCTTAAACTGTTCGTCCATATGTATATTAGCCATCCTTGTCTCTTGTAACCTGTCTTTAAATTTGGCTAACTGCTTTGTTAGAAAGTCCAATTGCTGATTGAATTCAGCAGCTTGTTTTACAGGACTGAGTTCAGCAGTTACTGTTTTAACCTTTTCATTCATGGAAGGGTTGCTATTTAGGTACAGATGCTGATTCCTGGCAACTGTATCAATGAGCTCTTGAGCCTCTTCAATTGTCTTTCTCATGTGGATAGATCCACCAGCTGAGTAATCTAGAGACATCTGAGCTCCTTCTGCAAGCCCATAGTAGAAGATGTCTAACTGAACCCACTCTGAAAACATTTTAGAGGGGCATTTTCGTAGCATCTCTCTGTATCTCTCCCAGGCATTACAAAGAGATTCATTATCTCCTTGTTTAAAGCCTTGGATGTCCAGCCTTAGCTGTGTCATCCTTTTTGGAGGGAAATATTGATTCAGGAATTTTTCTGTCAGCTGTTTCCATGTCCTTATGCTGGCCTTAGGTTGGTTATTTAACCACCTCTTAGCTTGATCTTTTACAGCAAATGGAAACAGTAATAGTCTGTAGATATCCTGATCTATTTCCTTATCATGTACTGTGTCAGCAATTTGTAAAAATTGTGCCAGAAACTCTGTAGGTTCTTCCTGTGGAAGACCGGAATACTGGCAGCTTTGCTGCACCATGATAATGAGCTGAGGATTCAACTCAAAGCTACTGACTCCAATGGAGGGTATGCAGATACTACTCCCATATGAAGCAGTAGAGGGGTTTGAATATGACCCCAGAGTCCTCCTGGACTGTTCATTTCCACTTAGATCCATGATGGAGAAAGGGAGATGATGTAAAATAGGAAAAATATTTTTATTTATTTATTTATATATTTATTTCGAAAATGAAATAAATTAAAATAGAATAAATAAAAATTGAGTGAAGATTTTCGAAAAACTGAGGAGAGAGAAAGTGGTTAGGAAGTTTTGAAAAGGATATGATGATTTTGAAAAAAAAGTTTTAAATTTTGAAATGAAAAATCTGAATTTTAGAAATATATTTCAAAAATTTGTTTTTAAAAAAAGAGAGAAAAGATATTTTTTATTTTTAAGAGGAAAGAGAAAAACAATAAGATAGCACAAGATTTAAAATTTTTAGATCTAATGCTCCCTATTTTCGAAAATTTTGGAGGGAAAACATCAAGGAACACCAAACTTAAAAATTTTAAGATCAAGTCACAAGGAAAACTCAAGAACACGAAGAAAGAACACCAAACTTAAAATTTTTAGAAAACCAAACCAAAATTTTCGAAAATTTTAAGGAAAATCAACAAGAAAACACCAAACTTAAAGTTTGGCACAGGATCTAATAGAAAAATTATTTTTGAAAACTATTTTAAAAAAGAAAATAAGGATTCTAAAATTTTAACACGACAATAATAAGAGACTCTAAACAAAAAAAGAAATTTTTCCTAATCTAAGCAACAAAATAATCCGTCAGTTGTTCAAACACGAACAATCCCTGGCAACGGCGCAAAAAACTTGGTGCACGAATTTTGAATCACACTTTTCACAACGCGTACCACTAACCAGCAAGTGCACTGGGTCGTCCAAGTAATACCTTACGTGAGTAAGGGTCGAATCCCACGGAGATTGTTGGTTTGAAGTAATCTATGGTTATCTTGTAAATCTTAGTCAGGAAGTCAATTATGTTTATCAGTTGAATTGCGAACAACCAAGAGAGCATAAATTAAAGGTTACTTGTTGTGCAGTAATGGAGAATATGCTGGAGTTTTGGAGATGCTTTGTCTTCTGAATCTCTGCTTTCCTCTGTCTTCTGATTCACGTACGCACGTCCTCCTATGGCAAGCTGTGTGTTGGTGGATCACTATTGTCAATGGCTACCTTCCATCCTTCCAGTGAAAACTACGCTCACGCGCTCTGTCACAGCACGGCTAATCACCGGTTGGTTCTCGATCCGGTTGGAATAGGATTTACTATCCTTTTGCGTCTGTCACTAACGCCCAGCCTTCAGGAGTTTGAAGCTCGTCACAGTCGTTCAATCCTTGAATCCTACTCGGAATACCACAGACAAGGTTTAGACTTTCCGGATTCTCATGAATGCCGCCATCAGTTCTAGCTTATACCACGGAGATTCTGATTAAGAGATCTCAGAGATACTCATTCAATTGGATATAGAACAGAGGTGGTTGTCAGGCACACGTTCATGGTTTGAGGAAGGTGATGAATGTCACAGATCATCACCTTCATCACAGTTAAGCGCGAATGAACATCTTAGATAGGAACAAGCGTGTTTGAATGGAAAACAGAAATACTTGCATTAATTCATCGAGACACAGCAGAGCTCCTCACCCCTAACAATGGGGTTTAGAGACTCATGCCATCAGAGAATACAAGGGTTTGATCTAAAATGTCCTGAGATACAAAATAAGTCTCTAAAAGTTGTTTAAATACTAAACTAGTAGCCTAGGTTTACAACAAATGAGTAAACTATGATGGATGATGCAGAGATCCACTTCTGGGGCCCACTAGGTGTGTGCTGGGCTGAGAATTAAGCAATCCACGTGCAGAGGCCATTTGTGGAGTTGAACGCCAGTTTTTGTGCCAGTTTGGGCGTTCAACTCCAGCTTTTGATCCTTTTCTGGCACTGGACGCCAGAATTGGGCAGAGAACTGGCGTTGAACGCCAGTTTACATCGTCTATCCTTGTGCAAAGTATGGACTATTATATATTGCTGGAAAGCCCTGGATGTCTACTTTCCAACGCAATTGGAAGCATGCCATTTCGAGTTCTGTAGCTCCAGAAAATCCACTTTGAGTGCAGGGAGGTCAGAATCCAACAGCATCAGCAGTCCTTTTTCAGCCTGAATCAGATTTTTGCTCAGCTCCTTCAATTTCAGCCAGAAAAATACTTGAAATTACAGAAAAATACACAACTCATATTAAAGTCCAGAAATATAAATTTTTCCTAAAAACTAATGAAAATAGACTAAAAACTAACTAGAACATACCCAAAACTATATGAAATTAACCCCAAAAAGCGTATAAAATATCCGCTCATCAGTAACCTACCAATTTGAAAACTTTTTGTTGAACTTGCTTGAAAGAATTTATTTTGGAACATGGTTTTTGAGCTAAGAACACAAGCTTGTGAGATTTGAGCCTAATGGTGTGGTTACATCTTATAACTACTTATTTTCCCTTCTTGTGTGCATTATTCTCTTTCTATGATTGTAATCTTTGATTTGTTTGATTCTTTATGTCCATTATTTTGTGTATTCATGCATTTATATGATTGAGGCCATCATTTCATTTAGCTCACTTACCTAAATAGCCTTACCTTTTATCTTCCTTTGTTAGCCAAATTTGAGCCTACGATTAACCCACTTGTTCTTTAATTTAGCACATTACAAGCCTTTAAGCGAAAAACAATAAATATCCTTTATTTGGATCTTTGATTGGCTTAGGCTAGTGTGTGTGTGTAACATTCAAGTGTGGGAAACTTGGGACATTGGTTGAATAAAGAGGGTTGTTTTGTATTTTTGTTGTAAATATTGGGAATTGGGTGCTTACTCATGTATTAATCAAATGTAAAACCTTATGTATTGATGTTCT
Organism: Arachis ipaensis; assembly: GCF_059453495.1. NCBI lineage: Eukaryota > Viridiplantae > Streptophyta > Magnoliopsida > Fabales > Fabaceae > Arachis > Arachis ipaensis. Next base: position 15,959,053 of record NC_142437.1, on the reverse strand, counting down.
TGTATATAGTTTGAAAGAAAAAAAATTGAGAAAAACAAAAGAAAAAGAAAAAAAGAAACGAAAAGAAGAATATGGGAAAGAAAAGAAAAGAAAGAAACAAAGAAAAAGAAAGAAATAAAAGGGGACAAAATGCCCCAAAGCAAAGCTCAATAAGGGTCAATGCATAAGTGTTGTGAAATGAAAAAGAATACATGAGTATGTGAAAAAAGTGAAAAAAATGGGTAGTTAGGTTAGCTTTGAAATTGTATAGGATGTCATAGGTTAGGTGCAAAGTTTAAGCTTATCAAAGATTCAAATTTGAAGCTCACTTGACCAAATATGCATCCTTACCTTGACCCTAGCCCCATTACAACCTAAAGAAAAGACCTCATGATACTTGTATGCATGCATGAAATATATGTTGATTGTTAGAAGAAAAACAAATCTTAGAAAGCATGATTAGGGGAGAATTGAGAGAATCGACCCTACACACTTGAGCGACTAGAGTGCAAACACTTCCGGTGAGGGTTCGATGCTCAATTCCTTGATTCCCGGCTTTCATGAGCTTTCTTCTTGCAAGTCTACTTGAACTTCATTTTATACTTGAATTGGTAGGATTCGTGAGTCGTCATGGGACCTTAGCCCTACTTGTGCATGTATGTCTTGGAGATTGATTTATTTTTAACCAAGTAGGTAGAATCATTTTGCATTTAGTGCATTCATATAGATAGATGCATCTAGTTTAGGTTGCATTTAGATTAGTTCACATTAAATAAATGTTGATACCCTCTGCTTTCTCTTGGTTTAAAGCATGAGGACATGCTTGGTTTAAGTGTGGGAAGGTTGATAAACCCCATTTGTAGGGTTTATCTTGTGATGAATTTAGAGTATTTTGATAACCTTTCCTCACATTTATCCAATGAAATAGCATGGTTTTACAACTTCTCCTTTAATTATGCTTAAGTGTGAAAACATGCTTTTAGGACTCAAATAGCTAAATTTAATTCACCTTGATTCCATTAGATACCTTGATATGTTTGTTAAGTGATTTCAGATTTAGGAGGCAAAGATTGGATCAAGGAAATGAAGGAAAAGCATGTAAAAATGGAGAACTCATGAAGAAATGAAGGAATCGCAAAAGCTGTCAAGCCGACCTCTTCGCACTTAATCGGCCATAACTTGAGCTACAGAGGTCCAAATGATGCGGTTTCAGTTGCGTTGAAAAGCTAACATCCGGGGCTTCGAAATGATATAAGATTTGCCATGGTTACATTTCTCATAAGGACGCGCACGCGCACGGTACGCGTACGCATCGATGGATGCACACAATTCACTTAATGCAACTTGTGGCCAGCGAATTCTAAAGTCTTGTGGGCCCAATCCAACTCATTTATGATGCTATTTAAGCCAAGGATTGAAAGGGAATTAACATACTTTTACACATTAGTTTGGTTTATTTTATTTTTGGAGGGAAAGTTAGTTTTAGAGAGAGAAGCTCTCTCTTCTCTCTAGGATTAGGAGTAGGTTTAGGTTTAGATCTAGATCTACTTCTTCTTCTTCTCTCTTAATTTTCCTTTTTCTTCCTTAATTGTTCTCTTATAGTTGTAGAATTCTTCTTCTCTTGTAATTCATTTGTATTGTTAGTTGTAGTTTATGAACTTTCTTTTGTAGATCTACATTTCTTCTTCAATGAAATTGGTAAGTTCTTTGTTGTTTCATAATTGTTTTCCTTTTCTATTGTTGATCTCTTACTATTCTGGTTAGATCTCTCTTTAATTCTTGCAATTCATGTTATTTACTTTTATTACCTTCTATGTGTTTGTTAAAATGCTTCCTTTAGTTATGAGTTTACTTTTCTATTGTTTTGCCTTTCTATTGTTAATCTCTTACTTTGTAGTTGTAGATTCCTTTAATTCTTGCAATTTACTATGCTTTCCTTTTGTGCCTTCCAAGTGTTTGATGAAATGCTTGGTTGGACTTTAGTGTAGATTTTGTTCCTCTTGGCCTAGGTAGAGTAATTAGTGACGCTTGAGTTATCTAATCTCTTTGTCGATTGATAATTAGAAGTTGCTAGTTGATTTGGATACCACTAAAGCTAGTCTTTTCCTTGGGAGTTGGCTAGGACTTGTGGAATCAAGTTGATTCATCCACTTGACTTTCCTCCATGGTTAGAGGTTAACTAAGTGGTAGTAATGGACAATTTGTGATCACAATTGAGGAGTATAACTAGGATAGGACTTCTAGTTCTCATACCTTGCCAAGAGTTTTGTTAGTTGCTAGTTTATTTTCATTACATTTTACATTTCTTGTCTCCTATCTCAAAAACCCCAATATACGACCCATAACCAATAACAAGAATACTCTATTGTAATTTCTAGGGAGAACGACCCGTGGTTCAATACTTCGGTTTATAAATTTAGGGGTTTGTACTTGAGACAAACACAATTTTTGTATGAAAGGATTATTGTTGGTATAGAGACTATACTTGCAACGAGAATTTATTGTGAATTCTAGACCACACAAAAGTCCTCTCATCAAGAGTGCACAGGAAAAAATACAGGAAGACCTCCACACAAGCAGGGAGCTCCAGATACTGACAAACTAGTTCAAAATCCTGGATGGCCGCCCATCTATTTAAATGTAGTTAAGATGGCGCCACCGAACATCGATTCAGCAAAGCTTGAACAAATGCAGGAAAGGGAAGCCGCATCCCCAACTGCGTGAACATAGACTCGTAAACCCACATCTTGTCGACGACTCGGGGAGAGTCAAAATTTACGTAGCAAACACTCTCATCCACCGCGGAAAGCAAAAGATCATACACTGGCCCTCCACCTTGCAACCCCCACATACCGCACCATCATCGTGCAACTTTTGGAGGTCGTCTTTCGTAAGCCGGGAATGCGTCCCGCACACGTCAGAGGTTACTGAATAACAAGCGTTCGGAACGCTTTCGGCCGGGAAAACGGAAACCTTAGCGCCCTAGTTCTCTGTCGGACCATACTTATAAATGAAAGGGGGCACCACCGTCATCCCACTCCCCAGAAGAAGAAAACTATACAGATTCTATACTAAAGGCGTCCAAAAGATATCTAAAAAATAGTGGCACCTTCCCTCTGTTTTCCTACCATCTTCAAGCTATGGCAAAACAGTGGCAGCCCCAGTAATTTCCTATTATCCCTACACTAAAATCACCTCCAAAAAGACAAATGCAAAAGGAAATAAATCAAAATAAAAACGTGAAAATAACAACAAGGATACCAACCTGATTCTCAGAAAGACAAAACGATAAAAGCAGAGATGCAGAGCACACAGAAAAATACAGCACAATTAGCATACCGAAACACAAAAATCCAGCCAAAAGCAACACAAAAAAGGAAATATGGAAACCACTTGAGCAAGGAAAATGGAAGAAAGAAGGAGGAGCAGTTACAAACAAAGAAAATAAAAAGAGAAGGAGAGGCGGTTACGAAATAAAAACCTCCAAATGTTTCAAATGAAATGCGGAGGAATGGAGGGCAAAATAGGAAAAAAAACCTGAAACTTCTCCCCTTGCATTAAAACGTCATTATGACGCACAACTGACAAACCCTTCAAAGAATGCAACGATCAAGAGATGAGACGGCCAAGTGCTCCACGGGTGTCCGATCCAGAAGGGAAGTTCGATGTATGTGGCACTTCATTCCCCATGCCAGGCTCGCAAATCGCAACCCCCACGGTAAAACGAACTCCTCCAGTGACGAGACTGCGCAAGCACACCCTCTCGATCCGGCGGCAACTGTTTCGAACCGGATCCCCGGGTCCCCTAGTCGAATAGCAACAACCCAACTACGCAGGCCCAGGCCACCACCACAGCCTAACTGCCTAGGGGACCTCATTATTTCAAATTCAAATACTTTCCTTACTTTAGACAACAAGATAAAGATAAGATAACGACTGCAAACTATATAAAGGGAGCCAAGGGCTCCCTCAAGTACGTTACACACTCATAACCCTCATCTATACCTCTGAGATCCATTCTGACTTGAGCGTCGGAGTGTCTTTGCAGGTATCACCCCTACGGCTCGAAAAGTCCAATCATGTCATCACCGAGACCGGCGAGTCCCCGATCCTTCTTTCAACCCGTACCAACGAAGTCTTGTACAATTTTATTCTAATTTACATTTCTATTTACTAAAAGCAATAAATAATATAAATATAAAAATATGTCTTTTGAATTTATTATAATTATATTTTATTTTCTATTTTAATATTATTTTTATTTTATTTTAATTTAAAATTAATAAAACAAATATTTTTATAAATATTAATAAAGAATTCGAATTTTTGTAATTATTTTTTATTTGATTTTCTTTGATAATATTGTTATTTTTATAATTGGTATTTATTAAAATTAATAAATAATATAAATATAAAAAATTAATTTTTCGAATTTTATATAATTATTTTTTATTTTCTATTTTAATATTGTTAATTTATTTTATTTTGTAATTATTAAAATTAATATTTTTATAAATATTAATACAAAATTTGATTTTTTTATAATTATTTTTATTTTATTTTCTATTACAATATTATTATTTTTTGTAATTTGTATTTACTGAAGGTAATAAATAATATAAATATAAAAAATATGTTTTATGAATTTATTATAATTATTGTTTTAATATTATTTTTATTTTATTTTCATATGTAACTATTAAAACTAATTTTTTATAAATATTAATAAAAAATTTGAATTTTCAATTATTATTTTATTGTAATTGGTATTTATTAAAATTAATAAATAATAAAAATATAAAAAAATTAATTGTTTTTCGAACTTGGAGTAATAATGTGAAATCGTTCCTATGAAACACGTGTGCTTCCCGTTGTATCTTCGTATCTCCCAACAGTCTTTCTTGCATATCAAGCTGATCTGGATAAGCCAATCGCACCCACGACCATACCTCTTGCATTTTGCATAGAACGTCTGTGACTCGGACTCATGAACAACATAATCGGCTCCTCTAGAGATAATGTAGCTCCGAATTGCTGCGATGATTGATTTTCTAGAATTGTATTCCATTTCGATGCTGAACTCCCCGTCCTCAAGATTAGCAACACCTATAGAAAAAAAATTATCACTAATCGATCCGTCTAAAAAACACATTAAGAAAAACATATTACTCACACCTCACGTACCTATGTTCACATATTTGAAAAATTCCGGTGCATGTATAGCGTCAAGATCCAAGATACGCATAAAAGTGGAATATCCATGGGTTGATTAGATGATGGTGGAACCACTACATCTTCTACGACTGCCTTACCTCCCTATTGCCATCCTTGTCCTCGTCACCGACTTCGTAGGTAGCTTCGAAATCCTGTTCGCTATCATTGTTTATTCCTTCGTACACTTCAACTCTGTCATCTTGCATGTCTAGATCCTGTTGAATCCCATCCATAGTTATATGTTCAAAGTCAACATACAGCTCAATATTTGAGTGTTAACACATGAGTTTGCTTGTGAATATGAAACATATACTGAATACTTATTTCGTCAACGCTTGGCATAATCTCAAACTGTATTAGGTTGTCGAATATGATAACTGGACTCCTGTAGAGAATGTTGTCCACCCTCTTTAAAATATCGCTCTCTATACTTTGACAGAGACTGTATTATAGTTTCGCAAATGTCCACTATTAGAAAACAGTAAATTACAGACGGATTTTTTTGACAGAATTTTTCTGTCGAAAATACCGACGAATTTCTAACAAATTTTTTGTGGGTAAAAAATTAAAAAAAATTGAAAATTTACGGACGGATTATAAGATTTGTCGGAAATTTTATTGGAAAAATTGAAATTTGATTTTAGATATTTTACCGACAAAAAATCCATCTGTAACGAGTGAATAAATATGTCGGAAATTTAAATAACCCTAACTTAAATACAATCTCAACCTTCGTTCCGTGGCTCCGTGGCTTCCATTCACACAAATAAAACCCACTCCTCTTTCCATAGATTCCTCTACCGCTGCTCTTGTCGTGTTTGCTCCCTTCGTCGCCATCGGGTAAGGATGGAAATAGGCCAGGCGGCCTGTCAGGAGCCTGCAGCCTGACCTGTATTTGACCTGGCCTGTTATAAAACAGGCACAGGCTTAGGTCTTTATAAAAGTCTTAATATATTAATAGGTCAGGTCCAGGCTTATTAATTAGTCTGCCTGACTTGTTAAAACATAATTCAATATATAAATTATTTTTTATTATTAATACAATTATTAGATATTTTAAATTTATTATATTTTATTATAAATATTTTTATATATTTTAAATACTTTAAAATTTTAAAAATTTTTATAAATATTAAATATGATATATTATATATAAATATTTTTATTAAAAAATAATTTTTTAAAATAATATTTTTATTTTTATAAAAAAAAATTATCAGACATTTTAACAGATTATAGGCCATGCCAGACTGAATAACAGATGAGACTTAGTATTTTTAAAAAAAGCTTATAATAAACTGCAGGCTAAACTAAGGTCAATTAACTATATGAAAAATTAGGCCTGTTAAGAGCAAAGCCTGTTAAGAGCAAAGCCTGGCTTGATTCCACTTTCCACCCCTACCATCGGGGCAAAGCTCTGTCCACCGCTGTTCTCGTCGCGTCTGCTCCCTTCGTCGCCATCGTAGCACGAGCTCTCTCCCGCCACCGCTCTCGACGCCTCTGCTCCCTTCATGGCATCGTCACACAAGCTCCCTCCACCGCTGCTCTCATTGCATCTGCTCCCATTTGCTCTCAGTTCTTCCTTCTCGTAACATGTCTAATCTCAACTCTTCAATTTTTTAAGCTAATTTTAATTAGGGATTTATTTGTTCTTGATACAATCTGTCATCATCATCATGATGCACTTATCCATTCTGCCATTCATAATCAATTTAGCATTGTTCATTTTCATTTTTCAATTCTGCCTCTGCCTCTGCCATTTTTTTTGCTATTTATTTTTTGATTTTTATGTTGATCAATGTGTTATTGTTGATTTAGTGCTAATGTTGCTGCTGCTATACATATGTGGCAACTTAGTTACTGCTATACATATGCGCAATTAAGTATAGGATTTCTTTATTTTGCAATATATTTGTTCCAAAACTTTTCAGAGTAATTTGCTTTTGCTGGAATTGTAGGTTTATGCAGTTCACTTTAAGGGCAACAAGAAGCTACTTCGGGAGTACCCAAACCTCTTCAATTACACTAAAGACATCTTCCAAATTCCCAGCATGAGTAGCACCGTGAACATGGAACATATAAAGTTGCATTACTATGGAAGCCATCCTTCAATCAATCCATTCGGAATCGTTCTTGCTGGACCAGATATTGATTATTCTTCCCCTCATGACAGAGGTTTTCTGCATAGTCCACGAGAAATTTGGTGCCTCTTTAAGTAACTAAGTAACCAAGTCCTTCAATTTGGCCCTTCATTCTCTCCTCACTTCTTGCTCCAACCAGGTACCCTACTCTCTTTCTTACTTTCTTCTTTTCCATCCCCAATCACAATCTCTTATTCTTTCTTTCCATCTGTAGGAGTTCAATCAAGCTTTCTCAACTTTTACTGACACTGAAACACAATTTTCTCATTGTCTATTTCTTCAGGTATCACATCCTCATATTAATTCTTTCTTTGCTGTTACAACTTAAAATTATGCCTCTCACTCTCACTCTTTCGCAATTCTGAATCTTTCAGCTCATCACTTTGTTGCATCAAAACATAGAGGTATGTTTATAATTTCTTGCTTTAGTTATTATGCCAGCTATGCCATTATAGACTAGACAGTTAATTGATTAGAACGCAGTACTACTTTTTTCACATAAATGTAGTTCTATACACATTGCAAGAATTTTAAGCATATAACAAGTTCCTATTATTATGATAAAAGTTCCAATTCTAAATGCTGTCATTCAATTTTTACAGGAAGAGTTTAAGTCAATCTGCCTTCGAACAAAGGTACAGCTAACTATTTTTCCTTTTGTTTTATTTTATAATTTCAGGAAGAGTTTAATGTAGAATACAAACATTAAATATATTTTTCACATCTCTAAAGCTCTAAAACTAAAACCTTCTTGTACAATAAATATATTTCTCCACCTATCTTGTACAATAATTATTTTTTAATGTAGAATAAAAACAAAGGAGTAGATCCAAAGTGTGATTTGAAAATTTGTTAGTTTAAAACTAGTTTATTTGTATAACTCTTTTATTTGTATAACTCTTTTATATTACTCTTTTGTATAACTAGTTTATTTGTTTTAACATTCCATCCACTTCTGAACCTGAATCTCCTCAGAGGCATTTATGCTTATGATAAACTTTTACTAGTCTCTTTAAAATATATATATATATATATATAATCATTTATAATGTATAGTGCCAGCATAGAACCTAGCATGGTGTTTGCAATGTTATGCTTTATTATGCGTAAACTACCGTATTGTTTGTCCCACCAATGTATTTGTCATGTACTTTTAGTTGAAATTTTGGAATGTAAAACTTCTATTATTAAACTAATATGGTTTGTTCTGTACGTTTTGAAAAGCCATCAGCTATTCAGCAAAGGGGAATAGTCCCATTCTGCAAGGTTAAAAGCTTATGGCCAGGTGGAAAACGCAAACTCAAGATCCCTCCAATGTTAGCTTATGGCCCTGAACCTGCTGGATGCTTCTCAGGTTATTTGTATTTCATTTCATCCCCTGGCTTATTTGTTTTAGAAAACGTATTCTTTTTATTATACTTACTCCATCTACATGAGATTTTTTGTGTTACTATAAGACAACTCCCAGTCATAGCTGTTGATTGAGATTTTGACTTGGTTTGTCATTTTTTTGATAGGTGACTGCAACATACCCGACAATGCAACTCTTCTATACGACTGCAACTCTTCTATACCCGACAATGCAAGGAATCATTCATGGAGTTGAAAGTTGATGAGCTAATCATGGAGATAATGTCCATATACATAAGAATGCTGGCATTCAAAATTTATATGATGCTATAAGAACAATACACTGAGTTTATATTTTGAATTATAGTTGATGTATCAACATATTTTATTGATGTATGATTCTTACTTATTATTATAGTTGATGTATCAATACACTTTATTTATGTTTTGAATTATATTGACTTACTTGTTTATAGTACTTTTCTTTTAGTTTAACAATAATAAATTTGTTTATTTTTTGAAATATTATAAATATTCGAATACAAATTAGATAAAAATTTGTATTTATTAAATTTATATTTATTTTGTATGAAAATAGATTTATTTTGTTGATGTATGATTTAGGGGTGAGCACGGGTAGCGGGTACCCGATTACCCGTCCCAATCCGAACCGAACCAATTAAATTGGTTCTGGAACCAATGGGTAATCGGGTCCAACTCGAACCAAACCGATGGCCTTTGTTAGTGATTGGTTCGGATATCGGTTTTGGGGTGCGAAATCCGAACCAACCCGTGAATCCGATCATATATATATATATGGTTTTTAGTGAGTTTTCTATTGCACTTTTGTATTAGACAAAGATTATTCACTATTAATATGTTTGGATTTTAATGAGTTTTGTATTTGGTGTTTAACATGTTTGGATTATTTCTATTGATGTTAAATGTTTATTGTATTTGTTGAATTTTTAAGATAAAAATTTGTTTTTTTTATGAATTTTAAAGTCATCGGGTATCCAATTACCCGAATCGAACCAATTCGTTTTTAATCGGTTTGGTTTGGTTCAGGTACATACACAAAAAAATGCAAATCCAAACTAAACCGAACCAATTACATTTTGATCGGTTTGGTTCTAATTTCACCTTGAACCCGAACCAAACCGACCCGTGCTCACACCTAGTATGATTCTTACTTATTATTATAGTTGATGTATCAATACACTTTGTTTATGTTTTGAATTATATCGACTTACTTGTTTATAGTACTTTTCTTTTAGTTTGATAATACAATAATAAATTTGTTTATTTTTTGAAATATTATAAATATTCGAATACAAATTAGATAAAAATTTGTATTTATTAAATTTATATTTATTTTGTATGAAAATAGGTTTATTTTGCAATGGAAAAATCTAAAAATAGTTATATTTTTTACCTTACTAATAGATTTACAGATGGATTTTCTGTCTGTATTCAGAGTTTGGAATGATTTTTCAAGGCTCCAATTACCGACGGAAAATCTGTCTCTAATTACCGACGAAAAATCTGTCAGAAAATCTGTCTCTAATTACCGACGAAAAATCCGTCAGAAAGTTTGACATTTCAGGGAAATGGAGGGGAGAATTTACCGAGGAAAAATCTGTCAGTAACTGGTAAAAATCTGTCGGTAAATTACCGACGAAAAAAAATTCGTCGGTAAATAATTTCCAACGAGACTTTTACAGAGGGATGAAATCCGTCGCTAACCAAAAATCCGTCTGTAATAAAGACCAAATCTGTCTGTATTAAGCAAATTTCTAGTTGTGGTCATGATGCGTGGAACCAGAAACCAAAACAGATTCTCACACACAAAACTCAGCCCCTCATATGTGTTTCGTATAATCACACTGTTGTGGTAAATCACTATATTTACATTGTCCTCCATCACACCAACAATGCACTAAAACATAAATCTCGCAATGAAGTAAAATGATAACGAACTTCGATTTTTATAAGCAAAAGACCCACCTCGCAAGTTACGTGTTGAAATCGCAACAAATCGGCAATTAACTTGTGTACAACACATACCTTGCATGTTGCATGTGGCCAACACGCATGTAACATGTTTTTTCTGATGTTGCCACATGTCCATTACGTTGCATGCGTGGTGACTTGGCACATTTATCGTGTGTTGGGCAGGCCATACATGCAGTATCTACCCACCAGAATATAGACAAAAAAAATTCATTTCCAACAAAAACACATCTTTTTCTTGTAGAAAAAAATTAGCCTTATTATGTAGATTGTCATTAATTGTTTAATGAATATTAAGTACTTAACTCTGGTTTGTTATGAAATTTAGTTTAATTTTAAAATTGTTAAAAATTTTGATAATTTTAATAAATAAATAAACAAGTAAAATAAAAAATATTAAAAATATATAGACTAACTTAATTTATAAATGTATTTAAATATTATAAAGAATATAAATTCAAACTTTTACTCTTGTCCATTTTTAGTATAAAAAATTTTTAATAAATATTTTAAAAATATTGATATTTCAGTAATTTTAGTTGCACTGTTAATATTAGTTATATAAAATTATTGAAGTCATTGAAATTATTGAAACATTAATATTCCTATGACACTTAAAAACCTTCTTTTAGTTTAATTGGTTGTAGTATAATTTTTTGACACTTAATTATTTTGTTAGTTTTTATAATTTTATCAAATTTATAATTGAATTCTTACAATTTAAAAGCTTTTAATTAAGTTTACATCAGTTTTAAATATATAATTAGATCTTTTTAACCGAAAATATTACAAAAACGTTTTGATTCATCTCACACTAATAGCAAATATATCTTAACATATCCTGTTAAGTTAAACATTTTTAGAGCGATAATGATGTGATTAAAAATTTAAAATTAGTATAAAAATCTAATTAAAAACCTTTAAAGTATAAGGAGTCAATTATAAATTTAGTAAAATTATATTGACTAACACAAAAACTTAAAATTTTTTGTCGCACCAGATTAAATACTGACGAAATTACAAATTTTTAACGGGTAGGCTCTCGTTTTTCCAATCTATATATATAATAATACGATTTTTTTTAAAATAAATATTTTATTTATAAATATAAATAATTTGTAACATTTTTTTTTAAATAAATAAAAAAAGGTGTCCGGATTTAGTGAACGATATTGGCCTCAGAAACCTGAAGCTAGGATGACTTTTCCATCCTCGTATTCCCAGCTTTAATATCCCTTCAAAAAAAGTTTATCATGTTTTCTTGTATACGTCTAAAATAAGGCTGATTCTTTTAGATATGGATGTAATGTGTGTTAACGGTTATGTATTGTTATAGTTAGGAGGGGTGGTTTCTTTTATTACGGAGTTTTTTTTTTTTAATTTGTTAATAACAAATTTTACCCTCAATTTTTTGGATGATGAAATAAATTTAATTTTGATGCATGTAAAGTAGTTTTATATGTGCATTCAATTACGTAATACTATATCAATAAAAATAACTACCTTTTATATTTATCGCGTAAAAAATCATTCAAAAGAATATATGTAATTGTACGACTGTGTAAAACATTTTACACTGTCAATACATCAAAATTAAACCCTTATAAAATTTTGATGCAAATTTGAAGATGCGTAATTTTAAATTTTGAGATACACAAATTTTGGATTCGATTTGTATTGGTGTATTTTTTTTTATCAATCTTGCTACAAGTTTAGACTTTTTTACAACTAAATTCAATTAAGTTAGTCCAAACTCAATAAAAATCAGTTTTATTAGTGAAAGCGAAAATACACGCTCTAACTATCCTACTAACGTAAATGTTCCCTCCTCCTCCTATTCGTCTTCGCTTGTTTTTCTTCATTGTCGTTCTTTTATTGCTGTTATTGTTGCTACATTTTTTCCTCCTCTTCTTTTTAGTGATTTTGCAGCATTATGTGTTTCTTCTTCTTTGTTTGATTTTTTCTTGTTTTTATTTTTGTTAAGAGAGTAAAACAAAAAGAATAATGAGAAGGTAAAACAAGAAGGAGAAGATGAACAAGAAAAGAAGAAGACGATGATAATGAAGAAGAAGAAGAAGGAAGAGGAGTTTTGAGTTATCATCAAGTAATTTCGATACATTCTGGATTTAAATAATGTGCACTTAGTATGTGCTTGTTTTGAACTGAGTTTGCTTGTGTGTCATCATCATTAAGTAATTCCGGTGTATTCTGGATTTGAATTTGGATCTTCTAAATTTTGAATTTTCACTTTAGAGGGTAAAATGTGATTTCTCACCCTTGAATGGTTTCTCTCTCATATTTTCTCTTGGTCTCACCTATGAAATAAATTGTGAGAGATAACACTTTACTCTTTAAAGTGAAATTCAAAATTTAGAGGATCCAAATCATCTGGATTTAAATAAAGTGCACTTTTGGTCTGAACTTGTTTTGAACTGAATTTGTTTGTGTGTCGTTATTATTAAGAAATTTTGGTGCTGTTACGGCCTGGCCCAAACCCTCTGCTGGCTTGGGCCGACCCGAGCTTCACCCGACCCGGGCGGTCAGGGATAGGGCGCTCCATCGCCGACCCGGACACGCGTCTGTAACAGCTCACCCACAGCTGTGAATGGAGCGCCTCTTGAATAGGCGGGCCCACCTCTGACAATATATAAGGGGAAGATTGGCTCTTCCCCCGAGGTACGTCATATACCACATCACCCTTTCCGCCTGCACATTTACTGACAAGAGCGTCGGAGTGTCTTTGCAGGTGGCACCCCCCCCTTTTTTACACGAAGTACTCGGGACCTCGCACATCTCTGACCGGCAGTCTACGACCCGACGAGCCCCTACCATCTCCCAGGATCTTCACCCGAACCGACCGGTAACCGATTTACCGAACATTGGCGCCGTCTATGGGGACTCGTCCATGGACTTCGTGCTAGTCGAAAAGGAGACAGGCCGCGAGGCCGTACTCGGAGGCGACGCCGCCGGGACGGGAACCCGACAACATCCAAGGTCACCCCCGAGGGACGCAACCCAATCACATGAGAGACGCCCCTTTGGGGGGACCGGAGACAACCACGCCAGAATAATGCAAGAGCTACGCCACAGGATGCAAGACTTGGAGCGCCGGCTAGCAGATAGGGAACGCGACCAACACACCCCAGAGCAGAGTCACTCCCGCTCTCGCTCCAAGAGTCGCTCCAGGCGCACGCCTAGCCCCCAAGCTGAATCCGAAAGCACCGGGGGGAGAGGGCGCGCGAGAAGACATCGTGACCCCGTCATTTACGCCAGACGCGAGAGGCAGCGTACCAGGAACCGCGGAAACGAGGACACTCGTCGGGAAAGCGACGAGGGAAGAACGACGGGAACACGGGGACCCGTAATAATGGGAGCGACCCCATTCCACCGTTCCATACTCGAAGTCCGGCTGCCAAAACACTTTGACAAGCCAATGGACATGAGGTACGATGGAACGCAAGACCCACTGGAACACCTCACGGCCTTTGAGGCCAGGATGAACCTAGAAGGAGTGGGAGACGAGGTAAGGTGCCGTGCTTTCCCGGTCACCCTAGCGGGACCTACAATACGGTAGTTCAATAACCTCCCGCAGGGCTCAGTGACCCAATTCTCCGACATCAGCCACGCCTTCCTGGCTCAGTTCACGACCAGGATCGCCAAAGCCAAGCATCCGATCAATTTGCTGGGAGTGACCCAGAGAGCCGGGGAGCCGACCAGGAAATACCTAGATCGTTTCAACGACGAATGCTTGGAAATTGACGGGCTGACGGACTCGGTGGCGAGTTTGTGCTTGACGAATGGGCTCCTGAATGAAGACTTCAGAAAGCACCTTACCACGAGGCCGGTATGGACCATGCAGGAGATCCAGTGCGTGGCTAAGGAGTACATTAACGACGAAGAAGTCAGTAGGGTCGTGGCTGCCAATAAACGGCAACCCCCCTACAACCAAGCCCGACACTACGAGGGTGGAGAAAAACAGAAGGAACACGCCAGAGACGGCGGTCCCAGCAAGGCGCCAAAGCCATTTTCCCAAGTCGGGAAATTCACCAACTATACCCTCCTCACGGCTCCGATCACGGAAGTTTACCAACAGATAGCCGAGAAAGGGATACTATCGAGACCCCGACCTCTGAAGGACAGGACGGGGGGAAACAAGAGCCTTTACTGCGAATATCACAAGGGATACGGGCACAAGACCCAAGACTGCTTCGATCTGAAGGACGCCCTGGAACAAGCAATCAGGGACGGAAAGCTTGCCGACTTCTCCCATCTCATAAGGGAACCAAGGAGACAGAATCGAGATCACGACAGCGATGACAGGCCCCGGGCGACAAGACGACGTCAAGAACCAGAGGGGGACGACCACGGTCTCACAGTGGTGAACGTAGTAACAGCGAGGAATTCCGCCCCGAGGTCGAAATCGGCGCAGAAGAAAGACGCCAAGGTCCTGGCGATCTCCTCCTCATTCGCTATAAGTTCCCGGGGACTCCCATCCATCTCCTTTGGCCCCGAAGACCAGTGGTTCGACGAGGTACCGGAAAGTCCCCCCATGGTTATCACGGCCAGAGTGGGAACCGGACTCATCAAACGGATCCTAGTAGACACGGGAGCGGACTCGAACATCATGTTTCGCAATGTTTTTTATGCCTTGGGATTGCGTGACGCCGATCTGGCGACCCACCAGCACGGCGTGGTAGGGCTGGGAGACCACTTCATCAAGCCAGATGGGATCATCTCACTCCCGACCTCCCTGGGACAAGGACAGAGGCGAAGGACGATAATGGCCGATTTTGTTGTCTTACGAGACTCCACAACTTACAATATCATCCTGGGGAGAAAAACCATCAATGACCTTGGGGCGGCGATCATTACGAAGCTGCTCGTAATGAAGTTTGTTACTGATGACGGATCCGTAGGGTCCATCAGAGGAGACTTAGAAACGGCAGTTGCTTGCGACCATGCCAGCCTCTCTCTCAGGAAAAAGTCCAAAGAAGCAACGGGGGTTTTCCTTGCCGACCTGGACGCCAGGATAGATGACAGGCCCAGACCTGAGCCAGAAGGGGACTTGGAAAAATTTAGGGTCGGTGACGGGGACGAGAAGTTCACATTCATAAATAGAAACCTCCCCCACGAATTAAAAGAATCTTTGATGGAGATGATCAGAGCCAATGCCGACCTCTTCGCCTGGACACCAGCCGACATGCCAGGAATAGACCCCCAGCTCATGTCACACCATCTGGCCGTCAGGCCGGAGGCCAAGCCAGTGGCCCAGAAGAGGAGGAAGATGTCGCAGGAAAGGGCAGAGGAGGTGGCCAGGCAGATGGCCAGCCTACTCGAAGCAGGGTTCATCCGGGAACTGGACTACTCGACTTGGCTGTCGAATGTGGTTTTGGTGAAAAAACACAGTGGGAGGTGGAGAATGTGTGTAGACTATTCAGACCTCAACAAGGCATGCCCAAAAGACTGCTATCCCCTACCCAACATTGACGCATTCGTCGACGTAGCGGCGGGGTACCGGTATCTGAGCTTCATGGATGCCTACTCTGGGTACAATCAGATACTGATGCACCAACCCGACGAGGACAAAACGGCATTCATAACGCCAGGAGGGATCTATTGTTACAAGGTGATGCCATTTGGTCTGAAAAACGCTGGCGCCACATACCAGAGACTGATGAACAAGATATTCAATGAGCTCATAGGCAATACAGTAGAAGTCTACGTAGACGACATCCTCGCGAAAACCGCACGGCCCGACGATCTCTTGAGCGACTTGGGGAGCGTGTTTGCCTCCCTCCGACAACACGGCATGAGGCTCAACCCGCTCAAATGCGCCTTCGCCATGGAGGCCGGGAAGTTCCTGGGATTCATGATCACCCAAAGAGGAGTAGAGGCCAATCCTGAAAAATGCCAAGCGATCCTCCAGATGAGGAGCCCGGGTTGTATCAAAGACGTCCAACGGTTGGCAGGAAGACTGACGGCGTTATCCTGCTTCCTAGGCGCATCGGCAGCAAAAGCCCTACCCTTCTTCAATCTGATGAAAAAGGGGATAGCGTTCGAATGGACCCCAGCGTGTGAGGAAGCGTTCAATCACTTCAAGGAGATCCTAGCAACGCCTCCGGTGCTCGGAAAGCCCAAGGCCGGAGAGCCACTCTACCTCTACCTAGCAGTAACAGAGGAAGCACTTGCAGCAGTGCTCGTAAGAGAAGAAGGGAAAGCTCAGCAACCAGTTTACTTCGTAAGCAGGGCTCTACAAGGAGCAGAATTGAGGTACAACAAACTGGAAAAACTGGCGTTGACACTCCTGACCTCATCCCGAAGGTTGAGGCAATACTTCCAGGGTCACCGTATAGTCGTGAGGACGGATCAAGCAATTCGCCAAGTACTCCAAAAACCTGATTTGGCCGGCAGGATGATGACCTGGGCCATCGAGCTCTCCCAATACGACTTGCAGTACGAGCCCCGGCATGCGATTAAGGCAAAGGCAATGGCAGATTTCTTGGTAGAGGTGACCGGTGATCCCCCCAAGGAAGCGGGCACACGGTGGAGGCTCCATGTAGACGGGGCCTCCAACCAGACGTTCGGGGGAGCTGGGGTCATTTTAGAAAGCCCGGCGGGGGTCATTTACGAGCAATCGACCAAGGTCGAGTTCCCTGCGTCGAACAATCAAGCGGAATACGAAGCCTTCTTAGGTGGACTAACGTTAGCTCGGGAGGTCGGAGCAGCAAGGCTGGAGGTATGCAGCGACTCACAAGTCGTCACCTCAGAGGTAAACGGAAGCTATCAAGCCAGGGACCCCCTTCTACAAAAATATTTGGAAAAGGTGAGAGAATTGACAAGAGAGTTTCAAGAGGTCACGGTCCAACACGTTCCAAGAGAAAGGAACACACGGGCCGACCTCCTGTCCAAACTAGCAAGCACGAAGCCAGGAGCGGGTAACCGGTCTCTCATCCAGGGCATGGTAAAAGAACCAACCGTCGCCCTCCATTTGACGAAGTCAAGCCCCTCCTGGCTGGACCCCATCACGGACTTCCTGGAATTTGGCAAGTTACCTGACGATGAGAAGGCGGCCAAAACACTGAGAAGGGAGGCAGCCAGATACGCAATCATACAAGGGCAACTGTTCAGAAGGGGGCTTAGCCAACCCCTGTTGAAGTGCTTACATCCCGACCAGACGGACTATGTACTTAGAGAAGTCCACGAGGGATGCTGCGGCCACCACATCGGGGGCAAGGCCCTAGCGAGGAAGCTCATCCGAGCTGGATATTACTGGCCATCGATGATGAAAGACTCCAAGGAATTTGTTAGAAAATGCGTAAAGTGTCAACAAAACGCCAACTTCCACAAGGCCCCAGCTTCTGAGCTGAGCCTGCTGACGTCTACACGACCTTTCGCCCAATGGGAAGTTGACCTTTTAGGACCTTTCCCGGTTGGCCCAGGACAAGTCAAATATCTTATAGTGGCCATCGACTACTACACCAAATGGATAGAGGCTGAGCCACTGGCCAGCATATCTTCCTCTAATTGTAGGAAGTTCATGTGGAGACAGGTGATAACCCGTTTCGGTATCCCGGAGGTCGTCATCTCGGACAATGAGACGCAATTCACGGACAAGAAGTTCACGGAGTTCCTCACCGGCCTAGGAATAAAATAGAAATTCTCCTCAGTAGAACACCCCCAGACAAACGGACAAGTGGAGTCCGCAAACAAAGTCATCCTGCTTGGTCTCAAGAGGCGCTTAGACAACAAGAAAGGTGCATGGGCCGACGAGCTGGCTTCGGTCATCTGGTCCTACCGAACAACCGAACAAAGCGCTACGGGAGAAACCCCTTTTCGCCTAACGTACGGGGTCGACGCGGTGATACCCGTCGAAATCGGCGAGCCGAGTCCACGGCTACTGCTCGCAGGGGTAGACGAAGCGGTAGAAAAGGACCTGGTGGAAGAGACCAGGGAGATGGCCCACTTGTCTGAGACAGCATTGAAACAAAGGATAGCTTTGCGCTACAACTCTAAAGTCCTCAGAAGGGATTTTGGGGAAAGAGACCTCGTCCTACGACGCAACGACGTCGGTCTACCGATCCCAGGAGAAGGAAAACTGGCGGCGAATTGGGAAGGCCCCTACAGGATCAAAGAGGTGCTCGGTAAAGGCGCCTACAGGCTGGAAAGACTCGACGGCAGGGATATCCCGAGAACCTGGAACGCGGTTAACCTGAGGAGGTTTTATTCATAGCTTGGGCCCACCGACCAACCAACCCGATGAGCCGGGTAGAGTTTTGCTTTGATCAAATGTTAATTCCCAGTTATTCGCTTTTATCAAATGCCTTTTGTGTTCATAAACATTGTCTAGATAACGACTAATTCTTACTTGTCCAAACTCTTCCATTTATTTTCTTTCAACGCGCACCTCACGAGGTCGCAATCGTAAACGGCAACCCGGGACTGATCACCCCGGGAGGCCAGCGGAACCACGGCCATATCAAACGGCTTCATAAATAAAACCGCAACGGTTCCAATCGAATTACCAGCGCAGACGGGAAAACGGGCACAAGCAATAAGCCCGCCTCGAAAAAACAGTAACAAAAATAAAATGACAAGCAAAATAAATGGTAATAACGACAAGTCGACCAAGCGACTAGTTCGCCATAAAAGTCACAAAGTCAGCCACAAAGTCACAACAAAAAGTTCAACAAATCCACACCAAGCCAAAGTTAAAAGAGATCATTTCCTAGGCATATCGACAATCTTTCCGTCCTGGATCATCTTGAAGACACCAATAGCCGATGTGTCGAAATCGGGAGCCACGATCTTCACCTGGGCCTTCAGGGCGTCCTCAGTCATGGAGATCGCGTTCCTCCCTTACTCTTTGGTTGCTTTCAGCTTCTTCCTGAGCTCCTCGACCTCGGCTTTGGCGGCTTCAACTGACGAAACGGCTTGGTCACGCTCCTGCTCCAAGACCACCACCCGACCCTGAGCGGCATTCAGCTGGCTCTCCAGGGTCATCTCCCGCTCGGCTAAACGGGCCACCGCCTCGTCGGAAGCCCTCAATTTCTCCTCGGCAGATGTCGTCTTTTCCTCAGAAGCCCTGAGCTTCTCCCCCATCTTGGACAATTGGCTCTGGAGCAGCTCGACTTGCACCTTGAAATCATTGTTTGCCTTGACAGAGGATTCGAGCTTCCTCCGGAGAGCCTGCATTCCCGACAACTCGAACTCAGCCTTTTGAGCTATCACGGCCCCCCGGAGCAAAGTCCGGTACATCCATCTCGCCTGTCCAGCCAGGTCGGTTCCATGAAAATGCTCCTCCGTCCCAGGGATCAGCTGCGAGTCAATAAACTTTGTAGCATCAAAATTTCTTCCATAATGGTGAGAGTCCCTTCCGAGCTCGCAGACGCCCTCCACCTCTTAGAGGTATGGATGAGTTCCACATCATCATCTTCCTGATGGGTAGAGGACGAATGCCCGCCAACGACAACCTCGGGAAGGGGGGAAGCCTGCGCCCCTTCTGGGTTCTTGTCCGACATGCCGGTATCCTGGGGAGAGGGCACAGCCTGATTCTCCTTCTCCCCGGAAGGCCCCTCCGACTTCCCGGCATCTTTCTCTTCGGCCCTCTCCTCATCACTGTCCTCGAAGAAGGTCTTCATCAAATTTTCAAGCCCCGTTACTGAGGCAGACATCTCCACTGCAGCAAACAGATAAACACATCAGTCGTCAGATCAAGAAAAACAAGCAATGATAAACAGTACGAGCACAGAATAAAACGACTCACGGATATAGCTCCTGGCGGCCTCCCGTTCACCCATGAGAAGATGGGGGTTCACGGGGTTCTTCCCAAAGAGGGCAAACAACACATCAGCTATTTTCTTATCTACAGGGGACATCCCTTTGTACGTCACCTTGATAAAAGAATTAGACCCCGCCCCAAAACTCCAATAAGTTGGGATGAGGCGCTCCCCCTCTAACGATAACCAAAAGGGATGGCGACCTTTAGCAGGGCGAACTTTAAAGAATTTGTCCTTGAACCCATGGTAAGAGTCCTCGAACAGACCAAATATTCTCCGACCTTGGGCAGATCGGAAAGAAAGGAACCCTTTTCTCGCCTTCCCTTGTTTGGAGGGGTTGGTGAGGTTGATGAGAAAGAGGAAGACATCCACTGACGCCGGCAGCTCGAGATATTCACAGACCATCTCGAAACAGCGGATAGAAGCCCAGCTGTTCAGATGGAGCTGCGACGGCGACACGGATATCCCACCAAGGAGAGACATCTGAAAGTCAGAGAAGGGTAGGCGAACGCCGACCTGGGTGAACATGGCCTTGTAAAACCAGATCCAGTCGGCAACCCGGGGAGAACGGAGGTTGATCTCATACAACCGCTCGTCGGGGGCAGGAACGAATGTCTCGTAGTTGGTTTTCGCGTCCATCCCCCACATAAGTACCCGGCTTGCCGGAACTCCGTAAGCTCTTCCAGGTCCATCTGGTTAGGCGAGTCCTTTATGTCCGAGGTCACCCAGGCGTAAGGGTCGTAATTTGTGGCAGAAGTAGAAGTCCGAGCAACAACGCGAGGCATACCTACAGCGGGGTACCACTCCATTAGACTATGAGATCGGGAGCCCGGAAAACGCCCAGAAACTATGTTCATCCTACTGGACAGTTAAAATTAAGCATGGAAAAAGCTATACTTATCAAGCAAGCTACCTAAAAACCTACCCCGGAATGGTACCCCTCCCTTAAACCATTTACCTAAGCACTGGAAAGTCATCTAGCAACAAAAACCAAACGAGACAGCAGGAAACACAAAAGCGAATGCAAGCAATAGACATTCAACAACAAGGCAAAAAAGAGAGAAGCCCAAGGATTACCTGAATTTGTTGCGAGAAACTAAGAAAGATGAAGGGAAGATGCGTGAGGATATCACACCAATGCTCTGAGATCTTCGAAAGAGGGAGGAAGAGATAGCAAGAAGATAGAAGAAGCAGGAGTGTAAAAAAGAGAGATAAAGCGAAAACAAACCATTTAAAACCACCCTCCAGGGAGCGCGAAAGACTGGGGGCAAAATAGTCTTTGCGTACGGGGATTCCCAACCCATTATGAGCATTCAATGCTCAGCACGGAGAACGAAGCGCTGAACGGTTACCTCAGTAACCAAAAGACACGCGCGCAGGGGGGCATGTCCCCCCTACGGGCGGCCGATATGGCGACGACATATGAAGAAAGAGAGAACGCGCCACCAATAGTCCTCACGGCTACCACTGGCGCGTGGGGGCACTGTTACGGCCTGGCCCAAACCCTCTGCTGGCTTGGGCCGACCCGAGCTTCACCCGACCCGGACAGTCAGGGATAGGGCGCTCCATCGCCGACCCGGACACGCGTCTGTAACAGCTCACCCACAGCTGTAAAGGGAGCGCCTCTTGAATAGTGGGCCTGCCTTTACAGGGCCCACCTCTGACAATATATAAGGGGAAGATTGGCTCTTCCCCCGAGGTACGTCATATACCACATCACCCTTTCCGCCTGCACATTTACTGATAAGAGCGTCGGAGTGTCTTTGCAGGTGGCACCCCCCTTTTTTACACGAAGTACTCGGGACCTCGCACATCTCTGACCGGCAGTCCACGACCCGACGAGCCCCTACCATCTCCCAGGATCTTCACCCGAACCGACCGGTAACCGACTTACCGAACAGGTGCATTATGGATTTGAATTATTATACATATAAGAAGAAGACGACGGTGATGACAATAACAATAACGATAACGATAATAATGATGATGGAGGAGGAGGAAGAAAAGAAATGAGAAGATGAAAAAAATTTAAATGAGAAAAGAAAGAAGAGAGGAGGAAGAAAAGAAGGAGGAGATGGAGGTGGTAATGTGGTGGTGGTGACGACGACGATAACGAAAGAGAAAAATAAGAGAAAAAGAGGAGGAAGAGAAGAAGAAATTGCAACATCAATGGGAGAAGGAGGAGGAACACAAAGAAGAAGGAAGAACGTGAAGGAGGAGGAAGAGGAGAAAAAGAAGCGCGAGATGTGAAAAACAGTTATAACAACTTGATTGGACTTGTTAAGTATTTTATTTGGTTGTAGAGTTTTATTCTTTTTTTATTTTACCGTAAACCAAATTAAAAAGTCCGATGAAGACATTTAAAAAAATTTAAATACCAAAATAACAAATTTAAGGATTAGATTTAAATATTTAAAAATTTAAAATAAAAATAATAAATCTGGGAATTAAATTTGTATATTTAAAAAATTTTAAAATTAAAATTAACAAATCTAAAGGTTAAATTTGTGAACTACATATCATGATGAAACCCGCCAAACTTCAATAAGGTTGAAAAAAATACTGTTGAGAAGCCAATATTAAAATTAAAAAGTGCTAAAATAAAATCAAATATCAAAATTTTATTTTTCTTTGAAACAAATTAAAACTGTGAAACATTTTTTTACTATTAATTTGGATTCTAATACACCAAAAAAGGTATAAAATAAATATCAAAAATATTATTTGTACACCAAAATCAATTATTAATGTATTTATATATAGATACATATATTATTTAATTTATTTTTAATATTATTTATATTCTAATATATATTTTATACTAATTTTGATAACTAATTTAATATAGACCTAGCATGGTCGGATAAATATTTATCTAAGTAATGTGTGATGCAATCATGCAAACTCACTCAGCCTCAATTTGGAGTGAGTTATTAATTCAAAAGCTTCCCTAGACAGCTTTACCTGCAACAACATCCATTAAACCAATTAGATGAGACGCAAATGACATGAACATCCAATGATGCCACGATCAAGGAACCACTAGAAAACCAGCGAAGTAGGTAACAAATGTCGGATAAATCGTGGTATGAATGTCAAGATTAAAATCATACCGAAGTTGAATATATGTCCTATTGATCCGGATCCGAATCTGATGCTAGTTTTATTCTAAAGTTTTCTTTCCAAGTTCTCCAAGCCTTTCTAACTTCATCCAATTGAGCTTCTGGAATGCTTGTATACTTGTCCAATTTCTCAACCCAAAGCTTCCATGGAGGCTTTGACGAATCTAGGAACTTGGAAACTTGAGGCAACATAACAGACACGTAGAACTCGTCCACTGCTTTCAGAATTTGTTCTGATTCGACGATAGACACCATCTCAGGCCTTGTTAAACTCCCGGCACTTGCTCTCATGCTGAAAGCATTTCCCTTCAAGATCAAAACTTCTGGCGGGGCAAGGGGGAGGACGATTCGCGAAAACTTGACGAGTGACAAAGAAAGGATGTCTCTTGGGATTAAATTGCGCTTAACTGCCACAGCAGTCCCAACCATTTTGCGTATCTGCAATCCATTCAGACAGCGAAGATGATAGTTAAGAACTGTTAGATAATTTAACATATTTGACTGAACTGTTTGATATAACATGTGTTCATATCTCAGCTATCATTTTCGTACAAAGATTGAATATCAATAACGAATTTTCTCCTCAAAGTGGTCTCTCAGATTCACAACTTTCACCATTTTAGTTTCTCAAATTCAAAATTATCTATACTGATCTTCGAGATTCAGTTTTGGGCACCATATTAGTCCCTGTACCCTTTCACTGAATTAGCGAACTAAGTGTTGAATTGGTTCTAACTTGCCACGCTGGACATATGGCTAAACAACGTTGTTTCGTTTTGGCATTTAAACAAGGCAAAAACAAGAAAAAGAAGAAGCGTTTATATGATGTGCAAATTATTATATCTCCTTTCATTCTCCAAAATGACCTTATTTTGCTTTATTTAAGGGCTAAAACGAAAAGACGCTATTTAGCCATGTGTCTAACGTGGCAAATCAGAGCTAATTCAGCATTTTATTCGTTGATTCAATGTTAGAAAGCGTTTAGGAACCAATGTGGTGCCTAGAATTGAATCTCGATGACCAGTACAGTGAATTTTGAATCTAAAGGACTAAAATGATAAAAATCATAAATATGAGGGACCACTATGGGAATTTAGTCCGAATTTTCATAAAGTGCAAAAGTTATTACCAGTAAAACAGAATTAACAACTTACTTGATGAAGCATGAAGGACTCCCCCCATATATCGAGCTCTACGTAATTATATCCAAGTGATGTTTCCAACTTCCCACAAGAGCAACGGAAAATCTTTCTGAAATGAGAACCGCTTAATCTATCTGTCTCGTCAGGTTCATATAACCATCGTGCATGAACGCCTATGAGTGAGTGTTGATCACTCGAACCGCTAGATTCAGTAGACTCCGAAGACTTGTGTCTCTGTTCCTTGTCGCTTAAACTAGTTGTGTTACCACTCAGAATATCATCAACATCACTTTCCTCACTCTCAGATTCCAAACTAGACAATCTTGTTCTGTTCGACGCGCTGCCTTTTCCATCGGCTCGCCTTTTATGGTAAGTTTTCCTGTACTTAGACCGTACAGTATAATTATGGAAAGGATGTTCTCCCTGAAACAAATAATATCAATATTACAAGTTTACAACACAGATGAATTTCATGCCGAAAAAAGTACAATAAAGATGAATTAAGCTATACCTCAAAAACATTAAGTATACTATTGAACTCCGAAATATGGGAATCAATTTCATCCTGACTGAAATGGCTCTGGATCCCTATAATATCAGCAGGGAGGAGGTAAGAATATTTCCGCAGATTGCACTCTCTTCTGGGGTCAAATCTCCTTAAACAAGCCAAAACTTCAACGTTAGAGATAACAGTGAAAAAGTTCATTGATAAAGAATGGTGTATATAACATTCCTCTAAAAAATATCAGCACACTTTCATAGTTTGAATCACTTTAAAAATCATAGCCATCTAGTCCATATAAATCGTAGCCACTGGTTAAAATGAACACAATTTGTTAATTTCTTTCTTTACTTTGCTGCATCATAAGTTTCAAAGTCCTTTTAATAATTCAGTTATTATTGTAGTATGCAGAACACTTAGAAATTGAACACTGCATAATCAATAAGATACTAATAATCCTACTTTTTAGAAGGCAATATGCTGAAAACTCGGATTGTAGGAGGAAGGTAAGAGTTAATGCAGTTCGCAAGGGAGATTCCATCATTGTCTTCTTTCCATGCACTATCCGGAATTTCCATCTTAAAGGATATCATTGTTGCTAAAGAATGAACCTATACATAAAAATGAAGTAACAACAACCAAGTCATATAGTGAAGCGAAAAGGTACAACTATAAGTAACAAGAAGGTTGGTTACTCCTTTATCAGTTCTGCTACTTCGGCTCCATTTAACTTTGTCCAAGTCTCCGAAATTACTATCTTGGATGCCACCGGCCTTGAAGATAGCAGTTTCGAGTTCTTTCTCGATCGCTACATCGTGTTCGAATTTTCTTAGCAAGAAACTCATTCATAGAGGCCAGACTGGTTTTTAGTGTATGCAAGTAGTTGGAGTTAGCATTGAAAACAGGGTAATTTCATCTGAGTTTTAAGACCAGATAATATTAGTCAATAAAATATCAAATCTCATTCAAATATGTAACATTAGGGATCATTAATTTTTATTTTCATCCATTATAGAAAGGAAAAATTGCACTTCTCATTCAAACCTATGTGATTTTACAATTTTTTTTTATCAAGTAACCATCTTCTACTTTCCTTTTTTCCAATTTTAGTTTGAGTTTTGATTTTTCACAAGATTACATTTTCATTTTATACTCCATACTTGGGAACTTAGTGGAGGGTAAAGTATGGTTTTTTCACCTAATGTTTGCTATTTTCTTCAAAGATACCCTAACGTTTTATTTCATGCAATTTTGTTATAACATTTTTGGTTTATTCAATTTCGTCCCTAACATTTTCTATTTGAGTCAATGTTCCCCTATACGTTTTCAATTTTGTCCCTAACAGTTTAGATGGAGTTAATATCAGAGCTAATTTTGACAGAATCGAAAATCTAAGAAACAAAATTCAGGAAGTTAAATGTTAGAAATACTTTTGAAGATAATGAACATTAGGAACAAAAGCATACAAATTTAATTAATTTATCCTTAAAGAAATGTATGCATTTTAAGAATAATAATCACATAATCAATGATTGTTTTCTACTGTGAGGAGGAAGAATCAAAAGGGGGTCTTACTTGATAAGTCATGCTGATCTCGTTGCATTTGCAAACCTGTTAAATAAATAACATTAACCTCAATAAAGAATTATTAAAAAAAAAAATTGGAGAAAATAAGAAAAAAGATAAAGGAACTGACCTCTATAGTCAGTGCCAACATAACCGACTCTCATGACAACCTTTTTCTTGAGAAAAGGTTCCCACTTTGGAAGGGAAATGGTTGAAGTTTCGGCGGAAGAACAACAGAAGCAGCTGAATTTGGATAGTGGAACTAGCAGAGAAGAAGAAGAAGAAGACACCATTTGTGCAAAACTTGGTATCATGTTCTCTGTTAGAGTGACACGTGTTGGAACAAGATTATACGAACACGCACCATACAAAATCATCACTTCACTTCACTTCTCTTCAAGACTTGAAAGCTCAAGCTCTATCTTCTAACTTCCAACACTGTTGTTTACAGTTATACTTATAAACTGTGTTATCCTTTATCAACAACTAGTGTAAAACCCGGCGTATTGTTCTATTATAAAAATTTATTAATATTTATCTATTGATATTAATAGTTATTATTTTTAATTTAAAAAAATTTACATATATAAAAATTTATTGTATAGTGCGTATTCTATGCTTATAAAAATTAAAATAATCTTTTTATTTTTTAGTCTATATTAATAAATTTTACTTAAATATAAAAGTCATTATATTTATTTGTTTAAATAAATATTGTTACACAGTTATTGTTATATAATCCAAAAAAATTTAAATTTTAATCAAAATGATTTATATTCTAATCAAACAAACAATAAATTCTAACTAAGTGACGTTTGAATTTAATAAATTGAGTATCATTATTTTAAACGAGGTTCCTATTTTAATAAATAAATAAAATAATTATATTAATTAAAATATAAATACATGAAAAAAATATTATTTGTATATTAAATATTTTTAAAATTTGTATAAAAATATATTTATTATTAATTTATCACATATTTAAATTATTTTTAATTAACAAAAGAAAAAAAAATCTGTGTATAATTGCTAAGGAAATACTGGTATCAAAATAGTATTTATTATAAAAGATACACACATCGAAAATAATAAAATTCATCACTTAAATTATTTCTTTTAGATATTCATTACTAATAAATTCATAAATATATCTTACCTTCAATGGTAATATATTTTTTACTACCTAAATTTTGAATAAAATAAAAAATATATTTAATTTATTATTTGCCATGATAGCAATTAAGACAGTAAATTTTATTTATTTGTTTAATTATTTAATAGAGGATTTTTACATAATATCTAAAAATAAAAAGATAAAAATATTGTCTACATAAATAATACAGAAAAGCTCTGCATACAAGCCATTAGGGCTTGTATGCTTTACAAGTTCATTAAGCAATAAAACAAAAAAACGCGCTGCTACACATACGTTGTATACACGCGCTATATAAGATCCCGCGTATATCTAACTACCAAATTTAAAAGATTTGTTTCCTTCTTCGTTTTCGTTATTTGGAGATTTGCTTGTTCTTCTTCTCGCGCGTCTTCCCTCCTTCTTCTCCATCGTTCTTTTCCTCTCCTTTTCTCACTGGTATGTTCTTCGTTTACGTTACTTTCCTCTCTTTGTGCAACTCGAGCTTCATTTTCTATTTTGATTTGTTGTTTTCTGAAATCAAAGTTTGAACTCGTTTTGAAGATAATGGATCATTCAACCTCAGATTGTCAGCTGAATCCAGGCGAAGTGGATTATGAATTTGAATCTAACGAAGTTCCTGAGGTTTGATTTACATAGGATTAGTATGAATTTTCATGCAGTAATTTGTATAGCATTGTGTAGTTAAAAAATTGTTGAACATCGACTGTGAAACTAACACGTTAACATGAATCTGTCGATTCAATGTATTAGTTTTGATTAATTATCTGGAATTTATAGCAGACGCTCGGGTGTAGATCAAGTCTTTTTTGGGTGTATTTTTGCTAGAAGTGTGAGTGTATTTACACTTTACTGGTTTTTTGTTATTTTAATTGAGTTGTTGTTGTTCAGGTGTATTATATCAGACATGATTGGGTGTGTTTTTAGTTTTTGACATGGTGTATTCTGCAGCATGTGTATTTACAGTTTATGGCTTTACAGCATGTGTATATCATATTAGACATGATTGGGTGTATTTGAATCATATCTATGTGTGTATTTGAATCATATCTATGGGTGTATTTACAGTTTTTGACATGGTGTAATGTGCAGCCTCTCTCGGTTGTTGATGACGAGCTTGTTCCGAAGGTTGGAATGACCTTTACCATCCTTGAAGATGCTGGAAAATTTTACAGGAACTACGCCAAGGCTGCAGGTTTCTCTACAAGAGTTCGGTGCACAAATAGGAAGGGAAACGAGATTAAGAATCAACTGATTACATGTAGCAGAGAGGGAAAATGGAAATCTAAAATATCTCCGACTGAGAAGACCAATCCAACAGCCGGTCTAAATTGTCCTGCAAGAATTTATATACACACATTGAAGGATGTCGGTGCTTGGATCATTTCAAAGGTTGTGCTGGATCATTCACACCTCTGCTGTCCAAGTAAAGCAGAGATGCTCAAACAGCACAGGGAACTAAGCATGTACATTCGTCGTACAATAGAGAATAACGAGGAGGCCGGTATCAGACCAAGCAAAACCTACCAATCATTTGTTGCGGCTGCCGGGGGTCACCGCGAGTTAAATTTTATCGAAAAGGACGTGAAGAATTACATTACCAGGGAAGTGCGGAATGTTTCCAAACAAGAAGATGCAAAGGAATTCGGGAAATATTTGTTAAGAATGAAAGAGAAGAATCAGAATTTCTTTTTTGAGCTCGAACTCGAGGAGGATCAATCTATTAAGCTGGCTTTTTGGGCCGATGCAAGAAGCAGAGCTGCCTTTGAGTATTTCGGAGACGTCATTTCATTCGACACCACCTACAATACAAACAGGTAACAAACTGCCCCTGTTTATGATGCTAAATTAATGTATTTTTACGAATTCGCAGCAGAGGTGTATATTGGCTGTTTCTTTGGGTGTATACAAAGAATCTGTTGGGGTGTATTTAATGATTTTGCATTCTGCACTATGGTAATTTGTTTCAGGTATAATTTGGTCTGTGGTTCTTTTGTCGGGGTGAATCGCCACGGTCAGTCAACACTTCTCGGATGCTCTTTGATGAAGAACGAAGAAATTGAATCATTCAAATGGTTATTTCAATGCTGGCTTCGTTGCATGGGAGGAAACGCTTCGAAAGGGTTTCTCACCGATCAGTGCGCATCAATGAAAAGGGCTTTAGAGGCCTGTATGCCAACAACAATTTACCGTTGGTGTATTTGGCACATCAAGAAGAAGATTCCAAGCAAATTAAACAGGTACAAGGGACATGCCGATATTGAACAAGAAATGAGCCAAGTTGTTTGGAACTCTCATAACAAAGACTCATTCGATAGGAATTGGAATGATTTTCTGCTGAATTTTGGTCTTGCGGACAACAAGTGGCTTTCAGGTAATGTCTTTTTAAAATCTGCAGCAGAGGTGTAAATTGCATGTTCTCTCGGGTGTATTTATAGTCTGTGTTTGGGTGTATTCTGCAGATCTGTACGAAGACCGTCACATATGGGTTCCTATCTATCTGGATCACCACTTCTGGGCAGGGATGAGAAGCACAAAAAGGAGCGAGAGCATGCATTCATTTTTTAACAAGTATATCACCCGGAACAGCTCGCTTATTCAGTTCGTCAAACAATACGATAATTGCCTCGGAAGCAGGGAGCAAGCAGAGAGAGAATCAGATGCTGCAGATTTTCATACGGTCATACCGTGTGCAACCAAATCTTCCATTGAAGCTCAGTTTCAAGATGCGTACACTCATCAAAAGTTTAGGGAAGTCCAAGCGCAATTTAGAGGAAAGGCGAATTGCATCACCAGATTAACGAATTCCGCTCTAGGCTATTCAGTATACGAAGTCGGAGAACAAGTTTCCAGCTCAATATTCAAGAAGTTTGTGGTTACTTACGACTCAGTTGCAGCCGAGGTAAAATGCCAATGCTTATTATTCGAGTCGAGAGGGATACTGTGTTGTCATGCACTAAGCGTGTTAAGCTTTGAACAAGTAAGCCAAGTGTCACCTAGATATATACTGGAACGATGGAGCAAGAAGGTAAAGAGGCGACACACACACATCAAGAGCAGCCACGACGAGCCACTGATGGAGCCAAGAAGCAAGAGGTTCGACCAATTGGTTTTTTGTTCGCAAAATATTTGTGAATTTGCATCCGAATCGGAGGAGCTGACTACAATTCTGCACCGTGCGTACGATAATGTCATGGCTGAGATGGAATCTTTAAAAGCCAAAAGGAAGGGGACATCTTCTTTATCCCACGAAGACGCCAACTTGGAATCCGTTAACGAGCTTCAAAGCCCGCCAAGGATTCGAACAAGAGGACGTCCAAAAAATAGGCTAGGTTCAAAGTTGGACAAACAGATCGCAAATGCCACAAAGAAGAAGAAGACGAAAGTTTTAAGCGAGGTAAAAGTAATGTTCTTTAAATTTGTGGCGATTGAGTTTATTTTTCTCGTTAATAGTTTAGCTAATATGTGAGTGTTATATTCAGATAAACCTGTTTGATGCTGCATCAGTGGTGCATTCAAATTCCAGCCAATATCAAGGACATGTTATGAATTATCAGTTCAGGGTACCAGCAGCAGGGGATAACTCTTTGAGTGTATAGTTTTTCAGAATATGGGTGTAGAAGCACTGTGCTTTTGGGTGTATTTTTGTTAATTCACAATTTACATATAGATACATATATATAATATTTGTGTTTTAGGGTTTACAGGTTAGGGGTAAGGGTTTAGGTTTTAAGTGTTTAGGGTTCAGGGTTTTAGTCTCAAAGCATCAGGGGGGATAGATTTCAGGGTGTATGTTCAACTTTATTTGGGTGTAAAAATTCGCAGGTTATGGGTGTATATTTGATTTGATGTTTTTCTTCATATTTTAGTACCTGTAATTCATACATTTTGAAGACAGCACAGACAGTTTAACAGCACAGACAGTTTGGGTGTATATTTTATGCAATCTTGGGTGTATTATTACACTTGCATTAGGTGTAAAAGTTTATAATTTGCGTTTATATATGCCTTGATTTTTTCCTTCATATTTTACCACCTGTAATACAGCTTTTGAATACAGCACAGACAGTTTAACAGTACAGATAGTTTAATTATGAAAAAAAATATACATGGAATAGAAGTTGTTGATAAATGGCAAATATTTACAGCATTTGTTCAATTTACAAACTACCCAGCAGTTGGATTACGCAGTTTCTATATCAGCAGAATTTATCTGACAAAACGGACTCAATAATACAGAGGATGGCTTCGACAGCCTTATAGCATTACTCTCTCTAATTGCCTGATCTCTCTCTTTATTCATCTCACTGAATAGTATCCGCGAAGCATACTCCACTCTATAGTGGTCCACCTCCTCCTACAATTAAAAAGTATATTCTGTTTAAACAGCAATATTAATTCAGTAAAGTAATACAGAGTTATATAGTTCTAAAGACAGTTACCTGTTTCCAATTATCCCATTCATACTTCCCCTTTTTAATGTTTTCCGGCTCAATTAACTCAAGCCACTTCATAACGTAGATACCGCAGTCATAGCTGAAAACGAAGAAAATAAATTACAAATCTCATTTAGGAAAGTTTAATGTTCAGAGTCACAAATTTATACCTTGATTTTTGGCCTGATATTTTAACATATGATGCTTTAATTTTCTTCTCCTTCTCGTCTTTCTGCAGAGGTTCCCCGCCAGCATATGCTCTCAATCTTGAAAATACATATCCCTTAAATACCAAAACAAATCAGTAATACACCCGAATGAATGCACAAGATACAACCAACTGAATGGACAATATACACCCAACACAACTAACGAAATACACCCAAATTGATAAACAACATACACACAAAATACACCTAACCCGACAAAGAAATTACACCCAAAAGAGAACATAATTACACCCAAAGCAAAATATATATACACCTTATATTGAACTGAAATAGACCTATCTATTAAAGTAAAGAATACAGAGGCAACTTACAGTGAATTTATTAAGCTGCTTTCTCTCATCGCTTGGAGCTTTCTTGTGTAGCGGGTCAAGTATACGACATCTCCGCTTTGTTGTATCAATCACCCATAACCACCGATGGCCCGAGTAGCAAACAGGTGCAAAAATCTGAAGGGTTGCCACATTTCAACAGTGTGTTATTTTATTTAGCATATAAGTAAAGAACGGTACTAACAAATTTAGCAAATGAAAACTTACATATGGATGAGAAGTTATTTTTTTTGCATCTATGAAGGGAATAAAACTCGGGTAGCCTTCCACCCTGAATTCTTTATTGGTTTTCGGTGATATGAATTCCCCCTTTGGGTGCTTCGAAAGGGCCATGCTCTGCAACAATTGCGAAACAAAAAATGAAATACTGAAAATACACCCAAGTAAATACTTTAAATACACCCAAATGACTACACAACTTACCACAATATTGGGGGGCAGACAGTAAACTTGTTCTTGAAACCTTTTATCATTTTTCCGGTTTAGGATGTGGCACATGGCAGATACAATCTAGAAATATATGCCAAAATCAATTTACGTTAATAAACATTGCAGTAAACTTTGGTGTAAAACATTAATGTTATTCTAATATTACCTCAGATTCTATATAACTTTCTGCCTGGAGGGATGCAAGGTGCATTCTAAATAAAATGTAATTATCTTGCGCCATCAGAGTGCAGATGTGGTCATACTCGTCAGTACTGCCATCTGCGTAAGTCTTCAGTCATGTCCCCCAGATGTAGCACTTTTCTTTCATATCATCCATAATCTGATTTATTCCCTCAGGAGTTTCAAACTTCCCAGAACTTTCTCCCCCAGTCTCCCTTTGAATTTGTGGACTTTTACTTTTTTTTCTTTCGCCGCACTGCTTGCTATTTTTTGTACCAAATCGTCTAATTGTTTTAGCAAATTTGCAGCTTCTGGAGATTTTGCCCTTTCTGTCTCCTGCGTTGACGCTCCCTCCTGGCTTGAATCAGTCAAGCCAAGGCTGAATGATGGCACTGGATCTGTTTTAGGAACATAGGATGCTGTCCGTGCCATCATCATCAGGGCAGCAACGTCTTCTGCGGCTGGATGACTGCGTCATCATGTATAACGTATTATAAGAGTAAGAATATACGGATCATAAGCAAAGATTGATTTTAGTCTGATGAACTTACATTTTAGATGGAGCTGGGGGAAGCGTGGGTGTGGTTTCTTGAAGTTGTTGGGGGGGTTCAGGAGTGCTGCACAGTTACACAAAATTAATCATGGCGTAAAAAAAAACTAATCAGGAACAATATACACCCAAACTGTTAGCAAATATACACCCAAACTCTAAACAAATATACACCCAATACTATTTCTTACGTTTCTGTAGTTCCTTCAATCTGTAGCAGAGGGGTTGGTTCAAAATCTGTCTCAGGTGTTTCTTGAAGTTCCGGCACAGTGGTTGTTTGGGACGCCGGCACAAAAACTTGAATCGGGACTCTAAACAAGAAGAAAAATGAAAGGTTAACAACGCCTTTGAAAATAATAAGGTTATAAGGTTGAAATCTTCTTGGAAAACTCACATTGCAAGCGCATCCGACGGTGTCTGTTCCCTCACAACCATCATATTCGAATCAGCCGGACTCAACCTAAAATACACCCAAAGAAAGTCAAAAAATACACCCGAACAATTCAAAAAGAAGACAAGCTTTGTTTTTTGAGAACTTACATACTTGCATTTTTTGCTTTTTTTTCCTGCCTTTTTTTTCTTGAATAAAATAATAAAGGACTTTTTTTTCTAAAAAAATATATATAGAATTAGAAGTAGAAGTTAATAGAAGAACAAAAGTAACGGTTATCTGAAAGAGAAATTACATGCTCTCTGACGGCTGGTTTACACTACTCTGTTCTGTGCGTCCTTGAGAGGAAGGATCATCACTTCCCAAGTTCACAGCCGGTATTCTAAACAGATTTCATGTTATTCAGACAAAATAAGATACAGGTATAAAATACACCCAAATGAATGCACAAGATATAACCAATCGAATGGACAATATACACCCAACACAACAAACGAAATATCTCAACTTAATAAACAACATACACCCAACTTGATCAACAAAATACACCCAAATGGTTCCACAAAATACACCCAAATCATGATAACAAGACTTTATTAAATAAAGCTTCTTACGTTTCAGAGGAGACATAGCGACCTTCTGTCGATCGCAGGTCAGCTTGGTTCTCCTTGCGAAACAAGAAACAATTATTAGCAAAGAAAACACACCAAAATCTGAAATAGACACCCCAACAAGACATACCCCTCTGCAGCAGATTTTTCAACGTTTCCCCTTAGCAATTCATCTAGTTCTTCACTTGATATTTCATATCTCTCACTACATTCATAAAAGAAGATGTTAACAAAAATAATTACGATGATAGACGGTAATATAGCTAACGAGGTACTGTACCCATCAAAGTATTGATCTTCTTCAGGGGATGAATGCTCAACAACAACTTTTTTCTTTTTTGATTGTGTTCTGAGTGGAAAAAAAAGTATGAATCAGAAATAAAAAAAGTAATTTTATCACAGAATATTTATCCAAAGAAGTGCTTACTTTTTTGGTGTTGTTTTTGTCATTTTCTTTTTCTTTTCCTTCTCCGCCGGTGATGATTTTTCGCTTCTATAAGTTAATAAGAGACACTTCAGTTAATACATGAAATATTTATAATGAAGCCAAAAGAAAGGAGTAATAATTTCAGAATATTACTCATCACTTGATTCAGATTCAGATTCTGAATCAGAATCTGACTCCTCTTGACTCTTCTTTCTTTTTCTGGAGTCCATTCTGTAAGGCAAACAATCATTATTTAGAACATACTAAAGATAAAAAATACACCCAAATGAATGCACAAGATACACCCAACTGAATGGACAATATACACCCAACGCAGCAAACGAAATACACCCAGCTTAATAAACTACATACACCTAACTTGATCAACAAAATACACCCAAATGGTTCCACAAAATACACTCAACTCGAAAAAGAAATTACACCCAAGTATGGTACTTACTTTTTTCCCTTTTTGCTGGGGTGTTTTCTTGCTGAATCCTCTGAGTCTTCTTGAGTCTCAGACTCAGAGGTAGAACTGTCATTGTCAGTAGTTGTTTCTTCCTCCGAAGACAATGTTGAACTTGCCTTCCTTTTTTTTGTTTTCTTGATTTCTTGTTTTTTTTTTCTGTTTTCTTTATTTTTTTCATTTTCTCTCTTGTTTGCGCCATGTTTACAATCTCCTGAAACATCAGATAATTTATTTAGCAGCATTCAGATAAATAAATATACACCCAACATAATTTCCTCTGTTTCTGCATTCATTCTTTCGACCAACTGCTCCTTACTCCAGTTGGCAATCCATGGTTTTGGTGGTCTTTCAACCCTCTTCTTGCCTTTGTTTTCTGAAAGATGAAAGTATATTATCATCAGGGCAAAGAGGCAGCCATCAATTACCTTCTTCTTTTTCTCCTTGTAGTCTGTGATGCCCTTGACGATGAAGGTCAAAACATGGCCCCCCAGTTTCGCTCCGAGATGCCGTCCATCTCAAAAATTGGGGCCAGGTGCACATGCGATATTTTGTTTATTGTCGTTGGCAAAAGGAACGCCATCTGTATATAGAGGATGAAAATCCTCTTGAACATTAGGCGTTCCTCTTCGTTACCAACGCCGATATCCATCATCTCATCGGTAAGACTTTTGAGGGTCTTACCCTGGAATCTTCTAAAAATTATTTTGTCATTGTCAGAAAGTTTCTTATACTCGACTTTCTGAGGAAACAGATTTTCTACAAAAAGGAAAACAACAAAGTATCAAAGTCGGTTCAAATACACCCAAGCATCAACCTTAAATACACCCAAGCATCAACTTAATATACACCTATAATTTTGAGCTAGTTACCTGTTGCATTGATGCCAAGCGCGTGACCTATCTTTCTTGGGGTTATTTTGAAAGAACCATATCCTATTTCCAGTCTGTTCTCCCCAAGTTTGAAGTTGTTTGCCAGCTCCCTTAACAGTTGGTGATGCACCCTTAGTGGTGGGATGTGCATCAACCCACCGAATCCTAGATCCCTCACAATCGCCTTCTTCTCCTCAGTCATGTTTTTGAATTTATCACTTAGGAGATGTGTGGCACACTTAAGGTCTTTTGTTTGGTTTCTTGCTGCCATTTTCTCTGAAATGAAAAATACACCCAAAGACATCAGTAAGATACACCTATATATATGAGTCAGATACACCCAAAGATATCAGTAAGATACACCCATATATATGATTCAGATACACCTATTGATAACAGTAAGATACACCCATAGATATGATTCAGATACACCCATTGATAACAGTGAGACACACCCATAGATATGATTCAGATACATCCATATACATCAGTCAGGTATCACTCATACATGCTTCAATATCAAGCAACATTACAAGGTCAAGCAATATACACCCCCCAATCTACAGAATATACCCCCAAAAGTCAGTTACCAGAAGATCTAGAACAACAAGAATAACAGGAGAACCTAGAACAACAACATAGAAGAACAGTGTAACAAAGAAGCAAGAATAACAGTAAACCCTAGAACAACAACGTAGAAGAAAAGTAAAACCTAGTTCGTAATCTGGAAAATATACAGGAATCGTCATGTAACGTACCTTGAGTATTGTTGCTTTGTTTTCGCTGGAGATTCTTGATGGAGAGTTTGATGGTGTGTTGATGGAGGTTTCGAAGGTTAGCGACGAGTTGTATATTTTGATTTTCGATTTTCGCTCGAAAACAGAAGGGTTGCGTTTTCTTCGAATTGCTTTGAGAAGTGGAAGAAGTGGAAGAGTCTGCCATTACTCGAAGAGAACGTAACCGTTTTGAGTGGGAGCGCATGAATGTTACGCTCCATTCAATCCCTCTTCATGCGCGTGAATTCTTTTTGGGCTGGGCCAAACTTGTAAAGCTTGTAACTCGTTTTTGCTTGTATGTGTAGCAGGCCTGTAAATAATATACCTTACTACATAAAATATTGTTGACATAAATAATAATAATAATAATAGGAATCGATGTGCCAACGAGGGCGTTGGGCTC
Organism: Arachis ipaensis; assembly: GCF_059453495.1. Lineage (NCBI taxonomy): Eukaryota > Viridiplantae > Streptophyta > Magnoliopsida > Fabales > Fabaceae > Arachis > Arachis ipaensis. The sequence goes on along the minus strand of NC_142437.1, from coordinate 15,920,992 downwards.
CCTTAGGGGGTGGATTGTAAGGTCCCATATCGGTTGGAGAGGGGAACGAAGCATGCCTTATAAGGGTGTGGATACCTCTCCCTAGTATGACGCGTTTTGATGAGTGGGTGTGGGACAAAACTGTGAGGCCTTGTATGCCAAAGCGGACAATATCATACTAGCGGGTGGTCTGGACTGTTACAGATATCATTTTTTTATTCTATAAAAAAGATTATTATTATTAATAACAAAAAATATTAATTATAAAAAAATAGCAAAATAGTAAAAAATAAATAATTTTAATACGATGTAATCTTATTATATTTTTCGAGTCTCTACTTATGTTATAGTTAATCTTTTTTATTACTATTATTTGGTAAGTATTTTGTGAGTTAAATAAAATTTAATTATTTATTTATTTTACCAACCTAAAATAGGAGTATACTCACGCTATTTATTTGAAGTTAAGTAATCTTTAATGAAATTTTAAGTTATTATATTAATTAGATTGATGATCTATAAGTATGATTCATAATTATTTTAGAGCATGATAAAGAAGTAAAATTATTCCACTAGAGCATTAGTTTTACATCACTTAAAGTCATAGGCAAAAAGAAACTTAGTAAGAGTGTCAATTTTATGAAAAAGATGATAAAGAATAACAATTGAGATATGCACTTTTTTATTAGAGTAATTGATAAAATAACATAAAAGAGACAAATTCTTATGTGATATAGACATTTCTTTTTAATTGTTCTACTTCATAATATAAAACAATGTATCTGTATTAGAAAATAATAAAATTGAGATATTATCTTTTAAAGAGTAATACCTTATCAAAACGCAAATGTAATAAAACAAATATAATTTAAGTCTTTCTCAATCGCAAATTTAAATTAGTATTTATTTGAGTCAACTATTTGATATTAAAATGAAATGTCAATTTAAATGTCATAAATATGATTTTATTTTAAATTTAAAGAAGGTTTATTTAGTTTCACATAAGATGTTTGAACATAAAAGTATTGAGAAAAGAAAAATCCTAAGTTAAGAGATATTACACATTCCAATGGTACAATACTTTGGATTCTTATGTTTTAAATGAAAAATTGAACAAAATATAGAAAGGACAATAACAATGTAAGAGACCCACTTTACTAACGGGACACTTAGTAACAACATTCATAGTTCCAAATTTTTCATGGTTGCTTAGCTCTCTATATTTCACTGGAAGTTGCTCAAATCCAATATAACTTAAAATAATATCACAAAAATAATTATTTATCCTATGATATGAATATATTTTCCATTATTTAAAAATGAGCGGCTATCTAAAACTTTGAAGAAACATAGCAACTAAAGTTATAAAAATGGTATGGTAATAGGTAGCAAAAATAGATAACAAAATTTGTAAGGATCGAGTAGTGACAAATCAAAATAGGTAATGCATCTTATAAAGCCTAAACATATTGTCATAAGTGTACAAAAAATGAACTTCTTGCAAGTTGCACAATTTATCTTTTTCGTAAAGAATAGTTTTGTAAAGAATACAGGAATTAAAAAAAATTATTAATAAATTAAAATAAAAGAATAAAAAGTAGTAAAATTTCATATGAAGAATAAGATGCTAATCACCTACTTACTCTCGCATAGACACATATGAAACTAAGTGAATTCCAATAGATAAACATGCGTCAATAGTTATATAACAACATCGCATTCAGTAAAACAACAACTTGCATTATCTTTGTAATTTTTCTGTCTAAAATTATTTCAACTGTATCATGTGAATATGTCAATTTTTTGTCTATTAAAAAGATTTGACAACAATAAAAAAATTCTAAAAAAATCTAAAAAATGTTCACAGCAATTTCAAATAAACTACCACTTCATTAAAATCATTTTTGTTACAAAAAATTAATATACCAAAAAGAATAGCCACAAATTGAAATATAGATCTAAAAAAGAACAAAAATCAATTATCAAGTAATAAAAAAAAACCCTCAGCATAGGAATGGAAAAAAATTAATTATGAAAATAATAGTATTTAATTATCTAAAAGTTATATGAGTTATACGCTCGTACAACATAATCAATTGGGCACATATAGTCAAAAACAATAAAATCAAATAACAACCAATAATACAACAGATCATGTGAAAATCAAGCCCAACAGGTTTAAGGATAGCTAAAACATACACACACATCCAAGTTAACAATTTAAAAGTGTTAAAATTAAGCTCATTAAATCCAATAAAAGATAGTAACTCAATCTCAAAATTAAACGTAAATGAAGCAAAAATATAACATCTCTCTTACCTAATACCCAATTATCTATCTCATTTTTATTAGTTCTAATACTTATAATATGAAATGAGATTATTTTCTTAGATTCAAATTGGTTATAAACATCAAATATTAATAAATTTATAGATCAATTACTAATGCCTAATACGCTGCAATAACTTAACTCAATCAACTTTAAACCAATAAAAACTGATATCAAGTAAAATGTCACCTCATAAAAATGCTTCCACAATACATGTTTCAGATGCCAAAAATACATAAACAAAAGGTGAAATAAAAAAGAAACACAATAACATTTCATCTAATCTACATCTGACACATGCATCTCTGAATCCCAGACCTACAGAACTTATCCAATGTAATTCCTGAATTGTGAAAAATAATATACTAAATTCTTTTAGGAAATATAAACAAAAAATAGTGAACATTCCATACACACGAACTAACCTTTTAATATTGGAACAAAACAAAGTTAGAAAAAATCAAAATGAGCGAAGCCAAAAAGCAAATCCTAAAAGCTAATCTTTAAAAAATAAACAGAACCGGCGAAACTTGAACTTACCTACAAAAAGTGATCCAGACTAAAATCCTTCGCCGTAAAACAAATGACTCTTAAGTTGTTGTCCTCCTCCATACTCTGCACTTCATAATTTTAAAACCTGTATTTTGTCCAGTGATTAAAAAATTTTTGAACGTAAATTCTCATTTTCTTGAGTAGCAATAGGCATTTTAATAAAAGAGAAAGTATTAAAATCAAAAGAAAACCAAAACACAGGATGTTCTTTGATACTTTTGTTTGGACAAGTGGAGTATCAAATTAAATCCATTTAGAGTAACCAAATAAGAAAAATCTTGATCTCAGGTTTCGAAACCACAAAAATTCATCCAACTTCCCCTCTTGTTCTTTTTTGCTAGGGAGACCAAAAAGCAAAGTAATAAAATAAATTTCATATCAGATTAAAAAAAGTGAAAGACTATAAATTTGATGGACAAAAAATATTAAACCAGTTAGAATCAAAATTTACAGAAGACAGTATATAAATTACTTAAACTCTTTGATTTGGACATTAAGAAGGGTTATTAAATAATTACTACTAACATGCATGCAAGAAATAGCCTGGGAAATCTTCTAAGCAAAGAAATCAAATAAATTTTATATCAAAAAATACTTTAAACACCAAAGAAAAATAAAAAAGAAAAAAGAAGCAATAACTAAGTTCAAACAGAACGAAAAAATTAAATCCAAAAATATTAGCAAAGAAACATATGAATTAATAAGAATAGTAAGTTCAAATTACACTAACCAATACAACCTATCCCTTTACAAAGATACTTATCAATGGCGAAATTAAAACAAAAGCAAATGAACTAACCTTCAATTTCTCATGAGTTTCATTCATAAAATTTTCCAGCATTCCTTTATTTGGTGAGTATTGTTTATATAACTGAAATATGATCAAGTAATAATCATGTGTTTTAGATTGAATGCTAATTTATAGAAAATAGTAACAAAAGAGTAAGAATAATATCACTTTTTTAGATTAAATAATGTTAGTGCATTGTTTCTTTTATATGATTGAATTCATTTGTTTAGCTTAAGATTTTAGAATACTAAAATTTAATCAATATAGCAATTAAAAAGTAGCAGAAATACTTACATCAAATGCCTTAGACTCCAATTATTCTATAAATTATATATATTATATAAGAGTATTTATACATTTTCAATGAAGCATATTTGGCACCAGTTGCTAAGATATTCATGTGCAAATGGTATGGAAGCACAAAGAAATTGGTATTCAATACTACATACACAAATTGTCATTTATTTACTATCATACTAAATGGTATGGTCCATTTAGTTCCTACACAAATAGTTTCTTCCTTCCTATGATAATTCAACACCCACTTGAGATAAATATAGAAATATGTATTAATTTTTAGGAGGCATCCTAATAGAATAAAGAAAAAATGAAAATAGCAAAGTTGAATCCTAAGATGATAATCATACAACATCACATGCCAACTCCTTTGTATGGACGATAATATAGAAATGCATCTTTCAAACCAATAATTACTTCCCTAACACTTTGCTACTGAATTGTCCTTCATGTTACAACCCAATCAAGTACCAATTTATGTTTTGGATACTGTTCAATTATGTAACTAATGAAAAATGCGATGGCCATAGAAAAACTAATAAGGATAGCGTTCTTTAGAATCTTACTCCTTTTCTTTCAACCTCACATCTCATAACAATAGAACCCTGGCTTATCAAACACAAATTCTAAAATCATAGAATCAAATAATAAAACCTGTTCTTGATCACTGTTTTTTCTTTTGGAAAAAGGAAGGATGAAGAATTAAATGATTCCATGGAGAGGAGCTTATATTAACATTAGATATGGTAATCATGTTCAAGAATGGATGTTTAGACACAAATGTTTTTCACTCATCTTGATCAATCATTCCATCACCTTTTGTATTAGCATCACTAAAGGTGCCTAGAGTGAAATATATACAATTTTAGAAACATTAATTTCAAAGAGCACTTGAAAGATAGTAATTAACGGAAGAAATCTTAAGAACCTTATTCAGATGCAAAAAAAAAAAAAAAAAAAAAAGAGAGAGGAAGTAATAACTTTAAAGAACAATCACATAACATATATTAATCATGCAACAGAGAACATCCTTATACCGAAATTTTTTTCACATTAAGAGAGAGCATTAAGAGAAAATAGATGGAGCAGGATCCCTTCTACAAAAAGTTTTTCACTCAACAATAAATAGAAGCAAGAAGCATCCTTATGACGTCTTAGGCGAACCTTACAATCTTAAAAGATGTCAATTTGTTTTTCATTTTTCTATTACAAAAGCTTGAAAACAGAAATGCTGAAAAATTAATTGAGAATGTTGTCATTTGTATAATAGTTAACATCTTTAAAATAACATCTCTTTTATTCTTTGCTGTGCCATTTTCATTTCTCCATCAGTTTGAAATGGAAAACAATGAAATTTGTATAGTTTTGCTATTTTAAAATAGTTATTAAAAAACAAAAGTGGCTACTAATGAAAATATGCTTAGATTACCATGCATGTGTCAAGCTGCCATATTGGTGGCAATGTTTACAATTACAAATCCCTTCAAAAAAAAGATCTTTCTTAGGGAAAGCAAAGGTAATAAAAGCTTATCCACTCTAAAGTCTTAAGAGGCAAGAAGAAGGACCATGTTTTGTTAAAAACAAAAAAAGGTATAACAAATGGCCATGTTTTGTTGACTTTGTTTTAAGCACATATTTTGACATCTCTCTTATCTGAACATTCCTAAGCTGTAAGTTTGTTAAAACTCAAAAAATGACTGGACTAAGAGTAGTATCTATAAATTCATATAGAAAATATTATCTTTAGAAGCAAATAACCTTAAAGAAAAGCATGTAATAAAGTTATATAAGCTGAGCGAGAATAAAAGCCTTGATGACTTCTTGAGATGCAATTTCACCAACCAAAGCAGCCATATCATGAAGCTCTGTATATCCTGATCTGTTGTAGTGCAAAATAATCATCATAATATACAAAGTTTGATATTGAATAAATGGCAACTAACCAAGCACCTCAAAAGCAACCAAAAAATAGTCCATGTATTCAGTCAAATTTCAACATCAATATATTCAAACTGATTTTACATAAAAATTTGTTCATGCTAACTATATTATTTGTTCCAATCTGGTCAATTATGTCCTCCTCGAATGCAAACCAATTAAAGTGTGTAATCATATTACTGTCCAAACATTAAATAAATAAAATATAAAATAAGATATTATACCCACTTTAAAATTTTGCATCATAGTGATAAGCTTCACAAAAGAAATTGTTTGTCCTCCTCTATCAAGCATTTTTTGTATAACTTGTAAATATTTTGAATACAGTAAATATTATGACTTGTAAAATTATTAGCATGTTCATATTATTTGTATAAAGATATGTATGCATAAGCTATGACCATGGTCAAATTAAGCATACCAAAGCTAGTTCCCTCAATGATTATAGAGCTGTTTGCATCCTTTTCAAAATGTTCAAAGGCACACCGTGCATGTTGCTCCCACTGGTCAAGTAATAACAGCAAAACTCATCAAAATCTATCCTCATATATTGCAATGTATTAAGCTGCAACTCAAATTCATTTTAATCAGCGAGCCCTATTGGTGCACATGCTATTCATATAATTTATGGATGCATTGGTACAGTTAAATCATAGAACTTACTAATCCAAGGAAGCAGGAATGTGTGACTCCTTCATAGCATCTATTTTTCATAGTATTGAAAGCTCCTCTGCTGATGACTTCTTTATAATATTACAAATGCAAAAAGGATTATTAGCTTGGTGCACCACTGAGATACTTCTTTATTTGTCTTCGAAAAAGCAAAAGTAAAAATACAAAGAATAAAAACACCAAATCAAATAACTGCATTACCTCGTCTTTGAGTATGTGAATTGTTAACAGAACCTGTGCTACTACAAAAAACAAAGAGAATAATGTAGGTTACAATATCATTTATGAAATGAAGCTTTTTCAATTTGCCTGGGTTTATATAGAATTTAAGTAAAATTTACATCCCTAAAATACTACTGCTCCAGTATTATAATGCAAGATTGAGGAGAAGAAAAGATTGGAAAAAACTGATAACAACGAAATAATTTTAAGCTATAAGTAAATAGTTGGACAGAATCTAAATTAGTAGCATTAGTAGCACTGTTTTTGCCTTTGAAACTTAAATTGTGCTACTCAAAAATGGTAACTTACATTAGAGATTACACCCCAAATCAGTGTTTCCAAAAAGGTCCAAAATCTTTAACTGGTCATACCTACACACTAGAAACATAAAAAGATTAGTGAAAAACATTGAGCAAAGAAACTTAACCAATCTCACCGTATTTAAGCTTGAAGTCATTTGGGGTGGAGTGTGCCACTGCACGACTTGGCCTTTGTAAACCCCGTAAAATTAACAAATAATTAATTAATAAATTAACTTTTAATAAAAGAAATTAAAAATATGAATTTTATAGTAAAATAGGATAGAGCTAATTAAAATAAGAATTTTGACACTAATTTTAAAGAATTTGGTCTAAGATTGGACCAAACGAATCGAATCAAGTGAACCGGGCCCAAAATGGGCTCAAGGCCCAATCCAACCCATCACACTTAAACAAAACACAGTTTCCCTTCCCCTTCTCCCCTCATTCACGCTGCACATTGTTAGAGAAGAGAAGAAGAAAAACAAAACCCTAACATCACCTTCCAACTTCCATATCTCCTCACTCCGAGCTCCGATCGCCGCACCGTTTGCGGTCACGCGATCACCGCGTCGAGCTCTACGAATCTATCGAAATAATTTTATAGGTAAGCTTCACTCTCACTCCAGTTTCTCTACCCCTTGAATTTCAAAATTTGGTGAGTATCTATATTGAAATTTTGTTGATTTTGGTATTCTAGGTTCGATTTAGCTTGCGGAACATATTGGGTTTGGTTCGTTTGGTCCGTGGGTATGGTAAGGATTATTAACCCTAGTGAATTCATTGAATTAGTGTGTGGTTATTGAATTTTGTATATGGATATGTGAAAAATGTGAACTTAAGTGTATATACATATATTGGAACTTGATTTTGGGCATTGGAGGCTTGGTGGAGGATTAGTGTCAATGCTTTGGTGATTTTGGACTTGTGGGGCTGTTTTTGGCTTTGGTGATTTGCCTTGGACAATATGTGAAAATCGGCCAAGGTATAGTTTAGGTTTTACGTATTTAATATATAATATTCTGTGAAAACTTAGGTTAGAGGACTATAGGATAGGTTGGTTGTGTATATATATATATATATATATATATATATATATATATATATATATATATATATATATATATAAGTGGGTGAAATATTGTTGATGTAAAATGAGGAATTTAGGTTGAAATTGTGTAATGAGGAATTTGGTGCTGTGTTGGTATGCTTTGGTATGTGGCTGAGCTGAATGCTGGTATAGAGGCTTGGTTTGAGATTGGTTTTAATGAAATTGAGGTTTGAAGTTTTTTTTGTGTAAAACTGATTTTTGGCCGACTTTGACGAGCCATAACTTGGCTTCCAGACCTCCCAAATGGTTTCAAACTTATTTCATATGAAAATTGGGTCCGTGAAGTCTACGCCGTTTGAAGAACAGATGAAAAATATTTTAAAACAAAAAAGGTATGCGCGTCGGAAGTTCGGAGGGCAAAACTGAAAATTCTGCAGCATTCGGCATTTTACTGATTCTGCACAGAGCGACCACTGTACGCGACACGATCAAACTCTTTGGATTTGTCTATTTGTCTGTCTATGCAAATTTACCGGAGATGAAGGAACGGAAGAAAGGTGGAAAGATTTGGTGTTAAGATTTGGTGCCTCTTAGAGGCTTTATGGAGAACTAGGGTTTTTAAACATGTATCTTTGGGTTAAAGGTTGTATATTTTGTATATAAATATTCTCTGACCAGCTTTAGCTTTGCAGATTGAGTCGGAGGCTTGTTATCTTGTTTTCTTGACCTTCTAATCATGTTTTCTGTTTATTTGTGCTTATAAACTTTAGTTTTCTTCGCACGCAAGTAATCCTTAATTCTGAGTGTTGCGCTTTTTATTTTGCGATTTTGCTTTATCCGTTTTTCAAAGGCTCCTCGTATATTGTATCATTTTCAATATTATTATGTATATATTTTATTTTTAAAGGTCGTAATACCACACCACCTCTGTTTTACGGTTTAAGCATAAAGCTTTGTGTGGTAGGGAGTTACAGCCTTTCCTGGGCAAAGCGGTTCGAATCAGAACAGTGGGGATTGGGTCGTCGTTCTACATACTTCGTGTGCGTCGCCGTCGCACTTCGCATCACTCTCTCTAGCGCCGATTCCTCACCATCGATCAATCATGTGTATGAGTATCCTTTATAATTTCCAATTTTTAGTTTATTAAAAACCGAGTCACAGGCCAGCTTGATGGAAACCTGAAGCTTATATCACCAAAACAAAAAAGAAGAAAATCAAACAAAATCATTGACAATGTGAGAAAATCTCTTAACGCTAGTATAAACTTCGTTAACATTTTTCTCAAGACGCTGTATTTCAATAATTATAAAAAAAAAATCTAAAAAAAATAAATCAAACAACAAAAAAAGTGTGTAATGGAGAGAACCAACCATCCTTCATTTCCAACAACCGCCGGGAAAGGAACGGCTGCGACGCCGTTCTGCGGTGGACGCAGTTCTACGGATCCAACAGCAGCGATGGCCTCCATTACCACCGTCGCCTCATTCCTCTTCCTTTCTCTGTGGATTTAGCCTCCTTCTTTGTGACCATTGCCCTTGTCGCCACCCTCTTCTCCTTCTTCCGTCGTGCTTTCTTCCTTCACCGTCGTGTTTTCTTCTTTTCTGCAATGTCGCCGGAGCAAGTCTTTCCCTTCCGGCGCCAACTACTCCCCCTTCCAATACTTGCAGCTTTGTCTCTCATCTTCTCTTATCGTCAAAAAAATTTGTTGACATCTCATTTTTTAAATTTTCGTACGACAAATGAGAACAAACTAAGATATATAAGAAGCTAAGAGCACAGTTGGAACAAAATAGATTTAAATTTGAATTTGATTCAAATTCCCGCCCCATTGCTTTGCGCTGGGATGCAGTACTCTTGTGATTCATGGTGTTTTGTGACACTTGTCATGCAATTAGGATAAACACTTGTCGAGCATAGGATTTATCGATCAAAGACCATCTACTACATTCTTATTATATAATAGATAGATAGATAATAGATAGATAGATAATATAATATTATAATATTTATTTTATATTTAATAATTCATATCATCATCCATTATAAGCATTTTTCTATTTAAATAAAATGAATACTTTACTTTATTCACCAATTTATTTAAAATGGAAGCAAATTACGCATTTACGTATATTACTCATTTTTGCATATTGAGCCAGCAAAAATGGATTAAAGTAAATTCCATTTATTTTCACTGTCAATAAAAACAAAATATACTAAAATATTTTTTGACACATAAAAGATAATAGTATGAATTATTTTTCATTTACGCAGCCATTCTGAACGAAAATACATCAACAGAAATACAGAATTTATATCAAATTTAGTCATTTACTTAAAAATAATTGAGCTCTCTAATCAAAGACAAAATATTTAGAAACATACATGAACAAAAATACATATACAGAATCGATATTGTGCCGTGTTATCATTGTGGCTGAAAGCAACTAGAAGCCTCCCCCATCTCCAATAAAAGATATTATTGAAGCCAGGGACGGATCCAGAAATGATATTATGAGGGGGCCAATAACACATATAATATTAAAAATTATGTAAAAAAAATTATATAATATAAGATGTATTATAAAAATATACGGATAGATAATATATTTTAAAGTAAAAAAAATATGTGTATACTTTTTACTAACAAAGTGGTCGATTCTTCGTATCATAAAATTCACCGATAATAGAATTTGTGTCAAAATTTTCAACAATTTTCTTTTCAATATAATTAAAAGACAATTAGCAAGAAATTCATCTTTTATTTTGTTTCTAAGTTATTTTTCACAATATTCATAATTGAAAAAGATCTCTTAATTGTAGCAGTTGAAACAGAGAGAATTAATACCAAACGAATAAAAAAAACGGCCACAAGAAGAAAAATAATTCACTTTTATGAGATTTAAAAATTTTTATTTAATTAAAAAATATTAGTAATAATATCTTTTTCAGATTTTTTAATATTGTTACTTATTTTTTAGATATTAAAAATTATTAATATTTAAATTAGACTGAACTTTTATTTATATTAGAATAAATACTAAATATTTTTTAAAAAAAAATTAAATTACACATGATAACTTATTACTATTAAAAAAATAAGTTGGGGGGGCCGAGGCCGCCATTCGCCCCTCCTATGTCTGTCCCTGATTTGAAGCAGCTTGTGGAACCTGAATTGATGTTTCTTTAACTAGCCCATGAAGTTGTCATATGGCACTTGATGGATTCCTGAGGAATCATTTTCATGGGTATTCAACTATTCAATGGCCATCCATTTAAGCCAAATTCTTCACAACATTGCTATTTGAGCCAGCATTGTCCTTGAAAATGTACTCTGAAGCTGAAAGACCCTCTTGATAAACTTCAATTGAGATTTGAGTTGCTTGATTTTACATTTTATTGATTTTGAGAAATAATCCTCAATCTTCATCCAAATCCACGAATGCAGCAAAGGATTGCTGTTGCCATGTCCGGCGGTTGTTTTCACTGGGCTTGTCCCCGATTGGATTAAACGGTTGTTGAGGGAAGTAGAGTGTTTGATGTATTAGAATTGTTGGTAGCTTCAGGCGTGCTGGTAGCAGAGGAAGCCATGGATCTTTACATCTTAAGCTCAAGCTCTTGATACCATGAAAGGATTTGTAGAAGTTGATCAAGAAATCAAGAAAAGTAAAATGAACAGTAGAAGAAGAAAGAAAATGAAAAAGACTGAATGCATATGTTTCTGTATTTGGATATCACTCATATGTATACAACACTGAAGTTCACCTCTGTATATATAGAAAATGTGAAAATATCTAAAAGAGGCAACAGCCAACTAACATAACTGCTGATATCAAAAACAGTTATAACAAACCCTTAACAAACTACTCTATCTCTTTTCCTTTTGAATTTCCTATTCTATCCTTATTCTCTTCTACTACTCTATTATACTTCACAGTCCATTGCATACAGGTGCACTTGTGTTCTTGTTGCAAAAATCACAATTGAAAAATCTAGTGCAGCTGTATGAAAGTGCTAGCCAATGGAAGCTTCAACTAAGAGGCATGTTAGATGCCAAAAATGAGAAAAAGCTGATAACAGGAGAATAGCATTCATCACCTTTTACTTTCTAATTTTTCTTTCCACGATTTCCAACCATTCTTGACGTTGTCCAACTGATTGTTCGGTATGCCTGTGTTAGCATCCAATAACTCAACCCATTCTTTCCAAGGAGGTTTTGACGGGTCCAAAAATTGGGAGACTTCAGGTAACATAACTGATGTATAGAATTCTTCAACTGCCTTATTGATTTGCTCTGATTGAACTAATTTCAGCATTTCAGGCCTTGTGTATCCTGGTCTTTTTCTTACAGCGAATTTGTTTCCCCTTAAAATCAGAACTTCTGATGGTGCAAGCGGCAGAATAATCCGGGAGAACTTTGTGAGAGAAAGCATTAGAATGTCTCTGGGGAGTAACCTGCGTTTTACCGCCACAGCTGTCCCAAGCATTTTTCTTATCTGGTCACAACATAATAAATTTTCTTATTATGATGCATGTGAAGCAAAGCAACAAATTCAACCAAAATCATTCATCTCAAGCAAAGCAGGAAACAAGATCACAATGCAAATAGTTAGTATTAAAAAGTTCTAGATTGGATGGTTGAACTAGTCATGGCTGAAAACAGGACATTGCTAAGAAAATAGATAGAGAATGTATATTCCAAGGTATTGTTATTGTACATAAATTCACTAGCTTACACAATATGAACATGCACATTAAAGTATTAATATAAAGTGATTGATATTTCCAGATAGGAAATAAACTCAACTAGAAGTCTAGAACAATAAGTATTATAGTTAGTTGTTTAGGGTATTGATTGAGATAATTTTCTTAAATATAATTGATTCATAAATGGTCAGATTTAATTTCAATGCATTTTTCAATATAAAATTTATTTGCAGTTATTTAATCATACATTGACATATCATTAAAAATGTTTGACTTTTAGAATACATCCTTAAAAATTACATTTATCGTAATATATGATTTGTTGTTAATGTGAAGTTTATTTACAATTTCACATAATAATGTATCAAATCAACCGTAAAAGTTTTCTAAAGAAAATGTGCATATCAGCTTGTTATTTAATATGTGCATACTCATGCACCTCATGTTTTTGTACTATGAAAATCTGAAGAAATCCAGCACTAAATCTCCAAGGATAAGAAAAATTTACATAATAGTGTAGGAAAAGATTTACCTGATGCAACATAAAGGACTCTCCCTGTATGGATATCTCGATGTAACTATATCCTAGCGATTTTTCTAGCTTGCCACAAGAACACTGAAAAACTTTTCTGAAATGGGAAGAACTTAATCTATCTGCTTCCTCAGGTTCATATAACCATTTTGCAAGAATAACTGATTGAGGATGTTGATCATGTGAACCATTTCCACTCTTATCAATAATGCCAGTGACTTCCTCATCAATATCCTCATTTTCTGACTCGGAGGCTGTTAAACTTGCACTTGTTGACAATGATTGCCTATGTGGGAACTTTTTTCTGTATTTGGACCTAGCTGTATAGTTATGGAAAGGATGCTCCCCCTATGAAGGAAACCATAGCTTGTAACTGACATCATCATGAAGGATAACAGAGTCATCCTAACTAGGTCCACAATCATCAGAGAAAGAATGTTGACCATAAAAATTCTAGCATGCTGGGTCTGTAATTTATTTATTTATTTTTGAAAAGAAATAGATAATGAAAAAGCATATTATTGATAAGAGATCACATCTTAGTTACTATTTTGAATTTTGAGTGCACTCAGATTTAGGTACAAGAACAAATGATGTGAAAGAACATGTATGAATCCTCATAAATTAACTAGTATCAGAAAAACTTTCATAAATAATGAACGGAACAATACAATAAACATGAACTAAAAGGAGTATTGATTTTACAATGAAATAAACAAAGGGCAGCAAGGAGACTAGAAGACAACACACCTCAAATTCATTAAGAATATAATTGAACTCTGATATATGGTTATCAATTTCATCATTGCTAGAATGACTTTTGATACCGATAATTTCAGCAGGAAGGAGGTAGGAATACTTCCTCAAAATGCAGTCCCCCCTCGGATCAAGACTCCTATTTCCGAGAGACCGAAACAAATAATTAGAGAGCAGCACAAAGGAGGAGTAGCGACTCAGGTTAATATTGAACATCAATGATCTTGGTTTCAAGTCTTACCGTTGCGCAGGCAAAATACTAAAAACTTTGATATCACGAGGAAGATAATAGTTAATATAATCTGCAAGCAAAAAACCATAAGGATCTTCATCCCAAGGGTTTTCTGGGATTTCCATTTTAAAGGATATCATTGTTGCCAGAGAGTGAACCTAATACAAAGCAAGAACCAATCACATCCTAGCAGCATCACACCAAGAATCCTGAGTAGAGAGCAAATGAGTAATATAAATAAAAAGCTCGAAGATCACGAATTACCCCTTTGTCAGTTCGGCTACTTCTGGCCCACGCAATCTTCTCCAGATTCCCGAAATTATTGTCATGGATGCCACCGGCCTTGTATATAGCAGTTTCCAGCTCCTTTTCAATGGCTACATTGTTCAAATCAGAGAATACTTTATCCACACTCAAGCAATTTCTATGACCATGTAGTTTTATTTTTATTGAAGATATAGAATTTGTACTAATCCTATAAAGTATTCATTTTTTTTCCCAAGTAAGTTTCATGCCCCACAAACAGCTTCAGCATTTCTACAAGCATGTTATAGGCATTCCAAAGAGCAACTATACTGAACTGGCATTCTTTTTCTTTTCTCTTCCTTTTTTTTCTCAACAAATACAGTTACATTATGATTATAGCTCAGAAGTGAAAAGAATCATACTTGATAGTGGTGAACATTCATCTCGCTGCATTTGCAGGCCTGAAATATATAAATTAAAAGGAGCATGAGAAGCAAAGGTATATGTAGACGCATAATTGTTACAAGAGTAAATTGTCAAAACAGTTACAAAATATTTTGGCGCTTATAAGATAGGAATGTGACTAACTAACTAACCTCGGTAATTGGTGCCGACATAACCAACTCTCATAACAACTTTTTTCTTCCGAAGAGGGTGCCATACGCGTGATTGGGCGGTTGAACTTAACGGTTGAGTTGAGGATGAGCGGCAATGGAAGCGTTTCACCGTTTTCGAGGCTCTTCTCAGCAGAGAGAAGAGAGGGAGTTGCAGAGACAAGGTAGCCATCTCTCACCCTACACAGTTCACGTCTCACGGAATTTTTTCCCGTAAAAAGTTTAGAACACTGACAAATTTATCCACAAATAAATAAATTATTATTTTTATCTAAGAAAGATGAATTTTTGCTAATTAAATTATTCTAAGAAAGAAAAAATTTACAATGGGCCAGTCATCAGGTTTGAAGGACCAAGATGGAAAGCAGCACAAGTTTGGTTCGAGAAGGGTTCCAAGGCCCAATTTGCATGGTGATGGAGGCAAATCAACTGGCATTAGGATGGGAAAGCAAGAAAAACATGAAATTGCGCCATTTCCATCGCGCAGAACTCCTGCACGTCGTGGAATTTCTCTACGGAAGCGTCCTCGGCCTTCCTCCTTGCAGAACTCGCCAGTTGATAAAAATGGTGGCACAACGGAAGAAACCTTAGTAGATGGAAGCATGGCAAGTGCAGTGTCAGGGGGTCCAAAGGTGGCAATTATTGAGGATCAGAGTGTGCCAGTACCGCAGGACAAACCACCTATTGAGGTTGGTGATTCTGTTTAGAGTTTATGTTCTTATTTATTCTGTCCCTATTATTTATGGATAGTTTAAATATGATTGTTTGGAATATTAGGGGTGCTTCTAATAAGTTAGCCCGGGTGCATTGTAAGGAACTTGTTAGGAAATTTAGACCTGTTTTCTTTATTGTGGTTGAAACTCACTCCCCTTTTCAGCATTTAAAATTATTTTGGGAAAGGTTGGGGTATCACTCTGTTGGTATAGTAGAGGCACAGGGGCATAAGGGAGGTATTTGGTTTCTATCCTCTATGAAGGGTGTTTGTTGTAAGTTCATTGATGCTTTTGATCAGGGTGTTACTGTTGAGGTTCACTTTGATAATTTAATTTGGAGGTGTAGTGGTATTTATGGCAGTCCTCAATTTAATAAAAGGGTTCTCCTTTGGGATTATCTTGTTGCACAATCCATGGTTTTTCAAGGACCTTGGATTGTTCTTGGTGATTTTAATGAAGTCAAATTTTCTCATGAATCTAAGGGCTGTCAATTTTCTCATCAAAGAGCAGACATGTTTGCTACTTCATTAGGGGATAGTGGTTTGTTTGATCTGAAGACTATCGGGAGGCAGTTTTCTTGGTACAGGAGGGTGAAAAATTATGTTGACGTGGCAAAAAAGCTTGATCGAGTCTGTATAAATAGTAGTTGGTTATCTATCTTTCTAGAGGCTTATGCAGAAGTTTTAAATAGGCTTCAGTCTGATCATTGCCCTATTCTGGTGTGTTGTAAAGGTCGTCCTCAGCCTAAAGGGAATCGACCTTTTCGATTTGTTGCTGCTTGGGCTACTCATCCTGGGTATAAAGATATTGTGAACCAGTCATGGTGGTCTGGTAATAGAGGAATTCATAGCAAGCTTTCAGAAGTACAGAAGAATTCACTAGAGTTTAACTCAAAGGTATTTGGTAACATTTTTGTTAAGAAATGTGAATTAGAGCAGCAGATTAATTATTTACAAAAGCGTTTGGAAGTGGTGGATAGTATTTATTTGCGTCAGAAAGAGCAACAGTTGCTTGATGATTATAATAATACTCTAGTGCAAGAAGAGCTCCTATGGTTCCAAAAGTCCAAAGAGCAGTGGGTAAGGTTCGGGGATAGGAATACAAGATTCTTTTATATTCAAACTCTTGCGCGAAGGAAGCATAATAAAATTCATGGCCTTTTTCTCAAGGATGGAGTGTGGGAAACTGATCCAGAAGTTCTGAGTCAAGAAGCAGAGTCTTTCTATAAAAGCTTATTCTGTCATTTGGATGATGTTGATTTGGGTTGCCTTGGTGATGTGCCTCTTCCTTCTCTGAATGAGGAAGCTTGCAATAATCTTACGGCACCAGTTACTATGGAGGAAGTCAAAACAGGTGTTTTTCACATGAACTCTTTTAAAGTTCTAGGTCCGGATGGGTTTCAAGCTTTCTTCTTCAAAGAATATTGGGAGATCATTGGTCTTGATGTTTGGAAGATGGTTAAGCAGGCATTCTCCGGTGTTACTCTTGATCCGAGAATGTTGGAGACTTTACTGGTTCTCATTCCAAAGGTTGAATCACCGGTATCTATGAAAGATTTCAGGCCGATTAGTCTCTGCAATGTAGTTTACAAGATCATCACGAAGGTCCTTGTTAATAGGCTTCGTCCTCATCTTGCGGAGATTGTTGGCCCGCTTCAAGGAGGATTTATTCCGGGACGAGGAACTCCTGACAACATCATTATTGCTCAAGAAGTCCTCCACTTTATGAAGAAGACTAAATCAAAGAAAGGCACACTGGCCTTTAAGATTGATCTGGAGAAAGCTTATGACAGAGTTGACTGGAGGTTTTTAGCTCATACCCTTAAGAGCTTTGGTTTTCCTATTCCTACACTTAATTTGATTATGAATTGTGTCACTGCTTCTTCCTTATCTATTCTTTGGAATGGGAGTCGTCTGAATGGCTTTACTCCTAGCCGAGGTCTTAGACAAGGAGACCATATGTCACCCTATCTTTTTGTGTTGTGTATGGAGCGACTGGCATGCTTTATTAGTCATCAGGTTGATTTGGGCTTGTGGGAGCCGGTTGCTATTTCTAGAGGGGGACCAAGAATATCCCATTTAATGTTTGCGGATGACTTGCTTCTATTCTGTAAAGCTACAAAGAGACAAGTGCAAAATGTGATGTTGGTTTTAGAGACTTTTTGCAAAGCATCTGGGATGAAGATTAATGTGGAGAAGTCTAAAGCGCTTTGCTCCAAGAATGTCTCTGCAACAAGGAAAGAGGTTTTCACTGGGGTATCCTCTATCAGATTTGTCCAGGATTTGGGCAAGTATCTTGGAGTTACCCTTAGCCATTCTAGAGTGACTCGTTCAGCTTTCAATGGTGTCCTGGATAAGATTCGGAGTAGGCTAGCAAGCTGGAAAGGGAGTTTACTCAATCGGGCTGGTAGACTCTGCTTGGTTAATTCTGTTGCCGCTACTATTCCCACGTACCAGATGCAGGTCTCTATTTTTCCCAAAGGAATCATTAGTAAATTGGAGTCTATGATGAGGAATTTTCTTTGGAAAGGACAAGTTGATGGAAGAGGATTGAATCTTGTTAGTTGGAAGGTACTGGTTACTCCAAAAAAATATGGAGGTTTGGGGATTAGAGATCCTTATTGTGTAAATATTGCTCTTCTTGGGAAGCTAGTTTGGACTTTTTTCCAGCAGCCAAACAAGCTATGGGTCCAATTATTGGATGCCAAATACCGATCATCTCTATATGACTGTTTTAGTTATCCTAAGAACAAGGACTCTCCCATTTGGAGGTGTCTTTGCAAGACTTGGAAAGTGTTGAAGGATGGGTTTGCTTGGTGTATTGGAGATTTGAACCAGAATTTTTGGTTTTCTAGCTGGAGGAGAGAAGGACGGTTATCTAATGAGATGGATTATGTCCACATTTCTTATTCGAATCTCCGGATACAGGATATTTAGTCGGTTGGTAGGTGGCATTTGGATACTCTTTATTCTCCTTTATCTCAAAATCTGAAAGATAATATTCTCTCTTACAATCCAGATGAACAAGCAGGTCCGGAAGTGGGTTGGTATTGGAGTGGGTCTGCTGCCAAAGTCTATGACTCACGCAATGGTTACTTGTGGTTGTGTAAGCAGCTGTTTGGTTGGGAGGAGAGGGAGAATTGGCTTTGGCTTTGGCGTCAGCTTGTTCCGGAAAAGCATAAGTTTTTGGCTTGGTTGTGTCTTAAGGAGGCTCTTCCTACTGCAAGTTTTCGCTTTAGAAGAGGGATGTCGTCATCGGATAGGTGTCCAAGATGTCTTTCTAGCCAGGAATCGGTTATACATTGTATTCGGGATTGTCCAAAAGCTCAGCTTGTCTGGCAAAGGTTGGATATTCCTTGTCATCCTTTGGATTTGAAGAACTGGTTCTTGTATCATAGCAGAGAGCACCCGTTCAAGTTCTTTTCGGGACTTTGGTGGATATGGCGAGCAAGGAATAACGACATCTTTAATCCCCATGAAACTTGGCCTCCGGAAAAAGTCATTTGTCTGGCATTAACTTCAGAAAAGGAGCTTAGAAATATTTTTGAATTACAACGTATGTCCCTTCCCTCTACTCTAAATGGTTTTTGGAATCCCCCATCCATTGGTACTTTTAAGATTAATTGTGATGCTAGTTATTTTGGTTCGGGTGATAGTGTTGGTTTTGCTTGTGTTATTAGAGATTGTAATGGGAGCTGGCAAAGGGGGTGTTTGGGAATGATTGAGAGTAATAGTATTCTTCAAGGAGAATTGTTTGCTATTTGGAGAGGATATCTCTTAGCTTGGGATGTGGGTCAACGAGATGTTATTTGTGAGACGGATTGTGTGGAAGCATTTAATCTTGTTACTCAAGATGGTTTTGGGTTTATTGATCCACTGGTGCTCAAAATAAGAGATATCATGCATTGGAATTGGCGTGTTGACTTTCGTTTGATTATGAGAGATGCAAACACGGTGGCAGATACTATGGCAAAGATGGCGATGAAGTTACAACTTTCGCATGTGGAGCTTCTTTCACCTTGGGAGGAGTTTAAGAGTAGTCTTAAACGGGACTGTCCCTCTATTTAAGCAGTTCCTTGTTTTGTTTCTTTTGTTTTTCTTTGTTTAATTTATTTCAGTCACCAAAAAAAATTATTCTAACTATAAAAAATTATTTACTCTCCTAATCTTAAATTTTATCATCAATTATTTTTTTTCACTACCACTCTCATCTCTAACTACTACCATCAATGCCTCCAAGATAAATGCGGATTAGATTGGATATGACCAAAATTTTGATCTGATCTGCACCAAAATTATCGGGTCGGATCGGATCCAATATCCACAATTTTTAAATTCTCTAATTCACAAATTAGATCCGATCTGATCTACACATTTGTAGAACAGATCGGATCGGATCTCGAATATATCCACAAAACATATAAATATTTTAAAAAACTTATTTTTATTAAAAAATATCAATATAATCTATTTTTTCACTCTTTTAAACATGTTTATTGTTAAAATATTATTAAACATACTTTTTTAAATAATAAAAATAAAATAATACAATATATGATAATTATTAGTTGGAATAAAACATAAAAAGAATATTTACTTATTTATTTTTGCGAATCTATGAATATGCGGATCAGACTCGGATAAAGACTACGGATATGCGGATCGGATCTGATCCATGAACAACCCTAACCACCTTCTTCTCTAATACCATCGCAAATGCAGAAATAGAGTGACAACAGTTGTGACTTGGCAGTAGCGATTCCAGTAACCTCCAACAGTTGCGGTGACAAGATTTGCGCATCATCGCCGTCCTTGCTCGAAGATCTGTGTTCACCAGCGTTGCTGATCCATCAACGAGAGCCGTGAACGTTCCCTGCCTTCTCTTCGCAAGCACGCATGAGGTCTTACATGATGGTGACACTCTTGATTCTCTTAAGCTCTGCTTTAATGACCCAATCCTTAGTCTTTGTGTTGTCTTTTACAAGAATGTTGTGGACTCTGATTGGGACTATATTCGACGACAGCCTCTGAGCCAACATTTCGACCTTGAAGCGCTACTCACAGAGCTTCGAGGCTAGAGACCGAGGGGTGCGAAGATTCGGCAATACGTTGTCATTGTGGTCTTTTTTAATTTTTAATTTTTAATTTTTATTGATTCGTTCTCTAATTCTGTATATCCATAATTTGACTTATTATTGAATTGTAGATATCTGATTGTTGAATTTGAATGCTCCACTTTTGATATTGGACTTTGAATTTGTGTTTGCAATTCTATTGGTTCTGTTGCTGTCTCTGTAATAATATGATTCTATTGAGGCATTGTTGTTTGAATTTGAAAGTGAAATTCTAAATTTGAATACTTCTCATCTTCAAAATGAATTTTTCAGCCGTGATGAGTAACTTCTCTTTTTAGTCATTCTTTCACTTTTTCTGTTTCGGCTTTCTCTCTCACTCTTCCTCCCTTGTTCGATGGTGGTGGTAAAGAGAATGATTTGGGGATGGTGATGACGGCAGTAATGATAGTGGTTAGGGATGAGAGTGGTGGTGAAAAAGAATTTGGGTGGGAGTATAGTAACATGGAGTAAAAAGAAAAGTTAGAGTTAGATTATATTACAGGATATTTTAGAGATTTTAAATAATTTTTTAGAGTTCGGATAATTTTGTTAGCAAAAACTCTTTTATGGATAAAAATGATAATTTTATTTATTCGTGGATAGATTTGTTAATATGCTAAATTTTAATGAATAAAAATAATAGTTTATTCTTTAATATTTTATTAGTTTAATTTGGATAAAAATATTTGGAATTTTGGACCACATCTCACATTCCACTCGTAAAAAAACATATGAGAAAGTATTTGGAACTAATTTTTAGTTATTCAAGATTAGTTCATTCTAAAATTTAGGTTTATAATTTGGAGTTAGAATTAAGTCTATTTTTGAAATAAAAACTAAGACTGAGAGATAGAAATTGGAAAAGAGAAATTAAATTAAATCTTTGTATTGTGTTTAATATAAAGTGTATCGAATTGAATTAAGTCTCAATATCTTATTTGATTTAATTGCTATGACGGTGGAGGGTGCCAGCCTTCAAGTGGCACCCAGAGAAATATGAAACTGCTTTCGTGGAATTGTTGGGATTTGGGGAGACCCCTGACAATCCACAATCTTAAAGGGATTTGCAAATCCTACTCCCCCGAGGTTGGTTTTATCTGTGAAACAAAAAATTAATCTCGACAAGTTGAAGGAAAACTAAGATCTTGTGGTTTCAAGGAATGGTTTATTGTGGATCCGGATGGATTATCAGGGGGTTTGGCAATGGCATGGAGGGATGGTTGCACTGTTCAGATTTTACAGCATGGTAGATTTTTCATTGCGGCATCAGTTCTGACAGCTGGTTCTAATGATCCCTATGGTGTTCTAGGTGTTTATCTCAGTTCAAATGATCAACATAGAATGGCTCAATTTGCTGAATTAACTTCAGCCACCCAACAGTTCGATGGTAAGGTTGTGTTAATGGGGGATTTTAATGCCATTTCTAATCAATTGGAGAAAGAAGGTGGGGGTGTTAAATCTCCTTCTTCTATTGAAACCTTTAATAGTTTTATTGATAATAATTCCCTGATTGATATTGGTATGGTCGGAAGACCATTCACTTGGTCAAATAGACGGAGGGGTGATGAGTTGATACAGGAAAGACTAGACCGATTCCTGGTAGGAGTTGATTGGCAGCAACTCTATCCCAATGCAACGGTTCTTAGACTGTCAGAATCAGGCTCGGATCACGCCCCTCTTCTCTTAGACTCTAATCCGAGAACTGAGATATCTAAACGCCGATTCAAATTCCAAGAAAGATGGTGTTCCAATGATGAAATAAGGCAGATTGTTAGAGAGGTTTGGCATGAACAGATTGATGGTTCAGCCATGTATATCCAAGCTCAAAAAATAAAGCGTTGTCGGCATAAGATTGTCAGATGGCAGCAAGAACACATATCTAATTCAAAGGTGGAGATTGATTTACTACAGTCGGAATTAGAGGAACTTCGTTTAGCAGGAATTCATGGAGGCGACATCATTTCAAAAATAGAGGACAAACTTGAAAAAGCATTACAAAATGAGGAATCTTATTGGAAAGATAAGTCTAGAGTCAAATGGCTCAAATCTGGTGATCAGAATACAGCTTTCTTCCATCAGAAATTTAGAAATCGAACCCAAAGAAATAGAATTTGGCAACTAACTGGCAGTGATGGTGAAGTGGCTACTTCAAATGCTGGTATTGCTTCTGTGGCTGAATCTTATTTCAAGGACATCTTTTTCTCCACTTGTCATGAGAACCCTGAACCTCTGTTTACTGATTTTGAACCTAAGGTTACAGCTCACATGAACCGTAGGCTTCAAAGACCAATGACTATGGAGGAAGTGAAACGCACAACATTTAGCATTCATCCTCAAAGTGCTCCAGGAGATGATGGTATGACAGCAAAATTTTTTCAAAGCGTCTGGAACATACTTAGTGGTGATGTGTTTCGAGCAGTTAAGAGCTTCTTTTCTGGGGGCAGAATCTTGAAGGGTTTTAACCACACTCAAATTTGTCTTATTCCCAAGATTTCTGATGCTAAAGATATGACTCAGGTAAGACCAATAAGCCTATCTTCAGTCCTTTACAAGATTATCTCCAAAGTATTTGTACATAGGCTTCAGGGTATGATGAATAGACTAATTAGCCCTACGCAGAGTGCTTTTATTAAAGGCAGATTAATCTCTGATAATATCCTAATTGCTCACGAGTGTATGCATTACTTGAAGAACAAAAAAAGGGGTCTCGAAAATGAAATGCGCTAAAATTAGATATGAGTAAGGCATATGATAGGGTGGAATGACACTTTCTTTGGTTTATATTAGAGAAGTTTGGTTTTGACTCCCGGTGGATCATGTGGATTCGAGAATTAGTGACAACTGTTTCTTATTCTGTTATTGTGGAAGGACAACCTTATGGTTTCTTCAAACCAAATAGATGTATTCGACAAGGAGATCCTCTATCCCCTATCTTTTTCTTTTCTGTGCAGAAGGTCTCTCCTTCTTGCTACACAAGGCAGACCAAAACAGACTAATTCAGAGTCTTTAGATACATAGGCGATGTCCCAAGGTCAACCACCTCCTATTTGCTGATGATTCCATCTTATTTTGTAAGGCTAATCCTGAAGCATGTTCAAATATCCTGCATTTATTGAATTCTTATGAAAGCATCAGTGGCCAGAGGGTAAATCTTAATAAATCTGCTGCATTCTTTAGCCACAACACTCCCTCCACTACTCGTACACTACTGGCTAACTCTATGAATATTAATCATATTGGGGCTCAGAATAAATACCTTGGTTTGCCTTCTACAGTCTCTAAATCGAAAAAGGCTTCTTTTAGTATG
This sequence comes from Arachis ipaensis, assembly GCF_059453495.1. NCBI lineage: Eukaryota > Viridiplantae > Streptophyta > Magnoliopsida > Fabales > Fabaceae > Arachis > Arachis ipaensis. Next base: position 15,896,646 of record NC_142437.1, on the reverse strand, counting down.
ATCAAAGAAAAGATTCGGAAAAGAATCCAAGGGTGGAAGCGCAATCTTCTTTCGTCAGGTGGTAGACACATATTGCTTAAGGCAGTGGGAGAAGCTATTCCTATTTATATATTGTCTTGCTTCAAGTTGCCTGATGGTTTAATTTCGGAAATTCACTCTCTACTTTCTTAGTTCTGGTGGGGACAAAAAGGTTCTGAAAGGCGGATGGCTTGGATTAGCTGGGACACTATGACTCGTCCACGAAAAGAAGGAGGCCTTGGATTTAAAGATCTCAGAATCCAAAATCTGGCGCTTTTAGGCAAACAGTTTTGGCGACTTGTAACACAGTCTACTTCCTTATTATCCAAAATAATAAGAGGTAAATACTTTAGCAATGGTAATGCTATAACGACAGAAATTGGAGTCTTACCTTCTTGGGGATGGAGGAGCATACTGGAAGGCCGAAAGATTGTTGAAAAAGGTCTTAATTGGGCTGTGGGTACTGGTGAGAATATCCGAACCTTTGAGGATCCTTGGCTGCCTCCTCCGTATCCTTTAATGATTTCTAACATGCCAAATAGACAGGCTATTTCTGAGTTGGTTCCAAGAGTTAAAGATCTAATTACTGAAGATAGGAATCAGAATCAGAATCTCATTCAATAATTATTTCCCCAAGACGTTGCAAACAGGATTTTGTCAGTTAAAATTCAGTAGGGTAGGGACAAATTGCAATAGGATTTGAACAAATCCAAGCAATATGATACAGCTTCAGGTTACAGAATTGGTTATTTATTTTACCATCCGCCTCTGGAGCTTTGCCCTAATTATATGCAGCAGAAAAAGCCGTGGATTGATCTATGGAAGTTGAACCTGCCTCACAAAATTAAGCTATTTATCTGGAAAGCTCTCCATGGCCGACTTCCGGTGCTTGCTCAGATTCATCACCGCATCCCATCTATATTACCAATATGCCCCTGCTGTCATGAAGCAACGGAAATAGTCACTCATTGTTTGATCGATTGCTCTAGAATTAAAAACGTATGGTCTCAGAGTTATCTTCGTGACTGTCTTCCCCCTCAGAGTTCTAACGACTTTTGGACATGGTGGACTGCATCAACAGAGATACTTAACCCGTTGAAGAATGCTGACCGTAATCCTCAATTGCTTGCCATCATTTGCTGGAACTGCTGGAAAGCTCGCAACCAGTTGATTTTTGAAGGTTTTACTTCTATGCCATCTGCCATTCTAGCAAGCTCTGTCAAGTTGCTCCGTGAAATCCAAAGAACTCCCAGTTTAGGTCGTCATCTCCATGAGGCAAGCTCTTAGTTGCATGCAATTGGATTTATCATTCTTTCTTTTTTAAGATTTTTCTTCGTTTTTCGACCACGCACCGTCGGATGAATACCTTCAGTGTAGTATTTTTGGGAAATCTCCACCTTTTATTATGCTGTCCTGCTTTTGGACATCTTTGTATTTTATTTTTTAATAATTAATGAAATATAACCTATTATCTTTGGAAAAAAAAAGAAAAAATAGAGACCAAAATATTTAAAATTATTAAAATATTCCTAAGTATAATTCAATCTTAAAATAAAATCCTAATTTCCTCCCAATATGTATTTCATCCACTCTTTTTTTTTCTTTTTGTTTGCTCAAATTGCAAATGAGCATGGTTTGAGAAACCTCCATTCAATTTCGTCACTGGCAGCACTGCGCAGGTCAGCATAGAAGACCATTCCACCAAGGAAAGCATGCCATCGTCTCTTAATCGCTTTTCAATCGCGCCGTCAGAAAACCCTGTAGGTCGTGCTTTCGGAGCCACTTCATCTCATTGCTGTGGAGGTCGCCACTGTGAGATTAGTAAGTATTGGGATGATTCTTTCTCTGTGTCTCTTTCTGTCTTATTTTGTCACACATACAGATATAAAAATGCACACCATGTCTCTCTTGAATGAATGTTGCCTCTCTTTTCTCATGATGGTGATGATGAAAAACAAATTGGTTTGTGTTTTGTGCTTTGTTATTTTTGAAAAACTGAAAAACTTCCTCCTAGCAGCAACGTCGACGACATCAACAGCAACTCCTTTCGACAGGCGGCAACGACAATGCCCCTAACTCCGCCCTTGAAAAAGCACTGTGTGGGATCTCTAGAGAGGGAAGCGCGATCTTCAGAGGAGAAAGAAAATCTAGTCAGAGCCTTACACTAATGTGTTTACTAAAAAGTGAAAACTTTTCCAATAAGAACAAATGACACATACTCACATACTTAATATTAATAATACATTATAGTATTACATATAAAACCAATTGCAAAACCTGTCCCTCTAAATAAAACTTCAACTAACAAGGCGAAGGGAAAGAAATAAATTCTAATAGTAACTCAACTTGTAACAAACTCTTTCTGTACTTCCACAGCTTCATAATAAGCATTCGCACCTGTAGCTGAAAGGGTTGGAAAGAGGGATAAGAATTGGAAAGTCCTTAGTAAGGTTGGGATAGAAGTTAAGTTCATTTTATTCTTTGTCATACAACAAACAAGCAATAGAACAGATATAACTTCAACAAACAAGGAATAGAAAAGCAATCAACCAAAAGTACACACACATTCGTAGAAATACACAACACAAAAATATGCGCAAACAAGGATGATGAATGTCTGTCCTATGCAGACCATGAGCTCATGTGTCGGTTTACACCCTGCAACCTGACATTACCTAAGAACCAATCTCAGATATGGTTTTTCATTGCATATTGTACGTGCATATGTGTCGATATGGTTAAGAATACCATCAGTACGTGACTACTAGTAATCGTCACAAAGCTAGACGCCATAATATATGCATAATGGGAACAGAAGTCAACAGTATGTGAGCATTCCCGAGTTTAACAATCAATGAGTATGTGGGTTTTTTCGAGTTTAACAATCAATCAAACCAACATTCACTTATCACATTCAGGTTTAATTGGTGCAAAATTATCAAATCCTACCTCCGTACAGAAATCACAACAACCGAAGCTCCAGAAAAGATTTCTGACCAAACAATTGAAGAAAAAAAGGTCGAAATTTGGCTATTCCATCTTCTCCTCACTTTGGCCGAACCATGCAAGTTTGGGGGAAAACTCCACCGTCGATTTTTCCCGAATAAAAGTGACATCAACGTGAAGAGGAGGAAGATACGAACACTTTAATCGCATTAGATTTTTTATTGGAGTAATGAATTTCAAGAAATCAAATGCCGAAGGTTCGTGGAGGTCATGTTTTTCTCTCTTTTCTTTCTCGGTTTCTTTCTTTCTTTTTTCTCAAAGTGGTTCAGTGATGATGATGATTAATGATAGATGATGATGATTTAAGTGGTTAAGTGATACATGGGGAGGTTGGGTGTCAAGCTTATATTAAGTGTCACGTTATAATGCTCTTGAGTCAGCAATTTAAGTTATAAATATCTTAAACGGATAATTATGTAAGCTAGATATATTAAAACACAGGTAATAATATATATAGGGATGAATATATACGAGTTACTAATATAAATGACATTAGTAACATAATGATTATAAGAATAGAAAATATATGATGAAACATTAGCAAAGCTAAGTTCGCCAAAAAGTACTGATATATTTACTCATATTGATAAATTTTGAACTCAATAATAATATTATTACACAAATCCTTATTTTAATTAAAACAAGTAAAAATAAAATATCAATATAATAATAATAATAATAATAATAATAATAATAATAATAATAATAATAATAATAATAATAATTTTTAATTATTATTATTATTATTATTATTATTATTATTATTATTATTATTATTATTATTATTATTATTATTATTATTATTATTATATTTTCTCAAAAGATCTCGTTATAATAAAAATTATATAAAAATCTTAATTAATTTAAACCCTAGTTATCATACAATCAATCTAATTATTCTTAATAAAATAAATTCTAAAAATAAAATAATAAAAATTCAAAGTTAATAAAATAAACCATAACTTATTTATATTTAGATTTTCAAAAATACGAGTCGTTACATTTGTAGAGGGATAAAACTTGGAAAACTACAAATATAATGAAGACATTTCTAGAACAAAATATTATTAAAATTTTAAACCCGTCTTCAAAAATTTTAATCTCTTATATTTCTATTTTCTAGAGATACTGAAGGAACTAAAATTTTGTGTCTCGGGACTGAAATTTTAGTTCCAGTCTCTGACCACCAAATACAATACTCAGTCTCAATTATTCCATCTCATTTCCAAGACCCCATACCAAACATAGCCTAAGAGTTTATGATATAGGATTTAGAGTTTAAGATAAATTAAATAATTTTAAAAAATGCTGGTTAAAAAATTAATTCTCTAATATTAATATAAAAAAATAATATGATATTTTTATATTATTTTTGTTATATTTTTAAATTATCTTAAAGTGAAAATTTACGTACAGTTGTCTTGCATGTGAGTCTTCATCTTATTTTAGACTTATTTGTTATTTGTATCTTTTAAGATTATTTTTGCCAGTAATATAAATTTTTGCATACTATTTTAATAATTTATCCATATTAAAATTATTTTTTTCAACTTTTTAATGATGGCAATACCAAATGAAAAACGTGTTTGAATCACATTTTTTTTTCATCAATTTTGATTTTAATACATCTTATTTTATTTTGAAAATGAAAAAAAAATCACTCTTAAAAAATATATTACAGAAATATTACTTTTAGAATGGATTAAAAAACATGTGTGTTGGAATTTAAATTTTGCCTTTTGTATTAAATAATCCAATAGTTAACAATAATTCTTCAAATGAAACTTTAATAAATGATAAATTAATTATTAATCTGTCGAATTAGAGGATATATATAAACAAACAAACAAATAACAACAAAGTCTTGTCCCACTAGGTGGGGTCGGCTACATGAATTAAACGACGCCATTGAGTTTTATTATGTATCATATCTATAGAGAGACTGGTTATATATGGATCTCGTTTGACCACCTCATAGATGGTCTTTTTAGGTCTTCCTCTGCCTTTTACCCCTTATCCATCTTCCATTTCATCCACCCTCCTGACTAGGTGCTTTATCGGTCTTCTTCTCATATGTCCAAACCACCTGAGACGCGATTCTACCATCTTTTTCACAATAGGTGCTACTCCAACTTTCTCTCTTATATCTTCGTTCCTTATTCTATCCAATCGCATATGACCATTCATCCATCTCAATATCTTCATCTCTGCCACACTTAGCTTATGTTCGTGCTCCCCTTTGACCGCTCAACACTCTGTACCATAAAGTATAGCCAGTCTGATAGCAGTGCGATAGAATTTACTTTTAAGTTTTAAAGGCACTTTTTTGTCACATATAAAACCAATGAACTCTGCCATTTTGACCAACCTGTTGGATCCTATGATTTACATCTTGTTCAATCTCTCTATTATCCTGTATGATGCACCCAAGATACTTAAAACTTTTAACTTTTTGTAAGATGTTTTCTCCAATCTTCACCTCTATATCAGAGTTTTTCCTTCGTAGACCGAACTTACATTCCATATATTTCGTCTTGCTACAGCTTATGCGCAGACCATACACTTCTAGAACTTCTCTCCATAAGTCTAACTTCTTATTTAGGTCTTTTCTTGACTCTCCCATAAAGATGATATCATCGGTAAAAAGCATGTACCATGGTACAGGCTCTTGGATATGCTCTGTGAGTACTTCCAAGACTAATGTGAAAAGTTATGGACTTAAGGATGATCCCTGCTGTAATCATATACCAATAGAAAATTCCTCTGTCATACCACCTTGAGTCTTCACACTAGTTGTAGCTCTACCATATTTGTCTTTAATTGCACGAATATATGTGATCCTTACTCTCTTCTTTTCTAAAACCTTCCATAAGACCTCCCTTGACACCCTATCATATACTTTTTTCAAATCAATAAATACCATATGTAGATCCTTTTTATTACTACAATACATCTCCATCATTCTTCTTAACATATATATCGCTTCAGTGGTGGATCTGCCTGGTATAAAACCAAATTGGTTCTTTATTACTTGTGTCTCTTGTCTCAGCCTCCGTTTTATCACCCTTTCCCATAACTTCATGGTATGGCTCATAAGCTTGATCCCTCTATAGTTTTCACAACTTTGTATATCTCCCTTATTCTTGTATATAGGTACCAAATTGCTCTTTCTCCACTCATCTGACATCTTCTTTGACCTTAAAATCTCATTACAAAGCTTGGTTAACTAATTGATGCCTTTCTCTCTAAGGCCCTTCCAAACTTCAATCGGGATATTATCGGGTCCTACTGCCTACTATTTTTCATATGCTTTAGAGCCTCTTTTAACTCGAAGTCTCGAATCCTTCGATACTAGTCGAAGTTTTGATCTTCTTCCCTCGTACATAACCGACCAAGGCTCGGAAGAGTCTCCTGTCCTTCATTAAATAACTCGTAGAAGTAGCTCTTCCACTTTTCATTGATCTTCTCCTCTTAAGCCAACACCTCTCCGTTTTTATTCTTTATGCACTTAACCTGATCCAAGTCTCTTGTTCTTCTTTCACGGCTCTTTGCGATTCTATATATACTTTTTTTTTCTTCTTTCGTGCCTAAAGACTGGTAGAGACCCTCATATGCTCTTGTTCTTACTTCACTTACAGCCACTTTTGTCTCTTTCTTAGCCGCCTTATTTTTTCTAATTATCTGCATTGCGCCACAAAAATCACTATTTAAAACACTTCCTTTTGCCTTTATCTTTTCTTGTACACTTGCATTCCACCACTAGGACTTCTTGTCTCTTGGTCCTATCCCTCTAGATTCACCAAAACTTTCTTTTGCTGTTCTTCTAATAACTTCTGCCATCTCCCTCCACATCTCCTCCGCGCTTCCATTCCCATCCCACTTTACCTCTTCTCCTACCCGTCTTAGGAATCTTCTTTGTTCCTCACCTTTCACCCGCCACCACCTCGTCCTTGGGTTTTTCGTATGATGTCTTTTCCTCAACTTTTGCTTAACACGAAAATCCATGACGAGCATCCTATATTGTGTTATTAAACTCTCCGGAATAATTTTACAATTAATGCAAAAATTTTTAGTCGACTCTCCTCAACAAGAAGAAATCGATTTGAGAGCTTGTCATGCCACTCTTATAGGTTATAAGATGTTCGTCTATCTTTTTAAAACATGTATTTGGGATGAAAAGGTCAAAGGTTGAGGAAAAGTCCAAAATAGTTGTACCCTCGGTATTGACCACCCCAAAACTATGGCCTCCGTGAATACTTCCATACCCAATCACTTCTGTTCCAACATGGCTATTTAAATCTCCTCCTAAGAAAATATTATCTCCCGAAGATATGTCTTCGACCAAACTCTCTAGATCCTCCCAAAACCTTATCTTGTGTTGCTCGTCCAAACACACTTGTGATTTATAGGCGCTAATCACATGAAAAGTACCTCCTTCCACCACAAGTTTGATAGAGATGATCCAGTCTCCCACCCTCTTGACATCCACTATTTCCTTCTTCCACTGCTTATCCACAATAATACCTACTCCATTCATATTCTTCACCTTTCCTATATACTAAAGTTTGAACCCAAAAGTATCAAACTCCCTAGCCTTCGCACCAACCCATTATGTTCCTTGTAGGCACATGATGTTTTTTCTTGTCATGGTATTCACCACCTCCATGGATTTTTCTGTTAGAGTGCCTATGTTCTATGTCCCAAATCTTAACCTTTTGTCGCTCCAACCTTTACCTTTTACTTTGTGAACTAGCTTATTTACTCTTGTTCGTTCACAAAAACGCGAGAACTCTTACTCATTTAACACTACATCCGGGCACCGATGCAGCGGCTTTTGCTCATTTGACACTGTACATGAGTCATACAGTGCGTTGTTTCTGTGCAATGACCTATAACGTCTTTGATCCATGTTATGAATATTCGACTAAGTTTTTATGTTGGCTGTCAAAGACCTAACACAACCCTTCTCCTTTATCCGAGTTTGAGACCAGCTATGTAGTGCAGGTGTAATATAGACGGAGTTTAGAGTGTATATATATATATATATATATATATATATATATATATATATATATATATATATATATTTTGTTAAACTCGCGAGTCTAAATAAACTAGTGGAGCTGACCTAGACTCAACTGGTAGTAGCAACTCGTAAACTCGTACGAGTTTATCTGTTACGAATTTTTTATAAAAAATATATATCATATATAATATATATACTTACTCAAATATAGATATTCAAACTTAACAATTTTCAACTCAAAACACATAATAAATTAAAATAGTACATTAGTACAACAATTACAACAAGTACTTTGGAACATACATTCAAATCCTTCACGATAAAACATCTAGTTCAATATAGAACACAATAGAAAAAAAATAACAATGCAATAATTATATATTCTAATAAACTAAAAATCTAAAACTGAAATCCTCTAATATCTTCATCTTTCTTGGCATCAACATCATCATCTTCACCATCTTTATTAGAAACATCATTTCTATCAGGATAATTAAATTCAAAATTCAGATATTCTGTAACAACTAACAAATAATTGTATTCAGAATAATTAAATTCAGAATTATTCCTAAATAAAAATACAGTAACAACTAACAACTATCACATAATTAATTTAAGTTTAACAATGAATTAAGTAATAACTAACAAATAAAAAATGCAGTAACAACTATCAACTATCACAGAATTAACTTAAGTTTAACAATGAATTAAATAATGAATTAACAACTATTGCAGAATTCAGTAACAAGTAACAACTATTACAAAAAACAGATCAAGTAAGAAATGGAAGTAATTAAGTTGTAGATTTTTTAAAACATACCTGAATGGAGAAGAGGTCTCAGGCAGTTGTGTTGTCACTGTTGTGCAGTCAAACAAGGGGCGGTGGTGCGCGAACAGAAGATGGAAGCACGGCGGGCAGCAGAAGAGTTGATGAACGCTGGCAATCGGCAACGTGACGAACGACAGCAGCACAGAAGAGTAGGATAAATTCTCCATTTGAAGTAAAACCAAACAGAACAGACTCAACAAAAAACGAGAGAAGGAGAAGCAGAGCAGAGTAGGGAGCGACGTGCACGTAGGTGACTGATCGACGACGAACGACAGACAGCAAACGAATAGAGGTGAGAAGTCACAACAATGAGAGAAAGAGAAAGAGAGAGAGAGAGAGAGAGAGAGAGAATGGCAAAGAGAGAGGGAGAGAAGAGTGAGTGACAAGTCAAAGCCATTAGGGTTGCCTTTTTCTTTTGATTTTGGACCCAAAAGGCGCCATTCTGGGCCAAAACAGCAGGCACCATCATCAAACTCACTAATTCGAGCTCAAACTCGCGATTTTGACCGAGTTTATACGAGTCTAGCCAAATCTAGCCAAATTTACTCATAAACAAATTTTTAACCGAGTTAACTCGATTTCACTACCTAAACTCGTAAGAGTTAACTCGCGAGGTTGACAACATATATATATATATATACACACACACAAATAAGCCGTCCAACTTTTGTTGATATTCCTAATATAAATAACAATTATTTTGGTTCTTTAATGTTTCACTCAATAATTAAATTAATTTTTTTTAGTTTAAAAATGGATCAAAATATCTTATAAATTTAGTTATTCATTCTATCTATGACACACTTAAAAACATTAATAGAAAGATGTAGTACGTAACTATCACCATAATATGTTATTTAGCAAACTAACCTAGCAGAAAAAGTATTTTAACTAATCAAATCATTAATTTCTCAACTTTAAATCATAAATCCAGTTATTTCTTTTAAGCAGAGCAAGGAATGTTTTTAAACAGAACAGAATGGCTTTGTCTTATCAAATCAGTTGTTTATTCTTTTCTATTATTCCAATGCACGTGACTCATTATCAAAAAGTGGACACTGTTCTTCGACAATTTCTTTAGAAAAAGAAGGTGGGAGAAAGATCCTTTAATTTTGTCAGCTGAAAGTATGTTATTGCTCCTAAGAGGTTTGGTGGCTTAGGAATCAGAGACTCCTAATGTGTGAACGTGGCGTTATTTGGCAAGTCGGTATGACAACCTCTTCATAATAATAACAAACTCTGGGTCAGCATGTTATTACTAAAGAAAAATGCCCCAACATTTTTAGAGTTTTGAGGATCCTAAAGGAGGGACTAATTTAGTGTATTGATGTTCCCAACATTTGCTTCTTGAGGGTCAACGGTCCTCTTGCTAATGATATTTTCTTTGTTCACATATCAAACTCTTCTTTCTCTCTAAGTGATGTTTATTTGAAGCTATAATGACCACTGATATTTAAAGAAGCTTGCTTCAATGCTTTCGGAAAAGACCAAATTAAATATCTTGAGTTTTGATTTAGATAGGCAGTTAAATGAAGAAGCTAGCTGTTCTGGAACTTTAATTCATCCAAAACTTATTCAATAAAAGATGGGTATGATTGATTGGCGAAGAAGAAGCATGACTAGAATGTTACGGACGAGTGGCTTTGGTTATAACGCCTGAATATTCCTGAAAAGATTAGATATTTTCTATAACTTTGTTTCTATAATGGAGTACTTATTTATGTCTTCTATTTTAGAAGAGAGATGTCTAAGTATGATTTTTGTCTAAAATGTAATTTGAAACTGAATAGTATTGATCATTGTCTTAAATTATTTTGGGAGATCAGAGCTTCGGATCTAAATCTAATCGGTTTCTATTAGACAACAGTTTAAGCTTCTGTAATTGGGCCTTCAATTAGCTTCAGGAGTTTGATAGATGCATTGAATCATAATAATAATGCATGGACAATTGTATTTGTATATCATGCAAGAACATAACCTTTCGGTGTAGTTAATGCAAAAAGGAATTTTTCTTTTTAGAAAAATGTTCCATGAATGCATTAGTTAATTACTCGCAATTTGGCATTTTTTTTTAGTAAAGCAAATTGGGAATTACGAATCTTGTTTGCACTGCATATATATATTGACTATAAGATTTATTTAATCAACAATTAATTAATTAGAAAAAATACTCTCGTAAAAATATAATCATATAAAAATAATATTATAAATTTTAGTTAATTTAATCATATATTTAATTAAATATATTAAACTATTTAATGATTTATAATGTTATTTTTATGTGAATATATATTATCATAAAAGATAAAAGTATCTTTAATTAAAATTCTTCACCGATTAATCAGTCTTTATTCTTAAAATTTTAATTAACCTCAATATATAGCATATCAAAAATGTTTGATAACAAAAAAAAAATCAGCCAAAAACAGCCATAATTTGTCTTATTTAACATTTATTAATTGTTGCGATAATTAATTAATATTAAATAAGACAAGTTCTAGCTATTTTTTTTTTTTAGTCTACCTAACATTACCTATAGCATATATAATGTTTTAGTTGTAGTACTTAAAAATAATGTACAAAGACTAGCTGCTAGCATATGCTGTACAGTTTCGCACACATCTTTATAATTATAAATAAATTGTAAAATTATATAACATAAATCTCACATTGCAGATACGCATTACCTTTGGAAGTAGAATATAGGCTAGTTAGCTACATTATTAGGTGCTGTCTCTGGTGGTTTTATTTTTAGTGCGGCTATAATGGCTATAAACTTTGGACCAATAAAAAAGAGACGAATGATAGGTTGATCTGCATGTGGAGAAGTTTTTGACTAAGATGAAGGGACGGTAAATGTAATAATTAAGATAGTAATTGTTTATACGAGTGTTTTATTTTTTAGGCATGACTGTGTGACCTGACCCACACCCAAAAAAGAAAACCGAGTACAATTCGATTCACAAACAACCCATTTGCACTGAACCCACGCTATAGCTGTTGCATGACTTGAACCCACGCTATAGTTGTTGCATGACTTGCATCGCCTGAAGAATTGTGCCTGCGATACAGCTGCTGTGCAAATTGATTTGTTGGGCACGGCAAGCACAGAGAGACATAGATAAGATGATTGCTCGAGTTAGGCAAGAGGCATCAATCAGAAATCAGACGGTGTTGCAATCCTCTCGTCGGCGGTGGTTTTACGGTATCCTCGGCTGGGCGTTAGCTTGAAGACAAGGAGATGGAAATTTGGTCGCAGGGTACACTGCTCTTCGATTCTTAGAATTGGAGTGAGTGGCAATGGCTTTCGTTGGCAGGAGCAAAACCTCTCCCAGTAGCGGCGGTGATTGGAAGACCTATGGCAGAACAGTCTCCTTCTTCAACCTCAACGGCGATTTGTGCAATGGAACTCAGATAAGAGAAAAATGCTGCTACACACCTTTCTTTGGTCCATAGCTGCGCCATTGGAACGTTGGCGGCATCGTTGCTGCTACCTATTGGCGGTGACTCCCACGGTTGGAGTAGATACTAATATTGGGGAAAGAATCGGTTGTGAATGATTATTTGTGCATTACTAGTAGTATCATCCTTGTTTGGTGAGGCTCCATAATTTCCAGCCTCCCGTGACGGACCACGACAACATCATCTTTCCAATGACATCTATACTATCAAATTACATCCACACTCCTCCTGTATTATCAATGTCCATAAATAGACATATAGTAAAAAAACAAAAAATTTATCATACTTTATATCATGAAGACACTTTCCTCACTTAAAGGCAACACTAACTATTTCAAACTACCATTTCACATATCAACATTGTATTGAATAGTCAAAGAATAGCCATTCTTAGATGTCAATATTTTGGAAAAGGATACTTTTCAGTTTTTTTAACAATTGATAGAATACAGTGTGATCTTTCACTTTTGATCTTATGAGTGAGACCAAAAATAAATAAGAGAGAACAATAAATAATTAGATTGAACACTGAATATCATCCAATTTTTTTCTCATTGAAGAGGATCCACTCTCCAATATCTTGACCACCAGAGACTTGGGTCATTATTGTTTATTCGCGTTTTAACGAGTATGAAGTATCAACTATCAACCACTGTTCTTAGAATTCTAGTTAAAGATTTAAAATCAATGACTTTTAGATTTTCAGTGATAATAAATATATAACTTTCATTGAATCCAATAATAATACTAATTTAAATTTTTTAATTTTTAACAAATATTCTTTGGAGAATCTTTAAGAAATTCTTGATTATTTATAATTATAAAAAATTTAAAATATTACGTATACATTAAAAATTAATTACATACTAATTTAAATTATTATATATTATATATAAATATATATATTATTCTATACATTTTTATTTATAATTTATATTTCAATACATATTTTATATAAATAACTCATTTTTAGTATACATGTTATATATTATTATCATTATTAGTTTGATGGAGTCTATATGGACAGTGATTATTATTATAGTAACCAAGATGGTTATACAATTTTAATTGCTAAAATTACAGACACGTTTTTATATTTTTGTAATATTTTTTATTTTTATTTTTTAAATATTATTAAATTTATGGTAAAAATTTATATACAATTGTCTTTATATATATAAAATTAATAGCTGAGAGTCGTTACATAATTTGATAAATTTAACTAAATTATCATCTAATAACATAATAATCACGATAGTATTTTTTTTTGTCAGATAAATTAGACAATTCCTAATCCTAACAACACTACAACACATAATACTAAAAAGTTCATATTCAATATTTGGCGCACTCGCCAAGATTTAAATCTAAATACAACATATTAAAAGACATATAATTTTATCATTTGAACTAGACCTCGATCGCCTATTAGTTAGTTAACCTCTCCTTGGGACTCGAGTGACAAGGCCATGTTTATTGACCCAAACCCAAACTCGATCGCATCTATAATCCATGGTGACCACAGTGCCAACCAAAACCACAATGGCACGAACATGTGGGTTCTCTCCTTCAATCCTCTCTGCTGCTTTCTCCCCTTTTGTTCCCACCAACTCTGGCCACGAATTCTTAGCTGCATCCACAAATTAATCATCTTTATCCTTAACATCTTTTGTAATCGATCAGTGCATGCAAACAATTTCTTAACTACCAGAGAGGCAGTTCTAAAAAACTACTAATTATATATATATATATATAAAAAAAAAAATTCCCAACGGATTTCATGAATTTTAAAGTAGTTATGCATACATGCAGCTTATCTCACAACCAAATTACAGCGATTGCACGAAAATGTTTAATTTAAATATGTATATATAATAATATATTAATATAAATTAAAATTATTAGAGATATAATTATTTATATTTTTTTTATTAATTTAAATTTTTTAAATAAATAATTTTATAATATAGTATTAAACTTTTTATAACAAAAAATTTTAAAGTTTGCTGATACTTATTATTTCCATAAAAAAAGAAATTCAACACAAGCTAAATTTTAAAAAAATTTAATCATTTTATTAATTTTTATAATTTTATTAAATTTTTAATTAAATTTTATACTTTTTTTAACTGTATCTCTATATTATTTTTAATTTTATATTTAAATTTTTTTGTGTTAAAAATATTAAAATCAATAGAATATTTTTTAAAATTTTATAGTAAAAAATCAAATTAGATTTTTAATTATGAGTACTTTTAATTTATATAAAAAAATATTTTATTAATTTTAATATTTTTTATATTAATAAAAATTTAATTATAAAATTAAAAATAATATAAAAATATAATAAAAAACATAAAAATTTATATTTATAAATTTAATAAAAAACTAATAGAATAACTAAAATTAGGCTCATTCTTAAACGCTCCTTGCTAAGTATGGAGTACTGCACACCTTGTGAATTCGTTAAATCTGAAAGAAGTTATTGTATAAAGGCACATATTAAGATATATTTATTCATGTAATTATTCTTCTTATCAACTTAAACTTAGACAAATAATTTTATGACAAAAATTATATATATACATAATAAAAAAAGAGAAAAGGAAATATATATATATATATATATATAGAGTATACCTGGACATTGCAATTCCATATTGTTCTTTCCTTTCCTTGGCCTTTTGTTTTTCTTTTGGGGTTATAAGTGAGTGGTTTCAGAATAAATTTTTTGTTATGTGATTGCAGTATATATACATAATTGGGAGTCGTAAATGGTTTCCTATTTAGATAACTACCGTAGTACCGTACCACATACTTTTTGATAATTGGATAACCATCATTTATGATAAATATGCAAAATCATCAATGAGTTTATTATTCGTAGTCTATATATTTGAAATGTATTTAAAAATAATATCTATTATTAATTAGTAAAATAAAAGGTTAGTTAAAATATTTTATATAATTAAAAAAATAAAACGAAAAAAAGTTAATTTATATTTTAATATTAATGAGTATCAAAATATTAGATATCATATTTTATTTAAATGTCACATCTTTAAGTTTAACACAATTTAGAATTAATATAGTAGTATATTTTGTATTTTATCTAGAAGCAAAATGGATGAATTGGATACGATTAAAATCTCGATTCAAATACTAAAATTATCGAATCAAATTGGATTCTATATTTGTACTTTTTAAGTTCGTATCCGATCCGATAGGATAGGATCAAATATAAGATATTGCTTGTAAAAAAAATTTAAATATTTTAAAAAAATTTTAAGATTAAAAATATGAAAAATCTTTTTTTTTTTTCACTCTTTTATATCTCTTTACTAATATATATGAATAATAATAAAAATCTCAAATAAAACAATCAAATCTAATTAACCAATATTCCAACAATAAGAACAAATAAATAATAATATAAATTCTAATATCCCAAAATTTCAAAAATACAACACAAATTATTAATAACTAAATTAAATAAAAGAAACTTAAACATAACATAATAAAATGAGATAATTGCACAGACAAATATAAGCAACTCCTGAAATTAGAGGGGAACAGAGTGTATATACATATATATTGTGGATATGCAGATTCATGGATGGAATTTATAAATACATATTTAAAATCTATAATCTAATTCTATTTATTTGTTTTGATGATTTTGTAAATTAGATTATATCCGCTTATTTCAAATCAAATGCAGAAAAATATTGCATATAAAATTTGAATTTGTACACTCTTAATTTTATCATATTATGCTTTATATTTGTGTCAATACATGTGCTTCTTGGATCTTAAGTATCGAATAATCAATTTAGATTGATTAAGTGGTTAATTTATTTGTTCATTTAAGTAAAAATAAAAAATTTAAATTTTATCTTGTATATATAACAATTTATTGATTAATAATAAACTCTTAAATAAAATTTAAACTTTACCACAGATTAATCATCTTTAACTTATCAAACGAGACGCTTTGAGAAATAAAAATAATAATAGGAAATTTATTGATGAGGGAATGTCGTTACATTGACATATTTAGTTTAGATAACTATCATATCATACCATACGTATTACAAGGCAAAACCATATTGAAATTTATCAGCTAGATGTATTAATTGTGCTTTGGCCTCATTTGCTTATTCATTTTAAGTATATCATAGCTTTCTTGAGGGAAGGTCGTACATTTGCATATATATCCATTATTTCTATCTATAAATTGCATTTATTTATAGAAATAGGACATTGAAACAGAGACATAGAAATACAAAATCATATTTGATAGAGGAGACATAGACAAAAATAATATATTCAAAGATATTAATAAGAGACACAATTTATTTTTTATTTTTTTATTATTTTTATTAATTTTTTATAATTATATTTTTTATTATTATATTTTTCATCTTATTTTTTAATAAAAAAATTAAAAATAAATTAGATTTTTATAATTTATTAACCAAACAAAATATAAAAAGACAAAATTTTACGTCTCTATTCTTTATATCTTATTATCATGTCTTACCCTATTCTATTCTAAAAAACAAACCAGTCCAAGAAACGTCTTCTCTTTTCATTCTTTCTTAAACGTTAATCATGAACGAATTGAATGTATATATACTTACAAACAAATTTTGCCCGTATCTGATTTCACATTCAATACTCTACGGTACGGTGCGGTGCGGTAAGGTCATATTAATTTGCTTTATTATGGGAAAAGAAAATGTCACAATAAGAAAGTTGGGAATTTTAAATTTTAATAGTCATTTGAATGTATAATAATTTATATCATAGGCGAGTTTTATTATTTTAATTTAAAAATAAATAAAATTTCATGTCCTTATTTTATTAATTTTTATACTTTAAAAACATTTGGTAATTGGTATATTTAGTATTTAACCCGTATTCACATTCGTATAATAGTCTATATATATTCAAATTTTGTGAATATATCAGAATTATATAAATATTTGATAATTTTAAAAATAACTGTGTTTAAAAAGATTTGTTAATAAGTGTTAAGTTTTGTGTATTTTAC
The DNA here is from genome assembly GCF_059453495.1 of Arachis ipaensis. NCBI lineage: Eukaryota > Viridiplantae > Streptophyta > Magnoliopsida > Fabales > Fabaceae > Arachis > Arachis ipaensis. The sequence continues at coordinate 15,879,249 of NC_142437.1, read as the reverse complement.
ACCTTTTAATGAGTAAGGACTGATTATAAAACCTTCTATACATGGATTGTTTTTTAGGGATAAAAAATGAGACATAATACACATACGGATTTTGTTAGGGAGTCAATGAAATAAGTATACAATATGTACAATGGATTGATTCTTTGACCCAATAAAAAAAAGTAACTATCTGCTATCGTACAGGTTCGAACATCTAGGGTAAAATACTACTAATTTATTAAATACAATACATCCATACTATCCAGAATAACTATCCGAATATCAGGGATAATAAACATCTGATATCCTATTAAATCGCTTTAAATCACTACAAGAAACGTCGTTAAAATCGACGCCTAAATTGACGGCTAAGCCGTCAATAATATTAAAATTCGACGGCAAAATAGACGGCGGAGTTGGTCGCTATAAAACTTGTCAATTTTTCAAAATGCTAATAAAATCGACGGCTTGCCTAGCCGTCGATAATAATTTAAAAATATCGACAGCAAGGCCATCGATATTATGAGTTTGATAATTTTATATTCTTACTAAAATCGACAACAAGGGCGTCGATATTATTATATAAAATCGACGCCTCTACTGTCGATATTTGATACAAATAAAATCGACGACACCTTTATCTAAAATCGACAACTTTGCTGTCGATATTGGATCCAATAAAATCGACGCAGTTGCCGTCGATTTTATTATTCATATACCGACAAATTCTATGTCTGTATTTGGGTTTGTTTGTCTATTTTAAAATTAAAAAGCGACAACTATTCCGTCGATTTTAATAGATATGTTTTAATTATTTTTTTATTTGAAAAATAATAAACAATTAATGCAAATAAATATAAAAATAAAATTTATACAGAATATAGATAACAAGACAAATAAACTTTTAAATATAAAAATAAAATTTATACTAAATATTAGATAATAAGTTTTCAAACTTATTAAAATAATAAATAATCCTCTAACATAAAGACTCAAGACAAGATAAATAACTAAACTTAGACTTATATTCGTTTAAATTGTAATCTACTAATAATACAAAATATTCCAAGTAAAGTAATTAAATAACCTACTCATACTCGTCTAAATAATCATCCGAGTCATCAAAATCGTCAGAATCATCCTCCCTTTGAGAACTCTGTGGTTGTCCTGGTCGCTGCAGAATAGGTGGGAGTTTTCTACCTGAGGCTGGGGTTGGGACTAGGGCTGGAGCTGTGCTTTTCTGAGAGCTTGGAAAAGTAAAAGGAGGAGGTGGGAGAACACTTGATCCAGAACTACTAGGACCCATGGCCCTCACATACTCAGTCAAGCTGCTCAATTGATGACTAAAATGATCCATCTGTGAGTTACTGGTGTTGAGATCCTCACGCAAGGATTCAACTGTCTGTTGCCACTCTCTTTTCTCCTTTTGGTAGCAGTCTTCAAGCTCTCTATATTTAGCGGCATGTTGTTCAACTTCCCTATTGAGTATTATGATTCGTTCTCTAAGATCTAAAACATCAGTGCTGGTGGTCGTGGTTGGCCCATCAACTCGAGGCCACACCATGGAAGAGTCCCTTACCTCACCCATACCATATACCCTACCTCTTCATTTTCCACCCACTGTCTCAATCCATATGCTTTCCTCAGAGACAGGCGGTGGATCAGTTACACCAGCCTCTATAGCAGCCTGCCGCTCTTGCTCAGCCTGAAACATACGCTCTTGAAATATATCCTACAATGAGGAGAAATGATTGATAAACTACTATAAGTATTAATAAGGCATAACAATTAGATAACAAAATAGTTACAATTAATAAAGGTAAGTTATCTTTGTCTTTCGGGAGTGTTCATCAACCCATTGAGTCCTATCCTCTTTGCGAGTATGAGTGTGCTAAAAAAACTCATCCATACGTGATGGTCTTCCAAGCGAATGATTCCATACGTGATGGTCTTCCAAGCGAATGATTCTGCATAATGAGAGAAACAATATGACACACTGTCACTGATTGAGGAAAAAATTGCATATAGTACTGTTGAGATATGATTAGTTCTGTTGTGTCTATATTTTAGTAATAAGATTTTAGTAATTAAAAAAATCATTAAAAATAATTAAAAAGCAGAATAAAAGCAAAATCAGAATAGAACAAGCTCGTTTTATTTAGAACCTCAATGGGAGACGTGACAATAAGTCAAAACTCACAATCAGTGGACTTCAAGGTCATAATCAGTGGTCAAAACTCACATTTAGTTGCAACTTAATAATCCATCAAGCTCATTTTGTTTCAATAAATCATAACACAAGCACAAATAATAGCATGTAGGGTATGGACAAGGGATTATAATTGATGAACCATGACCTTCAAAACTCAGATATTCCAATAAGAAAAATTATAAATGAAATAAATAAGGTAAACAAACCTATTAGAATTGCTGTGAGTTTTTTCTTACTTGTTTGGCCTTAAGAAAATTTCAGAACAGCAAATATCATAGTAAAGATTGTCTTTAAGTAAAAAAGAGAGTTCTATAAGCAACTTACCAAGCGTAATCTCGCTTCTGGAAAGGTGGTGCCTCCTGCAGTGTGAAGGAAAGTACCTCGAGTCGATTTCCTGGCAGCTGTATTTCTCACCTGTAATTGTCTATAGGCATCAGTGTCCCAACGTCTTATCAATTCACCAAGAACTTCTGGTGGGATCTAATATGGACGGGCACCTTTTTTGCGAATGGCATGGACATACCTCGCAAGCGCTTGGCAGCCCTAAACCTCCAAGCTTGATAGATATCATCCTCCTCCGTATCAATAATGTCAAAGCATTTCTATTTTAAAAAAAATCACATTTTACAATATCACTTAAAATAAATATTAAAATTGTTGAGACAAAAACACTGCCAAACTAACTAGTAAGTATACTACTAGTAGTATATCACATACCATAACATTCCTGCTCTCTCAAGTAAGTCCCTATCATACTTAGATTGAGTGATGTGAATATCATGACCAGATAAGATATTAAATTCTAAGCCTAAGAAGAAATTAACACTGCCTAGATCTTTTAATGCAAAAAAGACTTTATATCAGCAATGAGAGTGCAGATTGTAGAATCATTATCACATGTAATGAGAATATCATCGACATATGCTAAGATATAGATTGTAGAGTATGAATTAAACCTTATGAATAGTATAATCAGGTTTAACATTGTTTAGCATTTCAAAAGGTGACTTCATGTTCAATGTAGGAGTTGGTAATCTATTAATTAAAAATGTGGCAGTGAGGAAGGTATCTTCCCAAAATTGTTTAGGTAAATCAGCAGTAGCAAGTAAAGCAAGGCCAGTTTTAGTTATATGGCGATGTTTTCTTTAAACTACACCCTGCTGTTGGTGTGTATAAGGGCATGAAAGCCTATGACTAATGCTATGGAGATGCAAAAATTCTTTAATAGCAGTAGAAGAAAATTCTTTAGCATTATCTATTTGTATACGCTTGAGTTTACAACCAGTTTCAATATACCTTGTGTCAGCATCAACTATACTAAGATAATATTTAAATCCTGATCTAGAGGGTCCCAAAATGTCAAGAAAGACTAGCTCAAGGGGTGCAGAATATGCAGTATAATTAAACAGTTTTTTAAATCACCAAAATCTACTAAAATATTTGCCAAAATCTACTATATGCAAGCTTTAAATCACCAAAATCTACTAAAATATTTGCCAATTGGAAGCTTCTTACTGACTACAGTTTTTTATAGAGATTTTTTTGGTAGATATCATAAAGAATATTATGCACAATGATAATGTTTTCCTCTCTTTCTTTCTAATAAAGAAAACGTTAACTTGTTATTCTAAAAAAGAGAGTAACAAGAAGGCAGAATATATAGAACATAATGAGCAATGAATGCTATTCATAAGGAGCATAAGGAGATAGAATTTACCCTCCACTCAGTCCACCATATTTTTCGAGTATCATCATCTGCCTCATCAAAATTCAGCCAAGGCTTGTTGTAGTTTTCCCTAAAAACCTGAGAAATACGCTTCAATCCAGGCTTAGGTGGGTACCAACTACATCAAAAACCAAATGACACCATTTATAAAATTTAAAACTGACATGAAAGAAGCAAACATGCTCTATTTTGTGGGCTCAAAATATCTTAATATATGAAATCTATGTCCAAACTACCAAAAGCTAAAGTGTAACGAAAACCTCAAAGCATTAGATACTAACAAGTCAAAATAATACTGCACGCACTGCTACCAGTTGCCTCAAACAGTACAAATAGAGAAGCAAACAGAAAAGGTGAATGTGCAGGAACGACGATTCAAAGAAACAAATAAAAGCACACCATTTAAATATATGGATCTTGGACACAGGAAGCAAATAGTTAAGCTAGCTTTGATAACAACTAAAGGAACTAAGAAGATAGGCATATCGAATCAAAGCAAATAGTTAAGCAAATATTTTCATTAACAAATATCCAACTAAATAAATAAAAGCACACCATTTAAAGTGCACGCTTAGTTCATAAAATTTAAAGCAAATAACAAACCATTTGGCACCATCATATCTGAGCTTCGGAGCACTTGTGCTGGAGTGACCAGTGGCAGTGGATGTTCCTTGACTCTGAGCATCTTGGGTACTATTAGATGTGGTTTGTCTTTTTCCACAAGATCCTGCTCGACTGGGAGCTACAATAGCTGGATCACTCTGCACACCTTTAACATATATGCCTGTATTATCTGTCTTCTTTCCAGATGCATGCTCAGGAGTATGAAATCTATACCCATTAACCTTGAACATACCAACACTCGTGGCCCTAGTTTTTGGCCCGAATGCTAAACTCAATAAATGAGGACAAGTTATGCCATTATTGGGATTTTTTACCTGATTTTGTCAAACAAAATATAGTATTTGAAAAAACAAGATTTACTTTGACATATTTTGATACAATCAACAAAATGTAAAAACTTACATGCTCATGGAACCATGATGGAAAGTTGGATAAAGAATTATTGCTCCCATGGATCTGCTCGTATTGACTTCTAAATGTATCGACTTCAGGACAATTCAACAAGATATGTAAGTGAGCGGCTTTCATTTCCATACTAGTTAACCATCTGTCTTTGTTGGCTCCCCCAGCAATACCCGGTTGATCAGAAATAGAAAAAGGTAGGCTCAGATGAACTTACACCACCATCATCATTCCGATTCAGCCTTGTTCTCTTAGACATGACATGTGGCTCAAAGTAATAAGAACAATAACTTGATGTCTCTCTAGCTAGGTATGCTTGACAAATTGAACCCTCTACTCTAGCCCGATTCTTTACTGATCTCTTATACGTGCCTATTTCACGCTCAAATGGATACATCCACCTATACTGAGCTGGTCCACAAACACGTGCCTCATATGCCAAGTGAACTGGTGGATGCTCCATTACGTCGAAAAAGGCAGGTGGAAAAATTCTTTCTAACTTGCACAAAATAACAGGAATATTAGCTCCCATTTGTACAAGATCGCTAACCCGAAGGAGTAGATGAACAAAGGTCCCTAAAATATTGACTTATTTCGGTCAACGGTTTCCACACGTGGTCTGGCAACTCTTTGAAGGCTAACGGAAGCAAACGCTCCATGAATACATGACAATCATGAGTTTTCATCCCAAACAATTTTCCTCCCTTGACATCAACACACCTTTGTAAATTTGAAACATATCCATCTAGCATTTTCAACTCTTGTACCCATTTACAAACATTTTTTCATTGTTGGAGTGTCAAGACATAGTTGCCCTTAGGCTTTGCCCAATGACCTTCGCATACCTGCACCAAATTCAAATCTGGTCGCTTACAAAGCACAGCCATGTCTAACCTTGCCTTTTCATTGTCTTTTGTTCTTTCAGTATCCATAACGGTATTCATTATGTTATCAAAAATATTCTTCTCAATATGCATTAGATCCAAACAATGACGAACCAAATGATCTTTCCAATATGGGAGATCCCAAAATATACTCCTTTTGGTCCAATTGTGTTCCACCCTATATCCGCTCAATCTCACTTGTCCTCCTGTGTCAACTATTTTAGGATAGTGTCTAACTCTTTCCCATACCTGTTCGCCACTAAGCCTAATAGGAGGTTCTTCATCCTCCTCAACATTTTTCTTAAAACCAACTTTATTACGCCTATAAGGATGACCTTTAGGTAAATATCTCCTGTGACAGTCAAACCACGAATTCTTTCCGCCATAATCTAACCAAAAGGCCTTGGTATCCTCCATGCATACTGGACACGCTAATCTTCCCCCCGTACTCCAACCAGACAACATTCCATAAGCAGGAAAATCGTTAATTGTCCACATTAATACAGCCTTTAACTGAAAATTCCTCTTGCTACAAATGTCGTATGTTAGGACGATTTCATCCCATAACTCTTTATGTTCATCTATCAATGGTTGAAGATAAACATCAATTTTTGCTTTGGGATTTTCTTTTTCGGGTATGATGCACGTTAGGAACAAAAAAGGGTCTTTCATACACATATGAGGTGGAAGGTTATAAGGGGTAACTATAACAGGCCAACAAGAGTACGGTGTACTAAAATGAATATTAGGAGAAAACCCATCAGAACAAAGTCCAAGTCTAACATTACGCGGTTCGCTTGAAAAATGAGGATGCTTGGTATCAAAATGTTTCCATGCTTCACCATGGGAAGGATGTGTCATCACGTCGTCATTTCTGCGATTTTGGTGATGCCACAACATATGAGGGGCAGTACTCATTGATGCATACAACCTTTGTAGCCTTGGAATCAATGGCAAATAATGCATTCTTTTATATGGCACCTCTTTATTTTTTCCCTTCCTAGGCTTAAATCTCAGCTCCCCACAAAATTTACATTGTCTAAGATCTTTGTCCTCTTTGTAATATATCATACAACCATTGACACAACAATCTATCTTAACCTCCTTAAACCCAAGTTGGGAAACAATTTTCTTAGCTTCATAGTAATTAGCAGGAATTTCATTTGGAGTTGTTTGCATTTCTCTAACAAAGTTGCCCACTGGTCAAAAGATCCCTGGGATTGGTTTCCCTCAGATTTTATACTCAGCATCCTACTAGCAAGTGACAATCGTGAATGGATACAATTTTCCCACAAGGGTTTACTAACTGAATCTAAGAGGTCATAAAATCTCTTAGCATCTCGATTTGGTTCCTCCACTGTTGGTTGCATGTACATGTGAAACTCAGGTTGCAAAGCATCAACAACCATCTCATGATAACGATCAAAATTTTCTTCCCATGTAACACCACCTAATTCAGAGCTACTTTCAATATCTTCTTCTATCCTAATCTGATTCTCTGTGGGTATCTCTTCTCCATGCTCTGTCCAAACCCAATAATTAGATTTAAACCCATGAGTATATAGATCAATCTTAATGTCGATCAACTGTTTAAACATCTCACATTGACATCTGGCACATGGACACCTAACTAAACCTCCTCTGAGAAATTCATGAGTTCTAGTACACACATCCACAAATTCATTTACCCCTTTAATAAAACTGGGTTTAAGACCCCGCCTCTGATCATACGTTCTATCATACATCCAACTTCGGTTCTGGTTTTTCATTATTAATGAATTTAATTTCCTACATATGAAAGGGATAATATTCACTTTTTAATTTTTTTATTCAACGAGAACAAATAAAAATCTTATCATCAATATAATTTATACTTTCACCATGAATGGTTTACATAAACAAGCATACATAAGTAAGTATAGATAAGAATGCATAATAGTTTAACAGAGATAATAAATAAACAAAAAAGTAGAAGGTTAAACCTTGAATAGCTTTTCTGGGAGTCTTAAACTCTACCAATACTTGTGATAGTGTAAATGAATGCCACTGAAACTTTGATAATACTTGTGACTATGTCAACCCTGCCAAAAAATATATATATAGGCACATCAACACTAAAAACAATGCATAATAGTTTTCTAAAAACATGGTCAGCCGAACACTAGTATTTTCATTGGAATAAACTGGCCAAAGATTAATTTGGACGGACAATGAAACTTAGTCAGCCGAACAAAACTCTCAAATCCAAAAATATAAAAATTATACATCATATAATTAGCTACCTCATTATTATCTGATTTTTCTGAAATAGTTATCCATATTAATACTTTCTAATGTCATGTTTGAGAAGAAATGGAAGTCACGTTAAAATAAATTTTATAATTATAAAGCATTCATTTAAAAGAAAATAACAATAATTTATGAGAAAATTAAAAGTTGTTTTGATAACCATAAACGGTGTTGGGGAAGTTAATCCAAACAAATAAAGGAAGAGTCAACAACAAAATAAAAGATGGCATGAACTTGAAGCTGCAAAATGGTTCATCATCACAATTCTAACCACAATGTCATGATCATAATGATAACAATAATAGTTTTCATTCATGGCCGGCACCGGTCGAAATGGTGGCCGGAGACAGAGCTGCTAGTGCTTCCAAGAGCCACAGCCAGGCCGAGAAGCGGCGCAGTGACCGGATCAATGCATAGCTTACAAGTCTAAGGAAACTAATTCCAAAATCTGATAAGGTACAATAGCTCATTTTAATTTTAATGTGTCTCAAATACTATATAAACTATAAGATATTGCCATTTAAAACAGGGCATAGTTAGTTTCAATAATACCATGAAACATATATAAGGTATTGCCATTTTAATGTGTCTTAAAGTATGTTATCTTGATTCAAATAAAATTAAATCTAGAGATGGATATGAAGAGGTAGATAGGGTGAATCTAATGTGGGAAGATGTAATATAAGTGAAATTGTGTCAAGGTCTCCTGTCAAATAATCTCTCTTACCTTGTGAATGCATGGTGTTGGCTTATATGGGCACATAATAGAAAGCATGTCAGAAATAACAAATTAACAAACAGATTTAAAAAAAAAAAGAAATAGTAAAGAAAAGAAAAAATGAAATACCAAAAAAGTAGAAGGGAAAAGAATAATATTAATGAGTCTAAAGTCTAAACCAATGGAATTGGTCAACTGGTTTAAAGTAATTTAAAAGTCTTCATCAAAGAAAAAAAAATCATATCACAATATAAATCTAGATATTAATTTTGGTTTGAATAGAATCGTCTCATAAAAATTATCTGTCATTCAAACATCATAACAAAAAAAGAAGAAAAAAAAAAAGAAAGAAAATACTACATTTGCAAAATACTGCTTAAAATATTAGTGCAGTTCCTGGTCAGTTGTAGCACTATGTTCACAACAAACCTATGCAAATCAAAAACTAATTAGGCACTTTAATTTTGTTCTTACCTTTTCAACAATCGATACGATAGAGTGTATCGTTCAACTAGCTAACCCAGATGCATTGATGCAAGTGATCTCTTACCAAGAAAAAAAATGTTCTCGTTGAAATTAAAGCTGACTTTGGAATATAACCACCATTCAAGTCTTTATAATGGATGGGGTTTTACCTTTCCTTCATTATTTTCCTTCATTAATTCAGTCATGAGGAAGTTGTGAAGTTAGCATTAGCAGTATCACTTTTTGTTTTTACAAAGCAGCAGTAGCACTGTTTGTCGGTTCCCATTCCCTTTAAGTCATTAAAATATTGCTAATGTGCATATCAAAGAAACTTTGGCAAATTAAACTTTAATTCTTACAACTCAAGCAAGACACCATCAGCTAATTAAACTTGAAGACTTAAAGGGAGAGAAATCAACCTGAAAGTAGTAGCTAGCAAGAGGCTTTTATATTATGTACTTTTTTGTTTTGCCGAAAGTAGTAGTTGTAGTGTAGTGTGCTGTGTAGCAAAATAAGCTTTCGTAAGAGATTGTGTAGCATATTAGTTAATATCAAAATAATAATTATCTTGACACTTTAATTAAGCTAAGTGTTCCATAATGTAAAGCCTATGCTGATCAGACATAGAAATTAAATAAAAAATTCCATTTAGGCATTTCTCCGAACATGTGGTGTGCAGAGTTCAAAACAGTAAATTTTAATTCAATCTAAGCAGCATTCAACCCAGTAATTTTAGAAAGATACAGCCAACAACAATTTTAGTCCAGAAACACAAGTTTTAACAAACCTAAGCCTAACCAAAATTTCTAAAAACAGAATTAAAAAGCAGTGAAAATAAAGAAAAGAAAGACAGGGAACATGGGAAGGGAACCTGCATTGATGAAAGGAGGAAGAAGAACGGAGAGGCGGTGGGGCGGTGGTGATGTCGCGGTGGCACAGAAGGTCACCGCCGCTGGTGGTTGCTTGTCGGTGCTTGAAGACGCGGACAGAGGGTGACTCCACGAACAGGGGTGTCGCACGCAGGAACGAAGAAATGGAGAAATGGGGAAGAAAGAGAAAAAGGAAGAGAGAGAGGGTAAGCGATGGTGGTCGCCGGTGGTGGTGTCGGACGGCGGCGGTGGTGAAGAGAAAGCGAAGTCAACCAAAGGATACCTAGCTTGAAGAATACCTAGCTTGAATTTGGGGAAGTTTGCGTTTCTGAATTTGGAAGCGGGAGTTGACGCGAGAACATGTGTTTTTAGTGATAAAAATCGACGGCATATTTGTCGATTTTAATTAAAAAAAAACAACACATATAGCGTCTATTTTATAGATTAAATTTACATCATTCATTCCGATTTAGAAAGCAATCAAGACCGTTCAAATTTATCGACGGCAAATGTGTCGATATTTTAAATAATAAAATAGACGCCATATTCGTCGATTTTAATATAAAAAAAACAACACATATAGCGTCTATTATATAGATTAAATTTATACCATTCATGCCATTTTAGAAAGTAATCTAGACCGTTCAAATTTATCGACGGCAAAATTGTCGATATTTAAAATAATAAAATAGACGCCATATTCGTTGATTTTATTTTCGACTTCTGGTTTGCCTATAATATGACGATAATAGAGAAATAAATTAATGCATTATAAAAATATCGACGACTAGGCTGCCGATTTTAATATTTTTATTTTTAATTATTTTTTAGTAATATCGACGGCAGGCCGTCAAAAATTATCGACGGCAGAAATAGCCGTCGATTTTTGGCGTCGAAAAACACGCTTTTTCTTGTAGTGAATAAACATATGATACTTTAATTTTAATTTGAAATTAACTCCATTATATACATTATACAGAACATGTATTGATACTTCCTCTACATATAAACAACCCAATCTATTATGACTTATGTTAGATGAATCTCATAGTAGTTTTTAGTTTTTATTTTTTTATTAATTGTTTATATTAGGCCTATGAAAGGCACTATAATGGATGTGGATTAAAATGATCTCTAGCTACTAGAATACAAAGAGTTGTCTCTATCTATGCTAGAGTTAAAATTAATATATATTTTTTCTTTTTTTTATCGAAAAATAATAATTTTTTCTTCTTTTGGTCGATGATTTGTTTTTCTGTCAAGCTCTTCACAGATTTATCAAATTTTTTCTTTAATTGCAATATGTAAGATTTGAATCCGAGACCTTTAAAATAGAGGGGAAGAGATACATCATGTAAGTTAAAATTCATTGACACTTATTATGAATTTATGATGCATTGTTTGATTGTTTCTCTATCATATGAGCTATTGGTGTTTACGACCCAATCTTTAAAATTGACTCATGTTCAAAGCATTGGTTCGGATTGATTTTTACTCTGACCCAACCCATAAGTCATGATCTATAACTAAATACATATTTTATAATGAAATATATTATAAATAATGTTACATAATTAACAAAATTTATTATTTTTAATTAATATATTTAATTAATATTTTAAATTTTAAATATTAAATTAAAAAAATTTAAATTTTAAATTCTAATAAGATAAAAATAAGATGTTAGTTAAGTATTGGTTAATATTGACAAAAATATTAAATCTTTATATTTTTTAAAACGGTAATGTTAGGAATAAGAAAAAAAAGACAAAATTTGTCTTATTTAACATTCATTAATTATTGTAACAATTAATAAATATTAAATAAGATAAGTTTTGGTTGTTTTTGACTAATTCTTTTTTATTATCAAATATTTTCGTTTCCCAAAATATTATTTATACACTAAAATTAACCATCAAAATTAATTATCGTACGTATTTTATAAGTATACATATACAATTCAAATCAACTATTTGACAAATCCTTCAGGCAACAACCCAGCCACCCACCCAACCCATGCCTTTCAACGGATGAAATCCACCGGACTCATGCCTTCACTGGTGAGCTTATTCTTGTAAAATTTTTCGACTTCGAACTCTTCCTCCTCCACATCTTCCACACCAGCACCGGGAAAACCTTCAACCTCATCTCCCATTCCTACGGCACCCCATCACTATTGAATTTATCGTAATTGATGCTGTCACTACCGAAGTGCATATTTTTGTTGTCTCGCTTCTTTCGCCGTTGCATTCTAACTGTTTGATTTATGTCTTTAGTGGGATCAAACTTTTCCATTGATTTTTCATTATTTTTTGAAATTCAAGTAGAAGGTGGGAGACCTGGGGTGACTTCTTTTATAATGTTTATGTTGCTTTGTTGATTTTGTGCTTATCTCATATGTATTCTGTTATTGCTATTCTTCGATTACCTAATTCTTATGTTTGAAGTAATTCATACCCCTTCATCTTACATCATTTTGTAATGACATATTATTTTGGCTTCGTTTTGCTATTTTGGTTTTTATGCGACTGTCTACGTGGTGTTGCAATGATGAGTACGAATTATGCAGATGAACTTCACAATTCATTCAAGAAAGATGAAGTTACAAAACTATAATAAGTAATTTCTGTCGAAACATACAAATTACAACTATGGTATTTATACAAGCTATGGTTGCATTGATTACACTACTTGTTTAAAAACTTAAAATGTTTTTTCAAGAGTTTTCTTTTGCAGGGTTATTCTCTTACTTTTTTTATGATCCTTGTTCTTTCATTGGTGATGGGCGTTATTCTAAACTACACCATATTCTTGGATAATATTGTTAATCCAGCCCTAACGACAATTATTGTTGGAATCTTTAAAGAGGTTGGTTCCACGATAATTTTAAAAGGTATATGAAGTCATTATCGTGGAACCAACCCCTTTGAGGACTCCAACAATAGTTGTTCCTTTGAATGCTATAATTCTTCACTGTTATCAAAACAACATTCCTATTTCTGAACCTGGCCAACTCAAAATTCTACCCCTCCACCATTCGTGTTATAGTCCTCCCCGTCGTCGGGATTGAAAGTATCATCCAGCTATATTGCATCCAAATTTAAAGTGTGATATATAATGGCTTGAAGCTTCTAATAATTGTGGAATGGCCAAAGAGAGAGACAGGAGAAACCGAGCACCACCACTGGTAGGAGTATTTAGCACAAACTCATAAAAAGAATCACTCTCGTTAGATAATCCAGTTTCGATAACATAATCTGAATCACCCCCGCTATCGTCCTCTTCAACACTATCACAAGGCTGGCACGAAGTGAATCGGCCTTGCATCCAACGAGACTACTTGCAGACTCGAAAAGGATGACCCACAACCACCACCCACGTCACAAACTGCAATATACCACTCCATCACATGTTGTAACATTAACCTAGCATCTTCATTGAATATTATCCTCACATACTGATTAGCTTTGAGCCAAAATAACTTGTTAATAAATCCACCACTCAGAAGCACTGATAAAAATCTATATGCAACTCATCCAATCTCTTTGGAACCTATTCCCCATGTTGCTCAGTATGACAATCTTTAGAGCAGGTAAAGAATCAATGCGGAAAGTGCACAACATCATGGTTGAATTAGACCAAAAATTACTCCTTTCTCACCTTTTCTTATTATTATCCATCAATACAAAAAAGAAGGCTAAAGACAGAGAATAGAGATACGAATGAACTGTGAGTAATGGTTGAGTCAGGAAGTTTTCTTATATAGAATTCTTCTTAGTTATCTAGGGTGCAAAGACACCTACTTAATTAGACACATATTTTAGGTACTATGACTCCCATTTTTCACTCTGCATTTATCTCGGGTACTGTGACCCTAATTCTTTCTCTGACTGTATCCCGGGTATTGAGTCCCATTTTTCTCTATGCGCGTATCTCAGGTACTCAGTACCCGCTTCTCCAGCTGTATCGTATCCCGGGTGCATTTGGGATTGATGAACGGATTTTTGATGGTATAGAATTTCACAATAAATTCTCGTTGCAAGTATAGTTTCTAAACCAACAAATAATCCTCTCATGTAAAAAATTGTTTGTCACAAGTACAAACCCCAATAAAAATAACCGAAGTATTCAAACCTCGGGTTGTCTCTCAAAAGAATTGCAGGGAAGTGTTCTTGCTATTGGTTATGGATTGTATATCTTTGGGGTTTTGTATAAGAGAAATGAAAGATAAATTACAAAAGAAGTCATCTAATAACCAAGAAAGCTCTTGGCAAGGAACGAGAATTAGAAGTCCTATCCTCTTTATCATCATCAATTGTGACATCAATTGTCCATTGCTCCACTTAGTCAACCTCTAACTATGAAGGAAAGTCAAGTGGAAATAATCAATTTGAGTCCACAAGTCCTAGTCAACTCCTAAGGAAAGACTAGAGTTAGCGGAATTTAAATCAACTAGCAACTTTCAATTATCAATCAACAAAAGAGTTTGATAACTCAAGAGTCTCCAATTACTCAACCAAAGCCAAGAGGAGAAAAATCTACTCTAACATCCTTCCAAATATTTTGTCAAACACTTGGAAGGCACAAAAAAGAAGTAAAATCAAATTGCAAGAAAAAGTAGATCTACACTACCAATTGCAAGGAAATTAAGAACAATAAAGCAAATCAACAATAAAGGAAATCAAACATGAATTGCATTAAAGGAAAATAGAAGAAAAAAGAGTGCATCAATATAAAAGTAAAGAATTACAAAATTCAAATGCTAGACTAGAGAGAGAGAAGGTAGAGGAACAAGAAATTGTAAAGGAGAAGTAGATGAAAGTAAGAATTAAACCTAGATCTAAGAAATCCTAATCTACATCTAACCTAATTCTAGAGAGAAGAAAGAGCTTCTCTCTCTAGAAACTAACTAAAGCATTCCCTCCAAAATTCAATTATGACTTCCCCCCTTGACTCCTCTTGATTTCTGAATGTAATAGGCTCATAAAATGAGTTGGATTTGGGCCTGGGAAGCCAAGAAATTGCCCCCAGAATTTTCACTTTAATGAAGTCACGTGCGAGCATCGACGCGTACGCGTGGGTCACGCGTACGCGTCACTTGGCAATTTTGCTTTCTACGCGTACGCGTCATGTACGCGTATGCATCGCCATGCGACTTCACATTCCACGCGTGCGCATCTGCTGTGCGAGCGCGTCGATGAATGCATCCCAAATCCTTGATTTTCCATGATTTCTCCACTTTGCATGCTTTTCTCTTCATCCCTTTGACCCATTCCTAGCCTTTTCAACCTGAAATCACTCAACAAACACATCAAGGCATCTAGTGGAATCAAAGGTGAATTAAAATTATCAATTAAGGGTCTAAAAAGCATGTTTTCACTCTTAAGCGCAAATTAGGGAGAATATATAAAACCATGCTATTTTAGTGGATAAATGTGGGAAAAGGGTGATAAAATCCCCTAAATTCAGTATAGAATGCACCACCAAATAGTGGTGCATCAAGTCTCCCCACACTTAAACCAAGCATGTCTTCATGCTTAAATCAAGAAAGAGACAAAGGATATCATCATTTATTGAAATGCAAACTAACTAAATGCAATCTATCTATATGCAACTATCTAAATAAATGTAATTGCTTGGTCAAAATAAATCAATTTCCAAGAAAACCAATATAAGCACAAAGGCTAATGGTATTAACAACCAAGCCAAATCCACAATTGAATTGAGTGATTAAAAGATTTTACAAACTTGCAAGAAAAGTGATGATCATTGGTGGAAATATGTAATTGAGCAATCGAACCCTCACCAGATGTGTATCTGCTCTAATCGCTCAAGTGTATAGGGTTGATTCACTCAATTCTCTCCTAATCATGCTTTCCAAGATTTGTTTTTCATCTAACAATCAACAATTATTTCATGTATGCATACAAGTATCATGAGGACTTTCCATAGGTTGTAATGGGGCTAGGGTCAAGGTAAGGATGCATTTGGTCAAGTGGACTTGAAATTTGAATCTTTGATAAGCTTAAACTTCCCACCTAACCTATATAGCAACTTATAAAATTCAAAGCTAACCTAACTACCCATTCTTCACTTTTTCACATATTCATGCATTCTCTTTTTGATCACAACTCATATGCATTGATCATTATTGAGCTTCACTTTGGGGTATTTTGTCCCCTTTTTATTGCTTTTCTTTTTCTTTCTTTTTCTAATTTTTTTCTTTTGGTATATATATATATATATATATATATATATATATATATTCTTTTTATTTGTTTTTTCTCATTTTTTTCTTTTCAAATTAAAATATATACAAAAGCATCAATGCATATGGTTTTACATTTAGTTAACACATGAGTATGTACCCAATTCCCAAGATCTTCAATGAAAATACAAAACTACCCTTTTTCTCATCCAATGTCCCAAGTTTTCCCACATTTAAATGATACACACACTCACTAGCCTAAACTAATCAAAGATCCAAATAAAGGACATTTATTATTTTTCGCTTTAAGGCTTGTAATGTGCTAACATTAAGAACAAGTGGGTTAATCGTAGGCTCAAAGTTGGCTAACAATAGAAGATAATAGGTAAGGCTATTTGGGTAAGTGAGCTAAATGAAATGATGGCCTCAATCATATAAATGCATGTATACACAAAATAATGGACATAAAGAGTCAAACAAATCAAAGATCACAATCATAGAAAGAGAGTAATGCACACAAGAAGGAAAATAAGTGGTTATAAGATGTAACCACACAATTAAGGCTCAAGACTCACATGCTTGTGTTCTTAGCTCAAAAACATGTTCCACAATGTATATAATTCAAGCAAGTTGAATGTTGAATGAAAAATTTTTACTCAAATCAATTGGGATGCCCTATAGATAGAATTCTTGAAAAATTTCATTATTTTGACTAAGCTTATTAAGTATATATATGCAAAAATAAGAAAATGCGCATAAAAATCCTAAAAGACCTAAGAATGAAATGCACAAGTGTTAGGATTAGAAATTTGTCACCCAAGAACGTCGATTGGTCGGACGACCTCCCCACACTTAAAAGTTTGCACCTTCCTCGGTGCATTCAAAGATGAGCAAGGGGGTATGGCGACTTGCCGGATTGCCACCTTCAGCTGGTAGTTCAACCGGTTGCTGCGTGTTCTTTTTTCCACTTCCGTTTTAGCTTATGATGACTCATCCTAAAAATGAGGACAAGATAGTGAGAGAGTAAATGCAAAAGTAAGGAAGCATACATTGTTAGAATGAAGTAATTCACTAGAATGGAGTGAGTGACCTAACGTGTGACATTAATGAAAGTAAGTGTGTAAGTTCTAAGATGCATGCGGTCTAGAACACACACTAGCATAAAGAGAACTATGTCACAGTTACACAAAAAAGAACATGCACTTCACTCATCCTAATGTGCTTGAGATGCTCTTAACTTGTAGGTTAAAACAACCAAACAAGCAATAAAGAAGTATGAAAGCATTCAAGCCAAAAATATATGGATGCATATGATTAAGTAACACAATGCATTAAGATAAATGCACATCATCCATCAAGAAATTGCCTAATCAAATAAAAGAATTCAAATCACATGGTGGCCAAATTATGCAATTCAAAAGAATTAGAAAACTTGAAGGCAATGTCATGTACTTGGTGTTCACAAACATTAAGCATGAAAAATTCAAAACCAAGCAATGAATTGAACCTCAACAAGAGAATCCAACAATGACAATTAATAATAATGATGTTAAACTAACATCTCATTAATAATCAGCAGCAATAAACAGTAAACAGGATTAATAATCCAACACTTATGATGAAAAATAAAAGATTAAATGAAAATTAACCTAACTAAACAACTGATTATCTAAAAGGAATGGTTATAAATGGTGTTTGGTAGTGTTGGATGGTGGTTGAAGGGTGGAAAGAAAGGAGAAGAAGAAAGAAGAAGGAAAGAAATGGAAAGAAGAAAAGAAAAGAGGAGTGTTGAATAAAGGCGATCCACGCATACGCGTGGGGCGACGCGTGCGTGTGTGTGGGTGAAATGGGAGCGACGCGTATGCATGTGTCATGCGTACGCATGGATGGCTTATTCAGAGAGTGACGCGTACGCGCGAGGCACGCGTACGCGTGACTTGGCTTGCGCGAAAGGCATAAAACGCGCACAGTGCAGGCGCAACTCTATGGAATTTGGCTGGGAGGTGAAATTTTTGCATCCACGCGTACGCATGCGTGACGCGTGCGCGTGGATGGTCGAAAAAACTTTGGTTCATGCGTACGCGTGGGTTGGTGCTTTGTTTTTCAAAATTTTTCCATGTTCTTGCACCAAACCAAGCATTCCAAACCTCCAAATAGCTACCAAAACACCATAAAACCTTATTTAACATACTAAACTACCAAATAAACTCAACAAACCAATCAAAACATGAAATTAACTAATTTTACCAATATGTACAAAAGAGAAAAATGAAAGATTTTACCATGGTGGGGTGTCTCCTACCTAGCACTTTTGTTTATTGTCCTTAAGTTGGACTTATGGGGAGTTCCTCATCAAGGTGGCTTGTGCTTGAAGCTATCCTTGAACACTTACCAATGCTTGAATCTCCAATAAGCTCCATTCTTCAAAATTAACATTCCCAAGTCTTGATGAAGTTCTTCACAAACCATGAGCTCCCAAAATTGATTTTCCTTGTGCGATCTGGGATCCCACACCTTGTTTTGGCACCCGTCCTTAAATTGATCATCATTAGTCCATCCGAGTGGCAAGTAAGATGAATTCTCAATGAAGTGACCAAACATCCTCTTAGACCCAAGCGATCTAGTTCTACACCAACCCTTGCTTTTAAGCCTTGAGCATGCAACCATCATGAACTTTGGTTTGCATTGCCAACCACTAACCATCTCCCTTTTGCTCTTAAAGCCACAAAGAGCTCTAAGTTGTCCATCCGTCTCAAGCAAAGCATATTCAAATGGACTAATTAAGCTTAGAGATGAGAGATTTACCCACTTGAATGAAATAATGGATGGTGATGACTTGGGGAGAGGTGTTTTCAATGATCTTGCAAGCTCTACTCCCTTGTGTTCTTCATTGATTACCTCCACCTCTAAGAAAACTTCTTCAATTCCAATCCTTTGTTCATCAATTTCATCTAACTCTTCTCCGTCACTCAAATCATAATCGGGAGGATGAGAGAAATCTACCTCCACATTGCTTTCTATCTATTTCACCGGGAGAAGGTTCTTCAAGTTCAAAGGATTCACTACCAAGAAGGTTGGATGCATGATCTTCATCACCAAGGGAACTCAATTCTTGCTCTATCCCATCCAAGTCTTCATGTGGAGTGTGCCTTGGAGGTTGTGCACCCTCCTCCTTAACATCAAATTCAATCTTCTTGGAGGGGTTTTCTATAATTTTAGATTCCCATGGGGGTTTCGTATCTCCTAAGTCTTCCACCACTTCTTCCTCTTCTTCAATAATCATGGGTTCCTCCAATTGTTCTAACACAAAGTAACATTCCTCATTTTCCACCGGAGTTTCCAATCTCTCCTTCATACTATGCTTTTCATTTGATTCTCCACATGTGGCCATGGGAGTGCTTTGAGTGTTCAAGCATTGGGAGGCTAATCGATTTACTACCTCATCTAAGGCGGCCGTGAATTCTAGCACCTCCCTTTGCATTTCTTCTTGCCCTTGACATAGCAAAGTGAGATAATCATCCATTGGGGCTTGGGGTGGATAGGAGGGATCATTAGTTTGGAGAAAGGGTTCATGATAGGAAGATGGTTCTTCTTGGTAGGGGTATGGTGGTTTAACACTCCAATTTTTTCACTTGTTGCACAACACACTCCATGGTTGCTTGAAGCCGGTCCATTGTTTCCTTGAGGCGATCTCTTGATTCTTGTTCCAACTTGCAAGCATAAATAAGATCATATTGCTCTTGGATCGATGGACATGAATATTCTTCCATGGAAGGTTGTGGTGGAAAGTAAAATTCATCTTGCAGGTGAAAATTTGCATACATTAGGGGTGGTTCATCTTGGTAATAGTATGAAAGAGGTGGTTCTTGTAGGTGTTGAGGTGGTGGTTCTATATGTGGTTCATATGGCTCATATGGTTGTTGGTATGGTGGGTAAGGATTAGGGTCATATGAAGGTGTTTGGTAAAAAGGGGCTTGTGAGTATGGTTGAGGGTTATGTTGAGGATGCGGTTCATAGGCATGTGATGGGGCTTGTTGGTAACTACAAGGAGGTCCATCATAGCTATAGGATTGATATGCATTAGGAGTGGAATTATACCTATAAGAGACCGGAGGAGGTTGTTGCCAAGAGGGTTGTCCATAAGCTTGAGACTCCTCCCAACCTTGATTGTTCCATTCTTGATGCATATCCTCATTGAAGCTTCCATTTCCTACAACATAATTGTAACCAAGCTCATAGCCAAAAGGGTGATAATTCATGATAGCAAGAGAGAATAAGAATAAAAACTAGAAACAAATAAAGAGAACAAACTCCTACAACTACCAAAAACTAACAAAGAAGCAAAAGGCAAACATATTCACAATATTCACATATATACAATAACCAATAACAAACACACATTTGCGATTCCCCGCCAACGGCGCCATTTTGATGAACGAATCTTTGATGGTATAGAATTTCACAAGAAATTCTCGTTGCAAGTATAGTTTCTAACCCAACAAATAATCCTCTCATGCAAAAAATTGTTTGTCACAAGTACAAACCACAATAAAAATAACCGAAGTATTCAAACCTCGGGTCGTCTCTCAAAGGAATTGCAGGGAAGTGTTCTTGCTATTGGTTATGGATTGTATATCTTTGGGGTTTTGGATAAGAGACATGAAAGATAAATTGCAAAAGAAGTCAACTAATAACCAAGAAAGCTCTTGGCAAGGAACAAGAATTAGAAGTCCTATCCTCATTATCATCATCAATTGTGACATCAATTGTCTATTGCTCCACTTAGTCAACCTCTAACTATGAAGGAAAGTCAAGTGGAAATAATCAATTTGAGTCCACAAGTCCTAGTCAACTCCTAAGGAAAGACTAGAGTTAGTTGAATTCAAATCAACTAGCAACTTTCAATTATCAATCAACAAAAGAGTTTGATAACTCAAGAGTCTCCAATTACTCAACTAAAGCCAAGAGGAGAAAAATCTACTCTAACATCCTTTCAAATATTTTGTCAAACACTTGGAAGGCACAAAAAGGAAGTAAAATCAAATTGCAAGAAAAGTAGATCTACACTACCAATTGCAAGGAAATTAATAAGAACAATAAAGCAAATCAACAACAAAGAAAATCAAACATGAATTGCATTAAAGGAAAATAGAAAAAACAAGAGTGCATCAACATAAAAGTAAAGAATTACAAAATTCAAATGCTAAACTAGAGAGAGAGAAGGTAGAGGAACAAGAAATTGTAAAGGAGAAGTAGATGAAAGCAAGAATTAAACCTAGATCTAAGAAATCTTAATCTAAATCTAACCTAATTCTAGAGAGAAGAGAGAGCTTCTCTCTCTAGAAACTAACTAAAGCATTCCCTCCAAAATTCAATTATGACTTCCCCCCTTGACTCCTCTTGATTTCTGCATGTAATATGCTCAGAAAATGAGTTGGATTTGGGCCTGGGAAGCCCAGAAATCGCCCCCAGCGTTTTCACTTTAATGAAGTCACGTGCGAGCATCGACACGTACGCGTGGGTCATGCGTACGCGTCGCTTGGCAATTTTGCTTTCCACGCGTACGTGTCATGTACGCGTACGCGTCGCCATGCGACTTCACATTCCACGCATGCGCGTCTGCTGCGCATGCACGTCGATGAATGCATCCCAAATCCTTAATTTTCCATGATTTCTCCACTTTACATGCTTTTCTCTTCATCCCTTTGACCCATTCCTAGCCTTTTCAACCTGAAATCACTCAACAAATACATCAAGGCATCTAGTGGAATCAAAGGTGAATTAAAAGTATCAATTAAGGGCCTAAAAAGCATGTTTTCACTCTTAAGCGCAAATTAGGAAGAATATATAAAACCATGCCATTTTAGTGGATAAATGTGAGAAAATGGTGATAAAATCCCCTAAATTTCGTATAGAATACACCACCAAATAGTGGTGCATCAGGGATACATAAAAATCGTGGCATATCATATCCTAAGTGCTCAATCATCGGGATATGCCCATAAATGCTTTTAGGTCTCAATACCTGAGATGTGTTATGCTGTACATTTTCATAAATTGTTTGTGCTTTATGGATTTTCATAATTAATATAATTATTTAATTTAAATAAAATTTTTTTAATTTTGATAGCTAATTTTAGTGTATGAATAGTATTTTAAAAAAAAATTTATATATTAACACAAATATTTTTTAAATTTTCTTTTTTGTTTATTTTTGTTTTCTTTCATGTTTCAGTACATTCTCAGCCAAGTAATTTTTGTCTACTTAATTATGAAATAATTCAACTGAAGAATCATAGATAGACAAATTACATAACACTCGAAAAAAGTTAGCAATATAATTAGTCCTTTAACTTATTTTATAATGAAAAGAATTAGATAATATTATAGTAAAAAATAAAATTTTAATAAAAATAAAAGTATTTTGTAATTAAAAAATTATTAAAAAGATTGATCATATATAATATATTTTTTAATTAATAAAAAATTTTATTTTTTACTTAATTTTACTCTTCACTAAAGAGATATAAAAAAATTTTTCTTCACCTTCTGATTTACATCAAACAATCATAAAATTTAGGTAAATTCTCCAACACCTTTAGTTATTTTGAGGGTAAAGTACCCCATCTTAAGTGGTATTAGTTTTATATATAGTAAAAATAGATTCATTTACATTAACCTAAAGAGAAAGTATAAGGAGATAATGTTTATACTTAACCTAATTTTATTTTCACTCACATTTACCCCACAAACTCTAATCTCTCTCAACGTTGTTCGTTATGCCTCCACCCTAATCTTCTTCTTCTTCCCTCATCGCCGGCGTCGCCTCTTCCTCCCTTGAGTCGCCATCCTCCATCGCGCCCTGCCCCCGCCCTCATGTCGCCCTCCTGAAAGAAACATCCATCCAAAAAAAGAATTATCCACATCAAATCAAAGAAACATCTATTTAAAAAAAACATTCACCTAAAACAAAAAATCTTTTATTTAAAAAAATCATTCTTAAAAAAAAGAAACATTCACCTAAAATCAAAGAAACGTCCCTCTAAAAGCAAAGTAACATCCATCTAAAATAAAAGAAACATTCAATCCAACATTAAAAAAATATCCGAAAACATGAAAAGAAACATCTATTCTCGCCATTGAGGCAGACGAGCGGTTGCATTGATTCCTCAAGTGTCGCGACGTAGGGGAGGGTTCGGGACGATCGGTAGCGTTGCATGCTTCTTGGGAACACAAACCCGACTGAACGCAGGAAGAGGACCTGCTTCTTCATCCGAACGCGACGCAAGGGAGAAGAGGGCGAATGATGGTGTTGCTTGCAGAGAGAATGATCGCAGCGCAACGAAAGGGAGAAGAAGGCATGTAGCGACAGCATCGCTTGCAGGGAGAACAGGGGCGGCACGACGCATAGGAGAAGAAGGTGCAGCGGCGATGTTGAGAGCAGGGGGTGCAACGCAGGGAAGAAGAAGGTGCAACGGCGGTGTCGGTTGCAGGGAGCACAGGGGCGGCGTGACGCATGGGAGAAGAAGGTGCAGCGGTGGTGCGGCGTGTTGCTTCTTCAGATGGTTGCGGCAGCAGTGAGGTGCGTTGATGACGACGTGTAACACCCTACCATACAGAGCTTTACACTTAAGCCGTAAAACAAAGGTGGCATGGTATTACGACCTCTAAAATAAAAAATATATAATAATATTGAAAAAAATATAATATATGAGGAGCCTTGAAAAACGGATAAAGCAAAATCACAAAATAAAAAGCGCAACACTCAGAAAACGAGATTACTTGCGTGCGAAGGAAACTAAGGTTCATAAGTATAAATAAACAGAAAGTGGGAATAGAGGGCCAAAAGTAAAAAATAACAAGTTCCTAACTCAGCCTGCCAAGCTAAGGCTGGCCGGAGAATATTTACATACGTATATACATATCCCAAAACCCAAAATACATAGATGAACCCTAACTCTCCAAAAACCTCTAAGAGGAGAAAAATAAACAAGTTATTCGGAGAGAAATTTAAGTACATATATACATAACTATACATCAAAATGAAACCCAAAAATCACTCTGCTTCAGAAGTCTAGATGCCTAGCGAGGTGCCTCTCAACCTGCATCTGAAAAATAACAACATAGTATGGGGTGACAACCGGAGGTTCTCAGCATGGTAAAGGTGCCAGACAGATAAGATATAAGGTCCTGGAAATGCCAGAGACAATCCTAGAACGCCGACACTCAGATTGTAAAGCTTAAAGTACTAAATAGAAACCATAAAAGGGGTGGTCATTTAGGGAGTTCTAAGCCTAGCTTATCTTAATCTTAATATTAAGCTTTCAACCTTTCATCTAGGGAACAGAGGTTGCTACGGTTCTGCATGCATATCCGGTTTACGAAGAGGAGGATGCGAGAAAAGAGAAGAAAAGGAAGAAGGAGAAGAGAAGGAAGAGGAGTTTCTCGCCGGTGGTGGTTCGACGCAGAATGAGAAGCGCACCGCGATGTTGCCGTGGAGAAGCCTGCACCGTCACCGTGGAGGAGAGCACCGCGCCGTTGCCGTGGAGGAGCTGCTGTCGCCGTTAGCATCGTCGATTTTTGGAGCTGACAGTGGAGAAAGGAGAGAAAGGGTTCGTGCATGGGTGTTACTGGCTTGGACGCTTGGTTATTCAAGGCTTAGGGTATTCTCTTTCAAATGAACTCATAAACAAATTTGTTTTTTTTTTAAGTTATTTGATAGAAAAAATAATTGGTGGAAATATGAATAAAAGTTTCTCTCTAAAACTTTTAATTATGAACAATTTTAGGCAACCTTTTATAAATGTTATTTGTTAAATTTCTTTGACAACCTTTATAAAATGTAAAAATTTTGTTGTCTTTGCCTTACTCAAAGGCAACTCATCAAAAATGTTGTCTTTACCTATCTAAGGCAACTTTTGTTAAATGTTGCTTCGAATAAGGGTTACCTTAAGCCAAAAATGTTGTAGTGTTATCTAGAGGTATATATAGTGAAATAGATGAATTGGATATGACTAAAATCTCAATTCAAGTACTAAAATTATTAGATAAAATTGAATTTTATATTTGTACTTTTTAAGTTTGTATTCGATCCGATAGGATAAGATCAGATATCGGAGATTACTTGTAGAAAAAAAAAGAATTTTTAAATATTCTTAAAAAATTTTAAAATTAAAAAAAATAAATTTTTTTTCTTTCACTCTTTTATATCTATTTACTTCTAAAATACTATTAAACAGTATTTTTTAAATAATAAAAATAAAAATAAAACAACTAATATATATGAATAATAATAAAAATCTCAAATAAAACAATCAAATCTAATTAACCAATATTCCAACAATAAGAACAAATAAGTAATAATATAAATTCTAATATTCCAACATTCCAAAAATACAACACAAATTATTAATAACTAAATCAAATAAAAAAAACTTAAATATAACAAAATAAAATTGGAAAATTGCACAAACAAATATAAGCAACTTATTAAATTAGAGGGAACAGAGTGTATATATATGCAGATCTATGGATGGAATTTGTAAATGACGCCTGCTATACATGTAAGTTTTTTTGGTATACAAGTTTATATAAGTTGGCCTAAACCCAACAAAAATAATCCTCAGTTTAGATTGTGTGTAAACACATGCTTTCCAACTCTTGAATAGCGCAAAAATCATTATGACAAACGGTTCTTCTCTCTCAATCAAAATTGCAACACTCAAAATTCAAACAAGATCAAAATCATTGCGAAAAGTGAAGAAAGTTTCAAAGTTGAATTCAAAAAGAATTATGAGAAACCAAAATAAGAAGATGAAGAAGGAGAAGCAGTAAAAGATGAGGAGGATGAAGAGGAAGAATTTTGAATTATGCAGAACTTATCAGTACAAAAACATCAAAAATTCTTTAATAATACACATAAATATCTTCGTTTTATACCAAAATTTGCTGCAAATACACAAAAATATTTCTTTTAATACTGCATTTTTTTCTTCTTCTTTTTTTCCTTATTTATTTTTTTCTTTTAGTTGAATGAATGTAAGTTCATCCTCTTTCAAGTAATTTTGCAATATTATGTGTTTCTTTTTCTTTTTTGTTTGATTATTTTTTTGTTTTTAATTCTTGGTAAAAGAGTGAAATAAGAAGAAACTTGAGAAGGTAAAATAAGAAGACAAAGATGAATAAGAAAAAGAAGAAGATAGTGATGATGATAAAAAAAAGAAGCAGCAGCAGATAAGGAGAAGGAAGAGGAAGAGTTTTAAATTATGCATAACTTATCAGTACAAAAAACACCGAAAATTCTTAAACAATTCATATAAATATCTTAGTTTTACACCGAAATTTACTGTATATACACAAAAATATTTTCTTTAATGCTGCATTTTTTTATTTTTTTCTTATTTCTTTCTTTTTTTTAGTTGAATGAATATAAGTTCATCCCCTTCCAAGTAATTTTGTAGCATTATGTGTTTCTTCTTCTTTTTTGTTTGATTTTTTTGTTTTTATTCTTGTTAAGAGAGTAAAACAAGAAGAAACTTGATATGGTTAAACAAAAAGAAAACGATGAATAAGAAAAAAAAGGAGATGGTGATGATGATGATGATGAAAAAGAAGAAGCAGCAACAAAAGATAAGGAGGGGGGGGGGAGAAGAAGAGTTTTGAACTATGCAAAATTTATCAGTACACATACACCGAAAATTCTTAAACAATATACATAAATATCTTAGTTTTATACCGAAATTTTCTGCAAATACACAAAAATATTTTTTTTAATGCAGAACTCCTATATTACATTCAATTCAAACCATCAATGATGAACAACAATTTTTACAAACAAAAATAACATTATTCACCTACAGAATCATAAACTACTAACGAAAATATTAACTAGAATCGAACCACACCTCAGCCACTTAATTGGATTCAAAACAATAATCCACTTCACTCTGGTTTAATTAACAATCTGAATTTGAATTATTCATTATCTTCAACAACGAGATAACTGTTCAAAACTAATTTTAGAGCTTGATTTCAAAAACGTAGAGAACGAAGGAAATTGCGAAAAACGAATAGAACGTAGAGAACAAATAAAGAGAAATGCAGAGAACACAGAGATGGAAGAGAATGTAGATCGAAAACGGTGAGAAAATTTGAAAAAGGAAACGAAATCTTTTCGAAAAAGGCAGTTATATATTCACGCCTTGATTGAAAAGTTAGTTAGATAGTGACGCGTGAGGTGAATTAGGTTAAAGAGACTTGTATGGACTTGTATTAAAAAATGACTTGTATGTAGAGTATATATATTTGTTTGCGAATACATATTTAAAATCTTCGATCCAATTCTATTTATTTGCTCTGATGATCTTGCGAATCGGATCATATCCACATATTTCAGATCTAATGCGGATAAATATTGCAGATAGAATTTAAATTTGTACACTCCTAATTTTATCGTATTATATTTTATATTCGTGCCAATACATGTACTTTTTGGATTTTAAGTATAGGATAATCAATTTAGGTTGATCGAGTGATTAATTTATCTGTTTATTTAAGTAAATATAAAAAACTTAAATCTCGTTTTATATATATAATAATTTATTGGCTAATAACAAATTCGTGAATAAAATTTAAACTTGTAACAAATCAATCATCCTTGACTTATCAAACCGGACACTTTGAGAAATAAAAAAAATAATAGAAAATTTGTTGAGGGAATGTCGTCATATTGGCATATTTAGTTTAGATAACTATCATATCATACCATATGTATGTATTGCAAGGCAAAACCATATTGAAATTTATCAGCTGGATGTATTAATTGTGCTTTGGCCTTATTTGCTTATTCATTTTAAGTAGGTTATAGCTTTCTTGAGGGAAGGTCATACATTTGCATATATATCCATTATTTCTATCTACAAGAAATGTATTTTCTTTTCATTCTTTCTTAAACGTTAATGCATGAACGAATTGAATGTGATCAATAATGTATATACACTTACAAACAAATTTTGCCGGTATCTGATTTCACATTCAATACTCTACGGTACGGTGCGGTGAGGCCATACCTATATATGCTTTGATAATTTTAATTTGCTTTATTATGGGAAAAGAAAATGTCGCAATAAATTTTAAATTTTAAATTTATATCATAGGCGAGTTGGGAAATTTAAATTTTAATAGTCATTTGAATGTATAATAATTTATATCATAGGCGAGTTTTATTATTTTAATTTAAAAATAAATAAAATTTCATGTCCTTATTTTATTAATTTTTATACTTTAAAAACATTTGGTAATTGGTATATTTAGTATTCAACCCGTATTCACATTATTCGTATAATAGTCTATATATATATATATTTCAAATTTTGTGCATATATCAGAATTATATAAATATTTGATCATTTTAAAAAATAACTGTGTTTAAAAAGATTTGTTAAGAAGCGTTAAGTTTTGTGTATTTACACCTTTTAATGATTAATAAGGACTGATTATAAAACCTTCTATATACATGCATTGTTTTTTAGGGATAAAAAATGATGAGACATAATACATAGAAACAACTAACAACCCAATCTATTATGATTTATGTTAGATGAATCTCATAGTAGTTTTTTATTTTTCTTTTCTTTTATCGAAAAATAATAATTTTTTCTTCTTTTGGTCGAAGGAAAATAATCACTATTATGAATTTATGATGCATTATTTCTCTATCATATGAGCTATTGGTGTTTATGACCCAATCTTCAAAATGGACTCATGTTCAAAGCGTTGATTCGGATTGATTTTTACTCAATCTGACCGAACGCATAAGTCGATCAATAATTAAATACATATTTTATAATGTAATATATTATGAATAATGTTACATCATTAACAAAATTTATTATTTTTAATTAATATTTGATTAATATTTTAAATTTTAAGTATTAAATTATAAATTTTATTTAAATCTTAAATTCTAATAATATAAAAATAAGATGTTAGCTAAGTATTGGTTAATATTGACAAAAAATATTAAATTTTTATATTTCTCCAAAACAGTAATGCTAAAGAGAAAAAAAATAGTTAGAATTTTTTTATTTAATATTTATTAATTATTAATAATTAATAAATATTAAATAAGATAAATTTTGATTAATTTTGGCTAATTTTTTTATTATTAAATATTTTTTTAAAATATTTATATACTAAAATTAACCACCAAAATCAGTTGTCACACGTATTTTGATAAGTATATATATACAATCCAAATCAACTATTTAACAAATCCTTCGAGTAACAAGCCACCCACCCAACCCATGCCTTTCAACACATGAAATCCACCCGACTCATGCCTTCACTGCTGAGCTTATTCATAGTAAAATTTTTCGACTTTGAACTCTTCCTCCTCCACATCTTTCACACCAACACCGGAAAAACCTTCAACCTCATCTCCCGTTCCTGCACCCCATCACTATTGAATTTATTGCAATAGATGCTCTCACTACTCGAATATACATATTCTTGTTGTCTCGCTTCTTTTGCCGTTGTATTCTAACTGTTTGATTTATGTCTTTAGTAGGATCAAACTCTTCTATTGCTTTTTCATTATTTTCTGAAATTCAAGCAGAAGGTGGGAGACTGGAGGTGACTTCTTTTATAATGTTTATGTTGCTTTGTTGATTTTGTGCTTATCTCGTATGTATTCTGTTATTGATATTCTTCGATTATCTAATTCTTCTGGTTGAAGTAATTCATACCTCTGCATCTTGCATCCTTTTGTAGTGCATATTATTTTGGCTTCGTTTTGCTGATTTTGGTTTTTATGCAATTATCTATGTGGTGCTGCAATGATGAGTACAAATTACACAGATGAATTTCATAGTTCATTCAAAAAAGATGAAGTTACAAAACACTATATAAGTAATTTCTGTCAAAACATACAAATTACAATTATGATATTTGTACAAGCTATGGTTGCATTGATTACACTACTTGTTTAAAAACTTAAAATGTTTTTCAAGAGTTTTCTTTTGCAAAGTTATTCTCTTGCATTTTTTACGATCCTTGTTCTTTCATTGGTGATGGGTGTTGTTCTTAACTACACCATATTCTTGGGTAATATTGTTAATCCAGCCCTAATGAAAACTATTGTTGGAATCTTTAAAGCGGTTGGTTCCACGATAATTTTAAATGGCATATGAAGTCCTTATCGTGGAACCAACCCCTTTGAGGACTCCAACAACAGTTGTTCCTTTGAATACTGTAATTCTTTATTGCCATCAGAACAACATTCTTATTCTTGAACCTATGGCCAACTCAAAATTCTACCCCCACCATCCGTATTGTAGTCCTCCTTGTTGCTGGGGTTGAAAGGATCATCCAGCTGTATTGCATCCAAATTCAAAGTGTGATAATGGCTTGGAACTTATGATAATTGTGGAATGTGTAAGGCCCAGAACTTTTGAAAAGTCTTATTATGACCAAGTCTCAGATCATATGGTTATTTATAGCCTTAATTTCAGAAATTATTTTTATTAAAAACAATTAAGGCAAGTTTTGACTTATTGGATTTGAGATAAGTTATGATTATTATCCAATTTTATAATTATTGGATTATTTTCTATATTTAAAGTATAAAGTTGATAGTTATGAAATAATAAGGATTTTATATGGTTTGGATTGAATAAGTAATATTTTAAGTATTAATACTGCTATTTTGGAAAATGAAGAAATTAAGTATATTATTTCTAATTATTTGATTTGGACATTTTATTGAAAATAATTTGTGAAAGTGATGAACAAATAGTATTTTCTATATATAATTAGTGTTGAATTTAATTGAGTTTCAATTACTATATTACCCCTACTTTTATTTGAAATTACAAAAGTAACCCTAACCCTAATTTTGATACACCCATTCCCTGAAACCAACCTCCTTCACGCTGCGCAGCCTCCAGGCTTTCCTTCATCCTCCTTCTGCGCAGCCCTATACGAAACACACACACACACACACACACTGTTCTTTGAGAAACCAACGAAGAGAAAGAAAGGAAAGGCAGAAATCGGGAGAACGGAAGAGAGAAGGGAGGAAAGGGGCTGTCTGCCGGCGCCACTGGGTTCTGCCGCCACCGCCGAGAGCTACACGTGGGGAGCCGTTCTGCCGCCGCGCCCTGCCCAGTTGAGGCCGCCGCTGCTGTTCGCGAGGTCGCCTCCGTCACAGATCGGAACTGAGGCGAGAGAGGAAGAGTCTGACGGGAGGGCATGCGCATGAGAAGGGAGGAAGGCTTCGCGAAGAGCGTCGCGCCGCCGCCACTACCCGTGCCTTCGCCATCACCATTCCGTCTCAACCTGGCGTCGCCGTCGTGCCCTGGCGCCAGTAATGGAGGACGCCACCGTCGTCTGAGAAGAACCCGACGCGAGAGAGAGGGGGAAGCCACCCGCGACGCCGCCGGAGCTTCCATTGCCGTCAGAAGCTGCCGCCGTCCAGCCAGCTGCTGCGGTGGTCGTCGCCTGTTGTGAATGGCTGCCGGAGAAGTGGTTGTGGCTGCCGGAGCCACACCGGAGCTTCTGGCCATTTCTGCCACTTTAGACCCCGCTGCCGTCGCCGGAAAACGCCTCTGCCGCCGTCGAGATCCAATGCCGGTAAGGGTTTTAATTGGGATTTCTGTCCTTTTTGAATTCCGAGGTTACTATGGTCACTGCCTGTTGGTTTCAGTCATCGTGATTGGAATTTGTCGCCGCTGCCGCTTGGGGTGGCTGCCGGGCTGCCGCCGAGCCGGTTCGGAGACCGCCGCTGTGTCGGTTCAGCCGTTCCTCCTTCGGTTCGGTAAGCGTTTTTGATTTGAAAGTCCTTTAGTTACAATTCTGTTATCATATGCTGAGGTTGTGGCATTAATCGCTATACGATTGAGTTTCGGTTGTTGTATGTTGCGATTAGAGTTGTTGAGACTGTTGCGAAAGTGGCTTGGAACCGAGGTTTTGGCTGCCGGGATTTCGATTGTTGATCTCGGGCTGAGGCGGAAAGGATTCTGTGACGCGTTTGGATTATGGATTTGTTTTTTGAGGTAGGGGCGCTTTCCAAAAACTATGTTTTATGTATTGGAATTATTATATATGGATACTGATATGAGACAATTGGTATTTGGTGATTGTATCTGCCTTGTGTGTTATTTGATTGTCTCGAATGGTTAAGGATGCTTGTTTGGCTGAATTGTTGTGCGGCTTGTGAAATATAATGTTTTGATGTTAATTCTTTAAAGATTTGAAATCTGAGTTTGATCCGTTGAGAATTGAGTTGAATTGAGTTAATTATCTTGATAATGTGAAAAGCCGAACGCACTTTTGAAATCAGCCTGGTTTACTTTAATTGACTTGGCTTTGGACAAATGATTTGTTATTGAGCCGTTTCTTTAAAGCTTTAGAAATGAGTTAAATCGGTTGATATTGAGTTGATTTCTGAAATGGTTTCCTTGAGATATGCCACTGAGGCGACTGTTGGATTTAGCTTGCTTTTGAATTGATTTCTGGTTTTGGACTGTTGAAAAGGATTGTGAAACGGTTTAGTTGGGACCCGAACCGGGTGGCAAAGTCCAAGTTTTAGGGGAGGTGCTGCCAAAATTTCTATAAAATCCGAGTCTTTATTGAAATGTTGTTCGGAGAATGATGAGTTAAAGACTTCTACTATTTTATTTGAATTATCAAGAAAGGGATGATTCATACTTTTGAAATGAATTATTAAAGAAGGAATTGTGATTTAGTCTTGCTTCTTAAGAAAGGCATTGTATCTCTTTCAGGAGAAAGTTATTTAGATGAAACTTGTGTTTTAAAGCTAATTGAATGTGAAAAGGGTTTATGCCTTTGAATTTGCCTTGGGAGTTTCAATTAAAGAGTTTTAATGATTTTGAAAAGACCTGACTGTCTATTGACAAGTTTCATTTTTAAATGTTTTGAGAAAGGTTTTAAGTACTCTTTGAATTCTGAACTTTTGCAAGACTAAAACAATTTCGAACAGTTGAAATACTTTAGAATTTATCATGGGGGTTGAAGCTGGTTTTGCCTAGGTAAAGGAAACGGCTTTGAAAGAAGTAAATGATTACGTGACTCAGTTTGGCTTAGATCCTATTTTATTACTCAAGTCGGAAAGCCAATGTTTTAATGATTTTAAATGAATTTGGCGAAATGAGTTATGTTATTCTCCCCTAAAGACTTGGGACTCTGCTGAGAAACTTTTGTTATAAAATCCCATTGTTGGATGGGTGATTTTGAATATCTCAAAGAGGCTTTTAACTTGCCATGATTATGGAAGTTTTGGAAAGAGGATGCCGAGAGTGGCATTATTTTGAAAGGAGAATTTACCTTGAGTAAAAGTGGCTTATGAGCCTGAGATGATTTGAGAAATGAGATCTTTAAAGCCAAGGCTGAAAAGAGTTGAAACTTGATTTCAAAGTGAAATGAGTTGAGAAAATGATTTATGGCTTAAATGCCGATTTCATGAATTTGATGATTTTGAATGTGGAAGTGCTGTTTTGTTGAGAGCCGAAATGGCTGTGTATGTTTATACATATTGATTGGTTCTGGATTGAACCGTGAGCCGGAATGACTGTGTATGATATGAATATTGGCTGGTTCTGGAATGAACCGTGAGCCGGATGGCTGAGATGGATGTTGATCCATGGATGAGATTGATTGCATGTTTATGCTGAATCATTGATAAATGTGATTGTTGCACTTCCACTATCTGAGATTACGAGTTTCCCTGGGTAGTAGCAGTGGCTAGCCACCACGTGCTCCAGGTTGAGACTTGATACTCTGTTGACCCTATGTCGTAAGTGTGGCCGGGCACTGTGAAAGCCCCGGATGAGCTCGCCCCCGTAAATATTCACCAATGAGGGTGATGGATATGGATCATGATTATGATCAAGTTTATGATGAGTATAACTCGAGTTGGGGATGCGCGACAGAGGGATAGTCCAATGGTTAGCTACCAGGACTTGTCGGGTTGGCTCTATAACCGACAGATGATATCATCAGCCACTAGGGACAGGCATTCATCATATGCATCTATGTGACATTGCTTGGGTGTGCATATTGTACTTGGCTTGCCTTTGTGATTAATTGCTAATTGTCCTACTTGCAATAACTGTTTGTTTGTGCCTGCATCTTCCAAATTTGTGTTTGCATCTAGGACTCTGTTGGATTGTGGTGATTGGTTGTTGGTTGGATTGTTTGGGCCTAGGGCCGTGGTTGGAAAGAGATGAACTGATGGTTGATTTCGGTTTTGTGTTTCTGGTTTGGAAAAAAAATTATGAAAGGCTATTTTGGTTCCGCATAGATAAACCGTTTTGAAAGGCTTTTGAGTTTTTGAGAATTGAACGGTTCTTCTTTCCGAAAAGATTTCCGACTTTACTTTTATTGGAAACTGTTGTTTTTGAAAAGAGGCATAAGACGGTTATTAATCACTGATGCGGTTATCTTCACGTATCCTATTACAGTAATTCCCAAAAACCCTCTACTGAGAACCCTTTCGAGGATGATGTTCTCACCCCCCTACATTTTTCCCTTTTCAGGATATGGGCGCAGAAGTCACGAAGAGTTTATTTAGTTATTGATATGTTCTGTATTGATGTAGATTATTTATTGTACCCTCGCCTTTATCTTGATATATTCTTTGAGAGGGATAGGGATTGTATTGGTTAATGCTTGTAAATATATTTGTATATATATATATATATATATATGTATGTATATATGGATGTACTCTTTATGAGTTTTGTAAGTTGTATGGTATCTATGGATGTATGTTATCGGATGAAAGTATTTTTGGGAGCGATATTGCGGTTTAAAGTTTTAAACAGGCTCATATTTTAGTATTAAATAGTATAAAAGTTGTCGTAATGTCTGAGCTATCAGAGTTGCGCAGCCGGAAGCGTGAGCTTTGGTAGTTAGGGTGTTACATTATGGTATCAGATCAGTTCTTCCTGTAGAGCCTGAGGAATGGACTGACTATGCTTCAATTGCATACTCTGAGTGTTTATCATGTATTAGGTCTTGTCGAATGACAAGGATTAGAGCTTTATGCACATGACGATCTATTGATTTAACGCTGTTAGTCTTGCATTGCATAATTCTTGGTATTAAGTTTGGCCAGCTTAATACTAGTGGATTTTGTATATGAAAGAACTGATGGGTTATCATAGATGAAATACGAGTTTTGGGTAAAGCGAATCGCGGGTTTTGAGAACGCTAGAAACTATTTCTCGAGGCTATTCAGTTGTGTCTTGAATTTCATTCGAGTCGACTTGTTCTTTCATGTCCTAACTTGAAGTTCTTGTTTGCTACTCCTTTCGAAAAGTAATTTGATGTTTCCACTCTATTTCTCTATTCATATGCATTCTTGTTTGATCTCAATTGCATATGCTTGTTTGGAATCCTTGTTGTCTCTGTCTTTTTCTGTTTGAGTTCTTCTTGATTCACATATTCCTTGATATAGCTTTGAACTTGTCTTAATGCGCTGTGCCTTTTAACTCCGAATTCCGAGTCCATTCTTTGAGAAATTGTTGATTCAGTTTTTCTCTTACTTGACAGTGATCACAACCAATTTTGAGATTTTATGAATCGCTGTTGAGTTGATATATACTTTTCTATATATGAAACTTTGAGATTACTTATACAGTTTAACAACTATTTATTTCCAATACCCCGCCTGTATTTTTACTGGATTATGGAGCTGCATTTACCTTAAATTACAATTTGACCTTCTAGTAATTTTACTATAGTTCCACTGCACAACTTCATTTGATTATGTATTTGGGTATTTTTCAAAATTTTGGAAAGAAAGAATTTTTCACTTTTATCCCGGTTGGGTTTCGTTTGACAAACTTTACTTAATTCATTTTGATTTGAGTTTGATTTAGCATACTAATGGGTTATGCCATTGTTGTTCTTTTGAAAATGTTGGATTCATAGCTTTCTTCTTATGAACGGAATCGTTCCTTCTTAAGCTTTTCACCTCTATGAACGTCATACGTGATTCTGTTCTTAACTAACCTTTTACATCTTGTGAAAATTACCATTGATCTTGGTTTGTCCTCTCTTGTGAATCTCATCCGTATGTGAGTTAGTTTGATTCGTTTCAAATTAGTGCATTGTTTATTCTCTCATTTTCTCTACAAGAGTTTTTAGTTAAAGATTTACCTTTGAGAAATTACTAATGATTGAGTTGTCTTTTCCTATGACTTTTGTATTCTTTTGGATCAATTGAAAGCTTGTTTGATGACTCATGCCTAGTGAATCTTGTTTGAACTACTTTGATTTAAGATCCTTTCTTGTATGGCTTGACTCCTTTTCAGTACATCTTAAACTTCTTGAATGTTCTTCTGAGATAGTGATTTCAAGAACCCTTTTGGAGTCTTGTTTTGAACCTTTTAAAGAAGTTTCGAATTCTCTTTGAAGAAATATTAAACGGAATTTATTTTCTGTTGTTTGATTGAGATTAGAACCATTGTCCAATTTTGACGAAATTAATTTAAAGTTGGCATCTGCCATTTTAAATGAAGTTTTGAAAAGCTTCCTTGTTTAGTGGAAACCGGTTTGTTTGTAACGCACCACTTATTTCCTTACCAGATTGTGTGCAAATTTTTTCCTTGGAGTTTCCTTTCTAAAAGGAGTTTAACTTCTTTTTCATCCTTGCTATGAATGCTATACACGCTTGTTTGAATATGAACTTTGAGAATTTTTGAACAAGCATTTGATTTCTCTCCCGATTTTTATGAACTGCCTTTGGTTAAGTTGTGCATCTAATTACCTTTCTAAAATATTTGAAGAAATATTTTAGCCTTTAGCCAAACCCGTGTGCACCTTGTTTTTAGAACTCGACAAAATCTATTTCAACATGAACTTGCATTAAAGCAAAGCCACGATTATGCTTTTGTTACTCGCTTGAAGGATGTTGTTAATTAACCTTACTTTTAGATTTCGAAGTGGTTTTTCCGCAAGTTTCGGTTCCTTTATGAACAATGTATTTGGAAGTACTTTTAATCGTGCTTTTGAGTTCTGTGAGCTTTGTCTTGGGTTTGAAATATTCTCTTCTGTAAACCTCATGCTTCCTCGACTCAGCTCGAGTTTGTTTCAAACTGATGCGCTGGTTTTCTTCCTATTGATCCTGTTGAACTACCTTGATCTAAGGGTTATTTTTGGAGTTGTCAATTAATTTATTTCTAGCAAACTTCATTGCTTGAGCGTCTTTGTTTATCTGGGAACTGGATACATTCTCTTAAATCTATGAGCATTATCCTTGATGTTGTTCCTCCTTGCTAGAGTCTTGTATCCTTCTGAGTAGACTCGAGAATTGTTTTGATATCACGTGCGACTTGTAGACGTAATAACGCGATGCGTTAGTTCCCTAAGACGTGATATGTGTATATGGAAGGTGAAGCGGTAGGTGTGTAACGTTATGATGAGTTGTGGGTGTTTTGTCCCTTGCAAACGAACTTGCAGGTGTTAGGCTCATAATCGGCTATGAGGTTGTAAGGTGCTTGATGGAGTTAGAAAGTTGAAACTTTGAGGTTGATAAGAGATTAGTGTGCGGAAGTTAAGCACGTTGTTTTAATCCCATCATGTTTATAGCCTTCGATGCTCTGCCTTACCATCACATGTTTGAACCATGTCATCTTTGCTTTGTGAACGCCTATCTTGATTTGCACCCTATTTTGGCACCTCAAGTTTGTGAGGCATTGAGATCATATGACCTTGTGCATTGAGCCTATCTTATAATGTTTGCTTTACAATCACACTCCTGCCTTTGTACCTTTATGCATACGACCATCCAAGTATTTGAAAGCCGTATATATGTTTATATGTTGAGATATTTTGCTTCTTTCTTAAATGTATTCAAAGGTGAACTGTTATAGAATTTCTTTCGTTTTGTATCAATTTTCGAGGGCGAAAATTTTTATAAGGTGGGTAGAATGTAAGGCCCAGAACTTTTGAAAAGTCTTATTATGACCAAGTCTCAGATCATATGGTTATTTATAGCCTTAATTTCAGAAATTATTTTTATTAAAAATAATTAAGGCAAGTTTTGACTTATTGGATTTGAGATAAGTTATGATTATTATCCAATTTTATAATTATTAGATTATTTTCTATATTTAAAGTATAAAGTTGATAGTTATGAAATAATAAGGATTTTATATGGTTTGGATTGAATAAGTAATATTTTAAGTATTAATACTGCTATTTTGGAAAATGAAGAAATTAAGTATATTATTTCTAATTATTTGATTTGGACATTTTATTGAAAATAATTTGTGAAAGTGATGAACAAATAGTATTTTCTATATATAATTAGTGTTGAATTTAATTGAGTTTCAATTACTATATTACCCCTACTTTTATTTGAAATTACAAAAGTAACCCTAACCCTAATTTTGATACACCCATTCCCTGAAACCAACCTCCTTCACGCTGCGCAGCCTCCAGGCTTTCCTTCATCCTCCTTCTGCGCAGCCCTATGCGAAACACACACACACACACACACACACTGTTCTTTGAGAAACCAACGAAGAGAAAGAAAGGAAAGGCAGAAATCGGGAGAACGGAAGAGAGAAGGGAGGAAAGGGGCTGTCTGCCGGCGCCACTGGGTTCTGCCGCCACCGCCGAGAGCTACACGTGGGGAGCCGTTCTGCCACCGCGCCCTGCCCAGTTGAGGCCACCGCTGCTGTTCGCGAGGTCGCCTCCGTCACAGATCGGAACTGAGGCGAGAGAGGAAGAGTCTGACGGGAGGGCATGCGCGTGAGAAGGGAGGAAGGCTTCGCGAAGAGCGTCGCGCCGCCGCCGCTACCCGTGCCTTCGCCATCGCCATTCCGTCTCAACCTGGCGTCGCCGTCGTGCCCTGGCGCTAGTAATGGAGGACGCCACCGTCGTTTGAGAAGAACCCGACGCGAGAGAGAGGGGGAAGCCACCCGCGACGCCGCCGGAGCTTCCATTGCCGTCAGAAGCTGCCGCCGTCCAGCCAGCTGCTGCGGTGGTCGTCGCCTGTTGTGAATGGCTGCCGGAGAAGTGGTTGTGGCTGCCGGAACCACACCGGAGCTTCTGGCCGTTTCTGCCACTTTAGACCACGCTGCCGTCGCCGGAAAACGCCTCTGCCGCCGTCGAGATCCAATGCCGGTAAGGGTTTTAATTGGGATTTCTGTCCTTTTTGAATTCCGAGGTTACTATGGTCACTGCCTGTTGGTTTCAGTTATCGTGATTGGAATTTGTCGCCGCTGCCGCTTGGGGTGGCTGCCGGGCTGCCGCCGAGCCGGTTCGGAGACCGCCGCTGTGTCGGTTCAGCCGTTCCTCCTTCGGTTCGGTAAGCGTTTTTGATTTGAAAGTCCTTTAGTTACTGTTCTGTTATCATACGCTGAGGTTGTGGCATTAATCGCTATACGATTGAGTTTCGGTTGTTGTATGTTGCGATTAGAGTTGTTGAGACTGTTGCGAAAGTGGCTTGGAACCGAGGTTTTGGCTGCCGGGATTTCGATTGTTGATCTCGGGCTGAGGCGGAAAGGATTCTGTGACGCGTTTGGATTATGGATTTGTGTTTTGAGGTAGGGGCGCTTTCCAAAAACTATGTTTTATGTATTGGAATTATTACATATGAATACTGATATGAGACAATTGGTATTTGGTGATTGTATCTGCCTTGTGTGTTATTTGATTGTCTCGAATGGTTAAGGATGCTTGTTTGGCTGAATTGTTGTGCGGCTTGTGAAATATAATGTTTTGATGTTAATTCTTTAAAGATTTGAAATCTGAGTTTGATCCGTTGAGAATTGAGTTGAATTGAGTTAATTATCTTGATAATGTGAAAAGCCGAACGCACTTTTGAAATCAGCCTGGTTTACTTTAATTGACTTGGTTTTGGACAAATGATTTGTTATTGAGCCGTTTCTTTAAAGCTTTAGAAATGAGTTAAATCGGTTGATATTGAGTTGATTTTTGAAATGGTTTCCTTGAGATATGCCACTGAGGCGACTGTTGGATTTAGCTTGCTTTTGAATTGATTTCTGGTTTTGGACTGTTGAAAAGGATTGTGAAACGGTTTAGTTGGGACCCGAACCGGGTGGCAAAGTCCAAGTTTTAGGGGAGGTGCTGCCAAAATTTCTATAAAATCCGAGTCTTTATTGAAATGTTGTTCGGAGAATGATGAGTTAAAGACTTCTACTATTTTTTTTGAATTATCAAGAAAGGGATGATTCATACTTTTGAAATGAATTATTAAAGAAGGAATTGTGATTTAGTCTTGCTTCTTAAGAAAGGCATTGTATCTCTTTCAGGAGAAAGTTATTTAGATGAAACTTGTGTTTTAAAGCTAATTGAATGTGAAAAGGGTTTATGCCTTTGAATTTGCCTTGGGAGTTTCAATTAAAGAGTTTTAATGATTTTGAAAAGACCTGACTGTCTATTGACAAGTTTCATTTTTAAATGTTTTGAGAAAGGTTTTAAGTACTCTTTGAATTCTGAACTTTTGCAAGACTAAAACAATTTCGAACAGTTGAAATACTTTAGAATTTATCATGGGGGTTGAAGCTGGTTTTGCCTAGGTAAAGGAAACGGCTTTGAAAGAAGTAAATGATTACGTGACTTGGTTTGGCTTAGATCCTATTTTATTACTCAAGTCGGAAAGCCAATGTTTTAATGATTTTAAATGAATTTGGCGAAATGAGTTATGTTATTCTCCCCTAAAGACTTGGGACTCTGCCGAGAAACTTTTGTTATAAAATCCCATTGTTGGATGGGTGATTTTGAATATCTCAAAGAGGCTTTTAACTTGCCATGATTATGGAAGTTTTGGAAAGAGGATGCCGAGAGTGGCATTGTTTTGAAAGGAGAATTTACCTTGAGTAAAAGTGGCTTATGAGCCTGAGATGATTTGAGAAATGAGATCTTTAAAGCCAAGGCTGAAAAGAGTTGAAACTTGATTTCAAAGTGAAATGAGTTGAGAAAATGATTTATGGCTTAAATGCCGATTTCATGAATTTGATGATTTTGAATGTGGAAGTGCTGTTTTGTTGAGAGCCGGAATGGCTGTGTATGTTTATACATATTGATTGGTTCTGGATTGAACCGTGAGCCGGAATGGCTGTGTATGATATGAATATTGGCTGGTTCTGGAATGAACCGTGAGCCGGATGGCTGAGATGGATGTTAATCCATGGATGAGATTGATTGCATGTTTATGCTGAATCATTGATAAATGTGATTGTTGCACTTCCACTATCTGAGATTACGAGTTTCCCTGGGTAGTAGCAGTGGCTAGCCACCACGTGCTCCAGGTTGAGACTTGATACTCTGTTGACCCTATGTCGTAAGTGTGGCCGGGCACTGTGAAAGCCCCGGATGAGCTCGCCCCCGTAAATATTCACCAATGAGGGTGATGGATATGGATCATGATTATGATCAAGTTTATGATGAGTATAACTCGAGTTGGGGATGCGCGACAGAGGGATAGTCCAATGGTTAGCTACCAGGACTTGTCGGGTTGGCTCTATAACCGACAGATGATATCATCAGCCACTAGGGACAGGCATTCATCATATGCATCTATGTGACATTGCTTGGGTGTGCATATTGTACTTGGCTTGCCTTTGTGATTAATTGCTAATTGTCCTACTTGCAATAACTGTTTGTTTGTGCCTGCATCTTCCAAATTTGTGTTTGCATCTGGGACTCTGTTGGATTGTGGTGATTGGTTGTTGGTTGGATTGTTTGGGCCTAGGGCCGTGGTTGGAAAGAGATGAACTGATGGTTGATTTCGGTTTTGTGTTTCTGGTTTGGAAAAAAAAATTATGAAAGGCTATTTTGGTTCTGCATAGATAAACCGTTTTGAAAGGCTTTTGAGTTTTTGAGAATTGAACGGTTCTTCTTTCCGAAAAGATTTCCGAATTTACTTTTATTGGAAACTGTTGTTTTTGAAAAGAGGCATAAGACGGTTATTAATCACTGATGCGGTTATCTTCACGTATCCTATTACAGTAATTCCCAAAAACCCTCTACTGAGAACCCTTTCGAGGATGATGTTCTCACCCCCCTACATTTTTCCCCTTTCAGGATATGGGCGCAGAAGTCACGAAGAGTTTATTTAGTTATTGATATGTTCTGTATTGATGTAGATTATTTATTGTACCCTCGCCTTTATCTTGATATATTCTGTGAGAGGGATAGGGATTGTATTGGTTAATGCTTGTAAATATAATTGTATATATATATATATATATATATATATATATATATATATATATATGTATGTATATATGGATGTACTTTTTATGAGTTTTGTAAGTTGTATGGTATCTATGGATGTATGTTATCGGATGAAAGTATTTTTGGGAGCGATATTGCGGTTTAAAGTTTTAAACAGGCTCATATTTTAGTATTAAATAGTATAAAAGTCGTCGTAATGTCTGAGCTATCAGAGTTGCGCAGCCGGAAGCGTGAGCTTTGGTAGTTAGGGTGTTACAGAATGGCCAAAGAGAGAGGCAGGAAAAACCGAGCATCAACACTGGTAGGAGTCTCTGGTACAAACTCATCAAAAGAATCACTCTCATTAGATGATCTGGTTTCGACAACATAATCCGAATCACCCTCGCTATCGTCCTATTCAACACTATCATGAGGTTGGCGCGAAGTAAATCGGCCTTGCATCCAACGAGACTATTTGCGAACTTGAAAAGGATGACCCACAACCACCACCTACGTCACAAACTGCACCATACCACTCCATCACATGTTGCATCGTTAGCCTAGTATCTTCGTCAAATATTATCCTCACATGCTTATCAGCTTCGAGCCAGAATAACTTGTTAGTAAATAAACCACTCAAAAGCGCTGATAAAAATCTATATGCAACCCGCGCAATCTCTTTGGAACCTATTCCCCCATGTTGTTAAGTATGATAGTCTTTAGAGTATGTAGAAAATCAACACTGAAAGTGCACAATATCACAGTTGAATTAGACTCAAAAATCATTTCTTTCTCACCTTTTCTTATTATTATCCATCAGTACAAAAAAGAAGGCTAAAAATAGAGAATAAAGATACAAATGAACTGTGAGTAATGGTTGAGTCCGGAAGTTTTCTTATATAGAATTATTTTTATTTATCTAAGGTGCAAATACACCGTAATTAGATATGTATCTCAGGTACTGTGACCCCATTTTTCACTCTGCATTCATCTCGGTTACTGTGACCCTAATTCTTCCTCTGACCGTATCCCAGGTATTGAACTCTATTTTTTTTATGCGCATATCTCCGGTACTCAGTATCCGTTTCTCCAGCTGTATTTATCCCGGGCGCATTTGAGATACATCAAAATCGTGGCGTATCATCTCCTGGGTACTCAATCATCGGGATATGCTCATAAATACTTTTAGACCTAAGTATTCGAGATGTATTACGTTGTGTATTTTCATAAATTGTTTGTGCTTTATAGATTTTCATAATTAATATAATTATTTAATTTAAATAAAAATTTAATTTTAATGACTAATTTTAATGTATAAATAATACTTTTAAAAAATTTAATATATAAAATACAAATATTTTTTAATTTTTTATTTTATTTATTTTTCTTTTCCTTCATGTGTCGGTTAATTCTCAGTCAAGTAATTTTTGTCTACTTAATGATGAAGTAATTCAACT
This sequence comes from Arachis ipaensis, assembly GCF_059453495.1. NCBI lineage: Eukaryota > Viridiplantae > Streptophyta > Magnoliopsida > Fabales > Fabaceae > Arachis > Arachis ipaensis. The sequence continues at coordinate 15,835,205 of NC_142437.1, read as the reverse complement.
GAAGAATCATAGATAGACAAATTACATAACACTTGAAAAATGTTAGCAATATAATTATTCATTTAACTTATTTTATAGTGAAAAGAATTACATAATATTATAGTAAAAAATAAAATTTTAATAAAAATAAAAATTATTTTTAATTAAAAATTATCAAAAAATTTTATCATATATAATATATATTTTTTAAATAATAAAAAATTTATTTTTCACTTAATTTTACTCTTCATTAAAGGAATATAAAAAAAAAATTCACCTTCTGATTTAAACCAAAGAATCATAAAATTTAGATGAATTCTCCAACATCCTTAGTTATTTTGAGGGTAAGGTACCCAATTTTAAGTTTTATATATATATATATATATATTAAAAATAAACTCATTTATATTAATTCAAAAAGAAAGTACAGGAGGACAATGTTTATACTAATTAAACAACATAAATAACAAGTTAAAAAAGAAAGGTTTAATTAATTTTAAAAATCAGATTTTAAAAAGAATGTTTAATTAATTTTAAAAATTAGATTTTTAATAATCATAATCAAAATTTAATCTAATTCAATTTTCACTTATTCATCCCATAAATTTTAATTTCTCTCAGCGTTGTTCGTTACGCCTCCACCCTAATCTTCTTCTTCTTCCCTCATCACCGACGTCGTCTCTTCCTCCCTCGAGTCACCATCGTCCATCGCGCCACGCCCCCGCCCTTGCGTCACCCTCTTAAAAGAAACATCCATCTAAAAAAAGAAGCATCCACATCAAATTAAAAAAATATCTATTTAAAAAAAAACATCCATCTAAAATAAAATATCTTTTATTTAAAAAATATCATTCTTAAAAAAAGAAATATCCACCTAAAATCAAAGAAACGTCCCTCTAAAAGCAAAGTAACATTCACCTAAAATAAAAAAGCATTCAATCCATCATTAAAGAAACATCCAAAAACATGAAAAGAAACATTTGTTATCACCATGGGGCAGACAAGCAGCTGCATTGACTCCTCAGGTGACACGACACAGGGGAGGGTTCGGGACGATCGGCAGCGTTGTATGCTTCCCGGGAGCACAAACACAACCGAACGCAAGAAGAGGACCCACTTCTTCAATTAGACGCGATGCAGGGGAGAATAAGGCGAACGACGGTGTTGCTTGCACAAAGAATGATTGTAGCGCAACGGAGGGGAGAAGAAGGCACGCAACGACAGCGTTGCTTGTAGGGAGAATAGGAGTGGCGCAACGCATGGGAGAAGAAGGTGTGACGACGATGTCGGTTGCAGGGAGCACAGGGGTGGCATGATGCATTGAAGAAGAAGGTGCAGTGGCGGTGCGGCGTGTTGCTTCCTCAGACGGTTGCGGTGGCAGTGTGGTGCATTGATGACGACGTGACAACGAAGAGGGAGTGAAGTAGCTACAATAAAAGGAGAGAAAGGTGGAAGGTGAGAGGCTAGGGTTGTGGTGGATAAATGGGGTGGAATGTGCCTAAAGTGCAACCCATTATTCACGTTAGTTGCACTCCCATTGTTTACCTAGTAGAACTCTAACCCAAAACAATAAAACCGTTAAAAGAAAACTTTTCTCTTGCTTAATTTATCACTTAACCCAAACTAATAGCACTTAGGCAACTCCAATGGAATTTTGTTGGGTATTGTTACGAGGATTACCTGAAACATTGATTTGGGCCTAAACGTGAGATCCAGGTCCCTTTGAGTGGCACCATCTGACTTGTGATACTGAGGTGCTGCCTGTCCAAGTTCCTCATGAGGAGGTGGGGGGTCGTACCTACAAGAGACTCTGATGCTTAAGCTAGCAAGGGTTTTAAGCAGGTTTTTTGTAGAGTAGAATGTGAGTTATACCTGGGGGATGCTAACGTATTTATAGTAGGGTTTGATGACTTCCTTGGTGGCAGTAGTTCTATCTTATCCTATCTTATATCTTTTGTTGGAGCACATCCCTCTAGTCACTGTCTTCTAGAAGTAGTGACCTCGCCGCGTTGAGTACGCAGGGGTTTCGGGCTCCTTAGTTGGTATCTGACCACTTCCAAGAGGTCGGGTAAGGGATGGAGGGCCCTCCTCTAAGGTCGGCCCTTTTATCCTTCTTGGACCCGGCCTCATTCTTGAGCCAGGGTATCAACAGTGCCCTCTTCTAAGGTGGCCGATTGTTTGGTTGTTGGTTTTGAGGATTTAAAATGTTCCCCATTTTAAATGAGGGGCTAGATTGGCGCGACAGTTTCCTTGATTCTTGCGTGCGAATTTAAAGCTCAATTATTGGGCTCGTTTTTCTTCGCCGTTTATAAAAGCTTTAGTGTATCTTCTTCTTCTCCCTTTTTGCGACTTTTTTTCTCTCTTTCATTTCTCTTTGTGAAAGTATTTTTATCTTCGATTTTTCTTTGCCTCCCAGTTTTTCTCCAAGATCTTCTCTTTCTTGGATTTTTCTCTTGTTCATGGCATCACTGCTTGATGCACATTTCTTCTTGGAGAGGATTGCTTCACGATATTGTTGTTTATCGCGCCTTTCCTTTTTGTCTTTCTTCCAGGTGAGTGTTTTTGGTGGCTTTCGTGTTTCTCTTCTTGCTCTAGTTGTTACTTTGAATGGTTTTGGTGAATGTCAGTAGTTTTTTTATGTGCCTGTTTTGACGATAATTTACGGTATTTTTTTTGTTCAGGCTTGCTGTCTTTGGGAAATTTTGCTTTTCATTTATTGTTTTGCAAAAAAGGTCTCTTTGCTTCGACTTTCTGTGAAATTCTGAGAAGTGGTTGGTTTACTTTGATTGTCTATGCTACCCCTGATGGTGTCATTGTAATGCCTGAATTGGAGGGGTGCCTTCTTGGTTTAAACGTAATCCTTTTCGAAAAAAGGGGGTAGTTGATGATTTTTCAGGGTTTTCCCGACCTCTTTGCCCCTGTCCGGGTTGTTTGTAGTAACGATTTCTTTTGCTGTTGTATTTGTAGGTGTAGCTTTATGTCTCGTAAGGTCCTAACAAAAATGTCCATCAAAGTCCCTCCTGGCCTTCATAACTGGGTAGATTCCATAGTTCTTTGTTGTGTGACTGTAGTGGACCGGGAGTACTGTGACCAGTTTCGTAGGTTTCATAGGATATGTGTTAATAGGGAAGATGAGAAAGATTACGAGCTAGTTGTCCCTTACACTGAGGAGAGGGTTTGTTTCCCTCCTTTGGATAGTTCCGAGCGTCCCTTTTTCTTTGCCTATGATTGCTTTTTCACCAAGCTGGGTATCGCTCTCCGATTTACTGAGTTTGAGACGGAGATTCTTTGGACTTGTAACGTAGCTCTCTCCCAACTCCATCCTAACTCTTGGGCATTTTTGAAAATATTCCAGCTCCTTTGTTAGGAGTTGGGTGTCCGGCCTTTTGTCAGTTTGTTTCTTTACCTATTTGTTTTAACCAAATCGGGGCGCAGAAAGAGAAAGCTTCTTGGATCTCTTTTCGTGCCATCCAAGGTAAGAAGGTCTTTCCCATCTTTGATGAGTACTTTCATGACTTTAAGAATCATTACTTCAAAGTTCAGTCGTGGAGGATGTTCGGCCTTTCTTTCTGGATGAGAGTGATGAACCCTCCTTTCCCCTTTGTTAGAAAGAAAATGTCGTAGTGGTTAAGTATAGTATAGATAACTTAGATGAGGTCGATCAGGTCTTTGTTGGCGTATTGGAAGAGTGCTAGGGTCGAGCTTCTCACTTGGACACGAAGAAATTCTTAGGGATCCAGTCTTCTCCGGTCTAAGTAAGGTAGTTCTTTGACCTCTTAGATTTGTGCGTTATCTTGTCGTTATGCATTTATGTTAATAATTTTGTGTTTTTTCCCAACTTTTTCAGAGATGGCCTCGAAATCTACCTCAATGAGGTTTCTTCGGAACACCAAGAAAATGGTTGTGGCTAAGAATCTCCAGATCCAAGAAACGGCGGAGTCTTCTTCTCGACTAGACCCAAAGAAGCCAAGTTAGGTCCTGCTGCTCAGAAGAAGGTCATTCCCACTCCCGCCATCCGCTTGATTTCTCCCGATCTGCCTTTGGCAAGCTCGGGGGTTCCCTTGTCCCTTACTGCTTCGGAGCCGACTCCTAAGAGGTAGAAGACCACTGGAGAGGTCGGTATTAATGACAAGAATTTTGATGGTTTTGGTTGGAGCAAGAAGCACATCTTGCCCCATAGTCATATGTTTATGGATGACGTATCTATTCTGAACCATCTTCAATATATGACTCGTCACTGTATTCGGATGGCTGGTCTGAACACTGCTTTGGCCAAAGAACTGAGAAAGTCTCCTGTTCATGCTACTGAGGTGTTTCTGAACTCTACCTGGGATGATATGGAGAGGTTGAGTGGCTTGAAGGCTGAGTTGGAGGAGAAGAATGTCAAGCTGGAGTCGGATTTGGAGAAGGCCAGGGCTCAAGCGACTAAGGCCGAGGCGGCATCGATACTGGCGGAGGAAATAAAACGAAAGGCTGAGGAGAGCTATTCCCGTATTATGGGGAGTTGTTTAACATGAAGGAGGAGCTTCGGTCTGCCCGGGATGATTATGCCGAGCTCCAAGGCCATGTGGCCGGCGGGATGATTGAGATGTATAAGAACCTAAAGGCCCAGGTTCGGGTTTTGGCTCCCAACCTTGATCTTTCTTTGTTTAGTATGGATAACATCGTGGTTGAGGGGAAGATTGTTCTTGCCCCTGATGAAGATGAGGTGCCTGTTTCTGACCCTAAGGCCCAACCTGGCCGATCCTCTTCGGCTCCTGAGGCTCGAGCTGTGGATCCTCTCGAGGTTGTTTCCGTGGAGGCATCTCCTGATATCATTGAGGCGATTCCGGTTTCTGTGCTCCCTCCGTCTCCCCCGGCCAAGAATGCTGCGACGGGCGAGAATCTCGACCCCTTTGATTTTGTTTTAGGACGCCCCGACTTGTGGGTCTTTAATATTTTAAGTTTGTTGGTTATTTTGAACACTTTTACTCTTTTTAGCTATTTTTCATAACATTGTTAAGTAATGTTCAAGACTTTACTGTAGTACTCTGTGTGTTGGATACTTATGGCAAGGCATGGGTTGTGTTGGGCCTTTGAATTTTCCTTAATTTCCTTTCTTAGGTCTGACTTTGTGTAATCGGCCTCAGTTTCAAGTTATTTTTACAACTCTATTTTTTGTCCGACCTGTTTAGGGCCGCTTTGTATGAGTTGTTGATGCGTGGCAGAAGTCAGACCAATTAAGAGATTATAATATAATAGAACAGCGTTGCAAGTATAGCTCTTAACTAGCAAAAATCTGCCTCATCAATTTAGAAAAAGTTGTCACAAAAAAAAAGGTTTAGAATAAAAATACTGGGAGTATGAATCCTAGGTCGTCTCCCAATGAGTTGTGAGAAAGGGTGCTAATTTATTAATCAGGAGTTTTCCGAGAGTTTTGAGAATTGATTAACAGAAAATAAACAATTGTAATTTAGTGCAGTGAAAATAAAAAGCGATTTATAATATTCTAAATAAAAAGCCTTGACTGGGGGAATGATTAATTGGAAGTTCTATCCTTGTTGGGGTCTCTTAAGTGTAGTATCAAAAAGGTTGTTGTTTTCACTTAGTTAACCCTTACTAAATAAAGGAAAGTCAAGTGATTGAGCTAACTCTTATTCGCAAATCCTAGTCCTCTTCCTTGGGAAGGTCTAGCGTTAGTAAATACAGAACTAGCCAATAACTTCCAATTTAACCATCACTTAAGCCTTCCAACTCAAGTGTCTCCTTTTAATCAACCCCCATGTCAAGTATGGAATCTACTCCATTGACATGAATATAACGCTCATAGAAATATAAGAAGAAGACATGATAATTTAAATAAAATAGGGATTGAAATTAATTAAAAATAAAAGTAATCCTTTGCATTAATCATCCATGAAAATAATCCAATTACCACTTTAAACAAGAATTAAGAATATGGAATAAATAAAAGAGTAAGTAAGGAAACAAACTAGAATAGTATCTTCAATGGAGGTGATGACTCTTTAGTATCCAAAATCAAAAGCAACAAACTATGAATGTAAACAGAACCTAGAGGAAGAGTAGTTTCTCTCTAGATTCAGATCTAGAAACCTAAAAACTATCCTAATGAGAATATGTGAATATGTATATATCTGTGTGTGTTGATTCTCTGCTTGTTCCCTGGCTTTATTCTGTGTTTCTAGGCCGAAAACTGGGTCAAAATGCGGCCCGAAATCGCCCCCAGCATTTTCTGTTAATTTTGCAGATCGCGTAGGTCATGCGTACACGTCAGTCACGCGTGCGCATCATTTGGCATTTTTCCTCGTCACGCGTACGCGTCGTCCACGCATGCGCGTCTTTTGTGCAGACTCCAATCCATGCGTACGCGTCAGGCACGCGCACGCATCGCTACAATTTTCTCCATTCCGTGTGCTCGCTGGTCATCTCCTTAGTTTCTTGTGTTCCTTCCATTTTTGCAAGCTTCCTCTCCATTCTCTAAGCCATTCCTGCCCTATAAAGCCTGAAACACTTAACACACGGATCATGGCATCGAATGGTATAAAGGAGAATTAAAATATACTAATTAAAGATCTCTAGGAAGCAAGTTTTCAATCATAAAACAATACTAGGAAGGGATTATAAAATCATGCAAATCATATAAATAAGTGGATAAAGTCTTGTTGAAACCACTCAATTAAACACAAGATAAACCATAAAATAGTGGTTTATCAGTTGTTTATATAACTCCTTACATTAACCTGTACCTCGTCGCTTTATCTCGCCGACCATTTTAGGTCAGACAATGATTTTTGCGGTTTGTCGAGTTTAAATTAATGTGTTTGAAATAGGAAACTTTAGAAGAGATTTTTATTTAATTTGTAAAATTCCTTTCCAAAGATAGTTACCAAGGCTTGAGTGCCCCTACCTCTTGTCCTGGTGCCTCATTAAAAAACCCTTGCTATTGGGAAAAAGAGTGCACCTAGGTTCAAGGCTTTTAACTGTAGTACCTTTTTAGGTTACTGGCATGCCAGGACTTTAGGAGCTCTCGCCCTTGGAGGTCAGCCACTTTATAGGAACGTTTGCCTAGGACTTCAATGATCTTGTAGGGTCCTTTCCAAATTGTCACCAACTTTCCTTTGCCCGACTTCTATGTTCCGATGTCGTATCGGATCAGGATGAGGTCGTTGGTAGCAAAGCTTCTCTTGATTACTCTTTGGTTGTATCTTAGAGCCATCCATCGCGTCAGAGCTTCGTCTTTAACCCGAGCTCTTTTTCGGACTTCAGGGAGGAGGTCGAGCTCTTCTTTTTGCACTTGGAAGTTCGCTCCTTCATTGTAAAATATCACTCTTGGTGACTCTTCAGTTATCTCGATGGGTATCATTACTTTCGTTCCGTAGGCAAGTCAGAATGATGATTCCCCCGTTGTAGAATGTGGAGAGGTCTGGTATGCCCATAGTACTTGAGGGAGCTCATCGGCCCAAGCTCCTTTTGTGTCTTGTAATCGGCATTTTAGCCCAGCCAATATGACTTTATTTGCTGCCTCGGCCTGTCCATTGGCCTGAGAGTGCTCCACCGAGATGAACTGATGCTTTATCTTTAGATCGGCCACTAAGTTCCTAAAGGTTGAGTCGATAAATTGGATTCCGTTGTCCGTGGTGATGGAGTGGGGAACTCCAAACCTTGTGACAATGTTCCTGTATAAGATCTTTTGACTTCTTTGAGCAGTGATAGTTGCGAAGGGCTGTGCCTCAATCCACTTGGTGAAGTAGTCAATCCCTACTATAAGGTATTTGACTTGGCCTAGTGTTTGTGGGAATAGTCCGAGTAGATCAAGTTCCCATTTTGCAAATGGCCAAGGTGAGGTAATGCTGATGAGCTCTTCAGGGGGTGCCACATGGAAGTTAGCATGTTTCTGGCAAGATGATCACGTTTTGACAAACTCGGCCGCTTCCTTCTGTAAGGTCGGCCAAAAGAAACCGGTTCGGATTACTTTCTTGGCTAGAGCCCGAGCTCCTAAGTGGTTTTCGCACATACCACTGTGGACGTCCTCTAAGAGTTCTTTTGTGTCTGAGGTCTGGACACACTTTAAGAAGGGTGTTGAGATCTCTCTTTTGTATATGACGTCGTGGACCAATGTGTAGCTTTGTGTCTCTTTCACAAGCCTTTTGGCCTCCCTTTCCTTTGTAGGGAAGGCCTCAAATTTGAGGTAGTTGACTATGGGAGTCAGCTTTTGATATTGATGGAGACTGCAGGGTCTCTTGGATGAGACTTCTGTTATTGCCCCCTGGCTTGGTGCTGGCTAACTTTGAAAGAGCATCTGCTCGGGCATTGTATTTCCGGGCTATATATCGGACCTTGCTTTCTGGTATGCGAAATCGTGATCACTCAGATTTAGATTTGTAAAATTATTTGTTCATTCTTTCCCTGGCAATGGCACCAAAAACGGATGCACAGAACCATGGTCCAAACATAACTTCACAACTTCGCACGACTAACCAGCAAGTGCACTGGGTCGTCCAAGTAATAAAACCTTACGTGAGTAAGGGTCGATCCCACGGAGATTGTTGGTATGAAGCAAGCTATGGTCACCTTGTAAATCTCAGTCAGGCGGATATCAAATAGTTATGGAGTTTTCGAAAATAAATAATAAATAACCAAATAGAAAATAAAGATAGAAATACTTATGTAATTCATTGGTGGGAATTTCAGATAAGCGTATAGAGATGCGTTCGTTCCTCTGAACTTCTGCTTTCCTGCTGTCTTCATCCAATCAATCCTACTCCTTTCTATGGCTGGCTTTATGTAAGGACATCACCGTTGTCAATGGCTACTTTTCATGCTCTCTGGAAAATGGTCCGATGCGCTGTCACTGCATGGCTAATTGTCTGGAGGCATCACCGTTGTTAATGGCTGCATCCCATCCTCTTGTGAAAATGGTCCAAATGCTCTGTCACAGTACGGCTAATCATCTGAGGTTCTCGATCATACTGGAATAGGATTCACCCTCCTTTTGCGTCTGTCACTACGCCCAACACTCGCGAGTTTGAAGTTTGTCACAGTCATTCAATCCCAGAGTCCTACTCGGAATACCACAGACAAGGTTTAGACTTTCCGGACTCTCATGAATGCCGCCATCAATCTAGCTTATACCATGAAGATTCTGATTAAGAGATCTAAGAGATACTCATTCAATCTAAGGTGGAATGGAAGTGGTTGTCAGGCACGCGTTCATGGGGAATGATGATGATTGTCACGTTCATCACATTCAGGTTAAAGTGCGAATGAATATCTTAGAAGCGGAATAAGTTGAATTGAATAGAAAAACAGTAGTACTTTGCATTAATTCATGAGGAACAGCAGAGCTCCACACCTTAATCTATGGAGTGCAGAAACTCTACCGTTTGAAAATATATAAGTGAAAGGTTCAGGCATGGCCGAATGGCCAGCCCCCAAACATGATCAATAGATCAAAAGATAATCCAAAGATGAAAATACAATAGTAAAAAGTCCTATTTATACTAGACTAGCTACTAGGGTTTACAGAAGTAAGTAATTGATGCATAAATCCACTTCCGGGGCCTACTTGGTGTGTGCTTGGGCTGAGCTTGAATGTTACACGTGCAGAGGTCATTCTTGGAGTTGAACGCCAGTTTGTAACGTATTTCTGGCGTTCAACTCTGGCTTGTGACGTGTTTCTGGCGTTTAACTCCAGACTGCAGCGTAGAACTGGCGTTCAACACCCATTTGCGTCATCTAAACTCGGCCAAAGTATAGACTATTATATATTGCTGGAAAGCCCTGGATGTCTACTTTCCAACGCAAGTAGAAGCGCGCCATTTTGAGTTCTGTAGCTCCAGAAAATCCACTTTGAGTGCAGGGAGGTCAGAATCCAATAGCATCAGCAGTCCTTCTTCAACCTCTGAATCTGATTTTTGCTCAAGTCCCTCAATTTCAGCCAGAAAATACCTGAAATCACAGAAAAACACACAAACTCATAGTAAAGTCCAGAAATATGAATTTAACATAAAAACTAATGAAAATATCCCTAAAAGTAACTAGATTCTACTAAAAACATACTAAAACCAATGCCAAAAAGCATATAAATTATCCGCTCATCACTTTCTTTAAAGTGTGTGAGCTGTTCCTGGGTTTTATCCAGGTACTTCTTCATGGTGGGGTCTTTGGCTTGATAGTTTCTATTGATCTATGAAGTGATTACTTGTGAATCGTTAAAAACTGTTATCTTTTCTACTCCAACTTCTTTAGCCAGCTTCAAGCCAACCAGTAAGGCTTCGTATTCTACTTGGTCATTGGAGGCAGGGAATTTGAACCTCAGGAATAGCTCTATCCGAGTTCCTTGATCACTTTCTAGTATGATGCCTGCTCCACTTCCAGCCTTGTTTGATGAGCCGTCCACATATAGGCTCCATATGATGGGTGTCCCTAGGCTGTCGGTGTATTCAACAACGAAGTCGGCCAGATATTGTGATTTAACGGCTGTCTGATTTTTGTACCTGAGGTTGAACTCGAATAGTTCTACCGTCCATTGTAGGATCCTTCCTGCCAAGTCCATCTTTTGTAGAATGTGTTTCATTGGTTGATTAGTGCGGACCCTAATGGTGTGAGCTTAGAAGTAAGGACGGAGCCTTTGAGATGTAAGGATAAGGGCGTAAGCAAATTTTTCTATCTTCTGATAGTTCAACTTGACCCTTTGCAGGGCTTTGCTAACGAAGTAGATGGGTTGCTGTCCCCTTTCATCTTCTCAGACCAAGGCCAAGGCTATTGCTCAACTTCCTACTGACGGATACAGCACGAGTTCTTCTCCTTTAGTAGGTCGGGTAAGAATGGGCGGTTGTCCCAAGAATGTCTTGAAGCCGTGAAAGGTTTGTTCGCATTCTGGGGTCCACTCAAATTATTTACCTTTTCTCAGGATTGAATAAAAGGAGAGTAACTTTAGGGCTGATTCGGCTAAGAATCTGGATAGAGATGCCAGCCTCCTGATGCGTGAGCATCTTTCCTATCTTTTCCTAGTGAATTTGCATCTAATTTGTTGAGTTTAATTAAGAATTAATTATATTTTAGCCACTATGGATGCTATTTTGAGTTTTGTGCAATTTTATTTATTTTAGGTAGCATTCGGATGGATTTGATGAAATTTCTGCAGAGAAAGAGAAGAAACCAAGGAGATGACCAGCGAATACCGACGCGGACGCATGGCTCACGCGACCGCGCAGAATGGAGGAGATCGCAATGACGCGATCGCGTGCCTGACGCGAACGCGTGGACTGGAATCTGCACAAATGACGCAAACGCGTAGACGACACGGACGCGTCACATGCGCCTCGTGCAGAAAAAGTAGAAAAACGCTGGGGGCGATTTATGGGCTATTTTAACTCAATTTTCAGCCCAGAAAATACAGATTAGAAGCTGCAGAATAGACAGAACAAGTGGTCCCCACCCATCAACTGTGGATCTGTTAATTAATTTAAATTTAAATTCAAATCTTAAATTAGAAAAAGATATTATTTTAATTTTTAGTTTTAGATATTAGATTTTTAAATTTATTAGGATTAGTTATAAAAAGAGGAAGCTTTCCTTCCTTTGTAGAGGTTCTGGGGAGGATCCTATTCCTATTTTACAATTTACATTCCATATTCCATAACATTCTACCATGAGCAACTAAACCTCTACTGTTAAGGTTAGGAGCTCTGTCTATTTGTATGGATTGATTTTATTATTTTTTCTATTTTAATTTATGTATGGATTTATATTTAAGAATTGTTTTTGTTCTTTATTTTATGAATTTTGGTGGAACAGAAGTATGACCCTCTTTCTAAATGCGTTCTTATATAACTTGGAAAAGCTCTTTACTTGAACAACATCTTGAAAACATATTCTCCTAAATTTCTAATTTATCTTGATTTAATAGGATACGTGACATATAATCCTTTTATGTTGGGGTAATTAGGATTTCTGTGGCATATAACTAGAATTGAATTTCACCCCCTAATTGGAATTAATTGACCAAGGAATTGGCTGTTAATGAATTTTAGAGGAGACTAGAAAGGTCTAAGGAATTAGGGTCTAGTCACATATAGTTGCCATAAATTAGATTTTTCATGATTAAAATAAAATAATAAGAAAAGTCAATCCAAAAAATAGATAACTCTGAAACCTTAACTGCTGTCTCAATATTTTATTCCTCACCTATTCACCTACCTGTCTTCAAACTCTTCTTTATTGTTTAATGCTTTTGAGCTCTCAATTACTCTTTTCTGTTTGTCTAACTAAGCCTATCAAATACTATTGTTGCTTAATCCATCAATCCTCATGGGATCGACCCTTACTAACGTAAGGTATTACTTGGTACGACCCGGTGCACTTGCCGGTAAGTTAGTGGGTTATAAATTTCGCACCACCTCCCATTCAGCTGTTGTACCTCTTTGATATGGGTCGGGCTTTTCATGTTAAGTATAGCCCAACACTTATCTGGGTTTGCTTTTATACCCCTTTGGGTCAACATGAACTCTAAGAACTTTCCAGCTTCTACTACGAAGGTACATTTGTGGGATTTAGCCTCATCTCATTCTTTCTTATGGTGGAAAATACCTTAGAGAGGTCGGACAGTAGTGTCTCATCTTCTTTGTTGGTATGTAGTTCCTACGTTCTTTAATCCGAAAGGCATTACTATGTAACAATAGTTTGCCTCTGGGGTTATGAACGACGTCTTTTGTTGATCAGGTTCGTGCATCGGGATTTAATTGAATCCCGAGTAGGCGTCCATGAAGGAAAGGTATTTGTACCCTAAGGCCGAATTGACCAGTGCGTCGATATTTGGGAAAGTGGAAAGGGTAATGATCTTTAGGGTGGGCCTTGTTGAGGTTGGTATAATCGACACACATTCTCCACTTTCTATTTTGCTTTTTTACCAATACAACGTTGGCTAGCCATGATGGTATTTTACCTCCCTTATAAATCCTGCTTCTAGCAGGGCCTGTACCTGTTCCTCACGACCTGTGTTCGCTCTGGTCCGAGCTTCCTGCGCTTCTGCTGAATAGGTTGGGAACCTGGGTATACGACAAGCTTATCGTACATCAGGTCGGGATCTATGCCGGGCATGTCGGAAGCTTTCCAGGAGAAGAGGTTGAAATTTCTTCTTAGTAAATCAACGAGCTGTTTCTTTAGTTTTCTTTTAGTTTGCCCCTATGCTCGTTGTCTTGTCAAGGCGTTTCCAATTTGGACCTCTTCGGTCTCACCTTCAGGTTGGGGATGTAGCTCTTCATGAACTTGGGTTCCCCTCAATTCGATAATGCTGACCTCCTTTCCTCCTGAGTTGGTTTTCAAGCTAAGGCTTTCATTATAGCATTTCCTTGCGAGATTTTGGTCCCCTTTCACAGTGGCATTCCCTCGGTCGTGGGAAACTTCATAGAAAGATGAGGAGTAGAGACAATAGCAGCAAGTCTATTTAGGGTTGTCCTACCTATTAAGGCATTGTAGGTCGAGTTTACGTCGACTATGATGTAGTCGATGCTTAAGGTGCTTGACCTTGTACCCTTTCCAAAGGTAGTGTATAATGAGATATATCCAAGAGGTCGGATTGGGGTGTCCCCTAGTCCGAACAAGCTGTCAAGGTATGCCTTTAGGTCTTTTATTTCTAGTCCGAGCTTGTGGAAAGCGGGATTGAACAGAATATCAGCTGAGCTTCCTTGATCTATCAAGATGTGGTGGAGGTTTGCATTGGCTACGATCATTGTTATCACTACAAGGTCGTCGTGTCCAGGTAACAGACCCTACACGTCCTCTTTCGTGAAAGAGATGGTGGGCAGGTCGGTCTGTTGGCTACTTTCCCTGACCTAGTATACCTCTTTGAGGTGTCTTTTTCGTGAGGATTTTGTCATTCCTCCCCCTGTGTATCCTCCGTTAATCATATGGATGTGTTGCTCCGGGGTGTGAGGAGAGCGTTGTGGTCGTCCCTCTTCTTCTTCCCTTCTTCGCTTCCTTGGGTCATCTGACCTATTTGCCAGGTATCTATCGAGTCGGCCTTCTCTGACCAACTTTTCTATGACGTTTTTCAAGTCGTAGCATTCGTTGGTGGAGTGTCCATAGAGTTTATGGTATTCGTAGTACTCGGTCCGACTTCCCGTCTTCTTGTGTTTGATCGGACGGGGTGATAGAATTTTCTTTGTGTGGCATATTTCTCTGTAGACATTCACTAGGGAGACCCTGAGAGGAGTGTAGTTGTGGTATTTTCGGGGTTTCTCCATGTTTGGCTCCTCTTTTCTCTTGGGTTCCCGTTCTCTATCTCGAGGTGAATAGGGTAGGTCGGACTTTGAAGAAGGTTCTCTTAGTCGGGAATTTTCTTCCATATTGATGTATTTTTCTGCCCTTTCCTGTACCTCATTTAAAGAAGACGGATGTCACTTGGATATGGGCTAGCCGAATGGCCCTTCTTTCAAGCCATTGACCAAACCCATGATTGCCGCTTCAGTTGGTAGGTTCTGGATTTCTAGGCAAGTTTTGTTGAATCTTTCTATGCAGTCCTGCAAACTTTTCCTGTCTACTTGTTTTACTCCTAGCAAGCTTGGGGCATGCTTTGTTTAGTCTTTTTGAATAGAGAATCTAGTCAGGAATTTCCTGGCTAGGTTGTCGAAACTGGTGACCGACCTGGGGGGCAGGCTGTCGAACCACTTCATCGCAGCCTTTGTTAAAGTGGTCAGGAAGGCTTTGCAACGAGTCGTATCAAAAGCGTCTGCCAAATACATTCTGCTTTTGAAGTTACTAAGGTGGTGGCTCGGGTCAGACGTCCTGTCATAAATGTCTATGTCTGGTGACTTGAAGTTTCTAGGAACCTTAGCCTTCATGATCTCTTCTGTGAACGGATATTGTCCTCCTAAGGGACTTTCGTCTCTGCTTGGCCTAGCGGTCTGGGTTCGATGGTCGGCCTCCATCTTTTGGAGTTTTTCTTCTAGCTCCCTACGCCGCCTTACTTCTCTTCTCAATTCCCGTTCGGCCTCTGATGTCGCTCGGCCTCGTGTTCGAGTTGTCTCAAGAGATCTTGCTGTCTGTGGACCATGCTCAGTATTTCCGTCACTTGGAGATGTTTCTCTCCTTCAGGATGGCGTGCGTCAGGATGGTTTTTCCTCGGATGAAGGTTTCCCTAGGGTGTCTCCCCGTAGGGTTCCTGTGTACGTTGTGGTGGAGGGGGAGCAAGACGGTGTGATCCGCCGTCTGTGCTTCTTCCTCAGGTTCGGATGCGATATGTTCGTTGTCTGGTTGGTTGTCCGCCATGGTTGTAGGATGACTTCCAGGTCCCCGGGAACGGCACCAATGTTCCGAGGGTTACCTGAAACGTTGATTTGGGCCTGAACGTGAGGTCTAGGTCCCTTTGATTGGCAGCGTCCGACTTGTGATGTCAAGGTGCCGCTTGTCCGAGTTCTTCGTGAGGAGGTGCGGGGTGGTACCTACAAGAGACTCCGATGCTTAAGTTAACAAGAATTTTAAGCAGTTTTTTAGTAGAGTATAACATGAGTTATACCTAGGGAGTGCCAGCGTATTTATAGTAGGGCTTGATGACTTCCTTGGTAGCGGTAGTTCCATCTTATCCTATCTTATATCTTTTGTTGGAGCCCATCCCTCTAGTCATTGCCTTCTAGAAGCAGTGACCTCGCCGCGTTGGGTACGCGGGGTTTCGGGCTCCTTAGTTGGTATACGACCTCTTCCAAGAGGTCGGGTAAGGGATGGAGAGCCCTCCTCTAAGGTCGGCCCTTTTATCCTTGTTGGACCCGACCTCATTCTTGGGCCAGGGTAAACAGGTATCATTTCTGATATTTACAGTAACTGAACTATTTTAAAATTAAAATTTGTATTAGATATAATATTTGAAATAAAATTATTATCAATAAAGAGCAAGGTTGCGAGAACTAAATCGGTCAATGAAATGATAGGATGTTTGGTTCAATGGTTCAGTAGTCCGACCGAAATTCAACCGGGGTTCAATTAGTTTAATTAAATATTAAATAAAATTATTAAAAAATTAATATATAATTTTAAATATTTAAATTTAATAATTTCTAATCTAATAAAATTTAAAATTTTGTAATTTCACATAATAAATTATCCATTTAAGGAGTATAGAGCCTATAATTACCCTGTTGGAGGAGGTTCGCATGTTCGTGATGAGGACAATTGCAAAAAACAAGGTTAAACTACAACATCACATTGGCAAATTTCCCCTATACAGAAGAGCGGACTTAAGAAAATAAGAAATGAGTCAAATAAATGGTGTCCATTTTGGTGTGGAGATAATGGTTATCAGAGATTTGAGATCCATGGTTATCTGACAAAATGGTTGTTGATTTCGGTAAGAAAATTTGCACATGTAGATTCTAGCAGATTATGTGTAATATTTATTTAATTAACCATTTCCATATAATGTTATACAAATCTAGTGTATTCTAATACTGATTCTAATATCCACTTAATTTTAGGTATGCCATGTGTCCATGTATGTGCTACCATTTCTAGATTGAATGGTAATCCTAAAGACTACTACCACTCTTGGTTAACTATGGATTCTTATAGACAAATATATGCATATTCTAAATCCGATTCCCAGACAAGCTTTATAGGAGAAGTCTTAGTATAGTAGGCCTCAAGCTCCAAACATTCAAAGAAAGTCGAGTCTGTTGAAGAAGAATAGAAGGAAGGATGCTAATGAAGAGTCTTCGGGGAAAAAAATCTAAGATTGGAACAAACAAGCTTAATAGAAAGTACAAGGAGTTTACTTGTATTTATTGTGACACAAAAAGCCACACCAAGAGAATCTGTTCATACAAGAAGACTGATGATATTGCAGTTGTCTTTGCTGAAGCAGCAGCACCTGTTCTTGGTAAGAAAAAAGGTAAGGGATCTGATGCTATTACAACTGATCAGGGTGGAGATTGTGCCTTTAATCAAGTGACTCCTTCGGAGACTCTTATTGATAATGCTAAAAATACTATTACTAATGATGCTCCTAAAGATGCTGGCACTCTTTTAGAGATTGTGCTAATCCAACCACCTGACTCACAACCAAAAGATGGAGATCAAGTGATTTCATCCTAACTTAATTTCATTTGTAGATTTAAATTGTATTTATAATTATATACTTGGTATAATTATGTCACTAACTTAACTGCATTTGTGGTATGGTAAAATAGGTAACCCTAACAGAGAGGCCTAACAAACTACTACCTAAAAGAAAATCTTCTCTAGTGCCAAGCTCAGCAAGTCTTGATCCAATGTAGGGAGCAAGTTCTAAAACATCTGTAAGAATGACTGCATATATAAAATCTGTCCCCACACCCAGGCTGAAACTAGGGTTCAATCCTCCTAGAAAGAAGTAATGGATAATTAGATTAAGAATATGCCTTAGTATTATGTTGATTTTTCCTTCTTTGTTTGTGACTGGAGCATAGTTATCTTATTTTGTGACTTAGTTATTAATACCTTTTTGAATTGTATTTTGTTCATACACTTATAAGGTTTATGTTGCTCAGTTTGTTTTGGTTGGTTTATGACAAACGATGTCCTTGGTTATTGGCTATGCTTTGTATGCTTTATTTTGAGTACATTTATGTAGTGACAAGTTTAAAACTTATAAAAAGTTCTAGTAAGTTTTATATATTAAAATTTATTTGTTAAGAATTACATAACAGCTATAATATCCCAATTGTAAGAAGGATGCTTCAACAAAATATTTGTTTTTACGTTGACTTGCTTTATACTACTAATTTATATAAACAACTACATATTTTTAATCACGTCTTACCCACACTTACACCATAAACAATAATCAAAGACACAAACAAACAAATCATCAAATTCAAAAAACTTATCCACAGTTTCAAACACCTAATCTCAGATTTTATTGTGCTAATTCTCCATGCTAAACTTATTTTTCAATTATCATAATTGTTTGCAGGTAGTTGTCTTCCTACTATGCTTCCTTCTTCTTCACCATCTACCCACACAAAAAAACCACACCATATCCTCCCAGCTGTTTGTCATTCCAGCAATAACAAAGAAATAAAATATTATAAAAATACTCAAGAGAAATTGTAGTCTAATAACAGATTGAAGAAGACAATGCATAAGAGAAAAATTACATAGCAAAGAACTTACATTATAATTTGGACATCTATAAAAAGGTCTCTCAAAATTCGCATGTGTCCCCGACCACCAAAGCACAGGATGTATTTCACTGCCACACCAATCTGAAATCTTTTCCAATCTATCATGATTAGGGTTTCTCACAGAGACGCCATGGGAACACGACCTCGCAGAGCTCGTAGAAGCTTGGCTACCTAAACCTATCATCTTTCCAACAAGATCAAAATGAGGTTGCAATTTAGGATTTTAAGTTTGTTTTAGGGGTTTATTTAGAAATTTTAACCTTTGCCACATCATGTATCAATCAGCGTTCCACCATGGCAATTTAAAATTCAGGTGGCAACACAGCTTGGCAACTTAATATGCCACATCAACGCTCTATTAACAGAGATTACTACAAAGATAAACGTGAGTCACAATTCAATATTTGAAGTTCTCAATTAGATAACTTAAAATTTTGAGGTCAAAATTAAGACCAACATAAAATTTCAGAAGTCAAAATAAATTTTAACTCAACAAATACCATTATCAAATTTGATTCTGAATTCTGTGGACATAGGAGCTTCCAAGATGGCATTTCAAAGAGGTATAAGAGATTATGATAACCACTATAACATTTTCCTATCAAAATTGACAGAAGAATCGCGTTATTTATACTATTTTTTATAGAATAATACTTTTAAAATAAAAAAATATAAAGTAATCAAATAAAAAATTAATTATGATTAAATTTATAATTTTTCTTACGTATGAGTTTTACAATTTTAATTTAATATTAATTACATTTTCATTTTTTTAGAAGAATTTAATTTATTTTTTATTTATATTTTTATATAAATATTTGTTATAAAATATAAAAAAGAATATGATAAAATAATTAAAATAATAAATATATATTATTTTTAAAGAATAAAAATATTTATTTAAAAGTATACCAAAACTACTATAATTTTTTTAATAAAAATATGTTCATATGACAGAATTAGTAATTACTTATTGGAATTACCAATTACTTTAGAAAAAGTGCATTTCTTTTTTTCCCGACAACGGACTGGACACCGAGAACTCAGTGCCGGAAAACAACCGTCAACCGGTATATACACAAGAAGGTGATTAGAAACTTTTTATAAGATGATAATTAAAAATTAATATATAATTTTATATATTTAATTAAATGATTTATTTTAATACATATAAATATATAAATTATAATGCTTAGAGTAGTCGCTGTATTACAATTTCCAATTACTTTATTGAAACCCTAGTATATCATGTACGAACAGGTTCTAAGTATTTTAGAATAAAAATTAATTTTAAAAAATTATATATTTGGGTCTATTTTTATCTTATTTTAACACAATAATTTTACACAGAATTTTTTTTAAATAAATAAATTAAATATTTTATTTATGAGTATAGGTAATTTATAGGATTAAGTATTTTTTTCGTCCTTAAGGTTATGGGTCAAAATCAAAATCGTCCATCACCTTTTTTTCGTATTAATTAAAATCATCCTCAACGTTACAAAATGTTATAAAATCGTCATTTTGTCCATAAACAATATTTTTATACGATTTTACCCTTAAAAAAAATCCTCCCCTTCATCAATAATCATCATCACCGAACCTCTTTTTCTCTTTCTTTTCTCTAGATTTCTACTCCCTCACCAAATTACGTTTAACTAAAAAAAATTATAAAATAAAAATAAAAAAGAGAGGAAGAGAGCATTTAAAGGGGTGAGAGGCAAAATGCAATTGGAGTGGAAACTGGAAAGCATTAAGATCGGAGGAGGGGTGTTCGATGGGGAGGCCTTCGAATTCATCCTCGTCCAGAAATCAAAGGTGGTGGGTGGTAGTTTTGAGAGAGTGGAGGGTGCGGGTTTGGAGAGGCGACGCTGTGACGTGTTCTGAGAAGGGAGAGGCGGTGTTTGTAGTGGCTGTTGGCTTTCGACAGACAGCGACGGTGGGTGGCAGTTGGAAGGACGAGGAAGAAGAATGGGAAAAAGAAGGAGGGGCGCACTAAGAGCGGCAGCGACCAGAGGTTGATGGCAGTAGGTTCCCGCACCGCACCGTCACTTCCTTCTTCCTCTTTCTGTTCTTTCTTTTTTTATTTTTTTTTAATTTCTATTGTTGCTGATTTTGGATATGAAGTTGCGGTGATAATTGTTGAATTGTTGTTAAATTTAAAATTTCTGTTAATTTATTTTGTGGATGTTGCTGTTGCTGTTGATTCATTTTGATTTTGGTATTGCTGAAAGTGTATTGCTGTTGCTGAATTTGTTGAATTTGTTATTGAATTTGTTGTTGCTGAATTTGATTATTGCTGTTGCTTAATTTGTTTGTTAACTTGAACGAAAGCTTGTTGTTAATGGAATTTGAGGAGAGAGAAAATGGGGGTTGGTGTAGAGAGAGAAAGGTGGGTGAGGGGAAGAAGCTTGGGTTGGGAGTTTGAGTTTTTTGGGTTGTTGGAGAGAGAACAAAGTTTGGATCTTTGATTGGAGGAAGAAATGGGTTGGGAGGATGATGGAGAAAGAGAAGGATAATGAAGCTGCTGCAAATGGTGGAGTTTAATCTTTTTTTTTATATAATTTTTTATTTTATAATTTATTTTTTATAAGGGTAAATTTGTCTTTTTAGAGTGAAAAGGATGATTTTAAAGCGTTTTTAAACGTTGAGGATGATTTTAATAAAGAAAAAAGGCCGGAGACGATTTTAATTTTGACCCTATACCTTAAGGACGAAAAAAGTACTTAACCTTAATTTATAACCTATTTACCAATTTGCGTCTTTTTACTTACAGTGTAAACGAGATAAGCTGCATTTGCCATTGTATGTATCACATTTGCACATGTGATACGTGAAATAGAGTGACCAACATGTATCTCATTTACACTGTAAACGAGATATAAGAAAAGATAAGACGTCTGCACTGTAAATGAGATAAAATACGATAAATTTGGAGTAGCTATAAAAGGATCTGCAACCATTTGTATTCTTCACAAATATTTCACTTCTTCTTCTCCCCTCTTTCTTCAATAAATTTAGTGAAAATGTATAGTGGTAGTAAATATATTGATGTAAGTGTGGTCCTAATTGTCATATGAGAAACAGTGACACTAGGGTTATATTTGAGTGTGATAGTCCTATTTTGTTACACACTCGAAGAGTAAATTCTTTATCTGAGCTAAAGAGTCTAATATTAATGAACCTCGGTGGCGATGAGCATGTGCGCCTCTTATTTGATATCAATGGAAGAATCACGGTAGAACAAGTGATGGAGCTTTCTGTGGAGGTTGGTGATATTGGTAGTGGTGGTTCTGGCCGCTTGAATTTTATCCAGGACGACCCACCTCTTGCACTACCACCGCTGCACTGTACTAGTCCAATAGTAGACATGGACGATGGACGGTGAGGAGTCCGATGAGAAGTATGTTGTCGATATCAATGACAGTGGTTCTTCCGAGGATGATGATGAAGAGGAGTTTATACCAAAGACTCCAGTCGGTGCTTCAGTTCGGTATCTTCTGCCTGCCCTGCAACCAATTCTGGAATTATCAGCTGTACCCATTTACTAACATACATTGGATCTGGACGTGATGCATGAGAAAACTCTATTTTCCAATATAGGTGGGGACATTACAACATAGACAGTGGTATGGAGTTTCGTATTGGTCATAGATTCAAAAGCAGAGAGACAGTCATGCAAGGTGTGAAGAATTACAACATTCGAAGAAGTGTTGAGTACCGAGTTGTGGAGTCGGATCGATCAAAGTACTATGTGCATTGCAGGCAATTTGTAGTAGGATATCCATGGAGTCTCCATGTTGTCCTCTGACATAATCTCAGATATTGGTAAGTCTTACTTTATATTGTAATGTATATTTTTATTTAGCATGATTATTTTGATTTTGAATGCATATCGATTATATTTTCATTCGTTAGGGCGGTGCGTAAATTTGGTGGTCCGCATATTGGTTTAGCCCCACCATATCTCACGACCATAGACAGTTGGACAGTAACCTAACATGTAGTGTCATCTTTCCCCTCATACAATCCATTCCATCAGTTACTATCCCTGTTCTCCAAGGTATAGTTAGACAAAGCTATCACTTCAAACCCTCATACAAAAAGGTCTGGATGGCGAAGAAAAAGGCAATTGTGCATATATACGGTGATTAAGAGGAGTCATATAATAAGGTTCCGAAGTTGTTTGAAGCATTGCAGAGTTGTTGTCCCAGATACCTTACTATGATGGGCACTTGGTGGTACGCGACTACAACCAATTTGATAAGCTGTTCTGGGCTTTCCCTCCTTGTGTAGAGGCTTTTAAGCATTACAAGTCCTTAGTATGTATCGATGGCACATATCTGTATGGCAAATGTGGTGATGTGTTGCTAATTGCAGTGGCACAAGACGGTAATAGTAAGATCCTTCCTATGGCATTTGCAATTGTCGAGTATGAGACTATGGAATCCTGGTCATTCTTTCTTACCAACCTGAGACAACATATGACACCACAATAAAGGCTTTTGATTTTATCTGATAGATCTCAAGCAATCAAGGCCGCACTTAGAGCCGATGATAGTGGTTGGAAGTAACATAGAGCATTCCATGCATACTGTGCCAGGCACAAGGCTGCAAATTTCATGTCTCGTTTCAAATCTGCCGAGGGAAAGCGATATCTCATGAATGCTGCTTATAATCCAAGCAAAGCTAGGTACGAGTGGTACATGGACGCTTTGAGAGGGCTATTGCATGAGATGGCAGACTGGGTTAATAGATTCAACAAGAAAATATGGTTACAATATTGTGATAGCGGTCATAGGTTTGGACACGTGATAACTAACCTCTCTGAGTGCATAAATGCAGTTCTAAAGGGTACGTTGTATTTACCGATTTCAGCCATCATTAGATGCACTTACGAGAGGCTGCAACAGTTGTTCGTCAGGAAGGGCAGGGAGGCACAGGTACAAATGGCAGCTAGTAATCAGTTTTCACAGTGGTTGCTAGCTGCTGTTGAGAAGAATAGGGAGGGAATCCCCACGATGCGTGTTACACACAGTGACAGGAGAGCCTCAGTGTTTGTATTAGAGGAGTTAGAGCCTTTCGATGGTTGGAGTCAAGGTTCATTATGTGTTTGGTTAAGTGTGGGGGCATGTGATTGTGGTCTTTTTCAGTCACTTCATTTCCCGTGTCGTCATGCACTTGCTGCTTGTGCAGCCGCAAGTGTTGAGTAGGGGACATATATTCATCCAGTATATATGCAAGAGGCTGTGTTCAAGGTGTACGAGGTTAAGTTTCCCCCGATACCAGATGAAAAGTTATAGCCGGAGTGGTACGTGACATGTTTTTGTCCTAATCCAGACATACATAGGAAAGCAACTGGAAGACCACTTTTCACGAGGTTTCGCAATGAGATGAATGAGGTTGAGCACGAAGAGAAACGGATGGACATATGCAACAATAACAATATCTCAATTTATGCAAGAAAAAGTTGAATTAAATAAATAGAAAGGACAAAAATTGTATATAAAAATAGTTACCTCACGGCTATGGGGTACATCAGAATTTGTCTATCGGGTGGACACCACAGAGAAAATCTATGGTATATCCACGAGACTAGTAGCAAAGTGCATCCAGCAATATTAGTGGTAGATCGATGTGCTGCAAAGCATAACAAGTGGTACGTCCATGCAAGCACAGAGGATTCCCAAGACAGCCTGCGACACCTCTCGAAGTCCTCTAATAATAGCAGCCACCTGATATGGACCTGGTTGTTTGACAATTCTGTCATCAAGTAACCTCTTATCAACAACATGATGTAACACCTCATGTACTGTCGGAGGGTGGCTGCATCTACAGTAGCTGGCATATGGCGCACTTGGTCCCTCAACCATGTCAGCTTGATAGAAACGACTCCTTACTCTGTGCCCCCTACTGCTGAGTATGAAGAGGTATGGAATTGAGGAACTCCTCTACCCACTCCAAGGTCGGGTGCTGGTTGACGATCGTTATTTCTGCCAGTAAAGAATGTCATAAAAACAGTCGCGTTGTAGATAAAGTCTCTAAACCGACAAAAATCCCTTTCGTACAAACGTTTTGGGTGTCACAAGTAACAAACCCCTTAAAAATTGTTAACCCAGTATTCAAACCTCGGGTCATCTTCTCAAGGAACTGCGAGGAAGTATGTTCTTATTATTGGTTATAAAGGTTGTAATCGGGGTTTAGAAGGTGAGAAGCAAGTAATTTAAATGACGAGTGAATTAAATGGTAATTAAAAATAAATGATAACTGTAAAACAACTTTTGGCAAGATAAGGGAAATTAGAAGTCCAACTTAGTTATCCCTCTCAACAATAATGAAAGTTGTATCTTAATTCCACTTAGTTAACCTATGAAGCAAAGGTAAGTCAAGGGACTAATTAGTTTGACCTTCGAATCCTATTTATTTCCTAGGAAAAAGTTGGGATTATTGAAGTTCAGATCAATTAGCAAGATAACGATTATCAATTATGCTGAGTTCGATAATGCTGAGTCACTGATTTCTTAACCAAGACCAAAAGGGGAAAAAGTAAATTACTGGAATAATAAAAATGTCCTTAGATGGGAAGCAATGGCAACTTAAATCAAAGAGAACAATCATAAACTGAAAATACCTTAAATATCATTAATTCAAATAGAAATCTGTAACATGGAATAATTCATAATTTAAATTATAATAATCAATTCAAATATTGGAATCAAATAAATGAAAGTAAAATTGAAATAAAAGAACATTAAAAACTGGATCCAGAGTTACTCCCAAAACAAGAAGAAGTCCTAAATCCTAAGAGAGAGAGAGAATCTCTCTCTAAACTAAATCTAAATCATGAAAACTAGAAATTGGCGAGCTCTCCCTGAATGGATGCATTCCTCCACTTTATAACCTCTAATCTATGCTTTCTGTACTTGGATCTAGGCCAAAAAGGGCTTCAGAAATCGCTGGGGGCGTATTCTGTAAATTCTGCTACGTGGCCTCTGTCACACGTCCGCGTGGGTCACGCGGTCGCGTCATCTGGAGCTTTTTCTTTCCACGCGGTCGCGTCAGTCACGCGTCCGCGTCGTGGGTGTTCTACTCAAGGCGCGCGGTCGCGTCAGTCATGCGGCCGCGTCGCTGCTTCTTTGCTTCTGGCACGCGATCGCGTCGTCCATGCGATCGCGTGGATACCAGTTTCCTTAAAGCTCCGTTTTGCCTTCTCCTTCCATTTTTGTATGTTTTCTTTTTCATCCTTTAAGTCATTCAGCGTTAGGAAACCTGAAGCTACTCAACACACTAATCACGGCATCGAATGGAAATAAAGGTAATTAAAATAATTAATTTTTTTTAAAGCTTAGGAAACATGTTTTTCACAATATGACATAATAAGGAATGGAAAGTAAAATCATGCAATTAATGTGAATAAGTAGGTGAAGAGTTGAATAAATCACTCTAATTAAGCACAAAAGAACTCATGAAATATGGGTTTATCAACCTCCCCACACTTAAACACTAGCATGTCCTCATGCTAAATCCAAGGTAAATAATTAAGGTTTAAAGTGATGGAATGTTATGAAATGCAACCTATGCTAAATGCATCTACCTAATGAGTCATGCAATTCTAATTCATCCACTCATATATAAAGCCTACATGCAGTCAAATTATTTCACATTCTCAAGGATATATATATATATATATATATATATATATATATATATATATATAGCTAACCCTCAAATAATAAAGCATGTTTTTGCAAATGAGATGAGAAAAAAAAACTTGCAAGACAATCAGAGATAAATGTTAATGAGCTTTTGAACCCTCACTGGATTTTGTGTTTTCTCTCTAATCACTCAGTGTTTATTGGGTTAATCACTCTATTCTTCTTTTTATTCTTCCTTTCTATAACTTTGTTTTTCGTCTAACCAATCAACAATTATAGAACATAGTCATACCAAAACTCATGAGGTCTTTAATTAAGGTTGTAATGGGGTCAAGGCAAAGGATAAGGATATATGTATAAGGCTAAGTGAGCGAATAAGTGAATCCTTAATTAGACTAAGATCTCACCTAACATACATACTTAGTAAAACAATGCTTCTTTACCTATTCTCCCTATTTTCTCGCTTTTGATGTTACATGCTCATGTTTCAATTCTTGATTTTATCCCATGTGCATTGTTTTTTATTTTGCATTAGGGAGTTCTTTTTGTATCCCCTTATTTACATGCTTGAAAACTAACTTTTTTTTTTGAATACACATGATAATTTTAATTAATTTGAATTTTCATGAGCCTGCTTCCCAAAATTTTGAGTTGCTTTATTGTTTTTAATTTTTCTACCTTTTGTCTTTATCAACTATGTTCCCAATAAGTTTCTCACATTTTACTCTATTTATAATTTTCTATCTTAAGCTAACCAAGGATTCACTTGGGATTTTCTTTTGTTTTTCTGCTTAAGGCTAGTAATTTGGCTAAAATAGAATAAGGGGTTTTTTTTTTTTAAAAGCTCAATGGGGGCTAACAAAGGTGATGTAAAAGGTAGGCTAATTTGGGGTAAGTGAGCTAAAATCAAATGATGGCCTCAATCATTATTTTGAGATGTACCTATATTCTATAATCGGACATATAGACTAAAACAAAGTAAAGAACACCAGAATAAGAAAAAAGGTTGGAACACACAGGAATAAAAATTATGGTTTGAATGTAACCATACAGTTAAGCTCAAAACTCATAGGCTATGTGTTCTCTAGCTGAAAAATCATTTATCACTTATGTATGTCATGCAGGTTTAGTTAAAAATTCTCATTATTCTCTTAAAAAGTAATTTAGGGTAGCCTTTGAAGTTTTAATGTTTCTCCTTGATGAAATGTTGTCAGTTTAACTACATCATGTAATGCTATATATACAAGGTTTTATGGATCTAAATCTATTATGTTCAAGTTCCTAGCTTACTCTTTTTTTATATTTGTCAATTTAAACTAAGCTATAACTAAGCTATCTTATGTAAAAAGGGTAAACTATACTAATTGATCCACTAATAAGTTAGAATTGCAAACTAAACTAAATAACTAAAATGAACTAAATAACTAAAATATGAACAAAAAATGCAAAATGCAGAAAATAGAGTAAAATACACAAGTAGCGATGTATAAGTACTCAGAAAATAACAATAAAAGAAAAAGAGAAAAATACAGAAAAATATCTAAAATAAAAGAAAAAGTATGTAGTAGTTCACCAAAATAAACGCCAGAGATGGCGACCTCCCCACACTTAAAATGAAGCATCGTCTCCGATGCTCAATCAAGCCGGGTGTGAAGGAGTGTCATCATTGGTAGGGATGGTAGCTGGGGTCTCTGTGGCGGTGGTGGGCTGAGAGTCTGGCTGCTGTAGAGGGGGGACTGACTGGATCGGGATCTCCGGATCTGCAGCCTCAAGCTGATGTGGGGCCTCCTATTGTGGTGTAGCGTGCTCTGTGCCTGCCTGCTGATGAGTCTCCGCCTGGGAATGAGGCTCCTCCTCGTGCTCATCCTCCTCCTCCTCTAATGGCTCTGATGGTGTGTCGGGCTCGGAGGGGATGTCGGCGCCCTGTCTGATCATCAGCTTCAGATGGGAATAGCGTCGCCTGCTGCAGCGCTCCAATCTCTCATACCGGCGCCTGTTACGGCGCTCCATCTGATCAAGCTGGCAGAATAGATGGTGCATGAGGCGATAAACCGGCTCAGAGGCGGGTGGAGGTGCAGTGGTGGCAGCAGGGGTAGCTGGGGCAGCTGTGGATGAAGAGGGTCCAGCAGACGGAGGGGCTGTCTCATCAGTAGCAGTGACAGGTGGTGGTCTGTAGCCCAAAGCAAGGAAGTTCCTGCTGTGAGGGATGATCTTCCTGCAGTTCGCTGCTGGTGGTCGCTCACCGGCATCCTCCCAAGGCACATCAGCCTGACGGCCTAGCCGTGTAACCAGATAAGGAAAGGGGAGGGTGCCTCGGACGTGGACCCTGGTCATATAATGCCGGACAAAACGAGGCAAGTACAGGTCCTTACCCTCCAGCACACACCAGAGGAGGGTGATCATGGCAGCCGGGATCTCAGTCTCATGAGTACTCGGCATCACATAGTTGCTCAAGATCTGATGCCATAGTCGAGCCTCATCATTCAAGTACACTCTCTTGATCCCTCTAGGCATAGTGGTGTCCTGACCCATCTCCCAAGGAACAGCAAGGTCGAGAGCTATCCGTGCCTTCACAGCATCCCAATTAAACCGCATCTGGCCCATGTCCTCCTCAGCCTGTGCATAACCATCTGGCTGATCGGACTTGGCTGGGAGCTGGAGAATGGTCTCTATGGCCTCCTCAGTGACCAGAATTTGCTTTCCCCTCAGGTTCACTGCATCTAGGGTAGTAAGGTTGTAGTTGCAATAGAATTCCCATACCCAAGATGCATTGACC
This sequence comes from Arachis ipaensis, assembly GCF_059453495.1. Lineage (NCBI taxonomy): Eukaryota > Viridiplantae > Streptophyta > Magnoliopsida > Fabales > Fabaceae > Arachis > Arachis ipaensis. The sequence continues at coordinate 15,806,640 of NC_142437.1, read as the reverse complement.
TCTGTCAGTGGTCTCTCCAGAAAGAACCAGCCCCTTTGCTTGATTTGCTCAGTGGTGTATTGCTGGAGGGCTTCTGGAATCTTCAAGGTACGTTCCAGGTATAGATTTCTGGAGTTTGCAAAATTCAGGTACTTCAGCTCACAGTACCGGTTTGCAAATTTTATAGGATCAGTCGAAGGGAGCAGCTGGTCAACTTTTTCCTGCGGTGTGAAGTTCTTTTCCTGCCATGAGGAATCGTGCATTAGAGCAATGATGGACTGGGAGGAATCTCCTCTCTTGCGCTTGTCAGTAGCCTTGCCTTTGCCTTTCCTTTGTGAGGCAGACATCCTGAAAAACAGAAAACCAGGAAATGGATAAAATAGGAAAGCAAATAGGCAATTTTAAACAAAGGAAACTCAAAGCGGTAAGGGAGAAATAGAATAAGGAAAATGAGTAATTGAAATGTGATTGAATTAATGTTAAATGGAAAGAAAAAAAAATCAATATGCCATAGTGAGAAAGTTAGAGGAAGTGAAAGTAATCAGAAAAGAGATCAAGAGGGTTAGTATGGTAAAAAAAAAAATTAGTAAATTAAAATTAGTGAGTTAGGAAAGTAAGTGGCATAGAAAAAATTCCATATAACAAGGATTCACAGGTAAGAATAGAAGTACTCATAATCGAATAAAGAAAACAGGGTGATGCTGATTCGAATAGAAATAAAGAAATCATAAATTGGAATCAGTGAATCACAAATGCAGGTTATGAATCAGGAAATCAAAGAGGATAAGAAAGTGGCCCTAGCATTCATGAAATGGTTTGGGGGAAGCAGAGTAAAACAGAGTTGCCAAACCAAAACAAGAATGAAAACAATTTTCAAAAAAATTTGGGCAGCATTCCGGCTAAAATTGGATTGTCCCGGAAAATAAACAGCAATCATATCAGTTCATATGATTTAAAAAAATCAAGCTGCATGTACATAGATATAAAATAAACATAAAAACTCAATGTAAACAGCAGCAACATACAAGAAAGCAGCATATGAATCATGATTATAGCAGCAACAGATTTGCACATAGGATAAAACAGATGTAAGAACAGTGCAAGTAAACAGACCTAGATCCACTAACCACAGCCTAAGCTACCTAACAACCTAAAAATCCACTACAACATGCAAGTCTAGCTATCCTAATCATGAACATAAACGGAAAAAAATACAGAAAAGTGACGAACGGATAAAAAAGGTTGCGTGTTGCGGAACCTGGTAAGCAGAAGGGGTGGAACAGGGAAGAAGGTGGCTGCGGCGGCGTCCGGCGCGGTGGTGGTGCACAGCATCGCGGTGGCGGCTGAGGGGGCAGTGGCGGAGGGAGGTATTAGGGTTAGTGAGAGAGGAAGAGGATAGGGGAAGGGAGGGCGGTGGTTGTTGCTGGCTGAAGGGGGTGGGTGGCGAAGAGGGGGGCGCGGCTGGATGGCCGGCGGTGGCTGAGCGGTGCTCGCGGAGGTGGCTGTGGTGGAGAGGGGAGGAGAGAGGAAGAAGGAAGAAGAGAGAAGGGGAGGGGGTGGTACGGCGGCGGCGTCTGGGCGGCTGATAGGGTTCGCGTGGCTGGGGGGTTATATTTTCGAATCCACGCGGCCGCGTGGTGATAAACCCCATTTTGAGGGTTTATCTTGTATCGATTTCAGGGGTTTTATCAATGATTCCACACGCTTTTCATATGAAAATACAAGACTTTGTGTTCCTTTCCTAACTTTTGCCTCATAGATGAAAACATGCTTATTTTGCACTAAATTAGATACATTTCTAATTTTCTCTCGATGCCATTCGATGCCGTGACCTGTGTGTTAAGTGGTTTCAGAATATAGGGCAGGGATGAACCGGAAGAGAGAAGGAGAATGGGCGCGAAGAAAAGGAGCATGAGAAATTGAGCTTTGGAAACTTCAGCAAGGGCGCGTGCACGTACTTGGCGCGCCCGCGTGGATTGCGCAGCTAGAAGTCAAAGCCAGAAGCCAAGCCACGAGCCGGCTTGTGTAGCGGCTAGGCCATAACCCCCATGGGCGCGCACGCGTACGCTGCGCCTCCGCTCACATTGCAAGATGCCCCAGTGGCGCGCACGCGTGCTTTGCGCGTACGCGCCGATGCTCGAACATGATTTTTTTTAGAAGTCACGTGACCTGGGCGTGGAGACAGTTGGAGATCTCATCTTGGGGGAAGTGCCTTGGCGGGAAGAGATTAAGAAGACCAAGGGTTGAAGGGTTAAGGACTTTTGGCTCATTTTTAGATGGTTCTAGATTTTTTTGGCTATTGTTAGTTACACTCTTGGGTAGAGAGAGAGAGAGAGATTCCAAGCTCTCATTAGGGTTCATCTTCATCCATTTTCTGAATTTCCAATCACACTTTGGTGAGATCCATTGCAATTCTCAATTCATTTGTTCATGTTATAGATCTTCTTCTCCAATCTCAATTAGTGCTTGTAATTGCTCAATCCTCATAGATCCTAGATTCAACTTTGTAGTTTTGGATTTTTTTAATTTCTTGAGAAGCTCATTTCCATTGTTGTTCTTTGTTAATTGTTGTTAGTTCCTTGTGTTGAAGCACTTTCAATTCTACTTCCTTCTCATTTTTTTACTATGCCTTTTTTCCTTGCTCATCAATTGTTTGATAAAATGCCAACATTAGTTATGGAGTAAAAGTTTCTTACTTGGCATAGGGTTTGAGTCATTAGAAAGAGTTGAATAGTTTATGTCAATTGTTGATTTGGAATTAGAAATTGCTAATTGACTTGGAGTGCACTAAAGCTAGATTTCCCTAAGGTGAAAACTAGGACTTGTGACTCAAGTTAGTTACTCTCATTTGACTTTCCTCTATACCTAGGGGTTAACTAAATGAAGCAAGGCCTAATTGTTGTCATCATTGACGGGACTATAAGGATAGAATTTCTAATTCCAATCCTAGGCCAAGTCTTCTAAAAAAATTGATTGCTTGTTTGTCATTTATTTTGCTAAACCTTCAAAAGAACCACAACAAGGCTTCCTAATCGATAAGATGCATGCTCTAGCAATTCCAAGGGAGGACGACTCGGGGGACTAGTACTCTCGGTTATAGATTGTAGGATTGTTTGATGCGAAGTTTGAATGTAGATTAGACTATACTCACGATTATATCCATTATTGAATTCTATATCGGCATGATAAATTTCGTTTATCAAAATGGCGCCGTTTCCGGGGATATTGCTTAGTGTGCCATGTTATTGCTTAGAGTAGTTATGTGTGCCTGCATATAGTTGCATTTTTTTTGTGATTCTTTGTCCAAGTGACTAACCCCTCATCGTTACCATGAATTTCACTTCCCCTTCATTGCATGACGCGTTCACAACCGAATCCGAGCTTAGTCCCCTTTGATCCGGAAATAGAACAAACTTTGTTTCATATTTGACAAGCTCGGAAGTGGTTAAGGTTTGGACAAGGTGAAGAGGTTTTCACCACCTCAACCACCTTACTAAAAGTGAACATTGAACCGTCACTCAACGAAGGCGATAATCATTCTCCCATCAAAATCACTAACAATTCTTTTCTTGTTTTAGGTACTAACGCCATGGATGCTCCGAGGAGAGTTACTATCAAGGAAGCGGGTGCACCGGATTATGTCCTTCAACCCCTTCATGTAACTCACCCCAATTTGAATGCAAACTTTGAACTCAAGACCGCTTTGATCAACCTCCTACCCAAATTTCATGGGCTTCCCACACAAGACCCTATTCGACATCTCAAAGACTTTCATCGTATATGCTCAACAACTAGACGGGAAGGATCCGATGAGGTTGCTATATGGTTGTTTGCTTTCCCTTTCTCTCTTGAGGACAAGGCTAAAGAATGGTTCTACACTTTATCTAGTGAAGTCACCTCCGATTGGGATTTGCTTAGACGAGGATTCTTGGATAAATTCTTGCCCCCGGAGAAGATGGATAGGCTAAGGAAGGAAATGTCTTGTATTGTACAAGGTGAAACGGAACCACTGTACGAGTATTGGGAACGGTTTCGTAAGCTACTAGACGCATGCCCTAATCACATGCTTGACACTCAAGTATTGCTTGGATACATATGTCAAGGGATGCGAGAACAAGATAGAACCCTCTTGGACACCTCTAGCAATGGTTCTTTGTCTAAATATAAAACAGCGGAGGAGGCATGGCAACTTATCATTGACTTAGCCGAATCCAATCAACATATGAGACGAAGAGTCAACCGCCCAAGAACCGTGAATGAGGTATCCACTAGTAGTGAAACCACCGCTCTAACCAAATCCTTGAGCGAAATGACATCCGTCTTGAGGCAACTCCAATTGAGCCAACAACAACCACAACAACCTCAACCTCAACCTCAACCATATCAACAACACTCTCCACCCCCTCAACAACACAATCAACAATTGGTCCCTCAAAAAGTGTGTGGCATTTGTTCTTGCTATTCCCACTACACGGATGAGTGCCCAAGCCTTCAAGAGGACAACACTTTGGCGGCTACCCACAATTTCTGTGACCGCCCAAATCAAGGGTACGACCAAGGCGGTAATCCTAACCAAGGGCACCCTTATCAAGGAGGAAGCTACAATCAAGGGAGTGGGTACCACAATCATAATTGGAGAGACAATCATCAACAAGGAAATAGGGACAACAACAACAATGGAGGAGGTCAAAGATGGAACAACAATTCACAAAACCGGCCACCATACAACCAACACAACCCACCATACAACCAACAAAACCAACAAAGAAACTACCAAACATATCAACCACCATATCAAAGACCACCACCAAACCAATCACAAGCTCCTCAACTCACATATCCAACCGCCCCCTCCAACCAAGATGAAACACTCCGGACCATCATCCAAGGCCAAAAGGAACTACAAAACACACTTGCTTCCGGTCTCACCGGCCTCACCTCTACACTACAAGCTCTTCTTGCACGAATGGACACATCATCAAATCCCACTCCTCAACCCCCAATCCAAAGCGTCATTCCCTCTCAACCTCAACCCAATCCTAAGGGGGGCATCAATGCCATCACCCTGAGATCCGGAACACAATTAAAAGAGAAGGGAGCAAAGGATTCAAATCCCATCACAATCACTCAGGAGGAGGAGAGAATAGATATAGAAGAGGTAGTGGAAAAGGAGACACCACAAGTCATAGTTGAGGATGAAACTCAACCAACAAAAGAGACCCCGAAGACCAAGAGAACCTTGGAAGAAGAAATTGCTCAACCACTCCCATTTCCAACACTTGCAAAGAAAGCTAGGAAGCGCATAGAACTCGACCCCAAAATGGTAGAAATGTTCAAGAAAGTTGAGGTAACCATCCCCCTCTTTGATGCTATCCATCAAGTTCCTAGATATGCAAAATTCCTTAAAGATCTATGCATGAACAAGGATAGAATTCTTGAATTAGAAACCATCCCATTGGGGAGTTCTATTTACGCTTTAATGGGAGCATTGCCCGAGAAGTGTGATGATCCGGGCCCTTGTATGGTCACTTGCACCATCAATGGAGTTCAATTCGTAGATTGTATGTGTGACCTCGGAGCATGTGTTAGCATCATGCCTCTCTCCGTCTACCGGGTATTGAAGTTACCACCACTAAAAAGGTCGATGGCGAGATTTGTCCTAGCGGATAAAAGCATAATAACCGTGACGGGTGTTGCGGAAGATGTATTGGTGAATATCAAAGGGTTGGTATTTCCGATTGACTTCTATGTCCTTGAAATGCCATCAAGTGAAACCGAGAGAGCATCATCCATCCTACTTGGAAGACCATTTTTGAGAACTTCTAAATTTAAGCTAGATGCTTACTCGGGAACATACTCATTTGAGATAGATGGGAGAGTCGTGAGTTTTAGCCTAGAAGAAGCAATGAAGCATCCACCAGAAAATCACTCTCTATTCCGGTGTGACCCAATTGACAACATTGTCGCCGAAGTGCACCTTGCAAAGTTAGATGAGAAGTACATGATTGAAGAGGCAAATGAAGATCCAAGCAAATTAAACACCACACACCATACAAACCATCCGGAAACCCAAACATCAAATCATGACAAAAAGATGGAATTGAAGCCACTACCTCCCCACCTAAGGTACTCATATCTTGATGAAGCCCAAAAGCTCCCCGTGATAATCGCACAAGAGCTAACTCCTCAACAAGAAGAAAAGTTGCTAGAGGTATTGAGAAAAAATAGAAGGGCAATCGGGTGAAGTTTGGCGGATCTAGTGGGAATAAGCCCCCAAGTATGCGAGCACCGCATATTCCTTGAAGAAGGAGCAAGACCGGTCCGACAACCTCAAAGGAGACTTAATCCAACCATTCTTGAGGTGGTGAAAAAAGAGGTCACTCGGCTACTTGAAGCGGACATCATCTATCCTATCTCGGATAGCGAGTGGGTAAGCCCGGTCCAAGTGGTGCCAAAGAAATCCGGGGTGACCACAATCAAAAATGAAAGCGGTGAACTTATAGCAACAAGAGTGCAAAATTCTTGGAGAGTATGCATAGACTACCGAAGGTTGAATGTGGCCACAAGAAAAGATCACTTCCTACTACCGTTCATCGATCAAATGCTTGATCGACTAGCCGGTAAATCATATTATTGCTTTCTTGATGGTTACTTCGGATACTTCCAAATACACATTGCTCTAGAGGACCAAGAAAAAACAATATTTACTTGCCCCTTTGGAACGTATGCTTACAAACGTATGCCATTTGGCCTATGCAACGCACCGGCAACGTTTCAAAGATGCATGACGAGCCTATTTGCGGACTTTCTAGAGCAATGTATGGAAGTCTTCATGGACGACTTTAGCGTGTACGGTGATTCATTTGATCACTGCTTATGTAACCTTGAAAAAGTCTTAGAGAGATGCACCAAAACAAACCTTGTCTTAAATTTTGAAAAGTGTCATTTCATGGTCAAACAAGGCATTGTTTTGGGGAACATAGTTTCAAAAGAAGGCATCTCCGTAGATCCGGCAAAAATAAATGTCATATCTGGTTTACCTTACCCCTCCTCCGAGAGGGAAGTCCGCTCTTTTCTTGGACATGCAGGATTCTACCGGAGATTCATCAAAGACTTTAGCAAGGTAGCCCTACCTCTCTCTCGACTACTGTAAAAGGACACTGAATTTGAGCTAAGCAATGAATGTATGGAAGCATATGACAAACTTAAAGTGGCATTGACACAAGCTCCTATTGTGCGAGGACCGAATTGGGCTCAACCATTTGAAATCATGTGTGATGCTTCGAATTATGCGATAGGAGCCGCGTTAGCACAACACGAGGGTAAGATTCCCTATGTCATAGCTTATGCTTCAAAGACACTAGACGGAGCCCAATCCAACTACACTACTACCGAGAAGGAACTCCTAGCTATTGTTTTCGCTTTGGACAAGTTCTGAGCCTATCTTCTTGGTTCCAAGGTAGTAGTGTTCTCGGATCACGCGGCACTAAAGTATTTGTTGGCCAAAAAGGAATCAAAACCGAGATTAATTCGTTGGGTGCTTTTGTTACAAGAATTTGACTTGGAGATCAAGGATAGGAGTGGTTCCCAAAACTTAGTGGCGGACCATCTAAGTCGCCTCGAACACACAAACGACGACACCACTCCTATCAATGACTCCTTTCCTCTAGATAGTTTGCACGCAATCTTGGAAGTAGTTCCTTGGTATGCCCCGATAGCAAACTACTTGGTTTCACGCACCTTCCCTCCCAATCTCAACAAACATCAAAAGGGTAAGCTGAAAAGCGAATCCAAATACTATGTTTGGGACGATCCCTATTTGTGGAGGTGTGGAGCGGACCAAATAGTGCGACGGTGCATACCTCAAACCGAATTCCAAGCAATCTTGGACGCTTGCCATTCTTCCGAAGGAGGTGGCCACTACGGCCCCCAAAGAACGGCAAGAAAGGTCCTTGATTGCAGATTTTAGTGGCCAACCCTTCTCAAAGATTCTTCTCTCTATTGCAAATCTTGTCCCCAATGCATTCGGTTTGGAAATATTTCTAAGAAGGACGAAATCCCCCAACAAAATATGCTTTTTTGTGAAATCTTTGATGTATGGGGAATCGACTTCATGGGACCATTTCCAAATTCCAATGGCTTTCTCTACATCTTGTTAGCCGTCGATTATGTGTCAAAATGGGTGGAGGCAATCCCCACCCGGACGGATAATGCCCATGTTGTTTATTCTTTTGTGAGGAATAATATCATTTGTCGTTTTGGCTCCCCAAGAGCAATCATAAGTGATCAAGGATCCCATTTTTGCAACAAAAAAATGGACGGCCTCATGAGAAAGTATGGCATCATACACAAAGTCGCCACGGCCTACCACCCTCAGACAAACGGCCAAGCCGAGGTGTCTAACCGGGAAATTAAACATGTGTTGGAAAGGATTGTGAAGCCGAATAGGAAAGATTGGAGCACTAAACTCTCCGATGCACTTTGGGCATATCGAACGGCTTACAAAACACCCATTGGCATGAGCCCTTTTAGACTTGTATATGTTAAAGCATGCCATCTACCGGTAGAAATCGAACACAAAGCTTATTGGGCCATAAAGGAATGCAATATGAGCTTGGATGGAGCCGGAGTAGAGAGAAAGCTTCAATTGACGGAATTGGAGTGCTTGAGATTAGAAGCCTATGACAATTCTAGACTCTACAAGGAAAAGATGAAAGCCATTCATGACAAGAACATTAGGAGAAGGGAATTTGGACCCGGTGACCTAGTGCTCCTTTACAACTCAAGGTTGAGATTACTACCCGGAAAGCTTAGATCAAGATGGGATGGACCTTACCAAGTAGAGAAAGTAGAACCTTACGGGGTCTATCACTTGCGCCACCCATCAAGTCCGGACATTTTCAAGGTAAACGGGCACCGTCTCAAATTGTACCATGGTGAGCAAAGAAAGAACTCCAAGGAATTTGAAGTGTTCCTCTTGAGGGACGCATCTCTTGAACAAGAACTTTGAGCTAGTGGACGTCCAACTTAAGGACGGTAAACAAAAGTGCTAGGTGGGAGACACCCCACCATGGTAAGATCTACCACTTGTACATAGCCATTGAATTCTTCTTTGATTGATACTTGCTTACTACTTGACTTCATGTTTGGTAGCTAGGTGATCGATGAAGTTGTAGCTAGATTTAGTTTCAAATTCTGTTTCATTTGTTGAGTTCATTTGGTACTTTATCATGTCAAAACATTCTTCTATAGTACCTAAAATGGTTTTTTGGAGGGTTGGAATGCTGGAAGTGGTGCGAGAACATGAAACTTTGAAAAAGGCATCCTTCCGCGCGTGCGCGCACCTAACGCGCACGCGCCCATGAAGCATTTCCGACCATCCACACGGACGCGCGATGTGCGCGGACGCGTGGATTGCAAGAAGTACCCCTCCATACATATTCCAGAGAGTTAGGCCACTCTCACGCCCGCACCATGCCTGAGGCACAAGCCGCTCACACGTGCGCGCACAGGGCGCGTACGCACTCCTTGACAAATCCTCAGATCGACGCGCTAGCACACCTCGCGCGCGTGCGCCGATCGCCCCTGTGCACTCCTGGTACATATTCTAGAGAGTTAGGCCACTCTCGCGCCTGCACTAAGCCACCAGCCCACCACCTCTGCCGCGTGCGCGCACTAGGCGCCAACGCGCCCACATGCCCGCAACGCAAGGCACGCGCACGCGCCCATGCCGCGCACGCGTCCCTTGCCCCTGTGCAATCCTGGTACATATTCCAGAGAGTTAAGCCAACCCCAAGCCCATCTCAAGCCTGGGGCATAATCACATTGCCGCGCGCGCGCACCGTGCGCGCGCGCGCCATCACTCTACCCCGCTTCCTTGCGCTTGCGCGCCCCGTGCGCGCACGCGTGGGTGACCGACGTCAACATAATGGGGAGCACACTTGCTCCCTTCATTCTTCTTCTCCCTTTTTCCTCTTACCTCCCCTACTACCCATTAACCTACTACTACTTCTCCTCCCAAACAACCACCCCCTACCATCACCACCGGCGACCACCCACCTCCGGTGGCCCCTACATTGCCCCCTCCATTCTCCATCATTTTAATCCACAACCTCCTCCCCCATACCCTTTCCCATCTCTCTCAAGGTACTACACTAGGTTCCCCTCTTGCTCTACTTCTCTCTTTTGCTTCTTAGTCAGTTAATTTCATTCTCTTTTAGGTAGTCTCTTTCTTCCCCCCCCCCCCCTTTTTGAGCCCCTCACTTCTTTGGGGTGTGTTTTTAGCTCCTTTTCCATTTAACTCTTCATAGGCACTTGGGTCATAACTTCTCTTGCATTGATGGATGAGATGTGTTGCATGATTTTCTTATAACCACGGTGCATTGTAGTGATTAATGTTGGTTTGTGGAATGTTACATTGCTCCCCCCCCCCATCTATTTACATACTACAAAAGGATGCACCCCAAGTGTTTGAAGAAATGCATACATGATACTTTTTGAACTCATTGTGACTCTTGCTTCTTAACTAGTCACTTTTGGGTGCACCTTCACATTCTACAATCCACCCACTCACCATTTCATAAATTGCTTCCCACTTTTGGTATTTGAGGGTGTATGCTTCTCATGCCTTTTCCTTGCATGCCTACACTACCCCTATACCACATGCCAATGATTTGCCTTGCTCATCACATGTTATCTTCGTTACATGTTGCAGCTGTCATGTAATAAGGATACCCATATTCTTATGGCACAATTTCTCATTTGCATAATCATATTCAATTACGCTTCTTTGGGTTTGATGTTATCTCCTTTCATTACTATCACAGGATGGTCATCAAAAAGAGCAACGGGAAAGCCCCGAAGAAGCCAGCATCCAATAGAGCACGCCAGGAACTAACGGCCAAGCCACTCCTAAAGAAGGCTAAGGGCCCCATTGATGTTCTAGAGAAGGACAACCCTCCGAAGGATCCAAACAAGTTCCCTAACCGCTACTGCAAACTTGTTTACTCAAGGATGATTGAAAGGAATTATCACCCAGAGCCTCTTCTAGTCCTCCCAGCCCACCTCACTCCGATAGTGATGCCACACATTGACCGGAGGCAATGGAGGTTCCTCTTGAGGCAACCCAAGGAGGTCAATTTATCATGGGTGGTGGAATTCTACACCAACTACCACTCACCCCTTCTCACATCAATCTTTGTGCGCCGGAAGCAAGTGTCAATCACAGTGGAAGCCATCCGAGGAGTCCTTGGGATTGGGCCGTTAGCGGATGGATATGATGCCTATCAAGAAGTCTTGACAGCATGCGACAACCGTGAGTTCGATTGGAACGCAGTCCTCCGCGTAATTGCCTCACCCGAAGCATGTTGGATTCGGGGGACCATAAAGCAAAGACCAAAAGGTTTAGATGCACGCTTCCTCACTCAAGAAGCCACGGCATGGGCCCAAATTCTAGCTCACTACATGCTCCCAAGCACCCATGGGTCATCCATTACCACTGAGCTTGCCTTATTGATATGGTGCATCTTAACCGAGAAACCGGTCGACATTTCGCATGCCATTCGCCAATCCATGGGGCACATTCATGCCAAGGGAAATCTACCATTCCCCGCTATGATGACCGAATTAGTGGCGGCAGCCGGCGTCCACCGAGAGACTAAGGATAGGAGGACCTCAATCCCGGTCGAGGGCGATGTTATTCCGACCAAGAGGTGCCTCAAGCCTCCGGAAGTCACCAAGGACATTGGACTGCCCACACCAACTCGCAACACCACTACGTCATCCACGCCACAAAAATCAGCCACCCAACGCCTTGAAGACCTTCACAAGAAGTTGGACCGTTATGAGAGGCGTAACCAACGCCGATATGCTCACGTGAAGAAACTTCTAAGCATTGTCACCCCACCCATGGAGGAACCAGATATCTCCACATCCACCGCAACTTCAGCGGAAGTACCGATGATAACGGAGATGAAGGACACTTGGGACTCGGCCATTGCCACCCATTGCATATCACCTCTAGCACGGAGGACCGTGCTAAGTTTTAAGTGTGGGGAGGTCGGCCGACCGATCTCCGTAGGTAACACCCAAATAAATTTTCATTTTCTGAACTCCTTTGTAGTAGGATAGGTTGCATGATTAGGTTTTCTTTGATATCACTTGCATGATAAGTTTACTTGGTTGGAACAATGAAACTCTCTCTTAGGAAACTAATACTTTGGGGCAACCTTGACATTGCCAATTTTGAATATCTTGATGCCAAACTTGCTTGAAGAACTGTATTTTGGAACATGAATTTTGAGTTAAGAACACAAGCTAGTGAGCTTTGAGCCTTGTTTTGTGGCTACATCTTATAGTCACTTATCTCCTTCTTGTGTGCAATTGTTTTCTCTCTATGAGTGTAATCCTTGCTTTGTTTGAGTCTATATGTCCATTATTCCTTGTATTCATGCATTTATATGATTGAGGCCATCACTTTATTAGCCCACCTACCAAATAGCCTTACCCTCTATCTTCCCTTGTTAGCCAAGAATTGAGCCTACGCTTAACCCACTTGTTCTTTAAATTAGCACAATACAAGCCTAAAGCGGGAAACCATAATTGTCCTCATTTGGATCTTTGATTAGCTTAGGCTAGTGTGTGTGTGAGTATCATTCAAGCGTGGAAACCTTGGGACATTGGGGGAATAAAAGGGGCAGTTTTGTATTGTTATTGAAAATATTGGGAATTGGGTACATACTCATGTATTGGCCAGATGTAAGACCTTATGCATTGATAAAATGAGAAAAACAAATGAAAAAGAAAATAGAAAAAAAAATATGAAAAGAAAGAAAAAAATAGAAATAAGAAAGAAAAAAAAAAGAGAAGAAAGGAATAAAAAGGGGACAAAATGCCCTAAAGCAAGGTGCAGCTTAATAAGATCAATGCATAAGTGTTGTGAAATGAAAAAAAGAAAATACATGAGTATATGAAAAAGTGAAGAATGGGTAGTTAGATTAGAACTCAATTGTATAGGATGTCATAGGTTAGGTGGAAAGTTTAAAGCTTATCAAAGATTCAAATTTCAAGCTCACTTAACCATATATGCATCCTACTTTAACCCTAGCCCCATTACAACCAAAGAAAAGACCTCATGATAGATGTATGCATGCAGGAAATATATGTTGATTGATTAGATGAGGAACAAATCTTGGAAAGCATGATTAGGAGAAAATTGAGAGAATCAACCCTAGACACTCGAGCGAATAGAGTGTAAACACTTCCGGTGAGGGTTCGAAGGCTCTAATTCATGATTCCCGGCTCTCACGAGCATGCTTCATGTGAAGTTGCATATATTGCACTTGATGCTCAAAAATTTGTGAATCCCATATATTGGCCGCCACCGTGCCCTATATGCTTGCATATATCTTAGGAAGGTTGATTTGTTCCTAACCAAGTAGATGGTAGCACTAGTCGTAGTTGCATTCACGTAATTAGGTTGCACCTCATGAGTCTTATACCTCCATGATCCTTCGGTCTTTTGCGTTTCTCTTGCATTTCTCTAAGCATGAGGACATGCTAGAATCTAAGTGTGGGGAGGTTGATAAACCCCATTTTGAGGGTTTATCTTGTATCGATTTCAGGGGTTTTATCAATGATTCCACATGCTTTTCATATGAAAATACAAGACTTTGTGTTCCTTTCTTAACTTTTGCTTCATAGATGAAAATATGCTTATTTTGCACTAAATTAGATACATTTCTAATCTTCTCTCGATGCCGTTCGATGCCGTGACCTGTGTGTTAAGTGGTTTCAGAATATAGGGCAGGGATGAACCGGAAGAGAGAAGGAGAATGGGCGCAAAGGAAAGGAGCATGAGAAATTGAGCTTTGGAAACTTCAGCAAGGGCGCGTGCGAGTACTTGGCGCGCCCGCGTGGATTGCGCAGCTAGAAGTCAAAGCCAGAAGCCAAGCCACGAGCTGGCTTGTGTAGCGGCTAGGCCATAACCCCCATGGGCGCGCACGCATACGCTGCGCCTCCGCTCACATTGCAAGATGCCCCAGTGGCGCGCACGCGTGCTTTGCGCGTACGCGCCGATGCTCGAACATGATTTTTTTTAGAAGTCACGTGACCTGGGCGTGGAGACAGTTGGAGATCTCATCTTGGGGGAAGTGCCTTGGCGGGAAGAGCTTAAGAAGACCAAGGGTTGAAGGGTTAAGGACTTTTGGCTCATTTTTAGATGGTTTTAGATTTTTTTGGCTATTGTTAGTTACATTCTTGGGTAGAGAGAGAGAGAGAGAGAGAGAGAGAGAGAGAGAGAGAGAGAGAGAGAGAGAGAGAGATTCCAAGCTCTCATTAGGGTTCATCTTCATCCATTTTCTGAATTTCCAATCACACTTTGGTGAGATCCATTGCAATTCTCAATTCATTTGTTCATGTTATAGATCTTCTTCTCCAATCTCAATTAGTGCTTGTAATTGCTCAATCCTCATAGATCCTAGATTCAACTTTGTAATTTTGGATTTTTTCAATTTCTTGAGAAGCTCATTTCCATTGTTGTTCTTTGTTAATTGTTGTTAGTTCCTTGTGTTGAAGCACTTTCAATTCTACTTCCTTCTCATTTTTTTACTATGCCTTTTTTCCTTGCTCATCAATTGTTTGATGAAATGCCAACATTAGTTATGGAGTAAAAGTTTCTTACTTGGCATAGGGTTTGAGTCATTAGAAAGAGTTGAATAGTTTATGTCAATTGTTGATTTGGAATTAGAAATTGCTAATTGACTTGGAGTGCACTAAAGCTAGATTTCCCTAAGGTGAAAACTAGGACTTGTGACTCAAGTTAGTTACTCTCATTTGACTTTCCTCTATACCTAGGGATTAACTAAATGAAGCAAGGCCTAATTGTTGTCATCATTGACGGGACTATAAGGATAGAATTTCTAATGCCAACCCTAGGCCAAGTCTTCTAAAAAAATTGATTGCTTGTTTGCCATTTATTTTGCTAAACCTTCAAAAGAACCACAACAAGGCTTCCTAATCGATAAGATGCATGCTCTAGCAATTCCAAGGGAGGACGACTCGGGGGACTAGTACTCTCGGTTATAGATTGTAGGATTGTTTGATGCGAAGTTTGAATGTCGATTAGACTATACTCACGATTATATCCATTATTGAATTCTATATCGGCATGATAAATTTCGTTTATCACGTGAGGCACGCGGTCGCGCAGTTGGGGTGAAAATGGGGGAGACGCGATCGCGTGGGGCGCGCGATCGCATGAGAGGGGGGGAAAGAGGAGTGACGCGATCGCGTGGGTCGCGCGATCGCGTCGCTGGAATTCGTGCTAAACGCACGACTCCAACGCCGTTTCAGCGCAACTCTCTGTCTCCTTTTGGGGTGATATGCAATCCATGCGACGCGATCGCGTCGCTCACGCGGTCGCGTGGGATTGGTATTGGGTAAGTGAAGCGATCGCATGGGGCATGCGATCGCGTGGGCCAATTTGTGCGAAACGCACAAGAGCCGCACGATTCCAGCCCAACTTTCTGTTCGTTGGATCCTTACGCCGATATATATCACGCGGCCGCGTGGGTCACGCGGTCGCATGGGTGGTGTTTTTCGCGATATGACGTGATCGCATGGGGCATGCGGTCGCGTCGTGCAACGCTTTTTTTTTTTTTTAGCTGAAAAATGCAGGATGCAGTGATTAACATGAATGCTATGCATGATTCCAGGTTAATGTTAAAATAAAAAAAAGGGTAAATTGAAAACAATAAACAAGAAATAGATTGAGAAAGAAGCGACCATACCATGGTGGGTTGTCTCCCACCTAGCACTTTTAGTTAAAGTCCTTAAGTTGGACATTGGAAGAGTATCCTGTTATGGTGGCTTATGTTTAAATTCGTCCAAAAATTTCCACCAGTGCTTGGAATGCCAATAGCCTCCGGGGTCCCAAACTAGGCATGTAAAGCTTCTGAGCAGCTTCAAACAGATATTCAGCCTCCCGGGATGACGAATGTCAGAATATAATCCATGATCCCAAGCTGTGTTTTTAGATCCACATCCGTTTTGATTTGTAAGTTTCCATTCGGGCGGGTTAAAAAGTAGAATCTCACCGTGGTGACCAAACGTTCTCCGTGATCTATGCAATTGAGCATGATACCAATCCGTGTACTTCGAGGTGAAGCGTGAAACCTTATTGAACCTGGTGCACCAGTTCTGAGTACGAGCCAATTCCCTCTTACTCTTAAAGCCACAGAGAGCTCTAAGTTGGCCATCTGTTTCAAGCAAACCATAGTCAAGTGAATAAGTAAAATTATAAGTTAAGGATTGTACCCATTTGAAGCTTGTATTAGGTGGTAATGGCCTTGGGATAGGTGTTTTTGGTGGTTCTGCAAGTTCCGTTTCCTTGTGCTCTTCTGTGAATTCTTCCACTTCCTTGCAAAGATCTTCAATTGTATCTGTATCCAGGTCAAAGTCTTCTATGTCTTCCTCATCACTCGAGTCATAGATTGGAGGTTGAGAGAAATCTACCTCCGCATCATCTTCATATTCACTTGGGGAAAATTCTTCGATCTCAGAGAATTCACTTACGGACGCAAGTTCTTCACTAGGAGAACTAGACTTGTGACTATCATCATCAAGGAAATTTGCTTCTTGGATTATTCCGTCTGATTCTTCGTAAATGACTTGCCTTGGAGATTGTACGGTATCCTCCTTAGCATCAACTGTAGCATCTTGGACGGAGTTTTCCTCAATTCTGGATTCCCAAGGAAGTTCAGCATCTCCTAGATCTTCAACCAACTCTTCTTCTTGAACAATGACAGCTTCTTCCACTTGTTCTAGTATGAATTCATTCTCTGTCTTGTCCACTGGAGTCTCTAGTATTTCTTTCATGCTACGCTCTTCATCGAGCTGTCCACATGGAGCTGTGGTTGATCCTTGTATATTTGAGCGCCTAGTGGCCCATTAAATTAGTGCTTGCTCCAGTTGTTGAATGGTTGTTTGAAATTTAATTACTGTTTCTTTTAGGCGATCCTCTGCTTCGCGGTTTGCCGGACTTGGACATGATACAAAGAAAAGTGGTGATGATTGGGAACGATTGGATTGGTATTGGGGTAAGGAAGGATCATATGATGGCGAATGGCGAAGAGAAGCTTGTGAGTGTGGTGGTTCGAGGTTATGTTGAAAGGATGGTTCATATGCACGGGTGGGGCTTGTTGGTAGTTACAAGGTTGTCCACCATGTCTTTCAGCTGGGTATGCACGGTAGAATGGTCTTTGTCCAGGATATCTCGGAGGGTGTTGCTGCCAAAAGGGTTGATTAGATCCTCTTGGTTCCATCCATCCTTGATTGGTCTGACCTTGATGCACATTCCTGCTGTAACTTCTATTTCCTTTAACAATATTAGAACCAAACTCAAAGCGAGAGGGGTGAGAGTTCATAGTAGCAAATAAAGATAAAAAGGAAAAACAAAAATAAATAAACAAGCAAAAGAAAAATATTTACAATAACCAATAATAAGGCACACGTTAGCAGTTCCCCGGCAACGGCGCCATTTTGACGATCATTATTTCTGCCAGTAAAGAATGTCATAAAAACAGTCGCGTTGTAGATATAGTCTCTAAACCGACAAAAATCCCTTTCGTACAAACGTTTTGGGTGTCACAAGTAACAAACCCCTTAAAAATTGTTAACCGAGTATTCAAACCTCGGGTCATCTTCTCAAGGAACTGCGAGGAAGTATGTTCTTATTATTAGTTATAAAGGTTGTAATCGGGGTTTAGAAGGTGAGAAGCAAGTAATTTAAATGACGAGTGAATTAAATGGCAATTAAAAATAAATGATAACTGTAAAACAACTTTTGGCAAGATAAGGGAAATTAGAAGTCCAACTTAGTTATCCCTCTCAACAATAATGAAAGTTGTATCTTAATTCCACTTAGTTAACCTATGAAGCAAAGGTAAGTCAAGGGACTAATTAGTTTGACCTTCGAATCCTATTTATTTCCTAGGAAAAAGTTGGGATTATTGAAGTTTAGATCAATTAGCAAGATAACGATTATCAATTATGCTGAGTTCGATAATGCTGAGTCACTGATTTCTTAACAAAGACCAAAAGGGGAAAAAGTAAATTACTGGAATAATAAAAGTGTTCTTAGATGGGAAGCAATGGCAACTTAAATCAAAGAGAACAATCATAAACTGAAAATACCTTAAATATCATTAATTCAAATAGAAATCTGTAACATGGAATAATTCATAATTTAAATTATAATAATCAATTCAAATATTGGAATCAAATAAATGAAAGTAAAATTGAAATAAAAGAACATTAAAACCTGGATCCAGAGTTACTCCCAAAACAAGAAGAAGTCCTAAATCCTAAGAGAGAGAGAGAGAGAATCTCTCTCTAAACTAAATCTAAATCATGAAAACTAGAAATTGGCGAGCTCTCCCTGAATGGATGCATTCCTCCACTTTATAACCTCTAATCTATGCTTTTTGTACTTGGATCTGGGCCAAAAAGGGCTTCAGAAATCGCTGGGGGCGTATTATGTAAATTCTGATACGTGGCCTCTGTCACGCATCCGCGTGGGTCACGCGGTCGCGTCATCTGGAGCTTTTTCTTTCCACGCGGTCGCGTCAGTCACGCGTCCGCGTCGTGGGTGTTCTACTCAAGGCGCGCGGTCGCGTCAGTCATGCGGCCGCGTCGCTGCTTCTTTGCTTCTGGCACGCGATCGCGTCGTCCATGCGATCGCGTGGATACCAGTTTCCTTAAAGCTCCGTTTTGCCTTCTCCTTCCATTTTTGTATGTTTCCTTTTTCATCCTTTAAGTCATTCAGCCTTAGGAAACCTGAAGCTACTCAACACACTAATCACGGCATCGAATGGAAATAAAGGTAATTAAAATAATTAATTTTTTTAAAGCTTAGGAAACATGTTTTTCACAATATGACATAATAAGGAAGGGAAAGTAAAATCATGCAATTAATGTGAATAAGTAGGTGAAGAGTTGAATAAATCACTCTAATTAAGCACAAAAGAACTCATGAAATATGGGTTTATCACTGGTACTATGTATAGAAGTCCTACAAGGTGATGGTACACCCACCCCAAGACAGGTGAAAAGTGTGGGTCTTTGGATGTCAAGCTCTGGGAATGTAGTAATTAGAGAGTTGCCAAAGATAAAGTCCCTGAGCTACACCGTGTCGCCAAACCCAGTCTTCTATGGCTATATATGGATTGGATAATATCTGCATATCCATAGTAATTATTCACATCTGATCCGAATTTTGCAGATATTATCCAATCTGTAGAGTCATCAGATAGGATCAGATCTGATCCGCACTATGATAGGATCGGATTGCGAATTTTGCAGTGATATCCGCAGATCCGATCTACAGATTCGCATCTATAATATAAATAGCATAGTTTAAGTGCCACAGACCCTAACAGCACTAACACCCTAAACCTCTTACAGTGCTGCTACTCTCCCTCTCCTCTCTCACCCAGACCTAGTCCCACACTCCTACTGTCGTAGACTCGCCTCACTTCTGACCAGCTCCATCTCCATCACCGGCGTTCACTCCACCGTCACCGACGCACATTCATCATTGCGTCTCCTAAGTTCGTCTTGTAAAACCCGGTTAAACTATTATCAATAAATTAATTATAAGCAAAGAGGGATTAATAAATTAAAATTTATAATTTAGAAAAGTAAAAATAATTAGGATTCGAATTAAAACACTTATCTTAAAGGTTTTAATCCAAAGTTTGACCAAAGGGGCTAAGAAAATAGACTTGGGCCCACGGCCCACTCACTAACACCCCCCATCAACCACACTTCATCCACACATTTCCCTATTTCATTAAAAACACAAACCTTGCCCTAACAGAGAAGAGAGGAGAAGAGAGGCTTTGTTTACTATTCACATACACACCAAATTACTCATAACTTGCAATCCGGAGCTTTGATTAACGAGCTGTTTGTGGTCACATGTTCGTCTTGAAATCCTCTTTATTTCTATTTGAACATTGTGGTAAGAAACCTTGATCTCTTAGCCCATTTTACCATTTTCTTCAATTTTGTATTTTTGGTTAAATAGGTGTTGAGATATTCTGATTTTGATGCTTTAGGAGAAGTTCAAGCACAATCTCTAGCAAGGTTTTGACACGAGATTGAATGGTATAATGTAAGGAATCTCAATCTCTTTGTTACCATAATTTTGAATAAGAACCCTAGTGTGAATATTGAGTTATTGTTGTGATTAGATTTTGTGGATTAGCTTGGCTTATTTGGAATTAGTTTTGGAGTGGATTGGTGTGGAGATTGTGATTTGGAGGAGGATTGATCAAACTTAGAGGCTTTGGTTGGAGCTTGATTCCAATTTGGTAAGAAAAATTCAAGGTTGGAAAAAACTACCGACATTAAGGTATGGGTATTAGTTTTGGGTAGGCATTATGTAAAGTTATGTAAATGCCTAGGTTAATTGCCCTAGGATAGGATTGAATTGAATGGTGTATGTTGATAATAGGTTATGTGTTAGTGTGATTTTGTGAATTGAATGTTTGATGTGAAAAATGTGATTGTTTGTGGAATTGAATATGAGGTTATGGTTTTGCTTATTATAATAATAATTGATGTGGATATTGGGCCAAAGGCCGTGATGGGGTGAGGAGTCCCCATATGGTAAGTGGAGGTAAGTGGTAAAGTGATTATGTTGCAATTGATGCAATAATAATGATTGATTGAGTTGGTTGTGATATATTGTTGCATGAGTATGTGTGTTGAAGGTTGAATTGAATTGATAAGGATTACTTGATTGAAAATCGATCTATTAGGTATGAATGATTGTGGATTCATCAATGAGGGTTAAAATGTTTGAAAATGGCATTGGTATGGTCTTGGTTTGAATTGAATTGAGATTTTGGTGAATTTGAGTAAAAGTTCAAATGTGGTAAAAATAAAATTTTCACCAAAATCGATGGGCCATAACTTAGTTCTCAGACCTTTAAATTTTGTGAAACTTGTCTTAAATAAAAATTGGATCTGAGTAGTTTATGATGTTCAAAGAATGGATAGAAAATGATTTTTAACAAAAAAATTATATACGTTTGAAGTTTGGGGTTAAAAACTGAATTCTGCAGAAAATTGGAGTCTTGTGTACGCACGACCCATGCGTACGCATTAGGGATGTTACAGAAGTGAATTTGTTTCATGCACGTCCCATGCACACACACAAAAACAGAGTTGTGCGTACGCATGAGGCATGCATACGCACAACCTGCATTTCCAGAATTGAAAGATTTTTGTGCGCATTTCGCATGTACACGAAAAAGGGGAACTCGTGTGTACGCACAAGGCATTTGTACGCACGACTGTCCTGTTTTGTAGAAAATATTGATTTCAACTATTTTTTCCTATCCAATCTGCTTTTTCACCTCTATAACCCCTGTTTAAGGTCTACTAACTAGTTTCTAGGCTCTGGAACGAGTGTGATGGTATTCCATGTATTAAACGGATATGTTTGATTGGGATAGTAAATTGAGGAATCTAAGTTAATGATAAGACTGGTGATGGTCTAATTTTACTGTATTTTGGCAAGATCAGTGGTATAACCTACTTGCGTAATGAATTGATGCTTACTTCTGGCAAGGACGGTGGTGAATCCCTCTTGCCCACTAAGCTGAGGTATACCAGGACAAGGAGGGTGGTAGATCCCACTTGTTCCGTGGTTTTCTCTGTTTTGTAAGGTGGTAGGGCACTAAACCCTGGATCAGTATGGCACAGCCTCATCAGGAGAAGGTAGTAGGGCACTCTCCCTGGATTTAGCCCCCTAATGTTTATCTCCAAGAGAAGGTGGTAGGGCACTAAACCCTGGATTGTAAAGCCTCTTGGAGATGCGCATCAGAGAGACAATGTCCGGGTTAGCTACCAGATGTGTCAGGTTCTGGCAGTGTAACTGTTCATACCCTGGGTCGAGCTGTCCGACCCGGGATGTTTAGCAACAAGACGACCGACCTCTTTAGGTCAGACTATCCGACCTCTTCTCAAAGAGCTCGGCCAAGTTGCCAGGAAAGCCCAATAAAGGGCCAGATAGAGGAACACGACCCAAACCCAAAGGCAGCCCAAGCCTATAGAAGACAAGGGCGGTTCCCTTGAAGATAAGGTGAATTCACTCAAAGATAAGATAACAGAAGATAATTATCTTATCCCCAGAAAGGTCATCCTCTACTATTATAAATACACTGGAGCACCCAGGTATAACTCATACTCTGATTCTACTAAAATACCTGCTTAATACCCTTACTAACTTAAGCATCGGAGTCCCTTACAGGTACCACCACCCTCCGGTGACAAAGGATCAGCAGCATAGCCAGTCCAACAAGACGGGCACGACCCTTCAGGCCACCTTCCACCAGCTGGACACGTCAACTCCGACCAGCACAGAAGATCTCGTCCGAGATCGACCTACAGTTTTAGGTAACCCTCAGAATATTGGCGCCGTTGTCGGGGAATCTGGAAGTCATCCCACCACCATGGCGGACGACCATGACAACGACCACAACTCGGATCTAGAAGATAGAACGCCGCACAAAAACACGAACACTACACCAAAAGATACCCCGCAACCTAACGGAGATAAGAGCTCACCAAACTTGGGAGCCCTGGAGGCGCAGAAATTGTAATTACACTTTAATTATGTAAAATTTATCGCTCTTTCTTTCCCTGGTAATGGCGCCAAAAACATGATACCAATACCATGGTTCACAACTTCGCACAACTAACCAACAAGTGCACTGGGTCGTCCAAGTAATACCTTACGTGAGTAAGGGTCGAATCCCACGGAGATTATTGGTATGAAGCAAGCTATGCTCACCTTGTAAATCTTAGTCAGGCGGATATCAAATGGTAATGGGGTTTTCGAAATTAAATAATAAAAGAGGGATAGAAATACTTATGTAAATCATTGGTGAGAATTTCAGATAAGCGTATAGAGATGCTTTCGTTCCTCTGAACCTCTCTTTCCTGCTGTCTTCATCCAATCAGTCTTACTCCTTTCCATGGCTGGCTTTATGTAATGCATCACCATTGTCAATGGCTACTTTTGGTCTTCTCTCGGGAAAATGATCCAAATGCCCTGTCACGGCACGGCTAATCGTCTGGAGGCATCACCCTTGTCAATGGTTGCATCCTATCCTCTCAGTGAAAGTGGTCAACGCACCCTGTCACGGCACGGCTATTCATCTGTCGGTTCTCGATCATGCTAGAATAGGATTTACTATCCTTTTGCGTCTGTCACTACGCCCAGCAATCGCGAGTTTGAAGCTCGTCACAGTCATTCAATCATTGAATCCTACTCGGAATACCACAGACAAGGTTTAGACTTTCTGGATTCTCTTGAATGCCGCCATCATTCTAGCTTACACCACGAAGATCCCAATATCTCGGACTCGGTCCCCTGTATTAGTAATCTAAGAGATATTCGTTCAATCTAATGTAGAACAGAAGTGGTTGTCAGGCACGCGTTCATAGGGAATGATGATGATTGTCACGTTCATCACATTCAGGTTGAAGTGCGAATGAATATCTTAGAAGCGAAACAAGATGAATTGAATAGAAAACAGTAGTACTTTGCATTAATCTTTGAGGAACAGCAGAGCTCTACACCTTAATCTATGGAGTGTAGAAACTCTACCGTTGAAAATACATAAGTGATAATGGAGTTCATTGGTCTCAGCCCCAGAGGGGAACCGGAGTAACCAAGACTTCTCTGATCCAAAGATAAAACTCAGGATGTCTAATACAATAGTAAAATGTCCTATTTATAATAAACTAGCTACTAGGATTTACAGAAGTAAGTAATTGATGCATAAATCCACTTCCGGGGCCCACTTGGTGTGTGCTTGGGCTGAGCTTGAGTGTTTCACGTGTAGAGGTCCTTCTTGGAGTTGAACGCCAGCTTTTTTGCCAGTTTGGGCGTTCAACTCTGGTTTTGGATCCTTTTTTGGCGCTGGACGCCAGATTTGGGCAGAGAGCTGGCGTTGAACGCCAGTTTGGGTCGTCTAAACTTGGCCAAAGTATGAACTATTATACATTTCTGGAAAGCCCTGGATGTCTACTTTCCAACGCAATTGGAAGCGCGCCATTTCGAGTTCTGTAGCTCCAGAAAATCCACTTTGAGTGCAGGGAGGTCAGAATCCAACAGCATCAGCAGTCCTTCTTCAACCTCTGAATCTGATTTTTGCTCAAGTCCCTCAATTTCAGCTAGAAAATACCTGAAATCACAGAAAAACACACAAACTCATAGTAAAGTCCAGAAATGTGAATTTAACATAAAAACTAATGAAAACATCCCTAAAAGTAACTAGATTCTACTAAAAACATACTAAAAACAATGCCAAAAAGCGTATAAATTATCCGCTCATCACAACACCAAACTTAAATTGTTGCTTGTCCCCAAGCAACTGAAAATCAAATAGGATAAAAAGAAGAGAATATACTATAAATTCCAAACTATCAATGAAACATAGCTCCAATTAAATGAGCGGGACTTATAGCTTTTTGCCTCTTGAATAGTTTTGGCATCTCACTTTATCCATTGAGGTTCAGAATGATTGGCATCTATAGGAACTCAGAGTTCAGATAGTGTTATTGATTCTCCTAGTTCAGTATAATGATTCTTGAACACATCTATTTTATGAGTCTTGGCCGTGGCCCTAAGCACTTTGTTTTCCAGTATTACCACCGGATACATAAATGCCACAGACACATAATTGGGTGAACCTTTTCAGATTGTGACTCAGCTTTGCTAAAGTCCCCAATTAGAGGTGTCCAGGGTTCTTAAGCACACTCTTCTTTTGCTTTGGACCTTGACTTTAACCGCTCAGTCTCAAGTTTTCACTTGACACCTACACGCCACAAGCACATGGTTAGGGACAACTTGGTTTAGCCGCTTAGACCAGGATTTTATTCCTTTAGGCCCTCCTATACACTGATGCTCAAAGCCTTGGGATCCTTTTTATTTGCCCTTGCCTTTTGGTTTTAAGGGTTATTGGCTTTTTGCTCTTGCCTCTTGGTTTTAAGAGCTTTTGGCTTTTTCTGCTTGCTTTTTCTTTTTCTTTCTATATATATATATATTTTTTTTTCGCCTAAATATTTTTTTCTGCAAGCTTTGTTCTTTGCTGCTTTTTCTTGCTTCAAGAATCATTTTTATGATTTTTCAGATTATCAAATAACATGTCTCCTAGTCATCATTCTTTCAAGAGCCAACATATTTAACATTCTTAAACAACAACTTCAAAAGACATATGCACTGTTCAAGCATACATTCAGAAAACAAGAAGCATTGTCACCACATCAATATAATTAAACTAAGTTCAAGGATAAATTCGAAACTCATGTACTTCTTGTTCTTTTGAATTAAAACATTTTTCATTTAAGAGAGGTGATGGATTCATAGGACATTCATAACTTTAAGACATAGTTACTAACTACTAATGATCATGTAATGAAGACACAAACATAGATGAGCACATAACATAGAAAACGAAAAACAGAAGAAATAAGAACAAGGAATGAATCCACCTTAGTGATGGTGGCGTTTCCTTCTTGAGGAACCAATAATGTCCTTGAGCTCTTCTATGTCTCTTCCTTGTCTTTGTTGCTCCTTCCTCATTACTTTTTGATCTTCTCTTATTTCATGAAGGATGATGGAGTGCTATTGATGTTCCACCCTTAATTGTCCCATGTTGGAACTTAATTCTCCTAGGGAGGTATTGATTTGCTCCCAATAGTTTTGTGGAGGGAAGTGTATCCCCTGAGGTATCTCAGGGATCTCATGGTAATGAGCTTCATACTCCTCTTGAGCTCCATGAATGGGCTCTCTTGCTTGCTCCATCTTTTTCTTAGTGATGAGCTTTAGAGATGAATCTTTCCATCTCCCATGGCTCAGAGGTGAAAGCACTTGCCTTCCCTTTCCTCTTTGAGGTTTCTCTGGCCTTAGGTGCCATTAATGGTTATGGAAAAACAAAAAGCTTATGCTTTTACCACACCAAACTTAGAATGTTGCTCGCCCTCGAGCAAAAGAAGAAAGAATAGAAGAAGAAGAAGAAGAAGATATGGAGGAGATGGAGGGATGTGTGTATGGATGTGAGTGGTGAATGGAAAACAGAAGGGATGACCATGAATGGAGAGAGAGAGGGTGAGGTGGGTGGGGATCCTGTGGGATTCACAGATTCTGAGATGATCCTGTGGTGTCCACAGATCTTGAGGTGATCCTGTGGTGTCCACAGATCCGGAGGTGTCAAGGATTTACATCCCTGCACCCATTAGGCATGTAAAATGCCCTTGCACACAACTCTGGGCGTTCAGCACCAGGTTGGTGCCCATTTTGGGCGTTCAACGCCCATTTGTTGGCCATTTCTGGCGTTGAACGCCAGAACCATGCTTGTTCTGGGCGTTCAGCGCCAGCTTTTCTCCAGGGTGCCATTCTGGCGTTCAGCGCCCAGATGATGCCCATTTTGGGTGTTCAGCGCCCAGACACTGCCCATTTTGGGCGTTCAGCGCCAGAACCATGCTCTGTTCTGGCGTTGAACGCCAGACAGGTGCTTCCTCCAGGGTGTGATTTT
This sequence comes from Arachis ipaensis, assembly GCF_059453495.1. NCBI lineage: Eukaryota > Viridiplantae > Streptophyta > Magnoliopsida > Fabales > Fabaceae > Arachis > Arachis ipaensis. Next base: position 15,780,049 of record NC_142437.1, on the reverse strand, counting down.
TCTTCTGCTGTTTTTGATTCAGTTTTCAATTTTTATATTTATTTTGTGACTCCATATGATCATGAACCTATAAAGACATGTAACTAAGAAAAATATAGTTAGATAAATAAAAATTGGGTTGCCTCCCAACAAGCGCTTCTTTAATGTCAGTAGCTTGATAGTGGGCTCTCATGGAGCCTCACAGATGTTCAGAGCATTGTTGAGACTCTCCAACACCAAACTTAGAGTTTGGATATGGGAGTTCAACACCAAACTTAGAGTTTGGTTATGACCTCCTAACACCAAACTTAGAGTTTGACTGTGGGGGCTTTGTTTGACTCTGCTTTGAGAGAAGCTCTTTATGCTTCCTCTCCATGGATGCAGAGAGAGATCCTTGAGTTGTAAACACAAGGTTGTCCTTATTCAATTGAAGGATCAATTCTCCTCTGTCCACATCAATCACAGCTCTTGCTGTGGCTAGGAAAGGTCTTCCTAGGATGATGGATTCATCCTCTTCCTTCCCAGTATCTAAGACTATGAAATCAGCAGGGATGTAAAGGCCTTCAACCTTTACTAACACGTCCTCTACTTGTCCATAAGCCTGTTTTCTTGAATTGTCTGCCATCTCTAATGAGATTTTAGCAGCTTGCACCCCATAGATTCCCTAGTTTCTCTATTACAGAGAGGGGCATGAGGTTTATCCCTGAACCAAGGTCACACAGAGCCTTAAAGATCATGGTGCCTATAGTACAAGGTATTATGAACTTTCCAGGATCCTGTCTCTTCTGAGGCAATGTCAGTTGATCCAGATCACTTAGTTCATTGATGAACAAGGGAGGTTCAACTTCCCAAGTATCAATGCCAAATAATTTGGCATTTAGCTTCATGATTGCACCAAGAAACTTGGCAGTTTGCTCTTCAGTAACATCCTCATTCTCTTCAGAAGAGGAATACTCATCAGAGCTCATGAATGGCATAAGGAGGTTTAATGGGATCTCTATGGTCTCTAGATGAGCCTCAGAGTCCTTTGGTTCCTCAGAGGGAAGCTCTTTATTGATCACTGGATGTCCCAGGAGGTCTTCCTCCTTGGGATTCACGTCCTCCTCTCCCTCATTGGGTTCGGCCATTTTGGTTATGTCAATGGCCTTGCACTCTCCTTTTGGATTTTCTTCTGTATTGCTTGGGAGAGTGCTAGGAGGGATTTCAGTGATCCTTTTACTCAGCTGGCCCACTTGTGCTTCCAAATTTCTAATGGAAGACCTTGTTTCATTCATGAAACTCACAGTGGCCTTAGATAGATCAGAGACTAAGTTTGCTAAGCTAGATGGGTTCTGCTCAGAATTCTCTGTCTGTTGCTGAGTGGATGATGGAAAAGGCTTGCCATTGCTAAACCTGTTTCTTCCACCATTATTAAAGCCTTGTTGAGGCTTTTGATCCTTCCATGAGAAATTTGGATGATTTCTCCATGATGAGTTATAGGTGTTTCCATAAGGTTCACCTAAGTAATTCACCTCTGCTATTGCAGGGTTCTCAGGATCATAAGCTTCTTCTTCAGAAGGTGCCTCTTGAGTACTGTTGGATGCAGCTTGCATTCCATTCAGATTCTGAGAAATCATATTGACTTGCTGAGTCAATATTTTATTCTGAGCCAATATGGCATTCAGAGTATCAATTTCAAGAACTCCCTTCTTCATAGGCGTCCCATTACTCATAGGATTCCTCTCAGAAGTGTACATGAACTGGTTATTAGCAACCATGTCAATGAGTTCTTGAGCTTCTGCAGGCATTTTCTTTAGGTGAATGGATCCACCTGCAGAAGTATCCAATGACATCTTTGATAACTCAGATAAACCATCATAGAATATATCCAGGATGGTCCATTCTGAAAGCATGTCAGAAGGACACTTTTTGGTCAACTGTTTGTATCTTTTCCAAGCTTCATAGAGGGATTCACCATCTTTTTGTTTGAAGGTTTGAACATCCACTCTAAGCTTGCTCAGCTTTTGAGGAGGAAAGAACTTGGCTAAGAGAGCCGTGACCAGCTTATCCCAAGAGTTCAGGCTATCCTTAGGTTGAGAGTCCAACCATATTCTAGCTATGTCTCTTACAGTAAATGGGAAAAGCATGAGCCTGTAGACTTCAGGATTTACTCCATTAGTCTTAACAGTATCACAGATCTACAAGAATTCAGTTAAGAACTGAAAAGGATCTTCAGATGGAAGTCCATGAAACTTGCAGTTCTGCTGCATTAGAGAAACTAGCTGAGGTTTCAGCTCAAAATTGTTTGCTCCAATGGTAGGGATGGAGATGCTTCTTCCATGTAAATTGGAATAAGGTGCAGTAAAGTCACCAAGCATTCTCCTTGCATTGTTGTTGGGTTCGGCTGCCATCTCCTTTACTTGTTCGAAATTTTCAATCAAGTTGTCTCTGGATTGTTGTAATTTAGCTTCTCTTAGTTTCCTCTTCAGAGTCCTTTCAGGTTCTGGATCAGCTTCAACAAGAATGCCTTTTTCTTTGTTCCTGCTCATAAGAAAGAGAAGAGAACAAGAAAAGAAGAGGGATCCTCTATGTCACAGTAAAGAGGTTCCTTATTGTTAGTAGAAGAAGAAAAGAAGAAAAAATTCGAACACAGATATGAGAGGGGGTTCGAATTTGGTGAGTGATGTGAGGAAGAGATGTTAGTAGATAAATAGAATAGGATGAGGGAGAAGAATTTTCGAAAAATATTTTTGGAAAAAGAGTTAGTGATTTTTGAAAATAGTTTTTTGAAAAAGGTTAGTAGTTTTTTTTTTTCGAAAATTAAAATCAAAGATTAAAATAATTAGTTAATTAAAAAGAAATTTTGAAAAAGAGGGAGATATTTTCGAAAATTAGAGAGAGAGAGAGTTAGTTAGGTAGTTTTGAAAAAGATAAGAAACAAACAAAAAGTTAGTTAGTTAGTTGAAACAAATTTGAAAATCAATTTTGAAAAGAGAAGGAGATAAGAAGTTAGAAAAGATATTTTGAAATCAAATTTTGAAAAAGATAAGATAAGAAGATATTTTTAAAAAGATATGATTGAAATTAGTTTTGAAAAAGATTTGATTTTTAAAAATCACAATTAATGACTTGATTCACAAGAAATCACAAGATATGATTCTAGAACTTAAAGTTTGAATCTTTCTTAACAAGCAAGTAACAAACTTGAAATTTTTGAATCAAAACATTAATTGTTATTGTTATTTTCGAAAATTTGATATAAAAATAAGAAAAAGATTTTTTTGAAAAATATTTTTAGAATTTTTGAAAATAACTAAGAAAAATAAAAAAGATTTTATTTTTGAAAAAGATTTTTGAAAAAGATAGGATTTTTAAAATGAAAATTTGATTTGACTCATGAAAACAACTAGATTTTAAAAATTTTTGAAAAAGTCAAATCTAATTTTCGAATTTATGAGAGAGAAAAAGGAAAAGATATTTTTTTGATTTTTAAATTTTTATGATGAGAGAAAAACAAGAAAAATGATGCAATGCATGAAAGTTATGGATCAAAACAATGAATGCATGCAAAAATGCTATGAATGTCAAGATGAACACCAAGAACACTATGAAGATCATGATGAACATCAAGAACATATTTTTGAAAAATTTTTATATACAAAGAAAACATGCAAGACACCAAACTTAGAATTCTTTAATGCTTAGACACTAAGAATTCAAGAATGCATATGAAAAACAAGAAAAGACACAAAATATGCAAATGCAAAGATCAAACAAGAAGACTTACCAAGAATAACTTGAAGATCATGGAGAACACTATGAATGCATAAAAATTTTTGAAAAATGCAACATGAGTATGCAATTGACACCAAACTTATAACATGACTCAAGACTCAAACAAGAAACACAAAAATATTTTTGATTTTTATGATTTTATGATTTTTTTGTATTTTCTTTTAATTTTTTTTTTGAAAATCATTTTGAAAAAGAAAAATGAGGATTCCAAAATTTTTAATATGAATTCCAGGAATCTTATGCTCTAAAGCTCCAATCAAAGGGTCAGGCATGGCTTAATAGCCAGCCATGCTTTATGAAACACTAGAATTCATTCTTAAAAATTCTGAAGAAAAACATATTTTTGAAAACATTTTTATTTTTATTTTTTTTTTCGAAAACAAAGGAGAAAATTTTGAAAGATTTTTGAAAAATTTTTTGAAGAGAAAACAAAAAGAAAATTACCTGATCTGAGCAACAAGATGAACCGTTAGTTGTCCAAACTCGAACAATCCCCGGCAACGGCGCCAAAAACTTGGTGCGCAGAAATTGTGATTACACTTTAATTATGTAAAATTTATCGCTCTTTCTTTCCCTGGTAATGGCGCCAAAAACATGATGCCAATACCATGGTTCACAACTTCGCACAACTAACCAGCAAGTGCACTGGGTCGTCCAAGTAATACCTTACGTGAGTAAGGGTCGAATCCCACGGAGATTGTTGGTATGAAGCAAGCTATGGTCACCTTGTAAATCTCAGTCAGGCGGATATCAAATGGTAATGGGGTTTTTGAAATTAAATAATAAAAGAGGGATAGAAATACTTATGTAAATCATTGGTGAGAATTTCAGATAAGCGTATAGAGATGCTTTCGTTCCTCTGAACTTCTGCTTTCCTGCTGTCTTCATCCAATCAGTCTTACTCCTTTCCATGGCTGGCTTTATGTAATGCATCACCATTGTCAATGGCTACTTTCGGTCTTCTCTTGGGAAAATGATCCAAATGCCCTGTCACGGCACGGCTAATCGTCTGGAGGCATCACCCTTGTCAATGGTTGCATCCTATCCTCTCAGTGAAAGTGGTCAACGCACCCTGTCATGGCACGACTATTCATCTGTCGGTTCTCGATCATGCTAGAATAGGATTTACTATCCTTTTTCGGATTCTCTTGAATGCCGCCATCATTCTAGCTTACACCACGAAGATTCCAATATCTCGGACTCGGTCCCCTGTATTAGTAATCTAAGAGATATTCGTTCAATCTAATGTAGAACAGAAGTGGTTGTCAGGCACGCGTTCATAGGGAATGATGATGATTGTCACGTTCATCACATTCAGGTTGAAGTGCGAATGAATATCTTAGAAGCGAAACAAGATGAATTGAATAGAAAACAGTAGTACTTTGCATTAATCTTTGAGGAACAGCAGAGCTCTACACCTTAATCTATGGAGTGTAGAAACTCTACCGTTGAAAATACATAAGTGATAATGGAGTTCATTGGTCTCGGCCCCAGAGCGGAACCGGAGTAACCAAGACTTCTCTGATCCGAAGATAAAACTCAGGATGTCTTATACAATAGTAAAATGTCCTATTTATAATAAACTAGCTACTAGGGTTTACAGAAGTAAGTAATTGATGCATAAATCCACTTTCGGGGCCTACTTGGTGTGTGCTTGGGCTGAGCTTGAGTGTTGCACGTGTAGAGGTCCTTCTTGGAGTTGAACGCCAGCTTTTGTGCCAGTTTGGGCGTTCAACTCTAGTTTGGATCCTTTTCTGGCGCTGGACGCCAGATTTGGGCAGAGAGCTGGTGTTGAACGCCAGTTTGCGTCGTCTAAACTTGGCCAAAGTATGGACTATTATACATTGCTGGAAAGCCCTGGATGTCTACTTTCCAACGCAATTGGAAGCGCGCCATTTCGAGTTCTGTAGCTCTAGAAAATCCACTTTTAGTGCAGGGAGGTCAGAATCCAACAGCATCAGCAGTCCTTCTTCAACCTCTGAATCTGATTTTTGCTCAAGTCCCTCAATTTCAGCCAGAAAATACCTGAAATCACAAAAAAATACACAAACTCATAGTAAAGTCCAGAAATGTGAATTTAACATAAAAACTAATGAAAACATCCCTAAAAGTAACTAGATTCTACTAAAAATATACTAAAAACAATGTCAAAAAGCATATAAATTATCCGCTCATCAGGCGCTTCAAGACCGTTTAAAACAACTTGAAAAAGAAGCCCAACATAAACGAGAAGCTGAGAAAGACCTACAAAGGGAAATAAGGCGACGCGGGGAATTGGAGGACAAACTTCTAAAACTCAAAGCCGATCTCAAAGCCAAAGCTACCCGATCCACTCATGAGAATAGCTCCCGCAAAGACCAAGATCCGTTCACCATGGAGATCATGAAGACCAAAATTCCAAAAGACTTTAAACTCCCAGATATGACTTTATATGATGGCACGGCAGATCCCAGCCATCACCTCAGTAATTTCAGGAGTTGAATGTACCTCACCGACGCCTCATACGCAGTCCGCTGTAAAGCTTTCCCGACTACCTTAACAAAAACGGCGATAAAGTGGTTCGACAATCTACCTCCTAGGTCTATCTCAAGCTTCGACGACCTAGCCAAGAAGTTTCTAGCCAGATTCTCTATCCAGAAAGACAAAACCAAGCACGCCCCAAGCCTACTAGGGATCAAACAAGGAGATCAGGAAAGTCTCCGCAGCTACATGGAAAGATTCAACAAAGCATGTCTGGACATACAAAGTCTACCAACCGAGGCTGCCATTATGGGTCTCATCAATGGCCTGCGAGAGGGACCTTTTAGCCACTCTATATCAAAAAAACATCCCACATCCCTAAACGAAGTGCAAGAACAAGCAGAGAAGTACATCAACATGGAGGAAAACTCTCGACTAGGAGAGACCTCAAAATCCAGATTCTCCAACTCCTCCCGAAATAAAGACAAAGAATTCATGAAAAAAGAGGATCAACATGGGGAAAAGATCAAAAAATACCACAATTATACCCCTCTTCGGGTGTCTCTCATGGATGTCTACAGAAAAGTATGCCATACTGAAAAGATACTTCCAGCTCGACCACTCAAAAGTAAAAAAGGAGGAGGAAATCGGGCTGAATATTGTGAATATCATCGAATCTATGGACATTCCACCAACGAATGTTTTGACCTAAAAAATATCATAGAAAAACTGGTAAGAAAAGGAAAGTTAGATCGGTATTTAGCCAGCCGAGCAGACGATCCAAGAAAAAGAAGGAGGGACGAAGATGTCGGATGGGCTGAACGACCACCTCGTTCACCCGAGAGACATGTTCACATGATACATGGAGGATTCGCGGGAGGAGGTATCTCCAAAGCATCTCGCAAAAGACATCTTAAAGATGTATATCATATCGAGGGAAAAGAGGAACCACCCGACATCCCCACAATCACTTTTACCAAAGAGGATGCAGCTGGCATTATCTCGGGACATGACGATCCCATGGTCATCACTATCATATTGGCCAATGCAAACCTCCACCACACACTGGTAGACCAAGGAAGCTCGGCCGACATCTTGTTCAAAACTGCATTCGACAAACTCGGCCTGGAAGAAAAAGAGCTCAGAGCATATCCAAACAGCCTGTTCGGGCTGGGAGATACTCCAATCCAACCACTTGGGTACATCTCATAACACACGACCTTTGGAACAGGAAGTCGGTCAAGGACACTCAATATAGACTACATCGTGGTCGACGTGAGTTCAGCCTACAATGCCCTAATAGGTCGAACAACGTTAAATCAGCTCGGTGCAGTAGTCTCAACTCCATACATGTGCATGAAATTTCCAACCATAGAAGGAATAGCTACAATAAAAGCAGATAAGAAGACGGCACGCCGCTGTTATAACGAAAGTCTAAACCTCAGGGGTAGAGGAGAAGAATTCCACACCATCAAACTTGGTGGAGTTCGAGGAAGGGAAGAACTACGTCCACAACCTGAAGGCGAAGTAGAAAAAATCCAAATCGGAGATGTCCCAGACAAAACAACCAACATTGGAACAATCCTACAAGGAGATATAAAGGAATCACTCGTACGGTTCTTACGAGATAACGTTGACCTCTTTGCATGGAAGGCCACAGACAGGCCGGGCATAGACCCTAAATTAATGTGCCACAAGCTGGCAGTCTATCCAGGATCTCGGCCAATACAGCAGAGGCGTAGAAAGCTCGGACCAGAACGATCCCAAGCTGTGGAAGAGCAGGTACAAGCCCTATTGGAGGCAGGATTCATAAGAGAAGTCAAGTACCCACTATGGTTAGCTAACGTCGTCTTGGTGAAAAAATCAAATGGGAAGTGGCGGATGTGCACCGACTACACTGATCTCAACAAAGCCTGCCCAAAGGATCCATATCCACTCCCAAGTATTGATGCTCTGGTGGATGCCTCCTCTGGATACAAATACCTCTCGTTTATAGACGCTTACTCAGGATACAATCAAATCCTGATGTACCCACCTGATCAAGAAAAAACTTCATTTTTAACCCCAAAAGCAAACTACTGCTACATCATCATGCCTTTTGGACTCAAAAATGCGGGAGCTACTTATCAGAGATTAATGAATAAGGTCTTTACAGATCACATCGGGAAAATCATGGCAGTCTATGTGGACGACATGTTAATAAAGACACAAAGTGAAGAGACGTTACTGTCCGACCTAACCCAAGTATTTGACACTATAAGAAGGCATGGCATGCGACTTAATCCTGCAAAATGTACCTTCGCAGTAGAAGCTGGTAAATTCTTGGGTTTTATGCTCACACAAAGAGGAATCGAGGCAAATCCAGATAAATGTCGGGCCATACTCGACATGAAGAGCCTAACTTGTGTCAAAGAGGTACAACAACTCAATGGAAGGTTGGCATCCTTGTCCAGATTTCTAGCTGGATCGGCAATAAGATCTCTCCCCTTCTACGCCACTCTACGGAGTGCGAGCAAGCTTTCTAAGATTTCAAAAGATTCCTGGGACAGCCTCCTATTCTAACTCGCCCATGGGAAGGAGAACCACTTATATTGTACCTTGCAGTAGGAAATCGGGCAGTAGCCTCAGCACTGGTCCGAGAAGATGACAATGGATAACAGCCCATATACTTCATCAGCAAAGCACTACAAGGGTCCGAGCTGAACTACCAAAAAATAGAAAAATTCGCCTATGCCCTCATACTAACATCTCGACGACTTCGCCCATATTTCCAAGCCCCACCATTAGGGTTCGAACCAACCAACCCATAAAAGGGATTTTACAAAAAATAGACTTAGCAGGCAGAATCTTGCAATGGGCAGTCGAGTTGTTCGAGTTCGACCTTCAATACGAAGCTCGGACAACCATCAAATCGCAGTATCTGGCCGACTTCATTGCAGAATTTACAGACACCCCATAAATTCTTACAGAATGGAATCTCTATGTAGACGGTTCCTCAAATAAAACTGGAAGTGGCGCGGGTGTGATAATTGAAAGCGACCAGGGAACCCAAATCGAACTTTTCCTCAGATTTGGGTTCCTGCCTCAAATAACCAAGCTGAGTATGAGGCGCTACTAGCTGGTTTGAAGCTGGCTAGGGAGGTTGGAGCTCAAAAACTTACCATCTTCAGCGACTCACAAGTAGTCACTTCACAAATAGCAGGAAGCTACCAAGCCAAAGATCCCACCATGAAAAGGTACCTGGACAAAACCAAGGAACAGCTCGGACAACTCGGGAAATATGAGGTCCGCCACATACCCCGAGAACAGAATGCCCGAGCTGATGCACTCTCAAAACTAGCCAGCATCAAACCAGGGGGCAACAATAGAAGCGTCATCCAAGAAATGCTACAGAACCCGTCAATCTCGAAAGAAGAAAAAGTCCTAGCCATAACAGGTCAGGATCAAGGATGGATGACTCCCATAATTAACTACCTCAAAATAGAAACACTCCCTACAGATGAAAATGAGGCAAAGAGGTTAAAACGGGAGGCATAATACTACACTATCATAAACAATATTCTATACAAAAGAAGGATTTCAATACCATTGTTAAAATATGTGCCGACTTCCAACACAAAGGAAGTTCTAGAAGAAGTACACAGTGGCATCTGTGGCAATCATCTCGGAGCGCAGGCACTTACCAAAAAAGTACTCCGGACAGGATTTTATTGGCCAACTCTACGAAAGGAAGCCACAGAGTTCATAAAGACATGTCCACCATGTCAGAAACACGCCAATTTTCACATCGCCCCGCCAGAGGAACTCATCAACATAACCTCACCTTGGCCATTCGCAAAATGGGGACTCGACCTTCTCAGACCTTTCCCTCAGGGATCAAGACAAGTCAAATTCCTCATAGTAGGGGTAGACTATTTCACAAAAATGGATCGAGGCAGAACCCCTAGCTAACGCCACTGCTCAAAGAAGTCAAAAATTCCTATATAGAAACATTGTCACAAGGTTTGGAGTTCCACACTCCATCACCACAGATAATAGCACTCAATTTACAGATACAGGCTTCAGAAAATTGGTGGCCGATCTGAACATAAAACACCAATTTACATCCGTAGAACACCCCCAGGCCAACGGACAAGCGGAAGCTACTAACAAAGTCATATTGTCTGGGTTAAAACGGAGATTACAAGAGGCAAAGGGAGCCTGGGCCGAAGAGCTTCCACAAGTCCTATGGGCATATCGAACAACGCCATATTCTACCACAAAGGAATCACCTTTCCGACTAGCCTATGGAACGGAGGCAATGATCCCAGTGGAGGTCGAAGAAGGGTCGCCCAGGGTGATCCACTATAATGAAGAAGCCAACTCCCAAATTCAAAGGGAAGAACTCGACCTACTTCCAGAAATCCGAGAAAGAGCTCGGATCAGGGAAGAGGCATTAAAACGTCGAATGGCTTCAAGATACAATCAAAAGGTAGTGCCACGAGGTTTTGCCGAGAACGACCTCATCCTAATCTGAAATGATATCGAAACAACTCGACCGGGAGAAGGAAAGCTGACAGAAAACTGGAAAGGACCCTATCGAGTCATAGAAGTACTTGGAAAGGGCTACTACAGACTGTCCGAACTCGAAGGGCGAGACCTTCCTTGGTCATGGCACGCCTGCAACCTAAGAAGGTACTATAGTTGAAGGTAATAAAGATCTTAAGATAAGGTGCACTCTTTTTCCTGAAAAGGTTTTTTAATGAGGTGCCAAGCCAAGATCTACAAATTACCCGACTTAGAGGGATAAAACTCCCACATGTATATATTTGTATTTTATTTTGAATAAAGTTTTTTAGATTTTCTACAAATTCTCAAGACGCATTAGTCTGAAACGCTAAAAAATTCATCGCTCAATTATAAAGCTACAAGATTGGTAGAAAGTGAAGATCAAATTCACCGTCCACAATAAAGACCAAAGAAGATGAAAACCGAATTCATCAAAAGGTCGACCAAACAAGGATCAAACCTAACTTCGACAAAATTGGCAAAGATAAAAAAGCGACAAAACAGAATAATGCAAGAAGTTATCGAAAGTGATCCATAGAAAGGACCTGACGAGGTCTTAATAAAATGGGTTGCTAAAAATAACTTAAAAGACAGGCCGACATAAAGAAGTCGGACCGGTCGACCACAATAACCAAAGTTATAAAAAGTCAATCCCTGGAAAGAGGCATGGCCAGCCCTAAAAAAGAGGATTACTAGAAATAACTTAGAAGAGGCCAACATGATGAAGTTGGCCTCCCACAAACAAGTTATAAAAAGTAATCCCTAAAAGAGACCTGACAAAGGTCCAAAAAAAGGATTACTAGAAATAACTTAGAAGAGACCGACATGATGAAGTCGGCCTCCCACAAACAAGTTATAAAAAGTAATCCCTAAAAGAGACCTGACAAAGGTTCAAAAAGAGGATTACTAGAAATAACTTAGGAGGGATCAACGTAAAGAAGTCGGCCCAAAAACCTTAACGTTATAAAAAGTAATTCCTAACAGAGACCTAACAAAGGTCCGAACAAAACGGAATACTAGAAATAACTTCAGGCAGAAGTGAGGAAGTCGACTGGTGCGCAGAAATCATGATGGTTCATTCCTTGGTAATGGCACTAAAAACTTAATACGCACGTTCATAATCTTAGTTCTTTGTCACAACTTCGCACAACTAACCAGCAAGTGCACTGGGTCGTCCAAGTAATAAACCTTACGTGAGTAAGGGTCGATCCCACGGAGATTGTCGGCTTGAAGCAAGCTATGGTCATCTTGCAAATCTCAGTCAGGCAGATTCATATGGTTATGGATATTTGATAATTAAAATATAATTAAAATATAAATAAAACGTAAATTAAAGATAGAGATACTTATGTAATTCATTGGTGAGAGTTTCAGATAAGCGTATGAAGATGCTTGTTCTTCCTGAACCTCTGCTTTCCTATTGCCTTCATCCAATCATTCATACTCCTTTCTATGGCAAGCTGTTTGTTAGGCGTCACTGTTGTCAATGGCTACATCCTGTCCTCTCAGTAAAAATGGTTCAATGCACTGTCACTGCATGGCTAATCATCTGTCGGTTCTTGATCATACTGGAATAGGATCCATTGATCCTTTTGCGTCTGTCACTACGCCCAGCACTCGCGAGTTTGAAGCTCGTCGTAGCCATCCCTTCCCAGATCCTACTCGGAATACCACAGACAAGGTTTAGACTTTTCGAATCTCAGGAATGGCCGTCCATGGATTCTAACTTATACCACGAAGACTCTGATTAAGGAATCCCAAAGATATTCATTCAATCTAAGGTAGAACGGAAGTGGTTGTCAGGCACGCGTTCATAGGTTGGGAATGATGATGACTGTCACGATCATCACATTCATATTGAAGTGCGAATGAATATCTTAGAATTGGAATAAGCTTGAATTGAATAGAAAAACAATAGTACTATGTATTAATTCATGAGGAACAGCAGAGCTCCACACCTTAATCTATGGTGTGTAGAAACTCTACCGTTGAAAATACATAAGAACAAGGTCCAGGCATGGCCGAGTGGCCAGCCCCCATAAAGGTCTAAGATAGCATAAAACTGATCAAAGATAGATAATACAATAGTAAAAGGTCCTATTTATATCAGACTAGTTACTAGGGTTTACAGAAATGAGTAAATGATGCAGAAATCCACTTCTGGGGCCCACTTGGTGTGTGCTTGGGCTGAGCATTGAGCTTTACACGTGTAGAGGCTTCTCTTGGAGTTGAACGCCAGTTTGTAACCTGTTTCTGGCATTTAACTCCACATTGCAACCTGTTTCTGGCGTTTAACTCCAGAATGCAACATGGAACTGGCGTTGAACGCCAGTTTGTGTCATCTAAACTCGGGCAAAGTATGGACTATTATATATTGCTGGAAAGCCCTGGATGTCTACTTTCCAACCCAATTGAGAGCGCGCTATTTGGAGTTCTGTAGCTCCAGAAAATCCACTTTGAGTGCAGGGAGGTCAGAATCCAGCAGCATCTGCAGTCCTTCTTCAACCTCTGAATCTGATTTTTGCTCAAGTCCCTCAATTTCAGCCAAAAAATACCTGAAATCACAGAAAAATACACAAACTCATAGTAAAGTCCAAAAATGTGATTTTTCATTAAAAACTAATAAAAATATACTAAAAACTAACTAAATCATACTAAAAACTATGTAAAATAATGCCAAAAAGCGTATAAATTATCCGCTCATCACAACACCAAACTTAAATTGTTGCTTGTCCCCAAGCAATTGAAAATCAAATAGGATAAAAATAAGAGAATATACTATAAATTCCAAAATATCAATGAAACTTAGCTCCAATCAAATGAGCGGGACTAGTAGCTTTTTGCCTCTTGAATAGTTTTGGCATCTCACTTTATCCCTTGAAGTTCAGAATGATTGGCATCTATAGGAACTTAGAATTCAGATAGTGTTATTGATTCTCCTAGTTTAGTATGTTGATTCTTGAATACAGCTACTTTATGAGTCTTGGCCGTGGCCCTAAGCACTTTGTTTTCCAGTATTACCACCGGATACATAAATGCCACAGACACATAACTGGGTGAACCTTTTCAGATTGTGACTCAGCTTTGCTAGAGTCCCAATTAGAGGTGTCCAGGGTTCTTAAGCACACTCTTCTTTTGCTTTGGACCTCGACTTTAACCGCTCAGTCTCAAGTTTTCACTTGACACCTTCACACCACAAGCACATGGTTAGGGACAGCTTGGTTTAGCCGCTTAGGCCAGGATTTTATTCCTTTAGGCCCTCCTATCCACTGATGCTCAAAGCCTTAGATCCTTTTTACCCTTGCCTTTTGGTTTTAAGGGCTATTGGCTTTTTCTGCTTGCTTTTTCTTTTTCTTTTTCTTTTTTTTTTGCCATTTTCTTTTCTTTCTTTTTTTTCTGCAAGCTTTTGTATTCACTGTTTTTTCTTGCTTCAAGAATCATTTTTTAATTTTTCAGATTATCAAATAACATGTCTCCTTTTTTATCATTCTTTCAAGAGCCAACATATTTAACATTCATAAACAATAATTTCAAAAGACATATGCACTGTTCAAGCATTCATTCAAAAAACAAAAAGTATTGTTACCACATCAAAATAATTAAACTAGTTTCAAGGATGAATTTGAAACCCTGTACTTCTTGTTCTTTTGTTTTTAAAGCATTTTTCATTTAAGAAAGGTGATAGATTCATAGGACATTCATAGCTTTAAGACATAGACACTTAAACACTAATGATCATATAGTGAAGACCTAAACATAAATAAAACATAAAGCATAGTAAACGAAAAACAGTAAAATAAATAGACAAGGAGATTAAGGAATGAGTCCACCTTAGTGAGGGTGGCGTCTTCCTCTTCTTGAAGAACCAATGGTGCTTTTGAGCTCCTCTATGTCTCTTCCTTGCCTTTGTTGCTCCTCCCTCATAGCTTTTTGATCTTCTCTAATCTCATGAAGGATGATGGAGTGCTCTTGATGCTCCACCCTTAGTTGTCCCATGTTGGAACTTAATTCTCCTAAGGAGGTGTTGATCTGCTCCCAATAGTTTTGTGGAGGAAGGTGCATCCCTTGAGGCATCTCAGGGATTTCATGGTGGGGGATTTCCTCATGCTCTTGTTGAGGTCCATGATCTCTTATTTGCTCCATCCTTTTCTTAGTGATGGGCTTGTCATCTTCAATGAGGATGTCTCCCTCTATGTCAATTCTAGCCGAATTGCAGAGGTGGCATATGAGGTGAGGAAAGGCTAACCTTGCCCAAGTGGAGGACTTGTCAGCCACCTTATAAAGTTCTTGAGGTATAATCTCATGAACTTCCACCTCCTCTCCAATCATGATACTATGGATCATGATGGCCCGGTCTATAGTAACTTCAGACCGGTTACTAGTAGGAATGATTGAGCATTGAATGAACTCTAGCCATCCCCTAGCCACTGGTTTAAGGTCCAGTCTTCTCAATTGAACCGGCTTGCCTCTTGAGTCAACTTTCCATTGAGCTCCTTCTACACATATGTCCATAAGGACTTGGTCCAACCTTTGATCAAAGTTGACCCTTCTAGTGTAGGGGCGTGCGTTTTCTTCCATCATTGGCAAGTTGAATGCCAGCCTTACATTTTCCGGACTAAAATCTAATTATTTCCCCCGAACCATGGTAAGCCAATGCTTTGGATTCGGGTTCACACTTTGATCATGGTTCCTAGTGATCTATGCGTTTGCATAGAACTCTTGAACCATTAAGATCCCGACTTGTTGAATGGGGTTGGTGAAAACTTCCCAACCTCTTCTTTGGATCTCAAGTCAGATCTCCAGATACTCATTCTTTTTGAGCTTGAAAGGAACCTCAGGGATCACTTTCTTCTTGGCCACAACTTCATAGAAGTGGTTTTGATGGATCTTTGAGATGAATCTCTCCATCTCCCATGACTCAAAGGTGGAAGCAATTGCCTTCCCTTTCCTCTTTCTTGAGGATTCTCTGGCCTTAGGTGCCATTGATAGTTATGGAAAAACAAAAAGCAATACTTTTTACCACAGCAAACTTAAAATGTTTGCTCATCCCCGAGCAAAAGAAGAAAGAAAGAAGGAGAAGAAGAAAAAGAATAGGTGAGAGGGAGAGGGGTGTGTATTCGGCCAAGGGAAGAAGAAAGGGTGGTGTTGCGTGTAAATGAAGAAGGAATGAGGGGTTTATATAGGGGTGGGGTGGGGTTTAGGGTTCGGCCATTAGGGTTGGGTTTGGGAGGGAAAAGAGTTTGAATTTTGGAGGTAGGTACGGTTTATGGGGAAGAGAGGATGGATGTGAGTGGTGAAGAGGTGATGGGAAAGAGTGATTGAGGTGATTGGTGAAGGGTATTTAGGGAAGAGAGTTATGAAAAGGTATGAAGAGGAGAGAAGAAGATGTGGGGATCATGTGGGGTCCACAGATCCTGAGGGGATCCTGTGGGGTCCACAGATCAAGTGGGGTCAAGGACTTAACATCCCTGCTCCAATTAGGCGTGTAAAACGCCTTTGCTGTGCAATCCTGGCGTTTAACGCCAAAATGTAGCCTGTTTCTGGCGTTTAATGCCAAGCAGATGCTTGTTTCTGGCGTTAAATGCCAGCTTGGTGCCTGTTTCTTGCGTCAAGCACCAGACAGATGCTTGTTTCTGGCGTTTAAACGCCAGATTGCTCTCCTCCAGGGTGTGCTATTTTCAATGCTATTTTTCATTCTGTTTTTGATTTTTCAGTAGCTTTTGTGACTCCACATGATCATCAACCTACTAAAACACGAAATAACAAAAGGAAAATAAAATAGATATAATTAAATAACATTGGGTTGCCTCCCAATAAGTGCTTCTTTAATGTCAATAGCTTGACAGTGAGCTCTCCTGGAGCCTCACAGATGTTCAGAGCTTCGTTGGAACCTCCCAACACCAAACTTAGAGTTTGAATGTGGGGGTTCAACACCAAACTTAGAGTTTAGTTGTGGCCTCCCAACACCAAACTTAGAGTTTGATTGTGGGGGCTTTGGTTGACTCTGCAATGAGAGAAGCTTTTCCTGCTTTCTCTCCATGGTTACAAAAGGAGATCATTGAGTCTTAAACACAAGGTTGTCCTCATTCAGTTGAAGGACCAATTCTCCTCTGTCCACATCAATCACAGCTCTTGCTGTGGCTAGGAAGGGTCTTCCAAGGATGATGGATTCAACCTCTTCCTTCCCAGTGTCTAGGATTATAAAATCAGTAGGGATGTAAAGGCCTTCAACCTTTACTAACACGTCCTCTACTTGTCCATAAGCCTGTTTTCTTGAGTTGTCTGCCATCTGTAATGAGATTCTGGCATCTTGCACCTCAAAGATCCCAAGTTTCTCCATTACAGAGAGTGGCATTAAGTTTATTCCTGACCCCAGGTCACACAGAGCCTTCTCAAAGGTCATGGTGCCTATGGTACAGGGTATTAAGAATTTGCCAGGATCCTGTTTCTTTTGAGGTAATTTCTGCCTATCCAATGCATTCAGTTCATTGGTGAGCAAGGGAGGTTCATCTTCCCAAGTCTCATTACCAAATAATTTGGCATTCAGCTTCATGATTGCACCAAGGTACTTAGCAACTTGCTCTTCAGTAATTTCTTCATCCTCTTTAGAGGACGAATACTCATCAGAGCTCATGAAGGGCAGAAGGAGGTTCAATGGAATCTCTATGGTCTCTAATTGAGCCTCAGATTCCTTTGGTTCCTCGAAGGGAAACTCCTTATTGGTCACTGGACGTCCCAGGAGGTCTTCCTCACTAGGATTCACGTCCTCCTCCTCCCTTGTAGGTTCGGCCATGATGGTTAAATCAATGGCTTTGCACTCTCTCTTTGGATTTTTTTCTGTATTGCTTGGGAGAGTACTAGGAGGAGTTTCAGTGACTCTTTTACTCAGTTGGCCCACTTGTGCCTCCAAATTTCTAATGGAGGACCTTGTTTCATTCATGAAACTTACAGTGGCCTTAGATAGATCAAAGACTATATTTGCTAAGCTAGATGGATTCTGCTCAGAATTCTCTGTCTGCTGCTGAGTGGATGATGGAAAAGGCTTGCTATTGCTAAACCTGTTTCTTCCACCATTATTAAAGCCTTGTTGAGGCTTTTGTTGATCCTTCCATGAGAAATTTGGATGATTTTTCCATGAGGGATTATAGGTGTTTCCATAGGGTTCACCCACGTAATTCACCTCTGCTATTACAGGGTTCTCAGGATCATAAGCTTCTTCTTCAGAAGATGCCTCTTTAGTACTGTTGGATGATTCCTTCAATCCATTCAGACTCTGAGAGATCATATTGACTTGCTGAATCAATATTTTATTTTGAGCCAATATGGCATTCAGGGTATCAATTTCAAGAACTCCCTTCCTCTGAGGCGTCCCATTATTCACAGGATTCCTTTCAGAAGTATACATGAACTGGTTATTTGCAACCATGTCAATGAGTTCTTGAGCTTCTGCATGTTTTTTCTTTAGGTGAATGGATCCACCTACAGAATGGTCCAATGACATCTTTGATAATTCAGACAGACCATCATAGAATATATCCAGGATGGTCCATTCTGAAAGCATGTTAGAAGGACACTTTTTGGTCAGTTCCTTGTATCTCTCCCAAGCTTCATAGAGGGATTCACCTTCCTTCTGTCTGAAGGTTTGAACATCCACTCTAAGCTTGCTAAGCTTTTGAGGAGGAAAGAACTTGGCTAAGAAAGCGGTGACCAGCTTATCCCAAGAGTTCAGGCTGTCTTTAGGTTGAGAGTCCAACCATATTCTAGCTCTGCCTCTTACAGCAAATGGGAAAAGCATAAGCCTGTAGACCTCGGGATCAACCCCATTGGTCTTAACAGTATCACAGATCTGCAAGAATTCAGTTAAGAACTGAAAAGGATCTTCTGATGGAAGTCCATGAAACTTGCAATTCTGTTGCATCAGAGAAACTAATTGAGGTTTTAGCTCAAAATTGTTCGCTCCAATGGCAGGGATTGAGATGCTTCTTCCATGTAAATTGGAATTTGGTACAGTAAAGTCACCAAGCATCTTCCTTTCATTGTTATTATTTTCGGCCATGTCTTCTTCTTTTTCGAAAATTTCTGTCAGATTTTCTCCAGAGAGTTGTGCTTTAGCTTGCCTTAGCTTCCTCTTCAGAGTCCTTTCAGGTTCAGGATCAGCCTCAACAAGAATGTTCTTATCCTTGTTCTTGCTCATATGAAAAAGAAGAGAACACAAAAGAAAATATGGAATCCTCTATGTCACAGTATAGAGATTCCTTATGTGAGTAGAAGAAGAAAAGAATAGAAGAAGAGAAATTCGAACACCAAGAGAAAGAGATGGTTCGAATTTTTGAGATGAAGAGAAGTGTTAGTAGATAAATAAATAAATAGAAGGAGATGAGAGAGGGAACTTTCGAAAATAATTGAAAAGAAAAGAAAAATATTTTTGTTTTTAATTTAAAATTATAATTAAAATTCGAAAATTTAAAAAATGAAAATGAAATTAAATTAAAAGTTAAAACAATTAGTTAATTAAAAAGGAATTTTGAAAAAGAGTGAAGGGATTTTCGAAAATTAGAGAGAGAGAGTTAGTTAGGTAGTTTTGAAAAAGATAAGAATCAAACAAAAAGTTAAGTGGTTAATTGAAAAAGATTTGAAAACCAAATTTTGAAAAGATAAGAAGTTAGAAAAGATTTTGAAATTGATTTTGAAAAAGATGTGATTGAAAAGATTTGATTGAAAATCATTTTGAAAAAGATTTGAAAAAGAAATTTAAAAAGATTTGATTTTGAAAATTAAAGTTGATTACTTGACTAACAAGAAACAAAAAGATATGATTTAAAAATTTAAAGATTGAACCTTTCTTACTAGGCAAGTAACAAACTTAAAATTTTTTGAATCAATCACATTAATGGTTAGTAAAGATTTTGAAATTATGAAGATAAAAAAAAGATTTTTGAAAATCAATTTGAAATTTTCGAAAATCATAAGAGAAAAATGAAAAAGATTTGATTTTTGAAAAAGATTTGAAAAAGATAGAATTTTTAAATTGAAAATTTGATTTGACTCATAAGAAGCAACTAAATTTTAAAAAGTTTTGAAAAAGTCAACTCAAATTTTCGAAAATTTATGAGTGAAAAAAATGGAAAGTAATTTTTTTTATTTTTGAATTTTTAATGAAGAAAGAGAAAAATAACAAAAAGACTCAAAACATGAAAATTGTGAATCAAAACACATAATGCATGCAAGAACACTTTGAATGTCAAAATGAACACCAAGAACACTTTGAATGTCAAGATGAACACCAAGAACTTATTTTTGAAAATTTTTAAGAAAAGAAAAACATGCAAGACACCAAACTTAGAAATTTTCAATGTTGAGACATTAATAATTAAAAAATGCATATGAGAAACAAGAAAAGACACAAAACAAGAAATTTTAAAGATCAAACAAGAAGACTTACTAAGAACAACTTGAAGATCATGAAGAATGCAATGCATGAATTTTCGAAAAATGCAAGAAAGAGATAAACATGCAATCGACACCAAACTTAAAAATTGACACAAGACTCAAACAAGAAACATCAAATATTTTTGGTTTTATGATTTTATTAAAATTTTTGGTATTTTTCGAAAATTATTTAGAAAAAGCAAAATAAAGATTTCAAAATTTTTAATAGGAATTCCAGGAATCTTGCAATGTTAGTCTAAAGCTCCAGTCCAGGAATTAGAAATGGCTTACTAGCCAGCCAAGCTTTCAGTGAAAGCTCCGGTCCAAAACACTAGACATGGCCAATGGCCAGCCAAGCTTTAGCAGATACTGCCTACCTCCCATGTATACAACAACTATGTGTGTAACTGCCAAATGGGTGAAGATCAACAAGCTCTTGTGATGATAAGTTGAACCCCCGGTCCAAAAGATTAGACATGGCTTACAGCCAGCCAGGATTCAACAAATCATCATGAAACACTAGAATTCATTCTTAAAAATTCTGAATAAAAATATGTTTTTGAAAATATATATTAAATTTTTTTTTTGAATTTTTCGAAAATAAGAATAATAAAAACAAAAAGGTTAATATTAAAATAAAATTACCTAATCTGAGCAACAAGATGAACCGTCAGTTGTCCAAACTCGAACAATCCCCGGCAACGGCGCCAAAAACTTGGTGCGCAGAAATCGTGACGGTTCATTCCTTGGTAACAGCGCTAAAAACTTAATATGCACGTTTATAATCTTAGTTCTTTGTCACAACTTCGCACAACTAACCAGCAAGTGCACTGGGTCGTCCAAGTAATAAACCTTACGTGAGTAAGGGTTGATCCCACGGAGATTGTCGGCTTGAAGCAAGCTATGGTCATCTTGCAAATCTCAGTCAGGCAGATTCATATGGTTATGGATATTTGATAATTAAAATATAATTAAAATATAAATAAAATGTAATTAAAGATAGAGATACTTATGTAATTCATTGGTGAGAGTTTCAGATAAGCGTATGAAGATACTTGTTCTTCTTGAACCTCTACTTTCCTATTGCCTTCATCCAATCATTCATACTCCTTTCTATGGCAAGCTGTATGTTAGGTGTCACCGTTGTCAATGGCTACATCCTGTCCTCTCAATGAAAATGGTCCAATGCGCTGTCACTGCATGGCTAATCATCTGTCGGTTCTCGATCATACTGGAATAGGATCCATTGATCCTTTTGCGTCTGTCACTACGCCTAGCACTCGCGAGTTTGAAGCTCGTCGCAGCCATCCCTTCCCAGATCCTACTCAGAATACCACAGACAAGGTTTAGACTTTCCGAATCTCAAGAATGGCCGTCCATGGATTCTAACTTATACCACGAAGACTCTGATTAAGGAATCCCAAAGATATTCATTCAATCTAAGGTAGAACGGAAGTGGTTGTCAGGCACGCGTTCATAGGTTGGGAATGATGATGACTGTCACGATCATCACATTCATATTGAAGTGCGAATGAATATCTTAGAATCGGAATAAGCTTGAATTGAATAGAAAAATAATAGTACTTTGTATTAATTCATGAGGAACAGTAGAGCTCCACACTATAATCTATGGTGTATAGAAACTCTACCGTTGAAAATACATAAAAACAAAGTCCAGGCATGGCCGAGTGGCCAGCCCCCATAAAGGTCTAAGATAGCATAAAACTGATCAAAGATAGATAATACAATAGTAAAAGGTCCTATTTATATCAGACTAGTTACTAGGGTTTACAGAAATGAGTAAATGATGCAGAAATCCACTTCTGGGGCCCACTTGGTGTGTGCTTGGGCTGAGCATTGAGCTTTACACGTGTAGAGGCTTCTCTTGGAGTTGAACGCCAATTTGTAACCTTTTTCTGGCGTTTAACTCCACTTTGCAACCTGTTTCTGGCGTTTAACTCCAGAATTCAGCATGGAACTGGCGTTGAACGCCAGTTTGTGTCATCTAAACTCGGGCAAAGTATGAACTATTAGATATTTCTGGAAAGCCCTGGATGTCTACTTTCCAACGCAATTGAGAGCGCACCATTTAGAGTTCTGTAGCTCCAGAAAATCTACTTTGAGTGCAGGGAGGTCAGAATCCAGCAGCATCTGTAGTCCTTCTTCAACCTCTGAATCTGATTTTTGCTCAAGTCCCTCAATTTCAGCCAGAAAATACCTGAAATCATAGAAAAATACACAAACTCATAGTAAAGTCCAGAAATGTGATTTTTCATTAAAAACTAATAAAAATATACTAAAAACTAACTAAATCATACTAAAAACTATGTAAAAATAATGCCAAAAAGCGTATAAATTATCCGCTCATCATCGACATACAAAGTTGGATCCAAACATCCACAACCTCAAAAGAATCAAGCCACAAGTATGAAAATACAAAGGCAATTAAAAGAGGTCGGACAACAAGGCTCCAACACTCCCGAAAACCTAAAAAAGTACCAGACAGATGCAGACAAACATATTATGAAAAGCACAAGTTATAATAATAACAAAACCAAGAGGCTACCAAAAGTCAGCCCCAAGAGCTTGAGAAACTACTTTGATTTTCAAAATAAAGTTGCTAAAAAAGCAACTAAAAGAGTATCAAGAAGTCAGAACTACCAATTAACAAAATATAAAAGTTCAAAGCCCACAAGCCGGGCTATATACACAAACATCCAAAATAATCATTGAGGATCTGAAGATTTCTCAGCTGCATCAATATGGGGCGAAGGAGGACGAGTCTGAAGAGGCACCGCATCCACCGTCCCATCATCCCGGTTCAAGATTTGACAATCAGGATCTGACTCGGGACAAATAACTGCAGGGGTTGAAGAAGTCGGCACAACCGAGACCTTGGCAGAAGGCACAGGAGGAGGATCAACATCATCATCATCATCAGGGTCATCAGGGACAATTTTACCGTCCCTCACAATGTTGTCCAAGCTGAAGAGAGTAAGATCGAGCTCAGGCGCAAGAACTCGAACATGCTCCTTCAGGTTCTCATAAGCAGCATTTACGCTGCCTACAAGGTGACCCTGGAGATCGGCATAGTTAGCTCGGGCAGACTCCAAATCCTCCCTGAGACGCATCATCTCCCTATAGGTCATGACATAGCTCTCCTTGTGCTTCAACGCCGTGTCTTCAGCCAACTTAGTAGAAGCTGCCAAGGCAATAGAACTAGCCTTTTCACCTTCCAACTCTTTCTCCAACTTGGTTACCTTCACCTCAAGCTCCTCCTTCAAACCCTTCATCCGATCGAACTCCAACTTGGCCTCCTCTATAAAGGCCTTTGTAGCGTGAATGGGAAGATCCTGGACAATCCGATATAAACCCCCCCCCCCCCATGTGTGCCATCTTGATGCTACTTCGAGTAATAAAATCCAGATGGCGAAGAAGAGAAACATCGTCAGTAGGGATGGTACCATAAGGACCGATTTGCTGGTTGACAAACTCGACAGAATCGAAGTCAGGGGCATCAAGGTTAAAGGGCTCAGCTGTCTTCTGCTTTTTCGGAGGAGGAGCGCCAGAGGTAGCGATAGAAGCCTGTGGAGGATCAACCAAAGGAACCCGAGGAGTAGGGATCATCCTCCTCGGTCCAGGAGAGCTCGGTACGGACGGCTTCGACTGAACCTGAGAGGACCCCTCCCCGGCCACCTTGGTCGAGATGTTCTGAGCTGCAGTAGCTTTCCTCGCCTTCTTAAAGGCTTTCATAGAGTCATTGTTTTTCACCATCTCTGGAAAAAACACAAAGATTGTTACAAATTGAGAAAAAGAACAAAGCTCGACAAAAAGGAAACAGAGAAGAAAAACCGTTTTTTGTAAAAGAGTTCAAAATAAATGTGGGAGGCAGAAAAAATGGAGCATTAAAAGAATTAATGAGGATAATTAAACCCTCACGTATTCCCAAAGCAAGGAGACGCGCATTTTGAAAAGAATGAAAATTCAAAAAACGTTCCGCATCCAAAGGAGAAAGAAGAAGTCGACAAAATGCTCGAGTTCGGCTTCACCAGAGAAGGATCGAAGTCCTAAAACTAAGACTCGACCTCAAAAAGAAAGACCGAGCTCGAGCAGGGGCACTGTTCATACCCTGGGGAGAGCTGTCTGACCCGAGATGTTTAGCAACAAGACGACCGACCTCTTCAGGTCAGACTATCTGACCTCTTCTCAAAGAGCTCGGCCAAGTTGCCAGGAAAGCCCAATAAAGGGCCCAGATAGAGGAACACAACCCAAACCCAAAGGCAGCCCAAGCCTATAGAAGATAAGGGCGGTTCCCTTGAAGATAAGGTGACTTCACTCAAAGATAAGATAAGAGAAGATAACTATCTTATCCCCAGAAAGGTCATCCTCTACTATTATAAATACACTGGAGCACCCAGGTATAACTCATACTCTGATTCTACTAAAAAACCTGCTTAATACCCTTGCTAACTTAAGCATCGGAGTCCCTTGCAGGTACCACCACCCTCCGGTGACAAAGGATCAGCAGCATAGTCAGTCCAACAAGACAGACACGACCGTTCCAGCCACCCTCCACCAGCCGGACACGTCAGCTCTGACCAGCACAGAAGATCTCATCCGAGATCGACCTACAATTTCAGGTAACCCTCGGAATAGTAACTGACACATGAGCTCATGGGCAGTAGGATAGGCATGCATCATGTGCATTTATGTCAAATTGTTTGAGTGTGCATCGTGTTCTTGGATTGCCTATGTGTATATCTCTACTTAACTATATTTGTAATATATGATGTAATTGTTCTTGCTTATGGTTGCAACATATTACTTGTGTTTATCTCTGCTAAACATTTATTGAATTCAATATTAAAATTTTGTGGTATTGAATTGAAAGGAGAAAGGCTGAGAGGAGCGTTGGAGAGAACTTGAGATTTTGGACCATTGACATAGAAAAGTATGTAGTATGTTGTATATCCCTCTTAGAGGTTGATTTCAGAGAAACATGATTTATGTTTATGTCTTTATTGTATTTTGGTGCTGCATATATTTCTAGCCGGCCTTTGCTTCACAAGTCGATACTAGAGTTTTTTATATAACTCTTTGGAATATATATATATTATTGGTGTACGAAATTGACTTCGCAAGTTTTGCACAGATAGACCAGAAAATGCAGCGGGTCGTCCAAGTAATACCTTAGGTGAGTGAGAGTCGATCCCATGGACATTGTCGGATTGAACAAGCAATGGCTATCTTGTAGATCTTAGTCAGGCGGATAAAAAATGTAGTTGTTGTGAAAAAACGCATAAAAACGGAATAAATAAAGTGTTACTGGATTGGTGTGAAATCAATGATAAGAGAACGGTTGAGGCTTCGGAGATGCTTCCTCCTTTTGGATTAACTTTTCTCACTGTCTACTTCAACTTCTAATGATTTATTTCATGGCAAGATGTAAGTGACTAATGCCAGATCAGTGGTCATTAATCTCCTCTGCTTCAGATCAAATGCCAGGTCAATGGTCATCCAATCTGAACGGGGATGAAGATCTAGCAGTCCATTCCCTTGGTGATCCTACTCAGAATGCCACAGACAAAGTCGGATCTTCCGGATCAAATGCTACTTCCCGATTCTAGCTTATACCACAAAGGCCCTAAGCGCCCCGTACTTCGGCTGAACTAATGTTTCCAAGTCCCCAACGAAGTCGTGGATTAGCCGTCTAAGAGATGTATAATCAAGCTTGTGGTTTAGTACTATCCCGTCAATGACTCGCAAGAACCCATATAGAATAGGGATGACGGTCAAGTTACACTCCTAATTCATTAGGATGAAGAACGAAGATACATCTTGGAATGGAATCAAGCATAGATTGAAATAGAATAGTGATATTATTAATCCATGAGAATCAGCAGAGCTTATAACCTTAACCTAGGAGGTTAGTGGCTCATACTATACAATAATGTTCGAAAGTAAAAGTGGGGGAAGAAGATCCTAAACAAGGGTGATCTTCTCCTATATATAGTAACCTAGTAACTAAGAAATACAGAAGTATCATAGAATAGACTAGAGGTGCAAAAATCCACTCTTAGTGTAAGACCCAAACTATGGTTTTAATTTCAGAAATTATTTTTATTGAAAATAATTAAAGACAATTAATTGGACTTGAAATAAATTAAGGTTTTTATCCAAACTCTATACCTATGGATTATTTTCCTATTTATGATTTAAAGTTCTGAAAATTCAAAAATAATGAGGTTTGGCTATTTAAATTAGAATTTTGTCTAATTTTATAATTATTGAATTATTTTCTATATTTAAATTACAAAATTGGTAGTTATGAAGTAATAAGAATTTTACATGATTTGATTTTAGATAATTTAATTTATATCATTTAATACTTTAAGTTAAAGATAAAGAAAATTAATTATATTACCAGGTATTTTCAATTTGAGTAATTTATTGAGAATTAATTAGTATTTTTATACCACAAATAATATTTTAAGGTAATTCTAGAGATTAAATTAGTTTTTCAAATATTAATACTTTATGCTCCAATTTTACTAAAATTATTTTGCTCAAATTAAATCCAAAATCCCTAATTCCATATACAAACCCTAACCCTAATTAAACTACATTTTCCCCTATCCCTAATGAAACCCTAAACCGCCTTACCTCCTTCAGCCACCAAAATTCCCTTCTTCCCCAAGCCCACGCAGCACATTCATGGAAGAAAAAAAGGAAAGGGATAACGGAGAGAAAGAGAGAACTGAGGGAGGAGAAGAGGAAGGTTGCACCGGCGCCACGGGTCCCGCCACCGCCGCCTCATTGTCGTCGTCCTCGCGACCTACCACCACACACCATCCCTAAGCTGCAGCGCTGTGGAGCCAGCCTCGTCGCCTTTACCGTTCACGTCCGTCGCCACCGCTGGAGGAAGGCCGCCGTCGCATCCAGCCACACTATTACCATAGAGCCGCCGATCCGTCGCTGGGAGACAGACCCACGAAGAGAGAAAGAGAGGGAGCTCGCGCTGCCTTCTCACGCGTCAGATCCACCGTTCGTCGTTGCCGATGCCTGGCCACCATCACCGAGCTGCATGTTGTCGACATTGAGGGAGTCACTGCCGTCGCGTTCTAGTTTCCTATGTGCCTCTATCAGCATCGATCTGTCACTGTTGTTGCTGAGTTGGTGTTTCCGCCACTATTCGCCGTTCTGGGCTGCACCCCCGCGAGTGTGATCGCCAAAAACGGTGCTGTGGCCGTTAGAATTGTGGTGAGCTCCTTGTCATGGTGGCTTGTGCTTGAACTCATCCTGAAACTTTCACCAATGCTTGGACTTCCAATAAGCTCTATCTATTCCAAGTAAATTTCCCAAGCCTTGATGAAGTTCTTCACAAGCTTTGAGCTCCCAAAGTTGATCCTCATATTTTCCCGGATCCCAAATCTTGTTTCTACACCCGTCTTCAAGTTGATCATCATGATTCCACTTGGGTAGTGAGCAATCGGAATTCTCACTGAGACATCCAAACAACCTCCTAGACCCATTCACTTGAGCTTCCAACCATAATGAACCTAGGATGGTTTTGCCAACCGCTAACCTTCTCCCTTTTACTCTTAAAACAGCAGATAGCTCTAAGTTGTCCATTCGTTTCAAGCAGACCATATTCAAGTGGGAAGGTAGAGTTTAAGGATAAGAATTTTACCCACTTGAATGTTGTGTTAGATGGTAATGGCTTGGGGGGAGGTATCTCCAGTGGCGGCCTTGCCAATGTATGCTTCACTCTCTTGGGCTCCTCTTTGATGATCTCCACCTCTTGACAAGCTTCTGCAACATTAACCTCTTCCTCTAGTTCAATGGGAGAGATTTCAATTGTAGGTAAAAACTCATTAATTATTGAACCCATCTCATGATCAACCTCCTCTAAGTCTTTAACCATGCCATGCCTTGGAGGTTGTACACCCTCCTCAACATCAATTTCAAGCTTCTTGGAGGGGGGTTCTATGACTGGAGGTTCCCATGGAGGTTCCGCATCTCCTAAGTTCTCAACCACTTCTTCTTCTTCAATAATTTCGGCTTTCTCCACTTGCTCTAGTACAAAATTTAACTCCTCCTCAATAACTTCCACTTCTTGACAACTTTCTTCAATTCCCCCTAATTCTTCAGCTACTTCTTCATCTTCAAGGGTCTCTCCTACCTCCACTTTTTGGGCCTCTTCTTGCTTCTCTTGAAGTAGATATGCGTGAAGCCGATCCATTATGTCCCTAAGATGATCCCTTTTCTCTTGTTTCATGTCAATAGCGTAATTGCAAGAGTTTTAACATAGTCAGAAGTGTAAACAGTCAAGATATGCATAAAATACAAATGGTGAAGCAAGGAAATTTAAATTACATTCTAAGGAAAGAGAAGGAGGAACGACACATCAAATTGAATGGCACAATTTAGAGCACATAAGCCAATACAATATAATAAAAAGGGGCACTTTACATTTTCAAAGATTCAAGGGTCGGCATCGTACCCAAAACAATTCCAATGTTATATCAAAGAGTACAAGATTTCATAAAGAGAAGTATAATGACAAGAATAGACGTTCTTAAAGGTTCAAATAGCAGTTTACAAATAAAAGGCGGACGTATGGAGAGATTAAAGAACTTCAATGGAGACGATGAGAAGAAAACGGTGCATTCACTAGTATTGAATTCAGGCTAAATCAAAGTACAAGATTCACAAGAAAGTGACCAGAGTCAAGGACGTCATTTACAAAATCCAAGGAAATGTGTAGGAACGCAATCAAATGAAAGGTTCACAAGAAATAGATAAACTTAAGAGGAAGATCATCTTACTTAGTAAAAAGAGAAGATATAAAATAAACAATTGAGGGAACTGAACAAATTATAGATGTTTGCGTTACTTTGAAACTCCGCAACTCCTTATAACATCGTACACTTACTAAATTCACTTTTTACGTGCACAAATCGCGTCCCTAAAAGCTAACACGTAAGAAATATTAAACTTGAGAAGATTACAAACGACACAAATTGTATTTGCAAGAAATTGGGAAGATACTCAGGTTCACAGTTGAACAAGGATGTATATAAGCAATGAAGTGTAGTGTAAAGGGAGTTAATTCAAAAGCTTAAGAAGGAATTCTAAATCAAAGAGTTTCGACATGGGTAATAATAAGAAAGAGAGTACAACAATTTAGAACAATTTCAAATTGAACCTAAAGAAATTGGTTTATCTTTTCTAAAGAAAGTATATAAATTCAATAATTTTCAAAAAAAACTAAACAAAAGTAAATATTATGTTATACTAGATCAAATTCAAATTAAAATGATTTGTGTGAAGTTTATTAAATGAAAATTAACTGAAATAAAAATAGAAATCTTGCTTTAGAAAGTTTGAAGAGTTCGTAGATACATAGTTAAGTAAATATATATATGCATACAAATTTGGGATAACGTTACAGAATGATCAAATTATATTCAAATAAGAAAATCTAAGGTAAAGTATTCTTGTAAAGATAAATAAAGATTAAGTAGTACTCTTAGATAGAAGCATATTGTAACTATATAAAAAAAATTATTTATTTATTTATTTTTTTTTTTTTTGTAGGAAAGTACTTACAAAATCAAAGGCCGTCGTATTCAAAATTCAAATAATGGTTACAATCAGAATTAAATAGAAAAAGAACCAAAATGAAACTATTTTTAAAAGAGGTTCTAAAATAAAAGTTGTAAAAGAAAACTACTAGAATTGATACATTTTATTAAAACAAGGTCGGCTTTTATCATATTTACAAAGAAACACAAAACCAAAGATTATAATCCGAGCAGGACACACAATAGTTACAGAACACGAAACAGGAGAACTAAATCGCATAATCAGTTTACTACGAATCGCGACTCTTAAGATTTCAGATGATTTAGGAATCAAGGATTATGCATTGCACCAAAACTAATTGGAGATCAAATCAACAAATACTCAATTTATGAACAGTATCAAGATTGAATGTTCCTTAAAGATTCAAGCAACAATTAGGAACATAATCAAGCAATGATGTATATAGGTGAGGAGATATGGTAGAAAAATATTCAAAACACGTTTCAAGAAAGAGATCAAGAACTTGGGATTCCAATAAAATTGATAAAGAAAAAAATAACGTCAAGCACGAATAAAGATTATGTCGAAACGGAAATAATATCTAGAACTTAGTTTCTAGCGTTCCCAAAACCCGCGACTCGCGTTATCTATGACTCGCATATCATCTATGATAATCCATTAGTGCTTACATATACATAATTCACTAGGATTAAGCTGGCCAAGCTTAATACTAGGAATTATGCAATACAAGACTAATGGCATTAATCAATAGACCGTCATGTGCATAAAGCTCTAATTCTCGTTATTCAAACAAGACCTACTACATGACAGACTCTCAGAGTATGCAATTGAAGCATAACTGATGAGCGGATAATTTATACGCTTTTTGGCATTGTTTTTAGTATGTTTTTAGCATGTTTTAGTTAGTTTTTATTATATTTTTATTAGTTTTTATTTAAAATTCACTTTTTTGGACTTTACTATGAGTTTGTGTGTTTTTCTGTGATTTCAGGTATTTTCTGGCTGAAATTGAGGGACTTGAGCAAAAATCTGATTCAGAGGCTGAAAAGGACTGCAGATGCTGTTGGATTCTGACCTCCCTGCACTCGAAGTGGATTTTCTGGAGCTACAGAAGCCCAATTGGTGCGCTTTTAATTGCGTTGGAAAGTAGACATCTAGGGCTTTCCAAAAATATATAATAGTCTATACTTTGTCGGAGATTTGATGGCCCAAACCGGCGTTCAAAGTCAGCTCAAGAATTCCCAGCGTTAAACGCCGGAACTAGCACCAAAGTGGGAGTTAAACGCCCAAACTGGCACAAAAGCTGGCGTTTAACTCCAGGAAAAGTCTCTACACGAAAATGCTTCAATGCTCAGCCCAAAAACATACCAAGTGGGCCCAGAAGTGGATATTTACGTCATTTACTCATTTTTGTAAACCCTAAGCTACTAGTTCTCTATAAATAGGACCTTTTGCTATTGTATTAGGGGAATCAGAGAGGAATCTTTGAGTAGTTCTATGCTACCTTAGATCACGTTTTGGGGCTGGCCTCATGGCCATGCCTAGACCATGTTCTTATATATTTTCAACGGTGGAGTTTCTACACACCATAGATTAAGGTGTGGAGCTCTGCTGTACCTCGAGTATCAATGCAATTACTATTGTTCTTCTATTCAATTCAGCTTGTTCTTGTTCTAAGATATCACTTGTTCTTCAACTTGATGAATGTGATGATCCGTGACACTCATCATCATTCTCACCTATGAACGTGTGCCTGACAACCACCTCCGTTCTACCTTCGATTGAGTGTTTATCTCTTGGATTCCTTAATCAGAATCTTCGTGGTATAAGCTAGAATTGATGGCGGCATTCTTGAGAATCCGGAAGGTCTAAAACTTGTCTGTGGTATTCTGAGTAGGATTCAAGGATTGAATGACTGTGACAAGCTTCAAACTCGTGATTGTGGGGCGTTAGTGACAGACGCAAAAGAATCACTGGATTCTATTCCGACATGATCGAGAACCGACAGATGAATAGCCGTGCTGTGACAGAGTGCGTTGAACATTTTCACTGAGAGGACGGGATTGTAGCCACTGACAATGGTGATGCCCAATATACAGCTTGCCATGGAAAGGAGTAAGAAGGATTGGATAAAGACAGTAGGAAAGCAGAGAGACGGAAGGGACAAAGCATCTTCATACGCTTATCTAAAATTCTCACCAATGAATTACATAAGTAACTCTATCTTTATTTTATGTTTTATTTATCTTTTAATCATTCATCCTCCATAACCATTTGAATCTGCCTGACTGAGATTTACAAGATGACCATATCTTGCTTCATACCAACAATCTCCGTGGGATCGACCCTTACTCGCGTAAGGTTTATTACTTGGACGACCCAGTGTACTTGCTGGTTAGTTGTGCGAAGTTGTGATAAAGAGTTGAGATATCAATTGAGCGTACCATGTTGATGGCGCCATTGATGATCACAATTTTGTGCACCAAGTTTTTGGCGCCGTTGCCGGGGATTGTTCGAGTTTGGACAACTGACGGTTCATCTTGTTGCTTAGATTAGGTAATTTTATTTTTATTTTTATTTTCAAAAAATTCAAAAATTTTTTTTTTATTTTATTCTTCAGAGTTTTTAAGAATGAATTCTAGAGTTTTATGATGATTTGTTGAAGTCTGGCTGGTTGTGAAACCATGTCTAATCTTATTGGACCGAGGTTTCAACTTATCATCACAAGAGCTTGTTGATTTCTATCAATTTTGCTGTTGTGAGCAATGATCTGCTAAAGCTTGGCTAGCCATTGGCCATGTCTAGTGTTTTGGACCGGAGCTTTCACTGAAAGCTTGGCTGGCTATGAAGCCATGTCTAATTCCTGGACCGGAGTCTTAGACTAGCATTGCAATGATTCCTGAAATTCTCATTAAGAATTTTGAACCCTTATTTTTTTTCTTTTCCACTCAATTTTCGAAAAAAACCACAAAAAAAAATTATAAAATCATAAAATCAAAAATAATTTTATGTTTCTTGTTTGAGTCTAGTGTCTCATCTTAAGTTTGGTGTCAATTGCATGTCTTTATTCTTCTAATTTTCGAAAGTTACATGCATTATGTTCTTCATTGATCTTCAAGAAGTTCTTGATGATTTCCTTGCTCCGATCTTTAAATTCTCTTGTCTTGTGTGTTTTGTTGTTTTTCACATGCATTTTCATATTGTTATAGTCTTTAGTATACAAACTTCTAAATTTGGTGTCTTGCATGCATTGTTT
The DNA here is from genome assembly GCF_059453495.1 of Arachis ipaensis. Lineage (NCBI taxonomy): Eukaryota > Viridiplantae > Streptophyta > Magnoliopsida > Fabales > Fabaceae > Arachis > Arachis ipaensis. The sequence goes on along the minus strand of NC_142437.1, from coordinate 15,746,994 downwards.
ATTTGAATTTAGTTTTCATGTTTAGTTGCATTTTGATCATTTCTCATCATTAAAAATTCAAAATTTTTTTCAAAAATTGTGTCTTTTCAAGTCAATAATACAGAGAATTGAAGATTCAGAACATACAGCAGAGGAATCACACAGAAAAAGCTGGGTGTTCAAAACGCCCAGTGAAGAAGGAAAACTGGCGTTTAAACGCCAGCCAGGTACAGGATGACACAAGAGGGAAGATTTTGTTTTTAATGCACAATTTTTTTTAAGTTTTCAAAATTTTTCAAAATCAAATCTTTTTCAAATCATATCTTTTCAATCATATATTTTCAAAATCAATTTCTTTCCATTTTCAAAAATACTTGATAACAATTAATGATTTGATTCAAGAATTTCAAATATGTTGCCTTTTCTGTTAAGAAAGGTTTAATGTTTGAATCATATCTTTTCTTGTTAGCCAAGTCATTAATTTTAAAAATCAAATCTTTTTAAAATTGTTTTTCAATCATATCTTTTTAAAACCATAACTTTTCAATCATATTTTCTTAATCACATCTTTTTCAAAATTAAATTTTCAATCATATCTTTTTGATTTCTAATTTCAAAATCTTTTTCAAAAATCACTTTATTTCTTTCCCAACTCTAATTTTCAAAAATCATTCTTCAATTTTTCAAAATTATTTCAAAATCTTTTACTTTAATTTCGAAAATTCTTCCCCTCTTCTCACATCCCTCTATTTAAGGACTAACACTCCTCCATTATCAATAATTCGAATTTTATCTCTCTTGATAAGTTCGAATTCTTCTACCTCCTCCTTCTATTCTTATTTTCCTCTGACACCTCAAGGAATCTCTATACTGTGACATAGAGGATTCCATACTTTCTTGTTCTCTTCTCTTTTATATGAGCAGGAGCAAAGACAAAAGCATTCTTGTTGAGGCTGACCCAGAACCTGAAAGGACCTTGAAGCAAAAGCTAAGAGAAGCTAAAGCACAACTCTCTAGAGAGGACCTAACAGAAATCTTCAAACTAGAAGAAGATATGGCAGCTGAAAACAACAACAATGCCAACAATGCAAGGAAGGTGCTGGGTGACTTTACTACACCTACTCCCGACTTCTATGGGAGAAGCATCTCTATCCCTGCCATTGGAGCAAACAACTTTGAGCTTAAGCCTCAATTAGTTTCTCTGATGCAACAGAATTGCAAGTTTCATGGACTTCCATTAGAAGATCCTCATCAGTTTTTAGCTGAATTCTTGCAAATCTGTGACACTGTCAAGACCAATGGGGTTGACCCTGAGGTCTATAGACTTATGCTATTCCCTTTTGCTGTAAGAGACAGAGCTAGGATATGGTTGGATTCACAACCTAAGGAAAGCCTGAACTCTTGGGAAAAGCTAGTCAATGCCTTCTTGGCAAAGTTCTTTCCACCTCAAAAATTGAGTAAGCTTAGAGTGGAAGTCCAAACCTTCAAACAGAAGGAAGGTGAATCCCTCTATGAAGCTTGGGAAAGATACAAACAATTGATCAGAAAGTGTCCTTCTGACATGCTTTCTGAATGGAGCATCATAGGTATCTTCTATGATGGTCTGTCTGAACTGTCCAAGATGTCATTGGATAGCTCTGCTGGAGGATCTCTTCATCTGAAGAAGACGCCTGCAGAAGCTCAGGAACTCATTGAAATGGTTGCAAATAACCAATTCATGTACACTTCTGAGAGGAATCCTGTTAATAATGGGACAAGTCAGAAGAAAGGAGTTCTTGAGATTGATACTCTGAATGCCATATTGGCTCAGAACAAAATATTGACTCAGCAAGTCAATATGATTTCTCAAAGTCTGTCTGGAATGCAAGCTGCACCAGGCAGTACTAAGGACGCTTCATCTGAAGAAAAAGCCTATGATCCTGAGAACCCATCAATGGAAGAGGTGAATTACATGGGTGAACCCTATGGAAACACCTACAATCCTTCATGGAGAAACCATCCAAATTTCTCATAGAAGGACCAACAGAGGCCTCAACAAGGCTTCAACAACAACAATGGTGGAAGAAACAGGTTTAGCAATGGCAAGCCTTTTCCATCATCTTCTCAGCAGCAGACAGAGAACTCTAAGCAGAACCACTCTGACTTAGCAACCATGGTCTCTGATCTAATTAAAACCACTCAGAGTTTCATGACTGAAACAAGGTCCTCCATTAGAAATTTGGAGGTACAAGTGGGTCAGTTGAGCAAGAAAGTTACTGAACTCCCTCCTAGTACTCTTCCAAGCAATACAGAAGAGAACCCAAAAGGAGAGTGCAAGGCCATAAACACAATCAACATGGCCGAATTTGGAGAGGAGGAAGAGGCAGTGATCGCCACTGAGGAAGACCTCAATGGACATCCACTGGCCTCCAATGAGTTCCCTAATGAGGAACCATGGGAATCTGAGGCTCATAATGAGATCATAGAGATTCCATTGGATTTACTTCTGCCATTCATGAGCTCTGAAGAGTATTCTTCCTCTGAAGAGGATGAAGATGTTACTGAAGAGCAAGTTGCTAAGTACCTTGGAGCAATCATGAAGCTAAATGACAAGTTATTTGGTAATGAGACTTGGGAGGATGAACCCCCTTTGCTCACCAAAGAACTGGATGACTTGACTAGGCAGAGACTACCTCAAAAGAGACAGGATCCTGGGAAGTTCTCAATACCTTGTACCATAGGCACCATGACCTTTGAAAAGGCTTTGTGTGACCTAGGGTCAAGTGTAAACCTCATGCCTCTCTCTATAATGGAGAAGCTAGGGATCCTTGAGGTACAAGCTGCAAGAATCTCACTAGAGATGGCAGACAATTCAAGAAAATAAGCTTATGGACTTGTAGAGGATGTCTTGGTAAAGGTTGGAGACCACTACATCCCTGCTGATTTCATAGTCCTAGAGACTGGGAAGTGCATGGATGAATCTATCATCCTTGGCAGACCCTTCCTAGCCACAGCAAAAGCTGTGATTGATGTTGACAGAGGAGAATTGATCATTCAAGTGAATGAAGAATCCCTTGTGTTTAAGGCTTAAGGATATCCCTCTGTAACCATGGAGAGGAAGCATGAAGAGCTTCTCTCAAAACAGAGTCAAACAGAGCCCCTACAGTCAAACTCTAAGTTTGGTGTTCGGAGGCCACAACCAAACTCTAAGTTTGGTGTTGAACCCCCACATTCAAACTCTAAGTTTGGTGTTGGGAGGTTCCAACATTGCTCTGAACATCTGTGAGGCTCCATGAGAGCCCACTGTCAAGCTACTGACATTAAAGAAGCGCTTGTTGGGAGGCAACCCAATGTTATATCTATCTATTTTCCATTGTTATTTTATGTTTTCTGTAGGTTGATGATCATGTAAAGTCACAAAAACAACTGAAAAAGCAAAAACAGAATGAAAAACAGAGAAAAAAAATAGCACACCCTGGAGAAAAAGCTTGCTGGCGTTTAAACGCCAGTAAGGCCAGCAAATGGGCGTTTAACGCCCAGTCTGGCACCATTCTGGGCGTTTAACGCCAGAAAGGGGCACCAGACTGGCGTTTAACGCCAGGAATGGGCAAGGAGCTGGCATTAAACGCCAGAAAAGGGCAGCAGCCCGGCGTTTAACGCCAGAATTGGCAGAAAGGGCATTTTTGCACGCCACTCGGTGCAGGGATGAGCTATCCTTGACACCTTAGGATCTGTGGACCCCACAGGATCCCCACCTACCCCACCACTCTCTCTCTTCTTCACCCATTCACCAATCACCTCAATACCTCCTCCCCAAAAAACCCCTCACCTATCAAATCCCACCATTCTCTTCACCACTCACATCCATCCTTCATAAAACCCCACCTACCCCACCATCCAAATTCAAACCACTTTCCCTCTCAAACCCACCCATACTAGCCGAACCCTACGCCCCTCTCAACTCCTATATAAACCCATCTTCACTCCTTCATTTTCACACGACCACAATAAAGCCTCCTCCATCTCCTCCATTTTCTTCTTCTTCTACTCTTCTCTTTCTTCTTTTGCTCGAGGACGAGCAAACCTTCTAAGTTTGGTGTGGTAAAAGCATTGCTTTTTGTTTTTCCATAACCATTTATGGCACCTAAGGCCGGAGAAACCTCTAGAAAGAGGAAAGGAAAGGCAAAAGCTTCCACCTCCGAGTCATGGGAGATGGAGAGATTCATCTCAAGGATGCATCAAGACCACTTCTATGGAGTTGTGGCCATGAAGAAGGTGATCCCCGAGGTCCCTTTCAAACTCAAAAAGAGTGAATATCCGAAAATCCGACATGAGATCCGAAGAAGAGGTTGGGAAGTTCTTACCAACCCTATTCAACAAGTCGGGATCTTAATGGTTCAAGAGTTCTATGCCAATGCATGGATCACCAAAAACCATGATTAAAGTGTGAACCCGGACCCAAAGAATTGGCTTACAATGGTTCGGGGGAAACGCTTAGACTTTAGTCCGGAAAATGTAAGGTTGGCATTCAACTTGCCCATGATGCAAGGAGATGAACACCCTTACACTAGAAGGGTCAACTTTGATCAAAGGTTGGACCAAGTCCTCATAGACATTTGTGAAGAAGGCGCTCAATGGAAGAGAGATTCAAGAGGAAAGCCGGTTCATTTAAGAAGGCATGACCTCAAGCCCGTGGCTAGGGGATGGTTGGAGTTTATCCAACGTTTAATCATTCCCACTAGCAACCGGTCCGAAGCTACTATAGACCGGGCCATCATGATTCATAGCATCATGATTGGAGAGGAAGTAGAAGTTCATGAGGTTATATCCCAAGAACTCTATAAGGTGGCGGACAAGTCCTCTACCTCGGCAAGATTAGCCTTCCCTCATCTCATTTGTCACCTCTGTAATTCAGTTGGAATTAACATAGAGGGAGACATCCTCATTGATGAGGACAAGCCCATCACTAAGAAAAGGATGGAGCAAACAAGAGATCCCACTCATGGACATGAGCATGAGGAAATTCCTCATCATGAAATCCCTGAGATGCCTCAAGGGATGCACTTTTCCCCCACAAAACTATTGAGAGCAAATCAACACCTCCCTAGGAGAATTGAGTTCCAACATGGGACAACTAAGGGTGGAGCACCAAGAACATTCCATCCTCCTCCATGAAATTAGAGAAGATCAAAGAATCATGAGAGAGGAGCAACAAAGGCAAGGAAGAGACATTGAGGAGCTCAAGAACTCCATAAGATCTTCAAGAGGAAGAACAAGCCGCCATCACTAAGGTGGACCCGTTCTTTAATCTCCTTGTTTTTTACTTTCCTGTTTTTCGAATTTTTTTATGCTTATGTTTATCTATGTTTGTGTCTTATGATCATTAGTGTCTTAGTGTCTATGCCTTAAAGCTATGAGTGTCCTATGAATCCATCACCTTTCTTAAATGAAAAATGTTTTTAATTGAAAAAGAAAAAGAAGTGCATGAATTTCAAATTTTAAAACAGTTTAATTATCTTGATGTGGTGGCAATGCTATTGTTTTTCTGAATGAATGCTTGAACAGTGCATATTTTTTAATTTGATTGTTTATGAATGTTAAAATTGTTGGCTCTTGAAAGAATGAAAGGAAAAGGAGAAATGTTATCTGATGATCTAAAAAATCATAAAATTGATTCCTGAAGCAAGAAAAAGCAGTGAAAAGCTTGCAGAAAAAAAGATATATGCGAAAAAAAAAAAGAAAAAGCAAGCAGAAAAAGCCAATACCCCTTTAAACCAAAAGGCAAGGGTGATAAAAAGGATCCAAGGCTTTGAGCATCAGTGGATAGGAGGGCCCACAGGAATAAAATCCTGGCCTAAGCGGCTAAAACAAGCTGTCCCTAACCATGTGCTTGTGGCGTGAAGGTGTCAAGTGAAAACTTGAGACTGAGCGGTTAAAGTCGAGGTCCAAAGCAAAAAGAAGAGTGTGCTTAAGAAACCTGGACACCTTTAATTGGGGACTCTAGCAAAGCTGAGTCACAATCTAAAAAGGTTCACCCAGTTATGTGTCTGTGGCATTTATGTATCCGGTGGTAATACTAGAAAACAAAGTGCTTATGGCCACGGCCAAGACTCATAAAGTAGCTGTGTTCAAGAATCAACATACTTAACTAGGAGAGTCAGTAACACTATCTGGATTCTGAGTTCCTATAGATGCCAATCATTCTGAACTTCAAAGGATAAAGTGAGATGCCAAAACTGTTCAGAAGCAAAAAGCTAAAAGCCCCGCTCATCTAATTAATACTGATCTTCATAGATGATTTTGGAATTCATTGTATATTCTCTTCTTTTTATCCTATTTTATTTTCAGTTGCTTGGGGACAAGCAACAATTTAAGTTTGGTGTTGTGATGAGCGGATAATTTATACGCTTTTTGGCATTGTTTTTAGTATGTTTTTAGCATGTTTTAGTTAGGTTTTATTATATTTTTATTAGTTTTTATTTAAAATTCACTTTTCTGGACTTTACTATGATTTTGTGTATTTTTCTGTGATTTCAGGTATTTTCTGGCTGAAATTGAGGGACCTGAGCAAAAATCTGATTCAGAGGCTGAAAAGGACTGCAGATGCTGTTGGATTCTGACCTCCTTGCACTCGAAGTGGATTTTCTGGAGCTACAGAAGCCCAATTGGCGCGCTCTCAATTGCGTTGGAAAGTAGACATCCAGGACTTTCCAGAAATATATAATAGTCCATACTTTGCCCGAGATTTGATGGCCCAAACTGGTGTTCAAAGTCAGCTCAAGAATTCCCAGCGTTAAACGCCAGAACTGGCACCAAAGTGGGAGTTAAACGCCCAAACTGGCACAAAAGCTGGCGTTTAACTCCAGGAAAGTCTCTACATGAAAATGCTTCAATGCTCAGCCCAAGCACACACCAAGTGGGCCCAGAAGTGGATATTTACGTCATTTACTCATTTTTGTAAACCCTAAGCTACTAGTTCTCTAAAAATAGGACCTTTTGCTATTGTATTAAAGGAATCGGAGAGGAATCTTTGAGTAGTTCTATGCTACCTTAGATCATGTTTTGGGGCTGGCCTCATGGCCATGCCTAGACCATGTTCTTATGTATTTTCAACGGTGGAGTTTCTACACACCATAGATTAAGGTGTGGAGCTCTGCTGTACCTCGAGTATCAATGCAATTACTATTGTTCTTCTATTCAATTCAGCTTGTTCTTGTTCTAAGATATCACTTGTTCTTCAACTTGATGAATGTGATGATCCGTGACACTCATCATCATTCTCACCTATGAACGTGTGCCTGACAACCACCTCCGTTCTACCTTCGATTGAGTGTTTATCTCTTGGATTCCTTAATCAGAATCTTCGTGGTATAAGCTAGAATTGATGGCGGCATTCTTGAGAATCCGGAAGGTCTAAACCTTGTCTATGGTATTCTGAGTAGGATTCAAGGATTGAATGACTGTGACCAGCTTCAAACTCGTGATTGTGGGGCGTTAGTGACAGACGCAAAAGAATCACTGGATTCTATTCCAACATGATCGAGAACCGACAGATGAATAGCCATGCTGTGACAGAGTGCGTTGAACATTTTCACTGAGAGGACGGGATTGTAGCCACTGACAACGGTGATGCCCAGCATACAGCTTGCCATGGAAAGGAGTAAGAAGGATTGGATAAAGACAGTAGGAAAGCAGAGAGACGGAAGGGACAAAGCATCTTCATACGCTTATCTGAAATTCTCACCAATGAATTACATAAGTATCTCTATCTTTATTTTATGTTTTATTTATCTTTCAATCATTCATCCTCCATAACCATTTGAATCCGCCTGACTGAGATTTACAAGATGACCATAGCTTGCTTCATACCAACAATCTCCGTGGGATCGACCCTTACTCGCGTAAGGTTTATTACTTGGACGACCTAGTGCACTTGCTGGTTAGTTGTGCGAAGTTGTGATAAAGAGTTGAGATATCAATTGAGCGTACCATGTTGATGGCGCCATTGATGATCACAATTTCGTGCACCAATAACCAGTCCATTCCTCAGGCTCTACAAAAAAGACCGCTCTGATACCATAATGTAACACTCTCACTATCAGAAGTCACGCTTCCGGCTGCGCTACTCTGATAGAAAGAAGTATTACGACTACTTTACATACTAAATATTAAAATAGGAGCCTATGACTCGACACTGTATCGCTGATTTCTTTGAAAAACCATAAATAAATACTTTATCTTAAGAAAATACAAACAGGCATAGATTCATATACAAGACTCCTTACATAATAATTCAATATTTTGTACATATAAAACATACAATTCCTATCCCTCTTACATACTTGTAATAACAAAGACGAGGGAAGAAAATAATCTAATTAATACAACAGCATATAAACCAAATGCAGTATAACTCTTCTTAATACTTCTTCATCTGGTTCCTGAAAAGGTAAAGCTGTAGGGGGGTAAGAACCTAACCACACGGTTTCACCACGGAGTTTCAAAGTTGTCATAAGAAGATATTTAATAAGAAACTGTTTTCAAGCTCAGTGATTATCATTGCCTTATGAATCTTTTAAAACCAATAGGAAATCGTTCAAATCCCTTTTCAAAGAAACAATGTTTAATCTTTCAGAAATCCGAAATCTTTCCTTACTCATAAGAAAATCTCAATCAGAAATCAACCACGCAATCAAACAACACAATCATTAATTCAGCATCCAAGTTCATTCTCAAATGTAGCACGCCAGAACAAACACAGGCAAGACAGACAAGGAAAGCACAAGTAGGTAGCAGTTACAGCAAATAGTTCAAGTAGCAGTTAAGAACAGTTTAGCAATTAGGCAAACCAAAATAAGTTCAAACCCAAGCAAAGCATACAAATGCATATGATGCATGCCTGTCCTATGGCTGATGAGGCTCATCTGTCGGTTATCCAACCAACCCGACAAGTCTGAATTGTCCTTAGACTATCCCCCGACGTGCATCCCCAAGAGTCTATGCATAGCTTTTTCTCAAATAATCAATAATTGCTCAATGGGGGTATCATTCCCGGGAATTTATATAGTGCTCGGTCACACTTACGTCGTAGGGTCAACAGAGTATCGAGTTTTCAACCTGGTACACGTGGTGGCAAGCCACGGCACTTAATCCAAGGAACCTCGTATCTCAGATATTTCAAATTCATAAGCCATATAAATAATTCATTCATCATTCATCAATATCTAAGCCATTCTCAATATCATCATCATTCGTCAATCCATATCCCATTTTCAAATTCATTTAAAAATCATATTTCAAATTAATCCTCATCATCCTTCTTTCCGTTAATCAACAATCTCAATTCAAAATATAATTCTTTCTTTTCTAAATAAATCAATCTGAAACAAATAACGTTTAATAACTAAACCTTTTTAAACAATTACTTCAAACAAAACTTCCAATTTTATAAAATTTCGGCAGCATCTCCTCTAAAACTCGGACTTTGCCACCCTTTTCGGGTCCCAATCAAACCAAACCAAACACCTGTTAATCATTCAAATCACTTCCAATAATAATGTTCACAACAACCACACTCAACACAGGGAAATTGCAAAATCCATAATCCAATCAACCAATCCTATAAATCGCAGTTTAAATCAACCTCATTCAACAGCATTAATCAATAATTAAGAACTTTCAGTTTTCTCAAACAGTTTCAAACCAAACCGTTCCTCAAACCCTGTTCGAACCATTACCAAAATAGTAAATTATTCTCAATAAACAAACTGTTTCCAAATATCAAGTCCTTTCCAAATTGGTTTTAAAATCAAATTCCAATATCAAATCGGGTTCAATATCACATCAAATTTCAATACTAAACCTTTCCTAAAATCGAATTTTTTCCAAAATTAAACTAAATGCCATTATTAAATCTCTCCCATTAATTCAAGGAAAACCACTTTAACAACATCAGTCAACTAATCAGAATATTCAGCTTTCTCAATCGATCCATCTATCAATCAAACTAATAATCTTATTCATCCAAAACAACTCTATTCAATTCATAAGACTCAGGCAATCACCAAAGATGTATTTTACGCATTAATATCGATTTACAACAACTCTGGAAAGAAAAACAAGTTTGAGAAATACGCCCCTACCTCAGTTAGCTGAGTCCGCGTAATTTATCGTGATAATTCCTTTCCTTTTTAATTCATAGTGACAGTGACAACTATAACCCCCACGAGAACAGCAGCAGCCCCGACGCCTCTTACAACAGCCGTGTTAATATAAATTGCAATTACAGTGACTGAAACAGTTCCAAGAAACCCAAGACAAGAACATGAATCAAAAATCGAATCAGAACAAGCATGGCAAAGATAGGAAAACATGTAAATGGCCTAGAATTGAAAAAGATATCTGACCAGAGTCATTAGGAGCGGCTCCGGTGTCGGCACCCCGCGGCAGAGGAACAGAAATCAAAGACATGTGCATCTGTCCTAATGGCAGTAACACCACTCCAATCGGTAAGGCAGCAGGGATACCAATAAAATTAGAACAGCGGAGCAAAATAGAAATGAAATAGATTCAGGAAAGGAAGAAGCAGTTACCGATAAATCTGGCCCAGTTTCGATGACGGCGTACAGTTGAATAACTTGCAACAACCAAAACCCCAAAAGACAGAGGCTTCAGTTGCAATCGGTGAGCCCAGCAGCTTTGGTGATGGATCTTCTGCGACGGTGGAGGAAAGACGGCGAGGCAACGACAGCGGCAAGTTGGACTATTGGAGCCTTCAGCAGCGGTGATGGAGTCCACGAATGGCACAGCGGTGGTGCTAATCTTCCCCAGCTCGTCGGGGTTTCAGGCCCGCGTTTCTTCTTTCTCGTCTGGGCCCAACGCTCACAACAACCCAGCCATGGCGGTGACAGGTCAGCGGCGCTCCTCGGACGGCGATGACGGTGCTGGCACGGACCTTCGATGGCAGCGGCTTGGCGGTGAGCAAACGCGATCTCCTCTCTTCTGCCCTTGCTCGCGTCCTCCTCTCCCTTCGTCGTCACTCTCTCTCGGCCTCCCTCCTACGGTGACACGACGGCGGCGGCAAGGAGCGCGGCGGCATGAGCACCGTGACGCACTCCTTCTCCTCTTCTCGTGTGACCCACGCTCCGATCCTCTCCGCCATCCCTTTCTTTCTTTCTTTCTTTCATTTCTTTCTTTCTTTCATTCTTCTGTTCTTTGTTTCCTGAAGCAATTAGGTATTAGGTTTGGGGAAGGAAAAGACGGTGGGGGTAGAAGGTTAGGATTAGGGTAGTTTAGGTAATTTTAATAAAATTAGAGGTATAGAGTATTAATTAAAAACTTAATTTAATCTATTAAAAGTATATTAAAAATGTTATTTGATTATTAATTTATTAATTGATTTTTAATCAAATATTTTAATTTAGAATTAAAGAAAATATAATTAATTTTTTTTTGTTTATAAAATTAAAGTATTAAATTTTAGAATTTTAATTATTTAACTAAATTGAATAAAGTTCTTATTCTTTTACAGTTGTACAGCTGTATAATTTAAATATAGAAAATTATTCAATAATTATGAAATTAAATAAATTTTTTTAATTTAATTGTCAAAACTTGATTTAATTACTTTTAATAAAATAATTTCTAAAAATAAAGTTTTTAATGAATAAATAAATTGAAATTAACTCATAATAATATTTCTTTTTGAAAATTCTGGGTCTTACATAAGTACACAAAAACTTTAACGTCAAGGCAAAATTTTAACGTTAAGGCATCACACAACAACTAAGTTAATAAATTATTATTTGTAAGCTAAGAACACAACAACTTTAATGTTCGCAGTAGTATAAAACTTTGGTCAATTCATTAAGAGAGTGAATGAATTTTCGGGTTCGACTCCTGGCTGCGGAAAATTTTTTGAAAATTAATCTTTTTTAAATATTACTAAATTTAACGTCAAGGCAAAAATTTAACGTTAAGCCATCACACAACAACTAAGTTAATAAATTATTATTTGTAAGCTAAGTACACAACAACTTTAATGTCCGCAGTAGTATAAAACATTGGTCAATTCCTTAAGAGAGTGAACGAATTTCCGGGTTCGACTCCTAGTTGCGGAAAATATTTTGAATGTTAATCTATTATAAATTTTACTAAATTTAACGTTCAGACATCAGACAAAAACTAAGTTAATAAATTAATATTTGTAAGTTAAGTACACAACAACTTTAATGTCCGTAGTAGTATAAAACTTTGGTCAATTCAATAAGAGAGTGAATGAATTTTCGGGTTCGACTCCTGGCTGCGGAAAATTCTTTGAAAATTAATCTTTTTTAAATTTTACTAAATTTAACGTCAAGGCAAAAATTTAACGTTAAGGCATCACACAACAACTAAGTTAATAAATTATTATTTGTAAGCTAAGTACACAACAACTTTAATGTTCGCAGTAGTATAAAACTTTGGTCAATTCATTAAGAGAGTGAATGAATTTCCGGGTTCGACTCTTGGCTTTGGAAAATTTTTTGAATATTAATTTTTTTTTAAATTTTACTAAATTTAACGTCAAGGCAAAATTTTAACGTTAAGGCATCACACAACAACTTAGTTAATAAATTACTATTTGTAAGCTAAGAACACAACAACTTTAATGTCCGCATTAGTATAAAACTTTGGTCAATTCATTAAGAGAGTGAATGAATTTCCGGGTTCGACTCCTGGCTGCGGAAAATTTTTTGAATATTAATCTTTTTTAAATATTACTAAATTTAACGTCAAGGCAAAAATTTAACGTTAAGCCATCACGCAACAACTAAGTTAATAAATTATTATTTGTAAGCTAAGTACACAAAAACTTTAATGTCCGCAGTAGTATAAAACTTTGGTCAATTCATTAAGAGATTGAATGAATTTCTGGGTTCGACTCTTGGCTGTGGAAAATTTTTTGAATATTAATCTTTTTTAAATTTTACTAAATTTAACGTCATGGCAAAATTTTAACGTTAAGGCATCACACAACAACTAAGTTAATAAATTATTATTTGTAAGCTAAGAACACAACAACCTTAATGTTCGCAGTAGTATAAAACTTTGGTCAATTCATTTAGAGAGTGAATGAATTTCCGGGTTCGACTCTTGGCTGCAGAAATTTTTTTGAAAATTAATCTTTTTTAAACTTTACTAAATTTAACGTCAAGGCCAAAAATTAACGTTATGGCGTCACACAACAACTAATTTAATAAATTATTATTTGTAAGCTAAGAACACAACAACTTTAATGTCCGCAGTAGTATAAAACTTTGGTCAATTCATTAAGAGAGTGAATGAATTTCTGGGTTCGACTTCTGGCTGCGGAAAATTTTTTGAATATTAATCTTTTTTAAATTTTACTAAATTTAACGTCAAGGAAAAATTTTAACGTTAAGGCATCACACAACAACTAAGTTAATAAATTATTATTTGTAAGCTAAGAACACAACAACCTTAATGTTCGCAGTAGTATAAAACTTTGGTCAATTCATTTAAGGAGTGAATGAATTTCCGGGTTCGACTCCTAGTTGCGCAAAATATTTTGAATGTTAATCTATTATAAATTTTACTAAATTTAACGTTAAGACATCAGACAAAAATTAAGTTAATAAATTAATATTTGTAAGTTAAGTACACAACAACTTTAATGTCCGTAGTAGTAAAAAACTTTGGTCAATTCAATAAGAGAGTGAATGAATTTTCGGGTTCGACTCCTCGCTGCGGAAAATTTTTTGAAAATTAATCTTTTTTAAATTTTACTAAATTTAACGTCAAGGCAAAAATTTAACGTTAAGGCATCACACAACAACTAAGTTAATAAATTATTATTTGTAAGCTAAGTGCACAACAACTTTAATGTCCGTAGTAGTATAAAACTTTGGTCAATTCATTAAGAGAATGAATTTCTGGGTTCAACTCCTGGCTGCGGAAAATTTTTTGAATATTAATCTTTTTTAAATTTTACTAAATTTAACGTCAAGGCAAAATTTTAACATTAAGGCATCACACAACAACTTAGTTAATAAATTATTATTTGTAAGCTAAGAACACAACAACTTTAATGTCCGCAGTAGTATAAAACTTTGGTCAATTCATTAAGAGATTGAATGAATTTCCGGGTTTGACTCCTGGCTGCGGAATATTTTTTGAATATTAATCTTTTTTAAATTTTACTAAATTTAACGTCAAGGCAAAATTTTAACGTTAAGGCATCACACAACAACTTAGTTAATAAATTATTATTTGAAAGCTAAGAACACAACAACTTTAATGTTTGCAGTAGTATAAAACTTTGGTCAATTCATTAAGAGAGTGAATGAATTTCCGGGTTCGACTCCTGGCTGCGGAAAATTTTTTGAATATTAATCTTTTTTAAATATCACTAAATTTAACGTCAAGGCAAAAATTTAACGTTAAGCCATCACGCAACAACTAAGTTAATAAATTATTATTTGTAAGCTAAGTACACAACAACTTTAATGTCCGCAGTAGTATAAAACTTTGGTCAATTCATTAAGAGAGTGAATGAATTTCCGGGTTCGACTCCTGGCTTCGGAAAATTTTTTGAATATTAATTTTTTTAAATTTTACTAAATTTAACGTCAAGGCAAAATTTTAACGTTAAGGCATCACACAACAACTTAGTTAATAAATTACTATTTGTAAGCTAAGAACACAACAACTTTAATGTCCGCAGTAGTATAAAACTTTGGTCAATTCATTAAGAGAGTGAATGAATTTCCGGGTTCGACTCCTGGCTGCGGAAAATTTTTGAATATTAATCTTTTTTAAATATTACTAAATTTAACGTCAAGGCAAAAATTTAACGTTAAGCCATCACGCAACAACTAAGTTAATAAATTATTATTTGTAAGCTAAGTACACAACTACTTTAATGTCCACAGTAGTATAAAACTTTGGTCAATTCATTAAGAGATTGAATGAATTTCTGGGTCGACTCTTGGCTGTGGAAAATTTTTTGAATATTAATCTTTTTTAAATTTTACTAAATTTAACGTCATGGCAAAATTTTAACGTTAAGGCATCACACAACAACTAAGTTAATAAATTATTATTTGTAAGCTAAGAACACAACAACCTTAATGTTCGCAGTAGTATAAAACTTTGGTCAATTCATTTAGAGAGTGAATGAATTTCCGAGTTCGACTCTTGGCTGCAGAAATTTTTTTGAAAATTAATATTTTTTAAACTTTACTAAATTTAACGTCAAGGCCAAAAATTAACGTTAAGGAGTCACACAACAACTAATTTAATAAATTATTATTTGTAAGCTAAGAACACAACAACTTTAATGTCCGCAGTAGTATAAAACTTTGGTCAATTCATTAAGAGAGTGAATGAATTTCTGGGTTCGACTTCTGGCTGCGGAAAATTTTTTGAAAATTAATCTTTTTTAAATTTTACTAAATTTAACGTCAAGGAAAAATTTTAACGTTAAGGCATCACACAACAACTAAGTTAATAAATTATTATTTGTAAGCTAAGAACACAACCTTAATGTTCGCAGTAGTATAAAACTTTGGTCAATTCATTTAGAGAGTGAATGAATTTCCGAGTTCGACTCTTGGCTGCAGAAATTTTTTTGAAAATTAATCTTTTTTAAACTTTACTAAATTTAACGTTAAGACATCAGACAAAAACTAAGTTAATAAATTAATATTTGTAAGTTAAGTACACAACAACTTTAATGTCCGTAGTAGTAAAAAACTTTGGTCAATTCAATAAGAGAGTGAATGAATTTTCGGGTTCGACTCCTCGCTGCGGAAAATTTTTTGAATATTAATCTTTTTTAAATTTTACTAAATTTAACTTCAAGGCAAAATTTTAACATTAAGGCATCACACAACAACTTAGTTAATAAATTACTATTTGTAAGCTAAGAACACAACAACTTTAATGTCCGCAGTAGTATAAAACTTTGGTCAATTCATTAAGAGATTGAATGAATTTCCGGGTTTGACTCCTGGCTACGGAATATTTTTTGAATATTAATCTTTTTTAAATTTTACTAAATTTAACGTCAAGGCAAAATTTTAACGTTAAGGCATGACACAACAACTTAGTTAATAAATTATTATTTGAAAGCTAAGAACACAACAACTTTAATGTCTGCAGTAGTATAAAACTTTGGTCAATTCATTAAGAGAGTGAATGAATTTCCGGGTTCGACTCCTGGTTGCGGAAAATTTTTTGAATATTAATCTTTTTTAAATATCACTAAATTTAACGTCAAGGCAAAAATTTAACGTTAAGCCATCACGCAACAACTAAGTTAATAAATTATTATTTGTAAGCTAAGTACACAACAACTTTAATGTCCGCAGTTGTAACACCCTACCATACAGAGACTTATGCTTAAGTCATAATTCAGAGATGGCAAGGTATTACGACCTCTAAAACAAAAATTTAGTACGTATAGTAGTATGAATGATTGATTATAACTAGGAGCCTTGTAGAAAAAAGGGGTAAACAAAAACCGCAACTCGAAAGCGCAACACTCCGATCACTAACACAACGAGCAAAGGATAAGCTAACGCAAGATCATATATATAAAGAGTATCAAAAACAGGAATATCAAGACTCAAAATCCGGCGGCGAAGATAACCGGTTCGAGCATAGCAATATATACATATAATAAAATAAGGGAAACCCCAAAGGAAATCCAAAGGGACACAAATACAGAAATCTAATCTCCAAAATCCCCCTCTAGAAGGAGTCATCACAGTTTGTATTATTTAATGGAGATAAAAGTATCTAAACAAAATATATATCCCAAAATAGAGTCCCGAGAACAAAGGATCTTCGCTAATCCAGAAGTCTCCAGCATGCCTCAACGAGAAGCCTCGCGTCCTGCATCTGAAAACCACAAAATCCGCATGGGTGAGAACCAGAGGTCCCCAGCACGGTAACAGCTTCCACATATATAATACATAATAATAGAGGAAAGCCGAAGGCAATCCTAGAACTTCCTCCAGATAATATCAAAGCTTATAAACAAGCTAAACCGTAAGTGGCAACTGACTAAAGATTCTTCAGTCTAACTAATACTTCCCTTTCCAATTCCTTCAGACCTCCCAACCACCAGCAGGAGTATAATATAGCAAACACAGTTATATCAGACAAGAGATTTACAAATAAGAACAATTAAGACATTTAGACAAATAGCAAGTAATATGCAGTCAAATAGGCAATCTCAAACAATTCATGTAGTATGCTTATGATGCATGCCTGTCCCTAGTGGCTGATGATATCATCTGTCGGTTATAGAGCCAACCCGACAAGTCCTGGTAGCTAGCCATTGGACTGTCCCTCTGTCGTGCATCCCCAACTCGAGTTATACTCATCATAAACTTGATCATAATCATGATCCATATCCATCACCCTTACTGGTGAATATTTATCCATCACCATCACTGGTGAATATTTATGGGGGCGAGCTCATCCGGGCCTTTCACAGTGCCCGGCCACACTTACGACATAGGGTCAAAAGAGCTTCGAGTCTCAACCTGGAGCACATGGTGGCTAGCCATTGCTACTACCCAGGGAAACCCTCATCTCCAATGGTGGAAGTGCAAACCTTCACAATTCAATCAACATCATATATGCATTTATACTTGGCCATAAACATGGCTCCGCCGTAACACGGCAATAATCTAGCCATCCGGCTCACGGTTAAATCCATAACCAGCCAATTCATTAACAATTACGGCCCTTCGGCCCATGGCACAACAAGCACTTCCACCGCCATTCTCCGCATCTCACATAATCATCTTTGATCCTCAATGATCATTCATTTTTCCCTTGCTTCACTCGCAAGTTACCACATTCACTAGCCCTTTTTCTCATGCTAGGCATA
The DNA here is from genome assembly GCF_059453495.1 of Arachis ipaensis. Classification (NCBI taxonomy): domain Eukaryota; kingdom Viridiplantae; phylum Streptophyta; class Magnoliopsida; order Fabales; family Fabaceae; genus Arachis; species Arachis ipaensis. The sequence continues at coordinate 15,729,131 of NC_142437.1, read as the reverse complement.
TCATAATGATTTAAGACATAAGTGGTGAGATCGGAGGCTTAGAAGTATGAAATTTGGCTTTTAAAACTCAAAAATCAACTTTGGGATGAAAACAGGTCCACGCGTACGCGCACGCGTGGATGGCGCTTTCTCGAAGAACGGCGCGTACGCACCAAGTGCGCCTACGCGCGAGGGGTCATTCTGCTAAAAATTTTCTAAGTTAAAAGCTGCAGAATTTACATATTCAAACCCCAATCTTCCGACGGACATAACTTCCTCATTTTAAATCGTTTTTCACCCGTTCTTCGAACGGCATGGACATCCCGGATCCAATTTCATTTCTAAACAGATTTGGCACAAATCAGAGATCCGTAGTCCAAGTTATGTCCCGTCAAAGTATGCCCAAAAACCATGTTTTCATACAAAACCACAAGGTGCCATTTTCAAAACAAGCCACTTTCAACTCTTTTCAAAATCAATCAAACATGCCAATTTCAACCCTTCTCTTTGAAATCATTCAAAATGTACCAAAATCAACAACAAGCCATCCTCAACTCACACATTGACACTTTACCAAGGTTTCCAAAACCACATCCAACCATTTTAACACTTCTCAATCAAATGGCTAAAGGACAAACACAATATCATGTCATACATCCTTCCTCATCCCAATTTCCAATAATACCATTTCCAATTAACCATCATTATACATAATCAACATCATACTCACCATCAACATGGTACCACCCATCAATTCAACCTCAATCATCCATCAAGCATATATCACAACATGCATTTCTCATATTCCACACAATCAAGGCATCAATATTCATAATCACATATATGAACACATCATATATCTCAACTATTCAACAACACCAACAATTCAATGCCTATCTTAGGGCCTCTAGCCTAAGTATTTCCTACCACATTACATATTAGATACGGGAAACTGAAACCATACCTTAGCCGATTTCCCACGCTTAACCGGAGCACTTCCAAACCACTTCTCCTTAAGCTCTCAAGGTCTTAACACCTCCAAGAACAGATTTTATCACACAAAACCCCCTTCCAAGCTTTCCAAAATCACCAATCAAGCTCCAATATTCACATATACACAACCTAAGCCACAATCATCATATCCATACACAACATCTCAATACCCAAACCTCATAGAACAACAAATTACACTAGAGTTGAGAATCTTACCACACCCAAGGTCCAAGGAGACAAGATTAACCTTCTCCTTCAAGAGAGTTGGGTCCTATAACATCAAAGAACCCAAAATCTCAACATTTTTGCTCATGAAACTCGAAATCAAGGGCTGGAATTTCGAACAGTAAAACGTGGTTTACCTCAAGATTAATTGTATGGGTTTTGTAGAGCACTCCGCGGTGAACGCGTGGCCGCAAACGGAGTGGCAATCGGAGCTCTAGATCAAAAGTTATGGTGGTTTGAAGATCAAGTGAGAGAAAGAACTTGAGAGAGTGTTCTTCCCTCCATAGCCTCCATTTTCAGCGTGTTTTGGTGTTGTGTGAGGAGAGAGAGTGCTGAAAACTAGGGTTTTGGTTTAGTTATGTTGGGCCAAGGGCCCACTTTGGGTCCGGTTGGTCCGGTTTGGCCCGTTCGGTCCAATCTTGGTCCGATTTCTATAAAATTGGTACCGAAATTCTCGTCTCAATTTCCTCTATCACATTTAGCCATAAAAATAACATTTTTGGCTTTCTAGAATAAATTCTCATTTATGGGTTAATTAACCATTAATTAACCGGGTCTTACATTCTACCCACCTAATTGGGAATTTTGCCCACAAAATTCAAATTCAATTACCTGAGAATAAGTGCGGATAATCCGTTCGTATCTCCGACTCAAGTTCCCAAGTGTGTTCTTCAACACCGCCTCGACTCCAAGCCACTTTGACTAATGAAACCTCTTTTCCACGCAATCGTTTGATACTAGTATCGTCAATTCTAACTGGAGCCACTGGAAGCGTCAAATCTTCTCTTAACTGAACTGATTCAGGTTCTAACACATGGCTAGCATCAGGAGTGTACTTCCGAAGCTGTGACACGTGAAACACATCGTGCAGGTTCGAAAGATGAGGTGGTAGAGCCACCCGATACGCCACCGGCCCAATCCTCTCCAGGATCTGAAATGGACCAATGTATCGAGGATTCAACTTCTTTGCTTTAATCGCTCTACCTATTCCTGTGGTCGGAGTAACCTTAAGGAAAACATGATCTCCTTCCTCAAATTCCAAGGGCTTCCGCCTCTGATCGGCGTAACTCTTTTGGCGACTCTGCGCCGTAAGCATCCTATCTCGGATTTTCTTAACTTGTTCAGTAGTCTCAGCTATCATTTCCGGCTCCAACAAGCCTTTCTCTCCAGTTTCATACCAACATAGCGGAGATTGACATTTCCTCCCATACAATGCCTCATACGGAGCCATTTCGATGCTCATATGGTAACTATTATTGTATGCAAACTCCACTAACGGTATATACCAATCCCAACTTGCCGGTTGATCCAAAACACAAGCTCTCAACATATCCTCTAGTGTTTGGATCGTCCTCTCAGATTGACCATCTGTTTGAGGATGGTAAGCTGTACTCAAGCTTAATCGGGTTCCAAAAGCTTTCTGAAATGCACCCCAGAATCTCGAAGTGAAACGAGAATCTCTATCAGAGATTATAGTAGCAGGTACACCATGGAGTCTCACAATCTCCTTTATGTATAACCGAGCTAGCTCCTCAAGGGTGTAAGTCATCCGAATGGGCAAAAAGTGAGCTGACTTCGTCAGTCGGTCCACAATCACCTAGATAGCATCAAAACCAGTCCTAGTCCTTGGCAATCCCGACACAAAGTCCATTGCAATACTTTCCCATTTCCATTGCGGAACCTCTAAAGGTTGCAACATCCCGGAAGGTCTTTGATGTTCAATCTTTACCTTTTGACAAGTTAAGCACTTTGAAACATATTCCGCCACATCATTCTTCATACCCGGCCACCAAAACATCGCCTTTAAATCATGGTACATCTTAGTACTTCCCGGGTGAATGGAGAATCCGCTTTTGTGTGCCTCCTTTAAGATATCTTGCCTCAAAGTACCAACATCCGGCACAATGATCCTACCCTTGAATCTCCATAACCCATCTTTTTCTTCCGACACTCTCCACTGTTTTCCTTGCTCGATAGCCGGTAAAACCTTCCATAACGCTTCATCGTTTTCATGAGCCTTTAGGAGTTCGGACTTAAAGTCACTTGAGATTTCTAATCGGCTCAAACACAAGGTTCCAGATACTTCTCGAGCACCAATTTTTAGACTCTCGAATTCCTTGAGCAACTTTTCCTCTTGAAGCATCATCCAAGACGCATACAACGACTTCCGACTTAACGCATCCGCCACTATATTCGCCTTTCTAGGATGGTAATTTAACTCAAGGTCATAGTCTTTCAACAATTCCATCCACCTCCTTTGCCTCATATTAAGCTCTTTCTGATCAAAGAGGTATTTCAAGCTCTTGTGATCGGAGAAGACTTGGAACTTAACCCCATAGAGATAATGCCTCCACACCTTCAAGGCAAACACGACCGCAGCGAGTTCCAGATCGTGCATAGGGTAACTAACTTCATGAGGTCTCAACTGTCGTGAGGCATACGCCACCACATTATGATGCTGCATCAGCACGCATCCTAGACCCTTCAGTGAGGCATCACAGTACATCTTAAAAGGTTCGTTCGGCTCAGGTAACACTAACACAGGTGCAGTGGTCAACTTTTTCTTCAATACCTGAAAGCTCTCCTCGCACTCAGGAGTCCAAACAAACGGAGTGTCTTTGCGGGTTAACTTTGTCAATGGCAAGGCTAATTGCGAAAAGCCTTTGATGAACCTTCGGTAATAGCCAGCTAAACCCAGAAAACTCCTTATCTCAGTTACTATGGTTGGTTTCCTCCAATCCATCACAGCTTCCACCTTAGTTGGATCTACGACTATTCCCTGCTTACTCACCACGTGACCCAAAATCTTTACCTCACTCTTCCAAAACTCACACTTAGACAGTTTCGCATAGAGTTTCTTCTCCTTTAAAATCTGCAACACGGTCCGCAAGTGTTCCGCATGCTCTTCTTCAGTCTTGGAGTAAATCAGTATGTCATCAATGAAGACAACAACGAATTTATCCAGAAACGGACGGAATACTCTATTCATGTAATCCATAAACACTGCAGGAGCATTCGTCAACCCAAAAGACATCATAGTATACTCGTAATGACCATAACGAGTCCTGAAAGCGGTCTTAAGGATATCCTCACCCTTCACCCTTATTTGGTGATAACCGGATCGCAAATCGATCTTAGAAAAAACCCCAGCTCCTTGTAACTGGTCCATGAGATCATCAATTCTCGGCAATGGGTATTTATTCTTTATGGTGACCTTGTTCAGCTGCCTGTAATCCACACAGAGTCGCATACTTCCATCTTTCTTCTTTACCAGTAACACTGGAGCACCCCACGGGGAAACACTTGGTCGGATAAAGTTCTTACCCAACAATTCCTCTAACTGAGACTTTAGCTCGGCCATCTCTAATGGTGACATCCTATAAGGAGCACTTGAGATTGGTCCCGCCCCAAGCACCAACTCAATAGCAAACTTGACCTCTCGGTTAGGTGAAAATTCCTCAATATCATCGGGAAACACTTCCGAAAACTCACACACTACCGGAATCTGATCCAACTTTTGATCATCATCCGAAACACCCGCGGTTAACAACAGGATACCCTGACATTCGATTCCAGAACAGTTCACCATCATCGAATTCAAGTAATAATTATTCACCACAACCGGCCCTTCTGTATCCTCCGGCATAAGGTACACCGACTTGGTAGAACAACCAACCAGGACATGGTTCTCGGATAACCAGTCCAATCCCAAGATAAGGTCAAGACCGATCATCGGTAAGCAGATTAAATTATGGACAAAATCACGCTGCTTGAACCTGAACGAAACTTTCGGGCATCCTAGCCTAGTTACCATGGCTTCATGGGTAGCATTATGTACCTTTAGGTCATAACCTAAGGTTACGATCTTCAATCCTAACTCATGGGCTTTCTCAAATGCAATAAATGAATGCGATGCTCCCGAATCAAATAAAGCATTTAAAGTTTGATTAGCCATTTCACAGTTACCTCGAATGAGTGTCTCAGATCCTTCTGCACCCACAGCTGAGGTGGTGAACACCCGACCAGTCTGTTGTGCTTTCCCAGCACCTTGCTTTTGCTTCTCCGGACAACTTGCGGCTTTATGCCCCGCCTTTCCACAATTGTAGCACAAACCCCATCCGGCCTTGCATGGTACTCCCGGATGGTGACTCCCACACCTAGTACAAGCTTGATCATTCTGAGGCTGCTTCCCAAACCTTTTCCCTTGGGAGTAGTTGTTGTTGGGCCTCCTAAAGGAACCTCCCCTCTTGAAAGACAGACCTCTAGGTGTAAAGCTCTTCCCTCGGTTCTGTGGAAATGATCCTTTGTGACTTCCTTTCTCAGCGGCTGCCCTCTTCACACACTCTTCAGCAACCCTACACTTGTTCACCAATTCGGAGAAAGTCCTAATCTCCATTGGCCCCACCGAACCGAAAATATCACTCCGGAGTCCTCCTTCGTACTTAACACACTTCCATTCCTCATACTCCACCGGAGTCCCTTGACACATACGAGAGAATCTGAACAGCTCCTCAAACTTGTCAGTATACTCAGATACGGACATAGTACCCTGCTTCAGCTGCAACAATTCAAGCTCCTTGGCCGTCCTAGCAGAAGTCGGAAAGTACTTCTTATAGAACTCCTCTTGGAAGACATCCCAAGTGATATAATCATCACCCTGCTGTAGGAGGCGTCGGATACCTTGCCACCAATGCGACGCTTCACCTGTGAGCATATAGGTAGCGAACTCGACACGCTGTCCTTCAGGTACCACTTGTGCTTGCAGTGCTCGCTCTATAGCCTGAAACCATGTATCGGCCTCAGTCGGGCTAGTAGTTCCCTTGAACTTAGGTGGATTAACCTTCAAAAAGTTCGCCAGTGTCATCGGGCCCTGAACTCCACCTCCGTCATTACCATGGTTGTTCATCTGTTGACCAAGAGCCTCAGCAGTGGCTTGCATAGCAGCAGCCATATTCTCCAACGCAGTCATAAAGTTCACCGGGTCATTAGGGTTAGTCTCCGGCACACGAGCATTAGTACGACCTCTCCCACGGCCTCTACCGCGTACATGAGACGCCATCTGGTTCCTATACACACCAAACAATCGATATTAAGTTGATCAGTCTCAATATCGGAAGTTTAGTGCTTCAAAGTCCCAAATGCATGCTCATGAACGTTTATGCCAACTATATCAAGTAGATATACTAACAGCACATAACACACATACAGAGAATGCACAGAAGCATAGTCAGTCCATTCCTCAGGCTCTACAGGAACGAACTGCTCTGATACCATAATGTAACACCCTACCATACAGAGACTTATGCTTAAGTCATAATTCAGAGATGGCAAGGTATTACGACCTCTAAAACAAAAATTTAGTACGTATAGTAGTATGAATGATTGATTATAACTAGGAGCCTTGTAGAAAAAAGGGGTAAACAAAAACCGCAACTCGAAAGCGCAACACTCCGATCACTAACACAATGAGCAAAGGATAAGCTAACGCAAGATCATATATATAAAGAGTATCAAAAACAGGAATATCAAGACTCAAAATCCGGCGGCGAAGATAACCGGTTCGAGCATAGCAATATATACATATAATAAAATAAGGGAAACCCCAAAGGAAATCCAAAGGGACACAAATACAGAAATCTAATCTCCAAAATCCCCCTCTAGAAGGAGTCATCACAGTTTGTATTATTTAATGGAGATAAAAGTATCTAAACAAAATATATATCCCAAAATAGAGTCCCGAGAACAAAGGATCTTCGCTAATCCAGAAGTCTCCAGCATGCCTCAACGAGAAGCCTCGCGTCCTGCATCTGAAAACCACAAAATCCGCATGGGTGAGAACCAGAGGTCCCCAGCACGGTAACAGCTTCCACATATATAATACATAATAATAGAGGAAAGCCGAAGGCAATCCTAGAACTTCCTCCAGATAATATCAAAGCTTATAAACAAGCTAAACCGTAAGTGGCAACTGACTAAAGATTCTTCAGTCTAACTAATACTTCCCTTTCCAATTCCTTCAGACCTCCCAACCACCAGCAGGAGTATAATATAGCAAACACAGTTATATCAGACAAGAGATTTACAAATAAGAACAATTAAGACATTTAGACAAATAGCAAGTAATATGCAGTCAAATAGGCAATCTCAAACAATTCATGTAGTATGCTTATGATGCATGCCTGTCCCTAGTGGCTGATGATATCATCTGTCGGTTATAGAGCCAACCCGACAAGTCCTGGTAGCTAGCCATTGGACTGTCCCTCTGTCGTGCATCCCCAACTCGAGTTATACTCATCATAAACTTGATCATAATCATGATCCATATCCATCACCCTTACTGGTGAATATTTATCCATCACCATCACTGGTGAATATTTATGGGGGCGAGCTCATCCGGGCCTTTCACAGTGCCCGGCCACACTTACGACATAGGGTCAAAAGAGCTTCGAGTCTCAACCTGGAGCACATGGTGGCTAGCCATTGCTACTACCCAGGGAAACCCTCATCTCCAATGGTGGAAGTGCAAACCTTCACAATTCAATCAACATCATATATGCATTTATACTTGGCCATAAACATGGCTCCGCCGTAACACGGCAATAATCTAGCCATCCGGCTCACGGTTAAATCCATAACCAGCCAATTCATTAACAATTACGGCCCTTCGGCCCATGGCACAACAAGCACTTCCACCGCCATTCTCCGCATCTCACATAATCATCTTTGATCCTCAATGATCATTCATTTTTCCCTTGCTTCACTCGCAAGTTACCACATTCACTAGCCCTTTTTCTCATGCTAGGCATATCATAATGATTTAAGACATAAGTGGTGAGATCGGAGGCTTAGAAGTATGAAATTTGGCTTTTAAAACTCAAAAATCAACTTTGGGATGAAAACAGGTCCACGCGTACGCGCACGCGTGGATGGCGCTTTCTCGAAGAACGGCGCGTACGCACCAAGTGCGCCTACGCGCGAGGGGTCATTCTGCTAAAAATTTTCTAAGTTAAAAGCTGCAGAATTTACATATTCAAACCCCAATCTTCCGACGGACATAACTTCCTCATTTTAAATCGTTTTTCACCCGTTCTTCGAACGGCATGGACATCCCGGATCCAATTTCATTTCTAAACAGATTTGGCACAAATCAGAGATCCGTAGTCCAAGTTATGTCCCGTCAAAGTATGCCCAAAAACCATGTTTTCATACAAAACCACAAGGTGCCATTTTCAAAACAAGCCACTTTCAACTCTTTTCAAAATCAATCAAACATGCCAATTTCAACCCTTCTCTTTGAAATCATTCAAAATGTACCAAAATCAACAACAAGCCATCCTCAACTCACACATTGACACTTTACCAAGGTTTCCAAAACCACATCCAACCATTTTAACACTTCTCAATCAAATGGCTAAAGGACAAACACAATATCATGTCATACATCCTTCCTCATCCCAATTTCCAATAATACCATTTCCAATTAACCATCATTATACATAATCAACATCATACTCACCATCAACATGGTACCACCCATCAATTCAACCTCAATCATCCATCAAGCATATATCACAACATGCATTTCTCATATTCCACACAATCAAGGCATCAATATTCATAATCACATATATGAACACATCATATATCTCAACTATTCAACAACACCAACAATTCAATGCCTATCTTAGGGCCTCTAGCCTAAGTATTTCCTACCACATTACATATTAGATACGGGAAACTGAAACCATACCTTAGCCGATTTCCCACGCTTAACCGGAGCACTTCCAAACCACTTCTCCTTAAGCTCTCAAGGTCTTAACACCTCCAAGAACAGATTTTATCACACAAAACCCCCTTCCAAGCTTTCCAAAATCACCAATCAAGCTCCAATATTCACATATACACAACCTAAGCCACAATCATCATATCCATACACAACATCTCAATACCCAAACCTCATAGAACAACAAATTACACTAGAGTTGAGAATCTTACCACACCCAAGGTCCAAGGAGACAAGATTAACCTTCTCCTTCAAGAGAGTTGGGTCCTATAACATCAAAGAACCCAAAATCTCAACATTTTTGCTCATGAAACTCGAAATCAAGGGCTGGAATTTCGAACAGTAAAACGTGGTTTACCTCAAGATTAATTGTATGGGTTTTGTAGAGCACTCCGCGGTGAACGCGTGGCCGCAAACGGAGTGGCAATCGGAGCTCTAGATCAAAAGTTATGGTGGTTTGAAGATCAAGTGAGAGAAAGAACTTGAGAGAGTGTTCTTCCCTCCATAGCCTCCATTTTCAGCGTGTTTTGGTGTTGTGTGAGGAGAGAGAGTGCTGAAAACTAGGGTTTTGGTTTAGTTATGTTGGGCCAAGGGCCCACTTTGGGTCCGGTTGGTCCGGTTTGGCCCGTTCGGTCCAATCTTGGTCCGATTTCTATAAAATTGGTACCGAAATTCTCGTCTCAATTTCCTCTATCACATTTAGCCATAAAAATAACATTTTTGGCTTTCTAGAATAAATTCTCATTTATGGGTTAATTAACCATTAATTAACCGGGTCTTACAGCAGTAGTATAAAACTTTGGTCAATTCATTAAGAGAGTGAATGAATTTCTGGGTTCGACTCCTGGCTTCGGAAAATTTTTTGAATATTAATTTTTTTTAAATTTTACTAAATTTAACGTCAAGGCAAAATTTTAACGTTAAGGCATCACACAACAACTTAGTTAATAAATTACTATTTGTAAGCTAAGAACACAACAACTTTAATGTCCGCAGTAGTATAAAACTTTGGTCAATTCATTAAGAGAGTGAATGAATTTCCGGGTTCGACTCCTGGCTGCGGAAAATTTTTGAATATTAATCTTTTTTAAATATTACTAAATTTAACGTCAAGGCAAAAATTTAACGTTAAGCCATCACGCAACAACTAAGTTAATAAATTATTATTTGTAAGCTAAGTACACAACTACTTTAATGTCCACAGTAGTATAAAACTTTGGTCAATTCATTAAGAGATTGAATGAATTTCTGGGTTCGACTCTTGGCTGTGGAAAATTTTTTGAATATTAATCTTTTTTAAATTTTACTAAATTTAACGTCATGGCAAAATTTTAACGTTAAGGCATCACACAACAACTAAGTTAATAAATTATTATTTGTAAGCTAAGAACACAACAACCTTAATGTTCGCAGTAGTATAAAACTTTGGTCAATTAATTTAGAGAGTGAATGAATTTCCGAGTTCGACTCTTGGTTGCAGAAATTTTTTTGAAAATTAATCTTTTTTAAACTTTACTAAATTTAACGTCAAGGCCAAAAATTAACGTTAAGGAGTCACACAACAACTAATTTAATAAATTATTATTTGTAAGCTAAGAACACAACAACTTTAATGTCCGCAGTAGTATAAAACTTTGGTCAATTCATTAAGAGAGTGAATGAATTTCTGGGTTCGACTTCTGGCTGCGGAAAATTTTTTGAAAATTAATCTTTTTTAAATTTTACTAAATTTAACGTCAAGGAAAAATTTTAACGTTAAGGCATCACACAACAACTAAGTTAATAAATTATTATTTGTAAGCTAAGAACACAACAACCTTAATGTTCGCAGTAGTATAAAACTTTGGTCAATTCATTTAGAGAGTGAATGAATTTCCGAGTTCGACTCTTGGCTGCAGAAATTTTTTTGAAAATTAATCTTTTTTAAACTTTACTAAATTTAACGTTAAGACATCATACAAAAACTAAGTTAATAAATTAATATTTGTAAGTTAAGTACACAACAACTTTAATGTCCGTAGTAGTAAAAAACTTTGGTCAATTCAATAAGAGAGTGAATGAATTTTCGGGTTCGACTCCTCGCTGCGGAAAATTTTTTGAAAATTAATCTTTTTTAAATTTTACTAAATTTAACGTCAAGGCAAAAATTTAACGTTAAGGCATCACACAACAACTAAGTTAATAAATTATTATTTGTAAGTTAAGTGCACAACAACTTTAATGTCCGCAGTAGTATAAAACTTTGGTCAATTCATTAAGAGAGTGAATGAATTTCCGGGTTCGACTCCTGGCTGCGGAAAATTTTTGAATATTAATCTTTTTTAAATATTACTAAATTTAACGTCAAGGCAAAAATTTAACGTTAAGCCATCACGCAACTTGTAAGCTAAGTACACAACTACTTTAATGTCCACAGTAGTATAAAACTTTGGTCAATTCATTAAGAGATTGAATGAATTTCTGGGTTCGACTCTTGGCTGTGGAAAATTTTTTGAATATTAATCTTTTTTAAATTTTACTAAATTTAACGTCATGGCAAAATTTTAACGTTAAGGCATCACACAACAACTAAGTTAATAAATTATTATTTGTAAGCTAAGAACACAACAACCTTAATGTTCGCAGTAGTATAAAACTTTGGTCAATTCATTTATAGAGTGAATGAATTTCCGAGTTCGACTCTTGGCTGCAGAAATTTTTTTGAAAATTAATATTTTTTAAACTTTACTAAATTTAACGTCAAGGCCAAAAATTAACGTTAAGGAGTCACACAACAACTAATTTAATAAATTATTATTTGTAAGCTAAGAACACAACAACTTTAATGTCCGCAGTAGTATAAAACTTTGGTCAATTCATTAAGAGAGTGAATGAATTTCTGGGTTCGACTTCTGGCTGCGGAAAATTTTTTGAAAATTAATCTTTTTTAAATTTTACTAAATTTAACGTCAAGGAAAAATTTTAACGTTAAGGCATCACACAACAACTAAGTTAATAAATTATTATTTGTAAGCTAAGAACACAACCTTAATGTTCGCAGTAGTATAAAACTTTGGTCAATTCATTTAGAGAGTGAATGAATTTCCGAGTTCGACTCTTGGCTGCAGAAATTTTTTTGAAAATTAATCTTTTTTAAACTTTACTAAATTTAACGTTAAGACATCAGACAAAAACTAAGTTAATAAATTAATATTTGTAAGTTAAGTACACAACAACTTTAATGTCCGTAGTAGTAAAAAACTTTGGTCAATTCAATAAGAGAGTGAATGAATTTTCGGGTTCGACTCCTCGCTGCGGAAAATTTTTTGAATATTAATCTTTTTTAAATTTTACTAAATTTAACGTCAAGGCAAAATTTTAACATTAAGGCATCACACAACAACTTAGTTAATAAATTACTATTTGTAAGCTAAGAACACAACAACTTTAATGTCCGCAGTAGTATAAAACTTTGGTCAATTCATTAAGAGATTGAATGAATTTCCGGGTTTGACTCCTGGCTACGGAATATTTTTTGAATATTAATCTTTTTTAAATTTTACTAAATTTAACGTCAAGGCAAAATTTTAACGTTAAGGCATCACACAACAACTTAGTTAATAAATTATTATTTGAAAGCTAAGAACACAACAACTTTAATGTCTGCAGTAGTATAAAACTTTGGTCAATTCATTAAGAGAGTGAATGAATTTCCGGGTTCGACTCCTGGTTGCGGAAAATTTTTTGAATATTAATCTTTTTTAAATATCACTAAATTTAACGTCAAGGCAAAAATTTAACGTTAAGCCATCACGCAACAACTAAGTTAATAAATTATTATTTGTAAGCTAAGTACACAACAACTTTAATGTCCGCAGTAGTATAAAACTTTGGTCAATTCATTAAGAGAGTGAATGAATTTCTGGGTTCGACTCCTGGCTTCGGAAAATTTTTTGAATATTAATTTTTGTTAAATTTTACTAAATTTAACGTCAAGGCAAAATTTTAACGTTAAGGCATCACACAACAACTTAGTTAATAAATTACTATTTGTAAGCTAAGAACACAACAACTTTAATGTCCGCAGTAGTATAAAACTTTGGTCAATTCATTAAGAGAGTGAATGAATTTCCGGGTTCGACTCCTGGCTGCGGAAAATTTTTGAATATTAATCTTTTTTAAATATTACTAAATTTAACGTCAAGGCAAAAATTTAACGTTAAGCCATCACGCAACAACTAAGTTAATAAATTATTATTTGTAAGCTAAGTACACAACTACTTTAATGTCCACAGTAGTATAAAACTTTGGTCAATTCATTAAGAGATTGAATGAATTTCTGGGTTCGACTCTTGGCTGTGGAAAATTTTTTGAATATTAATCTTTTTTAAATTTTACTAAATTTAACGTCATGGCAAAATTTTAACGTTAAGGCATCACACAACAACTAAGTTAATAAATTATTATTTGTAAGCTAAGAACACAACAACCTTAATGTTCGCAGTAGTATAAAACTTTGGTCAATTAATTTAGAGAGTGAATGAATTTCCGAGTTCGACTCTTGGTTGCAGAAATTTTTTTGAAAATTAATCTTTTTTAAACTTTACTAAATTTAACGTCAAGGCCAAAAATTAACGTTAAGGAGTCACACAACAACTAATTTAATAAATTATTATTTGTAAGCTAAGAACACAACAACTTTAATGTCCGCAGTAGTATAAAACTTTGGTCAATTCATTAAGCGAGTGAATGAATTTCTGGGTTCGACTTCTGGCTGCGGAAAATTTTTTGAAAATTAATCTTTTTTAAATTTTACTAAATTTAACGTCAAGGAAAAATTTTAACGTTAAGGCATCACACAACAACTAAGTTAATAAATTATTATTTGTAAGCTAAGAACACAACAACCTTAATGTTCGCAGTAGTATAAAACTTTGGTCAATTCATTTAGAGAGTGAATGAATTTCCGAGTTCGACTCTTGGCTGCAGAAATTTTTTTGAAAATTAATCTTTTTTAAACTTTACTAAATTTAACGTTAAGACATCAGACAAAAACTAAGTTAATAAATTAATATTTGTAAGTTAAGTACACAACAACTTTAATGTCCGTAGTAGTAAAAAACTTTGGTCAATTCAATAAGAGAGTGAATGAATTTTCGGGTTCGACTCCTCGCTGCGGAAAATTTTTTGAATATTAATCTTTTTTAAATTTTACTAAATTTAACGTCAAGGCAAAATTTTAACATTAAGGCATCACACAACAACTTAGTTAATAAATTACTATTTGTAAGCTAAGAACACAACAACTTTAATGTCCGCAGTAGTATAAAACTTTGGTCAATTCATTAAGAGATTGAATGAATTTCCGGGTTTGACTCCTGGCTACGGAATATTTTTTGAATATTAATCTTTTTAAATTTTACTAAATTTAACGTCAAGGCAAAATTTTAACGTTAAGGCATCACACAACAACTTAGTTAATAAATTATTATTTGTAAGCTAAGAACACAACAACTTTAATGTCTGCAGTAGTATAAAACTTTGGTCAATTCATTAAGAGAGTGAATGAATTTCCGGGTTCGACTCCTGGCTGCGGAAAATTTTTTAAATATTAATCTTTTTTAAATATTACTAAATTTAACGTCAAGGCAAAAATTTAACGTTAAGCCATCACGCAACAACTAAGTTAATAAATTATTATTTGTAAGCTAAGTACACAACAACTTTAATTTCCGCAGTAGTATAAAACTTTGGTCAATTCATTAAGAGATTGAATGAATTTCTGGGTTCGACTCTTGGCTGTGGAAAATTTTTTGAATATTAATCTTTTTTAAATTTTACTAAATTTAACGTCATGGCAAAATTTTAACGTTAAGGCATCACACAACAACTAAGTTAATAAATTATTATTTGTAAGCTAAGAACACAACAACCTTAATGTTCGCAGTAGTATAAAACTTTGGTCAATTCATTTAGAGAGTGAATGAATTTCCGAGTTCGACTCTTGGCTGCAGAAATTTTTTTGAAAATTAATATTTTTTAAACTTTACTAAATTTAACGTCAAGGCCAAAAATTAACGTTAAGGAGTCACACAACAACTAATTTAATAAATTATTATTTGTAAGCTAAGAACACAACAACTTTAATGTCCGCAGTAGTATAAAACTTTGGTCAATTCATTAAGAGAGTGAATGAATTTCTGGGTTCGACTTCTGGCTGCGGAAAATTTTTTGAAAATTAATCTTTTTTAAATTTTACTAAATTTAACGTCAAGGAAAAATTTTAACGTTAAGGCATCACACAACAACTAAGTTAATAAATTATTATTTGTAAGCTAAGAACACAACAACCTTAATGTTCGCAGTAGTATAAAACTTTGGTCAATTCATTTAGAGAGTGAATGAATTTCCGAGTTCGACTCTTGGCTGCAGAAATTTTTTTGAAAATTAATCTTTTTTAAACTTTACTAAATTTAACGTTAAGACATCAGACAAAAACTAAGTTAATAAATTAATATTTGTAAGTTAAGTACACAACAACTTTAATGTCCGTAGTAGTAAAAAACTTTGGTCAATTCAATAAGAGAGTGAATGAATTTTCGGGTTCGACTCCTCGCTGCGGAAAATTTTTTGAATATTAATCTTTTTTAAATTTTACTAAATTTAACGTCAAGGCAAAATTTTAACATTAAGGCATCACACAACAACTTAGTTAATAAATTACTATTTGTAAGCTAAGAACACAACAACTTTAATGTCCGCAGTAGTATAAAACTTTGGTCAATTCATTAAGAGATTGAATGAATTTCCGGGTTTGACTCCTGGCTGCGGAATATTTTTTGAATATTAATCTTTTTTAAATTTTACTAAATTTAACGTCAAGGCAAAATTTTAACGTTAAGGCATCACACAACAACTTAGTTAATAAATTATTATTTGAAAGCTAAGAACACAACAACTTTAATGTCTGCAGTAGTATAAAACTTTGGTCAATTCATTAAGAGAGTGAATGAATTTCCGGGTTCGACTCCTGGCTGCGGAAAATTTTTTGAATATTAATCTTTTTTAAATATCACTAAATTTAACGTCAAGGCAAAAATTTAACGTTAAGCCATCACGCAACAACTAAGTTAATAAATTATTATTTGTAAGCTAAGTACACAACAACTTTAATGTCCGCAGTAGTATAAAACTTTGGTCAATTCATTAAGAGAGTGAATGAATTTTTGGGTTCGACTCCTGGCTTCGGAAAATTTTTTGAATATTAATTTTTTTTTAATTTTACTAAATTTAACGTCAAGGCAAAATTTTAACGTTAAGGCATCACACAACAACTTAGTTAATAAATTACTATTTGTAAGCTAAGAACACAACAACTTTAATGTCCGCAGTAGTATAAAACTTTGGTCAATTCATTAAGAGAGTGAATGAATTTCCGGGTTCGACTCCTGGCTGCGGAAAATTTTCGAATATTAATCTTTTTTAAATATTACTAAATTTAACGTCAAGGCAAAAATTTAACGTTAAGCCATCACGCAACAACTAAGTTAATAAATTATTATTTGTAAGCTAAGTACACAACTACTTTAATGTCCACAGTAGTATAAAACTTTGGTCAATTCATTAAGAGATTGAATGAATTTCTGGGTTCGACTCTTGGCTGTGGAAAATTTTTTGAATATTAATCTTTTTTAAATTTTACTAAATTTAACGTCATGGCAAAATTTTAACGTTAAGGCATCACACAACAACTAAGTTAATAAATTATTATTTGTAAGCTAAGAACACAACAACCTTAATGTTCGCAGTAGTATAAAACTTTGGTTAATTCATTTAGAGAGTGAATGAATTTCCGAGTTCGACTCTTGGTTGCAGAAATTTTTTTAAAAATTAATCTTTTTTAAACTTTACTAAATTTAACGTCAAGGCCAAAAATTAACGTTAAGGAGTCACACAACAACTAATTTAATAAATTATTATTTGTAAGCTAAGAACACAACAACTTTAATGTCCGCAGTAGTATAAAACTTTGGTCAATTCATTAAGAGAGTGAATGAATTTCTGGGTTCGACTTCTGGCTGCGGAAAATTTTTTGAAAATTAATCTTTTTTAAATTTTACTAAATTTAACGTCAAGGAAAAATTTTAACGTTAAGGCATCACACAACAACTAAGTTAATAAATTATTATTTGTAAGCTAAGAACACAACAACCTTAATGTTCGCAGTAGTATAAAACTTTGGTCAATTCATTTAGAGAGTGAATGAATTTCCGAGTTCGACTCTTGGCTGCAGAAATTTTTTTGAAAATTAATCTTTTTTAAACTTTACTAAATTTAACGTTAAGACATCATACAAAAACTAAGTTAATAAATTAATATTTGTAAGTTAAGTACACAACAACTTTAATGTCCGTAGTAGTAAAAAACTTTGGTCAATTCAATAAGAGAGTGAATGAATTTTCGGGTTCGACTCCTCGCTGCGGAAAATTTTTTGAAAATTAATCTTTTTTAAATTTTACTAAATTTAACGGCAAGGCAAAAATTTAACGTTAAGGCATCACACAACAACTAAGTTAATAAATTATTATTTGTAAGTTAAGTGCACAACAACTTTAATGTCCGCAGTAGTATAAAACATTGGTCAATTCATTAAGAGAGTGAATGAATTTCCGGGTTCGACTCTTGGCTGCGGAAAATTTTTTGAATATTAATCTTTTTTAAATTTTGCTAAATTTAACGTCAAAGCAAAATTTTAACATTAAGGCATCACACAACAACTTAGTTAATAAATTATTATTTGTAAGCTAAGAACACAACAACTTTAATGTCCGCAGTAGTATAAAACTTTGGTCAATTCATTAAGAGATTGACTGAATTTCCGGGTTTGACTCTTGGCTGCGGAATAATTTTTGAATATTAATCTTTTTAAATTTTACTAAATTTAACGTCAAGGCAAAATTTTAACGTTAAGGCATCACACAACAACTTAGTTAATAAATTATTATTTGTAAGCTAAGAACACAACAACTTTAATGTCTGCAGTAGTATAAAACTTTGGTCAATTCATTAAGAGAGTGAATGAATTTCCGGGTTCGACTCCTGGCTGCGGAAAATTTTTTAAATATTAATCTTTTTTAAATATTACTAAATTTAACGTCAAGGCAAAAATTTAACGTTAAGCCATCACGCAACAACTAAGTTAATAAATTATTATTTGTAAGCTAAGTACACAACAACTTTAATTTCCGCAGTAGTATAAAACTTTGGTCAATTCATTAAGAGATTGAATGAATTTCTGGGTTCGACTCTTGGCTGTGGAAAATTTTTTGAATATTAATCTTTTTTAAATTTTACTAAATTTAACGTCATGGCAAAATTTTAACGTTAAGGCATCACACAACAACTAAGTTAATAAATTATTATTTGTAAGCTAAGAACACAACAACCTTAATGTTCGCAGTAGTATAAAACTTTGGTCAATTCATTTAGAGAGTGAATGAATTTCCGAGTTCGACTCTTGGCTGCAGAAATTTTTTTGAAAATTAATATTTTTTAAACTTTACTAAATTTAACGTCAAGGCCAAAAATTAACGTTAAGGAGTCACACAACAACTAATTTAATAAATTATTATTTGTAAGCTAAGAACACAACAACTTTAATGTCCGCAGTAGTATAAAACTTTGGTCAATTCATTAAGAGAGTGAATGAATTTCTGGGTTCGACTTCTGGCTGCGGAAAATTTTTTGAAAATTAATCTTTTTTAAATTTTACTAAATTTAACGTCAAGGAAAAATTTTAACGTTAAGGCATCACACAACAACTAAGTTAATAAATTATTATTTGTAAGCTAAGAACACAACAACCTTAATGTTCGCAGTAGTATAAAACTTTGGTCAATTCATTTAGAGAGTGAATGAATTTCCGAGTTCGACTCTTGGCTGCAGAAATTTTTTTGAAAATTAATCTTTTTTAAACTTTACTAAATTTAACGTTAAGACATCAGACAAAAACTAAGTTAATAAATTAATATTTGTAAGTTAAGTACACAACAACTTTAATGTCCGTAGTAGTAAAAAACTTTGGTCAATTCAATAAGAGAGTGAATGAATTTTCGGGTTCGACTCCTCGCTGCGGAAAATTTTTTGAATATTAATCTTTTTTAAATTTTACTAAATTTAACGTCAAGGCAAAATTTTAACATTAAGGCATCACACAACAACTTAGTTAATAAATTACTATTTGTAAGCTAAGAACACAACAACTTTAATGTCCGCAGTAGTATAAAACTTTGGTCAATTCATTAAGAGATTGAATGAATTTCCGGGTTTGACTCCTGGCTGCGGAATATTTTTTGAATATTAATCTTTTTTAAATTTTACTAAATTTAACGTCAAGGCAAAATTTTAACGTTAAGGCATCACACAACAACTTAGTTAATAAATTATTATTTGAAAGCTAAGAACACAACAACTTTAATGTCTGCAGTAGTATAAAACTTTGGTCAATTCATTAAGAGAGTGAATGAATTTCCGGGTTCGACTCCTGGCTACGGAATATTTTTTGAATATTAATCTTTTTTAAATTTTACTAAATTTAACGTCAAGGCAAAATTTTAACGTTAAGCCATCACGCAACAACTAAGTTAATAAATTATTATTTGTAAGCTAAGTACACAACTACTTTAATGTCCACAGTAGTATAAAACTTTGGTCAATTCATTAAGAGATTGAATGAATTTCTGGGTTCGACTCTTGGCTGTGGAAAATTTTTTGAATATTAATCTTTTTTAAATTTTACTAAATTTAACGTCATGGCAAAATTTTAACGTTAAGGCATCACACAAAAACTAAGTTAATAAATTATTATTTGTAAGCTAAGAACACAACAACCTTAATGTTCGCAGTAGTATAAAACTTTGGTTAATTCATTTAGAGAGTGAATGAATTTCCGAGTTCGACTCTTGGTTGCAGAAATTTTTTTAAAAATTAATCTTTTTTAAACTTTACTAAATTTAACGTCAATGCCAAAAATTAACGTTAAGGAGTCACACAACAACTAATTTAATAAATTATTATTTGTAAGCTAAGAACACAACAACTTTAATGTCCGCAGTAGTATAAAACTTTGGTCAATTCATTAAGAGAGTGAATGAATTTCTGGGTTCGACTTCTGGCTGCGGAAAATTTTTTGAAAATTAATCTTTTTTAAATTTTACTAAATTTAACGTCAAGGAAAAATTTTAACGTTAAGGCATCACACAACAACTAAGTTAATAAATTATTATTTGTAAGCTAAGAACACAACAACCTTAATGTTCGCAGTAGTATAAAACTTTGGTCAATTCATTTAGAGAGTGAATGAATTTCCGAGTTCGACTCTTGGCTGCAGAAATTTTTTTGAAAATTAATCTTTTTTAAACTTTACTAAATTTAACGTTAAGACATCATACAAAAACTAAGTTAATAAATTAATATTTGTAAGTTAAGTACACAACAACTTTAATGTCCGTAGTAGTAAAAAACTTTGGTCAATTCAATAAGAGAGTGAATGAATTTTCGGGTTCGACTCCTCGCTGCGGAAAATTTTTTGAAAATTAATCTTTTTTAAATTTTACTAAATTTAACGGCAAGGCAAAAATTTAACGTTAAGGCATCACACAACAACTAAGTTAATAAATTATTATTTGTAAGTTAAGTGCACAACAACTTTAATGTCCGCAGTAGTATAAAACATTGGTCAATTCATTAAGAGAGTGAATGAATTTCCGGGTTCGACTCTTGGCTGCGGAAAATTTTTTGAATATTAATCTTTTTTAAATTTTGCTAAATTTAACGTCAAAGCAAAATTTTAACATTAAGGCATCACACAACAACTTAGTTAATAAATTATTATTTGTAAGCTAAGAACACAACAACTTTAATGTCCGCAGTAGTATAAAACTTTGGTCAATTCATTAAGAGATTGACTGAATTTCCGGGTTTGACTCTTGGCTGCGGAATAATTTTTGAATATTAATCTTTTTAAATTTTACTAAATTTAACGTCAAGGCAAAATTTTAACGTTAAGGCATCACACAACAACTTAGTTAATAAATTATTATTTGTAAGCTAAGAACACAACAACTTTAATGTCTGCAGTAGTATAAAACTTTGGTCAATTCATTAAGAGAGTGAATGAATTTCCGGGTTCGACTCCTGGCTGCGGAAAATTTTTTAAATATTAATCTTTTTTAAATATTACTAAATTTAACGTCAAGGCAAAAATTTAACGTTAAGCCATCACGCAACAACTAAGTTAATAAATTATTATTTGTAAGCTAAGTACACAACAACTTTAATTTCCGCAGTAGTATAAAACTTTGGTTAATTCATTAAGAGATTGAATGAATTTCCGGGTTCAACTCTTGGCTATGGAAAATTTTTTGAATATTAATCTTTTTTAAATATCACTAAATTTAACGTCAAGGCAAAAATTTAACGTTAAGCCATCACGCAACAACTAAGTTAATAAATTATTATTTGTAAGCTAAGTACACAACAACTTTAATGTCCGCAGTAGTATAAAACTTTGGTCAATTCATTAAGAGAGTGAATGAATTTCCGGGTTCGACTCCTGGCTTCGGAAAATTTTTTGAATATTAATTTTTTTTAAATTTTACTAAATTTAATGTCAAGGCAAAATTTTAACGTTAAGGCATCACACAACAACTTAGTTAATAAATTACTATTTGTAAGCTAAGAACACAACAACTTTAATGTCCGCAGTAGTATAAAACTTTGGTCAATTCATTAAGAGAGTGAATGAATTTCCGGGTTCGACTCCTGGCTGCGGAAAATTTTTGAATATTAATCTTTTTTAAATATTACTAAATTTAACGTCAAGGCAAAAATTTAACGTTAAGCCATCACGCAACAACTAAGTTAATAAATTATTATTTGTAAGCTAAGTACACAACTACTTTAATGTCCACAGTAGTATAAAACTTTGGTCAATTCATTAAGAGAGTGAATGAATTTCCGGGTTCGACTCCTGGCTGCGGAAAATTTTTTGAATATTAATCTTTTTTAAATATTACTAAATTTAACGTCAAGGCAAAAATTTAACGTTAAGCCATCACGCAACAACTAAGTTAATAAATTATTATTTGTAAGCTAAGTACACAACAACTTTAATGTCCGCAGTAGTATAAAACTTTGGTCAATTCATTAAGAGATTGAATGAATTTCTGGGTTCGACTCTTGGCTGTGGAAAATTTTTTGAATATTAATCTTTTTTAAATTTTACTAAATTTAACGTCATGGCAAAATTTTAACGTTAAGGCATCACACAACAACTAAGTTAATAAATTATTATTTGTAAGCTAAGAACACAACAACCTTAATGTTCGCAGTAGTATAAAACTTTGGTCAATTCATTTATAGAGTGAATGAATTTCCGAGTTCGACTCTTGGCTGCAGAAATTTTTTTGAAAATTAATATTTTTTAAACTTTACTAAATTTAACGTCAAGGCCAAAAATTAACGTTAAGGAGTCACACAACAACTAATTTAATAAATTATTATTTGTAAGCTAAGAACACAACAACTTTAATGTCCGCAGTAGTATAAAACTTTGGTCAATTCATTAAGAGAGTGAATGAATTTCTGGGTTCGACTTCTGGCTGCGGAAAATTTTTTGAAAATTAATCTTTTTTAAATTTTACTAAATTTAACGTCAAGGAAAAATTTTAACGTTAAGGCATCACACAACAACTAAGTTAATAAATTATTATTTGTAAGCTAAGAACACAACCTTAATGTTCGCAGTAGTATAAAACTTTGGTCAATTCATTTAGAGAGTGAATGAATTTCCGAGTTCGACTCTTGGCTGCAGAAATTTTTTTGAAAATTAATCTTTTTTAAACTTTACTAAATTTAACGTTAAGACATCAGACAAAAACTAAGTTAATAAATTAATATTTGTAAGTTAAGTACACAACAACTTTAATGTCCGTAGTAGTAAAAAACTTTGGTCAATTCAATAAGAGAGTGAATGAATTTTCGGGTTCGACTCCTCGCTGCGGAAAATTTTTTGAATATTAATCTTTTTTAAATTTTACTAAATTTAACGTCAAGGCAAAATTTTAACATTAAGGCATCACACAACAACTTAGTTAATAAATTACTATTTGTAAGCTAAGAACACAACAACTTTAATGTCCGCAGTAGTATAAAACTTTGGTCAATTCATTAAGAGATTGAATGAATTTCCGGGTTTGACTCCTGGCTACGGAATATTTTTTGAATATTAATCTTTTTTAAATTTTACTAAATTTAACGTCAAGGCAAAATTTTAACGTTAAGGCATCACACAACAACTTAGTTAATAAATTATTATTTGAAAGCTAAGAACACAACAACTTTAATGTCTGCAGTAGTATAAAACTTTGGTCAATTCATTAAGAGAGTGAATGAATTTCCGGGTTCGACTCCTGGTTGCGGAAAATTTTTTGAATATTAATCTTTTTTAAATATCACTAAATTTAACGTCAAGGCAAAAATTTAACGTTAAGCCATCACGCAACAACTAAGTTAATAAATTATTATTTGTAAGCTAAGTACACAACAACTTTAATGTCCGCAGTAGTATAAAACTTTGGTCAATTCATTAAGAGAGTGAATGAATTTCTGGGTTCGACTCCTGGCTTCGGAAAATTTTTTGAATATTAATTTTTTTTTAAATTTTACTAAATTTAACGTCAAGGCAAAATTTTAACGTTAAGGCATCACACAACAACTTAGTTAATAAATTACTATTTGTAAGCTAAGAACACAACAACTTTAATGTCCGCAGTAGTATAAAACTTTGGTCAATTCATTAAGAGATTGAATGAATTTCCGGGTTTGACTCCTGGCTACGGAATATTTTTTGAATATTAATCTTTTTTAAATTTTACTAAATTTAACGTCAAGGCAAAATTTTAACGTTAAGGCATCACACAACAACTTAGTTAATAAATTATTATTTGAAAGCTAAGAACACAACAACTTTAATGTCTGCAGTAGTATAAAACTTTGGTCAATTCATTAAGAGAGTGAATGAATTTCCGGGTTCGACTCCTGGTTGCGGAAAATTTTTTGAATATTAATCTTTTTTAAATATCACTAAATTTAACGTCAAGGCAAAAATTTAACGTTAAGCCATCACGCAACAACTAAGTTAATAAATTATTATTTGTAAGCTAAGTACACAACAACTTTAATGTCCGCAGTAGTATAAAACTTTGGTCAATTCATTAAGAGAGTGAATGAATTTCTGGGTTCGACTCCTGGCTTCGGAAAATTTTTTGAATATTAATTTTTTTTAAATTTTACTAAATTTAACGTCAAGGCAAAATTTTAACGTTAAGGCATCACACAACAACTTAGTTAATAAATTACTATTTGTAAGCTAAGAACACAACAACTTTAATGTCCGCAGTAGTATAAAACTTTGGTCAATTCATTAAGAGAGTGAATGAATTTCCGGGTTCGACTCCTGGCTGCGGAAAATTTTTGAATATTAATCTTTTTTAAATATTACTAAATTTAACGTCAAGGCAAAAATTTAACGTTAAGCCATCACGCAACAACTAAGTTAATAATTTATTATTTGTAAGCTAAGTACACAACTACTTTAATGTCCACAGTAGTATAAAACTTTGGTCAATTCATTAAGAGATTGAATGAATTTCTGGGTTCGACTCTTGGCTGTGGAAAATTTTTTGAATATTAATCTTTTTTAAATTTTACTAAATTTAACGTCATGGCAAAATTTTAACGTTAAGGCATCACACAACAACTAAGTTAATAAATTATTATTTGTAAGCTAAGAACACAACAACCTTAATGTTCGCAGTAGTATAAAACTTTGGTCAATTAATTTAGAGAGTGAATGAATTTCCGAGTTCGACTCTTGGTTGCAGAAATTTTTTTGAAAATTAATCTTTTTTAAACTTTACTAAATTTAACGTCAAGGCCAAAAATTAACGTTAAGGAGTCACACAACAACTAATTTAATAAATTATTATTTGTAAGCTAAGAACACAACAACTTTAATGTCCGCAGTAGTATAAAACTTTGGTCAATTCATTAAGAGAGTGAATGAATTTCTGGGTTCGACTTCTGGCTGCGGAAAATTTTTTGAAAATTAATCTTTTTTAAATTTTACTAAATTTAACGTCAAGGAAAAATTTTAACGTTAAGGCATCACACAACAACTAAGTTAATAAATTATTATTTGTAAGCTAAGAACACAACAACCTTAATGTTCGCAGTAGTATAAAACTTTGGTCAATTCATTTATAGAGTGAATGAATTTCCGAGTTCGACTCTTGGCTGCAGAAATTTTTTTGAAAATTAATCTTTTTTAAACTTTACTAAATTTAACGTTAAGACATCATACAAAAACTAAGTTAATAAATTAATATTTGTAAGTTAAGTACACAACAACTTTAATGTCCGTAGTAGTAAAAAACTTTGGTCAATTCAATAAGAGAGTGAATGAATTTTCGGGTTCGACTCCTCGCTGCGGAAAATTTTTTGAAAATTAATCTTTTTTAAATTTTACTAAATTTAACGTCAAGGCAAAAATTTAACGTTAAGGCATCACACAACAACTAAGTTAATAAATTAATATTTGTAAGTTAAGTGCACAACAACTTTAATGTCCGCAGTAGTATAAAACTTTGGTCAATTCATTAAGAGAGTGAATGAATTTCCGGGTTCGACTCCTGGCTGCGGAAAATTTTTGAATATTAATCTTTTTTAAATATTACTAAATTTAACGTCAAGGCAAAAATTTAACGTTAAGCCATCACGCAACAACTAAGTTAATAAATTATTATTTGTAAGCTAAGTACACAACTACTTTAATGTCCACAGTAGTATAAAACTTTGGTCAATTCATTAAGAGATTGAATGAATTTCTGGGTTCGACTCTTGGCTGTGGAAAATTTTTTGAATATTAATCTTTTTTAAATTTTACTAAATTTAACGTCATGGCAAAATTTTAACGTTAAGGCATCACACAACAACTAAGTTAATAAATTATTATTTGTAAGCTAAGAACACAACAACCTTAATGTTCGCAGTAGTATAAAACTTTGGTCAATTCATTTAGAGAGTGAATGAATTTCCGAGTTCGACTCTTGGCTGCAGAAATTTTTTTGAAAATTAATATTTTTTAAACTTTACTAAATTTAACGTCAAGGCCAAAAATTAACGTTAAGGAGTCACACAACAACTAATTTAATAAATTATTATTTGTAAGCTAAGAACACAACAACTTTAATGTCCGCAGTAGTATAAAACTTTGGTCAATTCATTAAGAGAGTGAATGAATTTCTGGGTTCGACTTCTGGCTGCGGAAAATTTTTTGAAAATTAATCTTTTTTAAATTTTACTAAATTTAACGTCAAGGAAAAATTTTAACGTTAAGGCATCACACAACAACTAAGTTAATAAATTATTATTTGTAAGCTAAGAACACAACAACCTTAATGTTCGCAGTAGTATAAAACTTTGGTCAATTCATTTAGAGAGTGAATGAATTTCCGAGTTCGACTCTTGGCTGCAGAAATTTTTTTGAAAATTAATCTTTTTTAAACTTTACTAAATTTAACGTTAAGACATCATACAAAAACTAAGTTAATAAATTAATATTTGTAAGTTAAGTACACAACAACTTTAATGTCCGTAGTAGTAAAAAACTTTGGTCAATTCAATAAGAGAGTGAATGAATTTTCGGGTTCGACTCCTCGCTGCGGAAAATTTTTTGAATATTAATCTTTTTTAAATTTTACTAAATTTAACGTCAAGGCAAAATTTTAACATTAAGGCATCACACAACAACTTAGTTAATAAATTACTATTTGTAAGCTAAGAACACAACAACTTTAATGTCCGCAGTAGTATAAAACTTTGGTCAATTCATTAAGAGATTGAATGAATTTCCGGGTTTGACTCCTGGCTGCGGAATATTTTTTGAATATTAATCTTTTTTAAATTTTACTAAATTTAACGTCAAGGCAAAATTTTAACGTTAAGGCATCACACAACAACTTAGTTAATAAATTATTATTTGAAAGCTAAGAACACAACAACTTTAATGTCTGCAGTAGTATAAAACTTTGGTCAATTCATTAAGAGAGTGAATGAATTTCCGGGTTCGACTCCTGGCTGCGGAAAATTTTTTGAATATTAATCTTTTTTAAATATCACTAAATTTAACGTCAAGGCAAAAATTTAACGTTAAGCCATCACGCAACAACTAAGTTAATAAATTATTATTTGTAAGCTAAGTACACAACAACTTTAATGTCCGCAGTAGTATAAAACTTTGGTCAATTCATTAAGAGAGTGAATGAATTTCTGGGTTCGACTCCTGGCTTCGGAAAATTTTTTGAATATTAATTTTTTTTTAATTTTACTAAATTTAACGTCAAGGCAAAATTTTAACGTTAAGGCATCACACAACAACTTAGTTAATAAATTACTATTTGTAAGCTAAGAACACAACAACTTTAATGTCCGCAGTAGTATAAAACTTTGGTCAATTCATTAAGAGAGTGAATGAATTTCCGGGTTCGACTCCTGGCTGCGGAAAATTTTCGAATATTAATCTTTTTTAAATATTACTAAATTTAACGTCAAGGCAAAAATTTAACGTTAAGCCATCACGCAACAACTAAGTTAATAAATTATTATTTGTAAGCTAAGTACACAACTACTTTAATGTCCACAGTAGTATAAAACTTTGGTCAATTCATTAAGAGATTGAATGAATTTCTGGGTTCGACTCTTGGCTGTGGAAAATTTTTTGAATATTAATCTTTTTTAAATTTTACTAAATTTAACGTCATGGCAAAATTTTAACGTTAAGGCATCACACAACAACTAAGTTAATAAATTATTATTTGTAAGCTAAGAACACAACAACCTTAATGTTCGCAGTAGTATAAAACTTTGGTTAATTCATTTAGAGAGTGAATGAATTTCCGAGTTCGACTCTTGGTTGCAGAAATTTTTTTGAAAATTAATCTTTTTTAAACTTTACTAAATTTAACGTCAAGGCCAAAAATTAACGTTAAGGAGTCACACAACAACTAATTTAATAAATTATTATTTGTAAGCTAAGAACACAACAACTTTAATGTCCGCAGTAGTATAAAACTTTGGTCAATTCATTAAGAGAGTGAATGAATTTCTGGGTTCGACTTCTGGCTGCGGAAAATTTTTTGAAAATTAATCTTTTTTAAATTTTACTAAATTTAACGTCAAGGAAAAATTTTAACGTTAAGGCATCACACAACAACTAAGTTAATAAATTATTATTTGTAAGCTAAGAACACAACAACCTTAATGTTCGCAGTAGTATAAAACTTTGGTCAATTCATTTAGAGAGTGAATGAATTTCCGAGTTCGACTCTTGGCTGCAGAAATTTTTTTGAAAATTAATCTTTTTTAAACTTTACTAAATTTAACGTTAAGACATCATACAAAAACTAAGTTAATAAATTAATATTTGTAAGTTAAGTACACAACAACTTTAATGTCCGTAGTAGTAAAAAACTTTGGTCAATTCAATAAGAGAGTGAATGAATTTTCGGGTTCGACTCCTCGCTGCGGAAAATTTTTTGAAAATTAATCTTTTTTAAATTTTACTAAATTTAACGGCAAGGCAAAAATTTAACGTTAAGGCATCACACAACAACTAAGTTAATAAATTATTATTTGTAAGTTAAGTGCACAACAACTTTAATGTCCGCAGTAGTATAAAACATTGGTCAATTCATTAAGAGAGTGAATGAATTTCCGGGTTCGACTCTTGGCTGCGGAAAATTTTTTGAATATTAATCTTTTTTAAATTTTGCTAAATTTAACGTCAAAGCAAAATTTTAACATTAAGGCATCACACAACAACTTAGTTAATAAATTATTATTTGTAAGCTAAGAACACAACAACTTTAATGTCCGCAGTAGTATAAAACTTTGGTCAATTCATTAAGAGATTGACTGAATTTCCGGGTTTGACTCTTGGCTGCGGAATAATTTTTGAATATTAATCTTTTTAAATTTTACTAAATTTAACGTCAAGGCAAAATTTTAACGTTAAGGCATCACACAACAACTTAGTTAATAAATTATTATTTGTAAGCTAAGAACACAACAACTTTAATGTCTGCAGTAGTATAAAACTTTGGTCAATTCATTAAGAGAGTGAATGAATTTCCGGGTTCGACTCCTGGCTGCGGAAAATTTTTTAAATATTAATCTTTTTTAAATATTACTAAATTTAACGTCAAGGCAAAAATTTAACGTTAAGCCATCACGCAACAACTAAGTTAATAAATTATTATTTGTAAGCTAAGTACACAACAACTTTAATTTCCGCAGTAGTATAAAACTTTGGTTAATTCATTAAGAGATTGAATGAATTTCCGGGTTCAACTCTTGGCTATGGAAAATTTTTTGAATATTAATCTTTTTTAAATATCACTAAATTTAACGTCAAGGCAAAAATTTAACGTTAAGCCATCACGCAACAACTAAGTTAATAAATTATTATTTGTAAGCTAAGTACACAACAACTTTAATGTCCGCAGTAGTATAAAACTTTGGTCAATTCATTAAGAGAGTGAATGAATTTCCGGGTTCGACTCCTGGCTTTGGAAAATTTTTTGAATATTAATTTTTTTTAAATTTTACTAAATTTAATGTCAAGGCAAAATTTTAACGTTAAGGCATCACACAACAACTTAGTTAATAAATTACTATTTGTAAGCTAAGAACACAACAACTTTAATGTCCGCAGTAGTATAAAACTTTGGTCAATTCATTAAGAGAGTGAATGAATTTCCGGGTTCGACTCCTGGCTGCGGAAAATTTTTGAATATTAATCTTTTTTAAATATTACTAAATTTAACGTCAAGGCAAAAATTTAACGTTAAGCCATCACGCAACAACTAAGTTAATAAATTATTATTTGTAAGCTAAGTACACAACTACTTTAATGTCCACAGTAGTATAAAACTTTGGTCAATTCATTAAGAGAGTGAATGAATTTCCGGGTTCGACTCCTGGCTGCGGAAAATTTTTTGAATATTAATCTTTTTTAAATATTACTAAATTTAACGTCAAGGCAAAAATTTAACGTTAAGCCATCACGCAACAACTAAGTTAATAAATTATTATTTGTAAGCTAAGTACACAACAACTTTAATGTCCGCAGTAGTATAAAACTTTGGTCAATTCATTAAGAGATTGAATGAATTTCTGGGTTCGACTCTTGGCTGTGGAAAATTTTTTGAATATTAATCTTTTTTAAATTTTACTAAATTTAACGTCATGGCAAAATTTTAACGTTAAGGCATCACACAACAACTAAGTTAATAAATTATTATTTGTAAGCTAAGAACACAACAACCTTAATGTTCGCAGTAGTATAAAACTTTGGTCAATTCATTTATAGAGTGAATGAATTTCCGAGTTCGACTCTTGGCTGCAGAAATTTTTTTGAAAATTAATATTTTTTAAACTTTACTAAATTTAACGTCAAGGCCAAAAATTAACGTTAAGGAGTCACACAACAACTAATTTAATAAATTATTATTTGTAAGCTAAGAACACAACAACTTTAATGTCCGCAGTAGTATAAAACTTTGGTCAATTCATTAAGAGAGTGAATGAATTTCTGGGTTCGACTTCTGGCTGCGGAAAATTTTTTGAAAATTAATCTTTTTTAAATTTTACTAAATTTAACGTCAAGGAAAAATTTTAACGTTAAGGCATCACACAACAACTAAGTTAATAAATTATTATTTGTAAGCTAAGAACACAACCTTAATGTTCGCAGTAGTATAAAACTTTGGTCAATTCATTTAGAGAGTGAATGAATTTCCGAGTTCGACTCTTGGCTGCAGAAATTTTTTTGAAAATTAATCTTTTTTAAACTTTACTAAATTTAACGTTAAGACATCAGACAAAAACTAAGTTAATAAATTAATATTTGTAAGTTAAGTACACAACAACTTTAATGTCCGTAGTAGTAAAAAACTTTGGTCAATTCAATAAGAGAGTGAATGAATTTTCGGGTTCGACTCCTCGCTGCGGAAAATTTTTTGAATATTAATCTTTTTTAAATTTTACTAAATTTAACGTCAAGGCAAAATTTTAACATTAAGGCATCACACAACAACTTAGTTAATAAATTACTATTTGTAAGCTAAGAACACAACAACTTTAATGTCCGCAGTAGTATAAAACTTTGGTCAATTCATTAAGAGATTGAATGAATTTCCGGGTTTGACTCCTGGCTACGGAATATTTTTTGAATATTAATCTTTTTTAAATTTTACTAAATTTAACGTCAAGGCAAAATTTTAACGTTAAGGCATCACACAACAACTTAGTTAATAAATTATTATTTGAAAGCTAAGAACACAACAACTTTAATGTCTGCAGTAGTATAAAACTTTGGTCAATTCATTAAGAGAGTGAATGAATTTCCGGGTTCGACTCCTGGTTGCGGAAAATTTTTTGAATATTAATCTTTTTTAAATATCACTAAATTTAACGTCAAGGCAAAAATTTAACGTTAAGCCATCACGCAACAACTAAGTTAATAAATTATTATTTGTAAGCTAAGTACACAACAACTTTAATGTCCGCAGTAGTATAAAACTTTGGTCAATTCATTAAGAGAGTGAATGAATTTCTGGGTTCGACTCCTGGCTTCGGAAAATTTTTTGAATATTAATTTTTTTTTAAATTTTACTAAATTTAACGTCAAGGCAAAATTTTAACGTTAAGGCATCACACAACAACTTAGTTAATAAATTACTATTTGTAAGCTAAGAACACAACAACTTTAATGTCCGCAGTAGTATAAAACTTTGGTCAATTCATTAAGAGATTGAATGAATTTCCGGGTTTGACTCCTGGCTACGGAATATTTTTTGAATATTAATCTTTTTTAAATTTTACTAAATTTAACGTCAAGGCAAAATTTTAACGTTAAGGCATCACACAACAACTTAGTTAATAAATTATTATTTGAAAGCTAAGAACACAACAACTTTAATGTCTGCAGTAGTATAAAACTTTGGTCAATTCATTAAGAGAGTGAATGAATTTCCGGGTTCGACTCCTGGTTGCGGAAAATTTTTTGAATATTAATCTTTTTTAAATATCACTAAATTTAACGTCAAGGCAAAAATTTAACGTTAAGCCATCACGCAACAACTAAGTTAATAAATTATTATTTGTAAGCTAAGTACACAACAACTTTAATGTCCGCAGTAGTATAAAACTTTGGTCAATTCATTAAGAGAGTGAATGAATTTCTGGGTTCGACTCCTGGCTTCGGAAAATTTTTTGAATATTAATTTTTTTTAAATTTTACTAAATTTAACGTCAAGGCAAAATTTTAACGTTAAGGCATCACACAACAACTTAGTTAATAAATTACTATTTGTAAGCTAAGAACACAACAACTTTAATGTCCGCAGTAGTATAAAACTTTGGTCAATTCATTAAGAGAGTGAATGAATTTCCGGGTTCGACTCCTGGCTGCGGAAAATTTTTGAATATTAATCTTTTTTAAATATTACTAAATTTAACGTCAAGGCAAAAATTTAACGTTAAGCCATCACGCAACAACTAAGTTAATAATTTATTATTTGTAAGCTAAGTACACAACTACTTTAATGTCCACAGTAGTATAAAACTTTGGTCAATTCATTAAGAGATTGAATGAATTTCTGGGTTCGACTCTTGGCTGTGGAAAATTTTTTGAATATTAATCTTTTTTAAATTTTACTAAATTTAACGTCATGGCAAAATTTTAACGTTAAGGCATCACACAACAACTAAGTTAATAAATTATTATTTGTAAGCTAAGAACACAACAACCTTAATGTTCGCAGTAGTATAAAACTTTGGTCAATTAATTTAGAGAGTGAATGAATTTCCGAGTTCGACTCTTGGTTGCAGAAATTTTTTTGAAAATTAATCTTTTTTAAACTTTACTAAATTTAACGTCAAGGCCAAAAATTAACGTTAAGGAGTCACACAACAACTAATTTAATAAATTATTATTTGTAAGCTAAGAACACAACAACTTTAATGTCCGCAGTAGTATAAAACTTTGGTCAATTCATTAAGAGAGTGAATGAATTTCTGGGTTCGACTTCTGGCTGCGGAAAATTTTTTGAAAATTAATCTTTTTTAAATTTTACTAAATTTAACGTCAAGGAAAAATTTTAACGTTAAGGCATCACACAACAACTAAGTTAATAAATTATTATTTGTAAGCTAAGAACACAACAACCTTAATGTTCGCAGTAGTATAAAACTTTGGTCAATTCATTTATAGAGTGAATGAATTTCCGAGTTCGACTCTTGGCTGCAGAAATTTTTTTGAAAATTAATCTTTTTTAAACTTTACTAAATTTAACGTTAAGACATCATACAAAAACTAAGTTAATAAATTAATATTTGTAAGTTAAGTACACAACAACTTTAATGTCCGTAGTAGTAAAAAACTTTGGTCAATTCAATAAGAGAGTGAATGAATTTTCGGGTTCGACTCCTCGCTGCGGAAAATTTTTTGAAAATTAATCTTTTTTAAATTTTACTAAATTTAACGTCAAGGCAAAAATTTAACGTTAAGGCATCACACAACAACTAAGTTAATAAATTAATATTTGTAAGTTAAGTGCACAACAACTTTAATGTCCGCAGTAGTATAAAACTTTGGTCAATTCATTAAGAGAGTGAATGAATTTCCGGGTTCGACTCCTGGCTGCGGAAAATTTTTGAATATTAATCTTTTTTAAATATTACTAAATTTAACGTCAAGGCAAAAATTTAACGTTAAGCCATCACGCAACAACTAAGTTAATAAATTATTATTTGTAAGCTAAGTACACAACTACTTTAATGTCCACAGTAGTATAAAACTTTGGTCAATTCATTAAGAGATTGAATGAATTTCTGGGTTCGACTCTTGGCTGTGGAAAATTTTTTGAATATTAATCTTTTTTAAATTTTACTAAATTTAACGTCATGGCAAAATTTTAACGTTAAGGCATCACACAACAACTAAGTTAATAAATTATTATTTGTAAGCTAAGAACACAACAACCTTAATGTTCGCAGTAGTATAAAACTTTGGTCAATTCATTTAGAGAGTGAATGAATTTCCGAGTTCGACTCTTGGCTGCAGAAATTTTTTTGAAAATTAATATTTTTTAAACTTTACTAAATTTAACGTCAAGGCCAAAAATTAACGTTAAGGAGTCACACAACAACTAATTTAATAAATTATTATTTGTAAGCTAAGAACACAACAACTTTAATGTCCGCAGTAGTATAAAACTTTGGTCAATTCATTAAGAGAGTGAATGAATTTCTGGGTTCGACTTCTGGCTGCGGAAAATTTTTTGAAAATTAATCTTTTTTAAATTTTACTAAATTTAACGTCAAGGAAAAATTTTAACGTTAAGGCATCACACAACAACTAAGTTAATAAATTATTATTTGTAAGCTAAGAACACAACAACCTTAATGTTCGCAGTAGTATAAAACTTTGGTCAATTCATTTAGAGAGTGAATGAATTTCCGAGTTCGACTCTTGGCTGCAGAAATTTTTTTGAAAATTAATCTTTTTTAAACTTTACTAAATTTAACGTTAAGACATCATACAAAAACTAAGTTAATAAATTAATATTTGTAAGTTAAGTACACAACAACTTTAATGTCCGTAGTAGTAAAAAACTTTGGTCAATTCAATAAGAGAGTGAATGAATTTTCGGGTTCGACTCCTCGCTGCGGAAAATTTTTTGAATATTAATCTTTTTTAAATTTTACTAAATTTAACGTCAAGGCAAAATTTTAACATTAAGGCATCACACAACAACTTAGTTAATAAATTACTATTTGTAAGCTAAGAACACAACAACTTTAATGTCCGCAGTAGTATAAAACTTTGGTCAATTCATTAAGAGATTGAATGAATTTCCGGGTTTGACTCCTGGCTGCGGAATATTTTTTGAATATTAATCTTTTTTAAATTTTACTAAATTTAACGTCAAGGCAAAATTTTAACGTTAAGGCATCACACAACAACTTAGTTAATAAATTATTATTTGAAAGCTAAGAACACAACAACTTTAATGTCTGCAGTAGTATAAAACTTTGGTCAATTCATTAAGAGAGTGAATGAATTTCCGGGTTCGACTCCTGGCTGCGGAAAATTTTTTGAATATTAATCTTTTTTAAATATCACTAAATTTAACGTCAAGGCAAAAATTTAACGTTAAGCCATCACGCAACAACTAAGTTAATAAATTATTATTTGTAAGCTAAGTACACAACAACTTTAATGTCCGCAGTAGTATAAAACTTTGGTCAATTCATTAAGAGAGTGAATGAATTTCTGGGTTCGACTCCTGGCTTCGGAAAATTTTTTGAATATTAATTTTTTTTTAATTTTACTAAATTTAACGTCAAGGCAAAATTTTAACGTTAAGGCATCACACAACAACTTAGTTAATAAATTACTATTTGTAAGCTAAGAACACAACAACTTTAATGTCCGCAGTAGTATAAAACTTTGGTCAATTCATTAAGAGAGTGAATGAATTTCCGGGTTCGACTCCTGGCTGCGGAAAATTTTCGAATATTAATCTTTTTTAAATATTACTAAATTTAACGTCAAGGCAAAAATTTAACGTTAAGCCATCACGCAACAACTAAGTTAATAAATTATTATTTGTAAGCTAAGTACACAACTACTTTAATGTCCACAGTAGTATAAAACTTTGGTCAATTCATTAAGAGATTGAATGAATTTCTGGGTTCGACTCTTGGCTGTGGAAAATTTTTTGAATATTAATCTTTTTTAAATTTTACTAAATTTAACGTCATGGCAAAATTTTAACGTTAAGGCATCACACAACAACTAAGTTAATAAATTATTATTTGTAAGCTAAGAACACAACAACCTTAATGTTCGCAGTAGTATAAAACTTTGGTTAATTCATTTAGAGAGTGAATGAATTTCCGAGTTCGACTCTTGGTTGCAGAAATTTTTTTGAAAATTAATCTTTTTTAAACTTTACTAAATTTAACGTCAAGGCCAAAAATTAACGTTAAGGAGTCACACAACAACTAATTTAATAAATTATTATTTGTAAGCTAAGAACACAACAACTTTAATGTCCGCAGTAGTATAAAACTTTGGTCAATTCATTAAGAGAGTGAATGAATTTCTGGGTTCGACTTCTGGCTGCGGAAAATTTTTTGAAAATTAATCTTTTTTAAATTTTACTAAATTTAACGTCAAGGAAAAATTTTAACGTTAAGGCATCACACAACAACTAAGTTAATAAATTATTATTTGTAAGCTAAGAACACAACAACCTTAATGTTCGCAGTAGTATAAAACTTTGGTCAATTCATTTATAGAGTGAATGAATTTCCGAGTTCGACTCTTGGCTGCAGAAATTTTTTTGAAAATTAATCTTTTTTAAACTTTACTAAATTTAACGTTAAGACATCATACAAAAACTAAGTTAATAAATTAATATTTGTAAGTTAAGTACACAACAACTTTAATGTCCGTAGTAGTAAAAAACTTTGGTCAATTCAATAAGAGAGTGAATGAATTTTCGGGTTCGACTCCTCGCTGCGGAAAATTTTTTGAAAATTAATCTTTTTTAAATTTTACTAAATTTAACGTCAAGGCAAAAATTTAACGTTAAGGCATCACACAACAACTAAGTTAATAAATTAATATTTGTAAGTTAAGTGCACAACAACTTTAATGTCCGCAGTAGTATAAAACTTTGGTCAATTCATTAAGAGAGTGAATGAATTTCCGGGTTCGACTCCTGGCTGCGGAAAATTTTTGAATATTAATCTTTTTTAAATATTACTAAATTTAACGTCAAGGCAAAAATTTAACGTTAAGCCATCACGCAACAACTAAGTTAATAAATTATTATTTGTAAGCTAAGTACACAACTACTTTAATGTCCACAGTAGTATAAAACTTTGGTCAATTCATTAAGAGATTGAATGAATTTCTGGGTTCGACTCTTGGCTGTGGAAAATTTTTTGAATATTAATCTTTTTTAAATTTTACTAAATTTAACGTCATGGCAAAATTTTAACGTTAAGGCATCACACAACAACTAAGTTAATAAATTATTATTTGTAAGCTAAGAACACAACAACC
The DNA here is from genome assembly GCF_059453495.1 of Arachis ipaensis. NCBI lineage: Eukaryota > Viridiplantae > Streptophyta > Magnoliopsida > Fabales > Fabaceae > Arachis > Arachis ipaensis. The sequence goes on along the minus strand of NC_142437.1, from coordinate 15,691,911 downwards.
TTAATGTTCGCAGTAGTATAAAACTTTGGTCAATTCATTTAGAGAGTGAATGAATTTCCGAGTTCGACTCTTGGCTGCAGAAATTTTTTTGAAAATTAATCTTTTTTAAACTTTACTAAATTTAACGTTAAGACATCATACAAAAACTAAGTTAATAAATTAATATTTGTAAGTTAAGTACACAACAACTTTAATGTCCGTAGTAGTAAAAAACTTTGGTCAATTCAATAAGAGAGTGGATGAATTTTCGGGTTCGACTCCTCGCTGCGGAAAATTTTTTGAAAATTAATCTTTTTTAAATTTTACTAAATTTAATGGCAAGGCAAAAATTTAACGTTAAGGCATCACACAACAACTAAGTTAATAAATTATTATTTGTAAGTTAAGTGCACAACAACTTTAATGTCCGCAGTAGTATAAAACATTGGTCAATTCATTAAGAGAGTGAATGAATTTCCGGGTTCGACTCTTGGCTGCGGAAAATTTTTTGAATATTAATCTTTTTTAAATTTTGCTAAATTTAACGTCAAAGCAAAATTTTAACATTAAGGCATCACACAACAACTTAGTTAATAAATTATTATTTGTAAGCTAAGAACACAACAACTTTAATGTCCGCAGTAGTATAAAACTTTGGTCAATTCATTAAGAGATTGACTGAATTTCCGGGTTTGACTCTTGGCTGCGGAATAATTTTTGAATATTAATCTTTTTAAATTTTACTAAATTTAACGTCAAGGCAAAATTTTAACGTTAAGGCATCACACAACAACTTAGTTAATAAATTATTATTTGTAAGCTAAGAACACAACAACTTTAATGTCTGCAGTAGTATAAAAGTTTGGTCAATTCATTAAGAGAGTGAATGAATTTCCGGGTTCGACTCCTGGCTGCGGAAAATTTTTTAAATATTAATCTTTTTTAAATATTACTAAATTTAACGTCAAGGCAAAAATTTAACGTTAAGCCATCACGCAACAACTAAGTTAATAAATTATTATTTGTAAGCTAAGTACACAACAACTTTAATTTCCGCAGTAGTATAAAACTTTGGTTAATTCATTAAGAGATTGAATGAATTTCCGGGTTCAACTCTTGGCTATGGAAAATTTTTTGAATATTAATCTTTTTTAAATATCACTAAATTTAACGTCAAGGCAAAAATTTAACGTTAAGCCATCACGCAACAACTAAGTTAATAAATTATTATTTGTAAGCTAAGTACACAACAACTTTAATGTCCGCAGTAGTATAAAACTTTGGTCAATTCATTAAGAGAGTGAATGAATTTCCGGGTTCGACTCCTGGCTTCGGAAAATTTTTTGAATATTAATTTTTTTTAAATTTTACTAAATTTAATGTCAAGGCAAAATTTTAACGTTAAGGCATCACACAACAACTTAGTTAATAAATTACTATTTGTAAGCTAAGAACACAACAACTTTAATGTCCGCAGTAGTATAAAACTTTGGTCAATTCATTAAGAGAGTGAATGAATTTCCGGGTTTGACTCCTGGCTGCGGAAAATTTTTGAATATTAATCTTTTTTAAATATTACTAAATTTAACGTCAAGGCAAAAATTTAACGTTAAGCCATCACGCAACAACTAAGTTAATAAATTATTATTTGTAAGCTAAGTACACAACTACTTTAATGTCCACAGTAGTATAAAACTTTGGTCAATTCATTAAGAGAGTGAATGAATTTCCGGGTTCGACTCCTGGCTGCGGAAAATTTTTTGAATATTAATCTTTTTTAAATATTACTAAATTTAACGTCAAGGCAAAAATTTAACGTTAAGCCATCACGCAACAACTAAGTTAATAAATTATTATTTGTAAGCTAAGTACACAACAACTTTAATGTCCGCAGTAGTATAAAACTTTGGTCAATTCATTAAGAGATTGAATGAATTTCTGGGTTCGACTCTTGGCTGTGGAAAATTTTTTGAATATTAATCTTTTTTAAATTTTACTAAATTTAACGTCATGGCAAAATTTTAACGTTAAGGCATCACACAACAACTAAGTTAATAAATTATTATTTGTAAGCTAAGAACACAACAACCTTAATGTTCGTAGTAGTATAAAACTTTGGTCAATTCATTTAGAGAGTGAATGAATTTCCGGGTTCGACTTTTGGCTGCAGAAATTTTTTTGAAAATTAATCTTTTTTAAACTTTACTAAATTTAACGTCAAGGCCAAAAATTAACGTTAAGGCGTCACACAACAACTAATTTAATAAATTATTATTTGTAAGCTAAGAACACAACAACTTTAATGTCCGCAGTAGTATAAAACTTTGGTCAATTCATTAAGAGATTGAATGAATTTCTGGGTTCGACTTCTGGCTGCGGAAAATTTTTTGAATATTAATCTTTTTTAAATTTTACTAAATTTAACGTCAAGGAAAAATTTTAACGTTAAGGCATCACACAACATCTAAGTTAATAAATTATTATTTGTAAGCTAAGAACACAACAACCTTAATGTTCGCAGTAGTATAAAACTTTGGTCAATTCATTTAGAGAGTGAATGAATTTCCGGGTTCGACTCCTAGTTGCGCAAAATATTTTGAATGTTAATCTATTATAAATTTTACTAAATTTAACGTTATGACATCAGACAAAAACTAAGTTAATAAATTAATATTTGTAAGTTAAGTACATAACTTTAATGTCCGTAGTAGTAAAAAACTTTGGTCAATTCAATAAGAGAGTGAATGAATTTTCGCTGCGGAAAATTTTTTAAAAATTAATATTTTTTAAATTTTACTAAATTTAACGTCAAGGCAAAAATTTAACGTTAAGGCATCACACAACAACTAAGTTAATAAATTATTATTTGTAAGCTAAGTGCACAACAACTTTAATGTCCGCAGTAGTATAAAACTTTGGTCAATTTATTAAGAGAGTCAATGAATTTCCGGGTTCGACTCCTGGCTGCGGAAAATTTTTTGAATATTAATCTTTTTTAAATTTTACTAAATTTAACGTCAAGGCAAAATTTTAACATTAAGGCATCACACAACAACTTAGTTAATAAATTATTATTTGTAAGCTAAGAACACAACAACTTTAATGTCCGCAGTAGTATAAAACTTTGGTCAATTCATTAAGAGATTGAATGAATTTCCGGGTTTGACTCCTGGCTGCGGAATATTTTTTGAATATTAATCTTTTATAAATTTTACTAAATTTAACGTCAAGGCAAAATTTTAACGTTAAGGCATCACACAACAACTTAGTTAATAAATTATTATTTGTAACCTAAGAACACAACAACTTTAATGTCTGCAGTAGTATAAAACTTTGGTCAATTCATTAAGAGAGTGAATGAATTTTCGGGTTCGACTCTTGGCTGCGGAAAATTTTTTGAATATTAATCTTTTTTAAATATTACTAAATTTAACGTCAAGGCAAAAATTTAACGTTAAGCCATCACGCAACAACTAAGTTAATAAATTATTATTTGTAAGCTAAGTACACAACAACTTTAATGTCCGCAGTAGTATAAAACTTTGGTCAATTCATTAAGAGATTGAATGAATTTCTGGGTTCGACTCTTGGCTGTGGAAAATTTTTTGAATATTAATCTTTTTTAAATTTTACTAAATTTAACGTCATGGCAAAATTTTAACGTTAAGGCATCACACAACAACTAAGTTAATAAATTATTATTTGTAAGCTAAGAACACAACAACCTTAATGTTCGCAGTAGTATAAAACTTTGGTCAATTCATTTAGAGAGTGAATGAATTTCTGGGTTCGACTCCTAGTTGCGCAAAATATTTTGAATGTTAATCTATTATAAATTTTACTAAATTTAACGTTAAGACATCAGACAAAAACTAAGTTAATAAATTAATATTTGTAAGTTAAGTACACAACAACTTTAATGTCCGTAGTAGTAAAAAACTTAGGTCAATTCAATAAGAGAGTGAATGAATTTTCGGGTTCGACTCCTCGCTGCGGAAAATTTTTTGAAAATTAATCTTTTTTAAATTTTACTAAATTTAACGTCAAGGAAAAAATTTAACGTTAAGGCATCACACAACAACTAAGTTAATAAATTATTATTTGTAAGCTAAGTACACAACAACTTTAATGTCCGCAGTAGTATAAAACTTTGGTCAATTCATTAAGAGAGTGAATGAATTTCCGGGTTCGACTCCTGGCTTCGGAAAATTTTTTGAATATTAATTTTTTTTAAATTTTACTAAATTTAACGTCAAGGCAAAATTTTAACGTTAAGGAATCACACAACAACTTAGTTAATAAATTACTATTTGTAAGCTAAGAACACAACAACTTTAATGTCCGCAGTAGTATAAAACTTTAGTCAATTCATTAAGAGAGTGAATGAATTTCCGGGTTCGACTCCTGGCTGCGGAAAATTTTTTGAATATTAATCTTTTTTAAATATTACTAAATTTAACGTCAAGGCAAAAATTTAACGTTAAGCCAACACGCAACAACTAAGTTAATAAATTATTATTTGTAAGCTAAGTACACAACAACTTTAATGTCCGCAGTAGTATAAAACTTTGGTCAATTCATTAAGAGATTGAATGAATTTCTGGGTTCGACTCTTGGCTGTGGAAAATTTTTTGAATATTAATCTTTTTTAAATTTTACTAAATTTAACGTCATGGCAAAATTTTAACGTTAAGGCATCACACAACAACTAAGTTAATAAATTATTATTTGTAAGCTAAGAACACAACAACCTTAATGTTCGCAGTAGTATAAAACTTTGGTCAATTCATTTAGAGAGTGAATGAATTTCCGGGTTCGACTCTTGGCTGCAGAAATTTTTTTGAAAATTAATCTTTTTTAAACTTTTGTAAATTTAAAGTCAAGGCCAAAAATTAACGTTAAGGCGTCACACAACAACTTTAATGTCCGCAGTAGTATAAAACTTTGGTCAATTCATTAAGAGAGTGAATGAATTTCTGGGTTCGACTTCTGGCTGCGGAAAATTTTTTGAATATTAATCTTTTTTAAATTTTACTAAATTTAACGTCAAGGAAAAATTTTAACGTTAAGGCATCACACAACAACTAAGTTAATAAATTATTATTTGTAAGCTAAGAACACAACAACCTTAATGTTCGCAGTAGTATAAAACTTTGGTCAATTCATTTAGAGAGTGAATGAATTTCCGGGTTCGACTCCTAGTTGCGCAAAATATTTTGAATGTTAATCTATTATAAATTTTACTTAATTTAACGTTAAGACATCAGACAAAAACTAAGTTAATAAATTAATATTTGTAAGTTAAGTACACAACAACTTTAATGTCAGTAGTAGTAAAAAACTTTGGTCAATTCAATAAGAGAGTGAATGAATTTTCGGGTTCGACTCCTCGCTGCGGAAAATTTTTTGAAAATTAATCTTTTTTAAATTTTACTAAATTTAACGTCAAGGCAAAAATTTAACGTTAAGGCATCACACAACAAATAAATTAATAAATTATTATTTGTAAGCTAAGTGCACAATAACTTTAATGTCCGCAGTAGTATAAAACTTTGGTCAATTCATTAAGAGAGTGAATGAATTTCCGGGTTCGACTCCTGGCTGCGGAAAATTTTTTGAATATTAATCTTTTTTAAATTTTACTAAATTTAACGTCAAGGCAAAATTTTAACATTAAGGCATCACACAACAACTTAGTTAATAAATTATTATTTGTAAGCTAAGAACACAACAACTTTAATGTCCGCAGTAGTATAAAACTTTGGTCAATTCATTAAGAGATTGAATGAATTTCCGGGTTTGACTCCTGGCTGCGGAATATTTTTTGAATATTAATCTTTTTTAAATTTTACTAAATTTAACGTCAAGGCAAAATTTTAACGTTAAGGCATCACACAACAACTTAGTTAATAAATTATTATTTGTAAGCTAAGAACACAACAACTTTAATGTCTGCAGTAGTATAAAACTTTGGTCAATTCATTAAGAGAGTGAATGAATTTCCGGGTTCGACTCCTGGCTGCGGAAAATTTTTTAAATATTACTAAATTTAACGTCAAGGCAAAAATTTAACGTTAAGCCATCACGCAACAACTAAGTTAATAAATTATTATTTGTAAGCTAAGTACACAACAACTTTAATTTCCGCAGTAGTATAAAACTTTGGTTAATTCATTAAGAGATTGAATGAATTTCCGGGTTCAACTCTTGGCTATGGAAAATTTTTTGAATATTAATCTTTTTTAAATATCACTAAATTTAACGTCAAGGCAAAAATTTAACGTTAAGCCATCACGCAACAACTAAGTTAATAAATTATTATTTGTAAGCTAAGTACACAACAACTTTAATGTCCGCAGTAGTATAAAACTTTGGTCAATTCATTAAGAGATTGAATGAATTTCTGGGTTCGACTCTTGGCTGTGGAAAATTTTTTGAATATTAATCTTTTTTAAATTTTACTAAATTTAACGTCATGGCAAAATTTTAACGTTAAGGCATCACACAACAACTAAGTTAATAAATTATTATTTGTAAGCTAAGAACACAACAACCTTAATGTTCGCAGTAGTATAAAACTTTGGTCAATTCATTTAGAGAGTGAATGAATTTCTGGGTTCGACTCCTAGTTGCGCAAAATATTTTGAATGTTAATCTATTATAAATTTTACTAAATTTAACGTTAAGACATCAGACAAAAACTAAGTTAATAAATTAATATTTGTAAGTTAAGTACACAACAACTTTAATGTCCGTAGTAGTAAAAAACTTAGGTCAATTCAATAAGAGAGTGAATGAATTTTCGGGTTCGACTCCTCGCTGCGGAAAATTTTTTGAAAATTAATCTTTTTTAAATTTTACTAAATTTAACGTCAAGGAAAAAATTTAACGTTAAGGCATCACACAACAACTAAGTTAATAAATTATTATTTGTAAGCTAAGTACACAACAACTTTAATGTCCGCAGTAGTATAAAACTTTGGTCAATTCATTAAGAGAGTGAATGAATTTCCGGGTTCGACTCCTGGCTTCGGAAAATTTTTTGAATATTAATTTTTTTTAAATTTTACTAAATTTAACGTCAAGGCAAAATTTTAACGTTAAGGAATCACACAACAACTTAGTTAATAAATTACTATTTGTAAGCTAAGAACACAACAACTTTAATGTCCGCAGTAGTATAAAACTTTAGTCAATTCATTAAGAGAGTGAATGAATTTCCGGGTTCGACTCCTGGCTGCGGAAAATTTTTTGAATATTAATCTTTTTTAAATATTACTAAATTTAACGTCAAGGCAAAAATTTAACGTTAAGCCAACACGCAACAACTAAGTTAATAAATTATTATTTGTAAGCTAAGTACACAACAACTTTAATGTCCGCAGTAGTATAAAACTTTGGTCAATTCATTAAGAGATTGAATGAATTTCTGGGTTCGACTCTTGGCTGTGGAAAATTTTTTGAATATTAATCTTTTTTAAATTTTACTAAATTTAACGTCATGGCAAAATTTTAACGTTAAGGCATCACACAACAACTAAGTTAATAAATTATTATTTGTAAGCTAAGAACACAACAACCTTAATGTTCGCAGTAGTATAAAACTTTGGTCAATTCATTTAGAGAGTGAATGAATTTCCGGGTTCGACTCTTGGCTGCAGAAATTTTTTTGAAAATTAATCTTTTTTAAACTTTTCTAAATTTAAAGTCAAGGCCAAAAATTAACGTTAAGGCGTCACACAACAACTTTAATGTCCGCAGTAGTATAAAACTTTGGTCAATTCATTAAGAGAGTGAATGAATTTCTGGGTTCGACTTCTGGCTGCGGAAAATTTTTTGAATATTAATCTTTTTTAAATTTTACTAAATTTAACGTCAAGGAAAAATTTTAACGTTAAGGCATCACACAACAACTAAGTTAATAAATTATTATTTGTAAGCTAAGAACACAACAACCTTAATGTTCGCAGTAGTATAAAACTTTGGTCAATTCATTTAGAGAGTGAATGAATTTCCGGGTTCGACTCCTAGTTGCGCAAAATATTTTGAATGTTAATCTATTATAAATTTTACTTAATTTAACGTTAAGACATCAGACAAAAACTAAGTTAATAAATTAATATTTGTAAGTTAAGTACACAACAACTTTAATGTCCGTAGTAGTAAAAAACTTTGGTCAATTCAATAAGAGAGTGAATGAATTTTCGGGTTCGACTCCTCGCTGCGGAAAATTTTTTGAAAATTAATCTTTTTTAAATTTTACTAAATTTAACGTCAAGGCAAAAATTTAACGTTAAGGCATCACACAACAAATAAGTTAATAAATTATTATTTGTAAGCTAAGTGCACAACAACTTTAATGTCCGCAGTAGTATAAAACTTTGGTCAATTCATTAAGAGAGTGAATGAATTTCCGGGTTCGACTCCTGGCTGCGGAAAATTTTTTGAATATTAATCTTTTTTAAATTTTACTAAATTTAACGTCAAGGCAAAATTTTAACATTAAGGCATCACACAACAACTTAGTTAATAAATTATTATTTGTAAGCTAAGAACACAACAACTTTAATGTCCGCAGTAGTATAAAACTTTGGTCAATTCATTAAGAGATTGAATGAATTTCCGGGTTTGACTCCTGGCTGCGGAATATTTTTTGAATATTAATCTTTTTTAAATTTTACTAAATTTAACGTCAAGGCAAAATTTTAACGTTAAGGCATCACACAACAACTTAGTTAATAAATTATTATTTGTAAGCTAAGAACACAACAACTTTAATGTCCGCAGTAGTATAAAACTTTGGTCAATTCATTAAGAGATTGAATGAATTTCCGGGTTCAACTCTTGGCTGTGGAAAATTTTTTGAATATTAATCTTTTTTAAATTTTACTAAATTTAACGTCAAGGCAAAATTTTAATGTTAAGGCATCACACAAAAACTAAGTTAATAAATTATTATTTGTAAGCTAAGAACACAACAACCTTAATGTTCGCAGTAGTATAAAACTTTGGTCAATTCATTTAGAGAGTGAATGAATTTCCGGGTTCGACTCTTAGCTGCGGAAATTTTTTTGAAAATTAATCTTTTTTAAACTTTACTAAATTTAACGTCAAGGCCAAAATTTAACGTTAAGGCATCACACAACAACTAAGTTAATAAATTATTATTTGTAAGCTAAGAACACAACAACTTTAATGTCCGCAGTAGTATAAAACTTTGGTCAATTCATTATGAGAGTGAATGAATTTCTGGGTTCGACTTCTGGCTGCGGAAAATTTTTTGAATATTAATCTTTTTTAAATTTTACTAAATTTAACGTCAAGGAAAAATTTTTACGTTAAGGCATCACACAACAACTAAGTTAATAAATTATTATTTGTAAGCTAAGAACACAACAACTTTAATGTCCGCAGTAATATAAAACTTTGGTCAATTCATTAAGAGAGTGAATGAATTTCCGGGTTTGACTCCTGGCTGCGGAAAATTTTTTGAGAATTAATCTTTTTTAAATTTTACTAAATTTAACGTCAAGGCAAAAATTTAACGTTAAGGCATCACACAACAACTAAGTTAATTGTAATACCCGGTCTAACCGAAATTAATTAAATAATAAGTTAAATGGAGCGAATATGGTTGGAAGATTTGGCAATTGGAATTTGATAATTTAAATATGATATTTGGATTCAGTGAATTTTTCCGAGTCGAAAAATATAGTTTTCTGCGTAAAAGCGCACAGTGAAATTCTGACCGGCAGTACCGGTTGAGATCTGTCTGGTACTACAGCTGAGGAAATTGATTATGGGTAAATAAGATTAAGAAATGAGGAATTATAATTAGGGAAGGTAGAAATATTTAAAGTGCGATTTAGAGTGCTAATCTTAAAGGTTTTGGCCCAAAATTGGGCCAATGGGCAAAAATAAGTGAACCGGGCCTAAGTGGGCCCAAGACCCAACATATATAAACATTAGTTGTGAGCATTTCAGCTCATTTTACCCTAAAAAGTGGGGTTGGGGCGCTGATTTGAGAAGAGAGAAGAGAAGAGAGAAAACCTAACTCTCGTTGATCTTCAAACCACCATAACTTGAGCTACGGAGCTCCGATTGACGAGCCGTTTGTGGCCACGCGTCGCTCTTCTCATCTTCTATAATTCTATCTAAGTTTTGTGGTGAGTATTCCATTCATCTTTGCCCAGTTTTCGAAATTCTCCACTGTTACACGTTTTTGGGTAGTTAGTGTTGAAATCTTGTGATTTTGGGTGTTTAGGGATACTCCAACATGGATTCTAAGTGAGTTCTATCCCTACTTCATATGGGCTGAGGTAAGAAGTGCTCAAACCCTTGTGATTTGTCATTTTTATGAGCCCTAGGTTGATGTATGTATGTGATATTAGTTATGTTAGTGTATTTGGTGATGTTGGTGCACAATTGGGAGATTGGTATTGCTTGAGGAGCTTTGGTAAGGCTTGGAGCTAAGGTTGGTGAAGACTTCCAAAGAAGAGGCTCAATTGGTTTGGCTACAAGAGGTATGGTTTAAGTTTCATTTAAGTACCGTGTGTTGTGATGAGAATTCCTAGGCTAGATGCCCCTAGGATTAAGTTTGGATTGCGTAAATGGTTGGTGCTAATATGCATAGTTGGTATGTAATGTGAATTAATGATTGGGTTGAGGATTGTGTAGCCTTGTATGCTTGGTGTATTGAGAATTTGATGTATTGGGTAATGAGTATTGAATTGTGGTTCATCCATTTAAATTGTGAAATTGGGCCGGAGGCCGTGAATTTTGGGCCGGAGGCCGGGAAAAGGTAAGAAAGGTAAGTTGATGTGTGCATTGTATGATGACACAAGTGATTGGATGAATTTCAGATAATGAATAATTGAATATATGAATGATTGGGTTGGTTATTGAACAATAAGGTTTGACGAGTTGAAGTGTGGAATTTGGTAAATTTGGGTGAAATTATATAGATGAGGCATGTTTGGTTTTGGTTGAGATATATTATGTGGTCATATATGTGATTATGATTATTGATGCCTTGATGGTATTATGATGCATTAGAGATATGTATGTTGTGATATATACTTGAGGAGTGATTAAGGTTGATTTGTGGGTGAAACCACGTGATAGTGAGTATGATATTGATTATGTATAATGATAGTTGATTGGAAATAGTGTTGTTGAAATTTGGCATGAGGAAGAGTATATGATATGTAAATGTGCTTGAGTTTGAGAAAGTGTCAATGTGTGAGTTGAGGATGGCTTGATGTTGATTTTGGTACATTTTGATTGATTTCAAAAAGGGTTGAAATTGGCATGTTTTGATTGACTTTGGAAAGAGTTGAAAATGGCTTGTTTTGAAAATGGCACTTTGTGGTTTTGTATGAAAACATGGTTTTTTGGGCATACTTTGACGGGACATAACCTGGACTACGGATCTCTGTTTTCTGCCAAATCTGTTTAGAAATGAAATTGGATCCGGGATGTCCATGCCGTTCGAAGAACGGGTGAAAAATGATTTAAAATGAGAAAGTTATGACCGTCGGAAGATTGGGGGTTGAATCTGTAAATTATGCAGCTTTTAACTTAGAAAATTTTTAGCAGAACGACCCTACGCGCGTAGGCGCACTTGGCGCGTGCGCGCCGTTCTTCCAGAAAGCACCATCCATGTGTGCGCGTGGTGTGCGCGGGTGCGTCGATGCGCTGCACCATATGCCCAGCTATTTTCCAGAGAGTTGTGCCAGAGTTGTGCCAGTTTTATGCCTGGGCGCAAGAGCACCCACGCGTACGCGTGGCTGACGCTTGCGCGCCGTTTGGATATTTTTCAACCCGCGTGTTTGCACGTATGACGCTTGCGCGTCGATGAGTTTTTGGCCATCTGCGCGTGCGTGTGGAGTGCGCGTACGTGTGGCCCTGTTTTCATGCCAAAGTTGATTTTTGAGTTTTAAAAGCCAAATCTCTTACTTTTAAGCCTCCGATCTCACCCCTTATGTATTAAATCATTATGATATGCCTAGCAATGAGAAAGGAGCTAGGGGATGTGGTAACTTGCGAGTGAAGCAAGGAGAAAGGTTATGATCAACGATGATCAAAGATGATTATATGAGATATGGAGGATGACGGTGGAAGTACCGTGTATGCCATGAGCCGAAGGGCTATATTTATTGATCAATGGCTGGTTCTTGATTGAACCATGAGCCGAATGGCTGAGTTATTGCCAGGTTACGGCAAAGCCATTATTGTTTATGGCTGAGTATAATGCATATATGATAAATGAATGATTGTGTTAAATGGATAATAATGAAAAATGCTGAAATATGATGTGTGACCCCGGGTAGTAGGCAGTGGCGTTGTCCACTTGCTCCGGGTATGAGACGGGAAAGGATGTTTATGATAAATGAGTTTAATTGTGGAGTTTTGAATACATGTGTATTTGTGATACCTGGGTAGTAGTAAGGTGGTGGTTCGTCCCGCTTGCTCCAGGTTAATGTTTGAGATTTGATAACAGTGATGATTGCTTCTAAACTGAACGAATGTATGTTTTGAGATCCTGGGTAGTAGCAAGGGTTGTGGTTCGTCCCACTTGCTCCAGGACAGAGATTGAGACCCTGGGTAGTAGCAAGGGTTATGATTCATCCCACTTGCTCCAGGTCAGAGATTGTGACGCCTGGGTAGTAGCGGCAGTAGTGGTGAATCCACTCGCTCCAGGTTGAGCTTTTAAACACCCGCCTGGGTAGTAGTCGCAGTAGTGGTTATTCCACTGGCTCTGGGTTGAGTGGGTAGTAGCAAGGGGGTTGTAGCTCAAACCTACTTGCTCCGCAATGGGTGTTTCTGTCCAATGGTTAGCTACCAGGACATGTCGGGTTGGCTATATAACCGACAGATGATATCATCAGCCATAGGGCAGGCATTCATCATTTGCATATGTTTGAATTGTTTGGGTTTGCCATTTGTTTTGGATTTCTACATCATATATGCCATGTTACCTGACTATATGTTACTTGTTCTACTTGTACCATATTTGTGTATTACTTGCCTGTATTGCTTGTGTTTGTACAACTGAGAGGCCCCTCATGCTAGTGTCGGTGGGTGTTGAGGGTTGTTCTTGATGGGATGAATTGATGATGCGATTGCATGATGATGATGATTATTGAATGAGATAATTGTAGCTCCCTGGGTAGACGCAGTGATGTGGTTTCACTAGCTCCAGGCGAGTGTATGATGATTGATATAGAATTGCTGAGGCAGAACAACTGGTGATGGTTTTGCTTATAATTCTGAGTCTGATTCGTGGAAGAGTCAGCGAGTTGGGAAACATGTGAAACATGAATTGAATTTAGCACTCCCTTATGACAGTTGCCTATTCATGGATTAGCGAGAACCTAGGATGAATAATTGGTGAAGAAGTTTAGGATGCTTAGTGAGTTTTTATTGTGGTGCATTGTATTTATTTGGCACTTTTACCGTACTGGGAACCCATGGGCCCGGGGTTCTCATTCCGTATATATCTCTTATTTTTCAGATACAGGTCCAGGTGCTCAGAAGTGAGTTGTGGGTCGTCTGAGGGACGGCGAAGATCTTTATTTTCTCTACTTTGTGTTTTACTTAGAATCTCTCCACCTTTATTTTGGAAAGGTTATATTATGTATTGAACTTTTTGAATTTGCCTATAGAGGCTCTCATGTTTCCTTCGGGAGAGATTAGGACATACTGTTGTCAACTACTTTCATACTGTACCCTAGCCGGCCTAAACTTCGCGGGTCGCGACTAGTGGCTATTTACTTATGTTATATATATATCTATCTGTTATCTATCTCTTAATCTCCTCTACGCCTTGTCCGCATATCGTTTTCGGCTTCACGGTTTATCTTTTGTTGTCGAAACGTGAGAGATACGTCTTCGTGATTTTATTTCTACTCTTTTCAGGCTTCTCGATTAATACTCCTTTCAAAATTACTTATATTTATTTATTAAAAATCCTCCTGAGAGTTGTACCACCGTAATATCATTGACTTATGACTCGAGCATAAGGATTTGAATATTAGGGTGTTACATTAATAAATTATTATTTGTAAGCTAAGTACACAACAACTTTAATGTTCGCAGTAGTTTGAAACTTTGGTCAATTCATTAAGAGAGTGAATGAATTTTCGGGTTCGACTCCTAGCTGCGGAAAATTTTTTGAATATTAATCTTTTTTAAATTTTACTAAATTTAACGTCAAGGCAAAATTTTAACGTTAAGGCATCACCCAAGAACTAAGTTAATAAATTATTATTTGTAAGCTAAGAACACAACAACTTTAATGTTCGCAATATTATAAAACTTTGGTCAATTCATTTAGAGAGTGAATGAATTTCTGGGTTTGACTCCTGGTTGCGGAAAATATTTTGAATGTTAATCTATTATAAATTTTACTAAATTTAACGTTAAGGCATCAAACAAAAACTAAGTTAATAAATTATTATTTTTAAGTTAAGTACACAACAACTTTAATGTCCGCAGTAGTAAAAAACTTTGGTCAATTCATTAAGAGAGTGAATGAATTTCCGGGTTTGACTCCTGGCTTCGGAAAATTTTTTGAATATTAATCTTTTTTAAATTTTACTAAATTTAACGTCAAGGCAAAATTTTAACGCTAAGGCATCACACAACTAAGTTAATAAATTATTATTTGTAAGCTAAGAACACAACAACTTTAATGTTCGCAGTAGTATAAAACTTTGGTCAATTAATTTAGAGAGTGAATGAATTTCTGGGTTCGACTCCTGGTTACGGAAAATTTTTTGAAAATTAATCTTTTTTAAACTTTCCTAAATTTAACGACAAGGAAAAAATTTAACGTTAAGGCATCACACAACAACTAAGTTAATAAATTATTATTTCTAGGCTAAGAACACAACAACTTTAAGGTCCGCAATAGTATAAAACTTTGGTCAATTCATTAAGAGAGTGAATGAATTTCCGGGTTCGACTCCTGGCTGCGGAAAATTTTTTGAATATTAATCTTTTTTAAACTTTACTAAATTTAACGTCAAGGCAAAAATTTAACGTTAAGGCATCACACAACAACTTTAATGTCCGTAATAGTATAAAACTTTGGTCAATTCATTAAGAGAGTGAATGAATTTTCGGGTTCGACTCCTGGCTGCGGAAAATTTTTTGAATATTAATCTTTTTTAAATTTTACTAAATTTAACGTCAAGGCAAAATTTTAACTTTAAGGTATCACACAACAACTAAGTTAATAAATTATTATTTGTAAGCTAAGAACACAACAACTTTAATGTCCGCAGTAGTATAAAACTTTGGTCAATTCATTAAGAGAGTGAATGAATTTCCGGGTTCGACTCCTGGCTGCGAAAAATTTTTTGAATATTAATCTTTTTTAAATATTACTAAATTTAATGTCAAGGCAAAAATTTAACGTTAAGCCATCACACAACAACTAAGTTAATAAATTATTATTTGTAAGCTAAGAACACAACAACTTTAATGTTTGCAGTAGTATAAAACTTTGGTCAATTCATTAAGAGAGTGAATGAATTTCCGGGTTCGACTCTTGGCTGCGGAAAATTTTTTGAATATTAATCTTTTTTAAATTTTAATAAATTTAACGTCAAGGCAAAATTTTAACTTTAAGGTATCACACAACAACTAAGTTAATAAATTATTATTTGTAAGCTAAGAACACTACAACTTTAATGTCCGCAGTAGTATAAAACTTTGGTCAATTCATTAAGAGAGTGAATGTATTTCCGGGTTCGACTCCTGGCTGCGGAAAATTTTTTGAATATTAATGTTTTTTAAATATTACTAAATTTAATGTCAAGGCAAAAATTTAACGTTAAGCCATCACACAACAACTAAGTTAATAAATTATTATTTGTAAGCTAAGAACACAACAACTTTAATGTCTGCAGTAGTATAAAACTTTGGTCAATTCATTAAGAGAGTGAATGAATTTCCGGGTTCGACTCTTGGCTGTGGAAAATTTTTTGAATATTAATCTTTTTTAAATTTTACTAAATTTTACGTCAAGGCAAAATTTTAACTTTAAGGTATCACACAACAACTAAGTTAATAAATTATTATTTGTAAGCTAAGAACACAACAACTTTAGGTATCACACAACAACTAAGTTAAAAAATTATTATTTGTAAGATAAGAACACAACAACTTTAATGTCCGCAGTAGTATAAAACTTTGGTCAATTCATTAAGAGAGTGAATGAATTTCCGGGTTCGACTCCTCGCTGCGGAAAATTTTTTGAATATTAATCTTTTTTAAATATTACTAAATTTAATGTCAAGGCAAAAATTTAACGTTAAGCCATCACACAACAACTAAGTTAATAAATTATTATTTGTAAGCTAAAAACACAACAACTTTAATGTCTGTAGTAGTATAAAACTTTGGTCAATTCATTAAGAGAGTGAATGAATTTTCGGGTTCGACTCTTGGCTGTGGAAAATTTTTTGAATATTAATCTTTTTTAAATTTTACTAAATTTAACGTCAAGGCAAAATTTTAACTTTAAGGTATCACACAACAACTAAGTTAATAAATTATTATTTGTAAGTTAAGTACACAACAACTTTAATGTCCGCGGTAGTATAAAACATTGGTCAATTCATTAAGAGAGTGAATGATTTTTGGGTTCGATTCCTGGCTGCGGAAAGTTTTTTGAATATTAATCTTTTTTAAATTTTACTAAATTTAACGTCAAGGCAAAATTTTAATGTTAAGGCCTCACACAACAACTTAGTTAATAAATTATTATTTGTAATCTAAGAACACAACAACTTTAATGTCCGCAGTAGTATAAAACTTTGGTCAATTCATTTAGAGAGTTAATGAATTTCTGGGTTCAACTCCTAGCTGCGGAAAATTTTTGGAATATTAATCTTTTTTAAATTTTACTAAATTTAACGTCAAGGCAAAATTTTAACGTTAAGGCATCACACAACAACTAAGTTAATAAGTTATTATTTGTAAGCTAAGAACACAACAACTTTAATGTCCGTAGTAGTATAAAACTTTGGTCAATTCATTAAGAAAGTGAATGAATTTCCGGGTTCGATTCCTGGCTGCGGAAAATTTTTTGAATATTAATCTTTTTTAAATATTACTAAATTTAATGTCAAGGCAAAAACTTAACGTTAAGCCATCACACAACAACTAAGTTAATAAATTATTATTTGTAAGCTAAGAACACAACAACTTTAATGTCTGCAGTAGTATAAAACTTTGGTCAATTCATTAAGAGAGTGAATGAATTTCCGGGTTCGACTCTTGGCTGTGGAAAATTTTTTGAAATTTAATCTTTTTTAAATTTTACTAAAGTTAACGTCAAGGCAAAAATTTAACGTTAAGGCATCACAAAACAACTAAGTTAATAAATTATTATTTGTAAGCTAAGAACACAACAACTTTAATGTCCGCAGTACTATAAAACTTTAGTCAATTCATTAAGAGAGTGAATGAATTTCCGGGTTCGACTCCTGGTTGCGGAAAATTTTTTGAGTATTAATCTTTTTTAAATTTTACTAAATTTAACGTCAAGGCAAAATTTAACGTTAAGGCATCACACACCAGTTAAGTTAATAAATTATTATTTGTAAGCTAAGTACACAACAACTTTAATGTCTGCAGTAGTATAAAACTTTGGTCAATTCATTAAGACAGTGAATGAATTTCCAGGTTCGACTCCTAGATGCGGAAAATTTTTTGAATATTAATCTTTTTTAAATTTTACTAATTTTAACGTCAAGGCAAAATTTAAACGTTAAGGCATCACACAACAACTAAGTTAATAAATTATTATTTGTAAGCTAAGAACACAACAACTTTAATGTTCGTAGTAGTATAAAACTTTGGTCAATTCATTTAGAGAGTGAATGAATTTCCGGGTTTGACTCCTGGTTGCGGAAAATATTTTGAATGTTAATCTATTATAAATTTTACTAAATTTAACGTTAAGGCATCAAACAAAAACTAAGTTAATAAATTATTATTTGTAAGTTAAGTACGCAACAACTTTAATGTCCGCGGTAGTATAAAACTTTGGTCAATTCATTAAGAGAGTGAATGATTTCTGGGTTTGACTCCTGGTTGCGAAAAATTTTTTGAATATTAATCTTTTTTAAATTTTACTAAATTTAATGTCAAGGCAAAATTTTAATGTTAAGGCCTCACACAACAAATTAGTTAATAAATTATTATTTGTAAGCTAAGAACACAACAACTTTAATGTCTGCAGTAGTATAAAACTTTGGTCAATTGATTAAGAGAGTGAATGAATTTCCGGGTTCAACTCTTGGCTGCGGAAAATTTTTTGAATATTAATATTTTTTAAATTTTACTAAATTTAACGTCAAGGCAAAATTTTAACCTTAAGGCATCACACAACAACTAAGTTAATAAGTTATTATTTGTAAGCTAAGAACACAACAACTTTAATGTCCGCAGTAGTATAAAACTTTGGTCAATTCATTAAGAGAGTGAATGAATTTCCGGGTTCGACTCTTGGCTGCGGAAAATTTTTTGAATATTAATCTTTTTTAAATATTACTAAATTTAATGTCAAGGCTGTAAGACCCGGTTAATTAACGGCTGATTAACCCATAAATGAGAATTTATTCTAGAAAGCCAAAAATGTTATTTTTATGGCTTAATATGATAGAGGAAATTGAGATGAGAATTTCGGTACCAATTTTATAGAAAACGGACCAAGATTGGAACGAACGGGCCAAACCGGTCCAATCGGACCCAAAGTGGGCCCTTGGCCCAACTAAACTAAACTAAAACCCTAGTTTTCAGCACTCTCTCTCCTCACAACACACTAAACACGCTGAAATGGAGGCTATGGAGGGAAGAACACTCTCTCAAATTCTCTCCCTTGGTTGATCTTCAAACCACCATAACTTTTGATCTAGAGCTCCGATTGCCGCTCCGTTTGCGGCCACGCGTTCACCGCGGAGAGCTCTACAAAACCCATACAATCAATCTTGAGATAAGCCACGTTTTACTGTACGAAATTCCAGCCCTTGATTTCGAGTTTCATGAGCAAAATTGTTGAGATTTTGGGTTCTTTGATGTTATAGGACCCAACTCTCTTGAAGGAGAAGGTTAATCTTGTCTCCTTGGACCTTGGGTGTGGTAAGATTCTCAACCCTAGTGTAATTTGTTGTTCTATGAGGTTTGGGTATTGAGATGTTGTGTATGGGTATGATGATTGTGGCTTAGGTTGTGTATATGTGAATATTGGAGCTTGATTGGTGATTTTGGAAAGCTTGGAAGAGGGTTTTGTGTGATAAAATCTGTTCTTGGAGGTGTTGAGACCTTGAGAGCTTGAGGACAAGTGGTTTGGAAGTGCTCCGGTTGAGCTTGGGAAATCGGCTAAGGTATGGTTTCGGTTTCCCGTATCTAATATGTAATGTGGTAGGAAATACTTAGGCTAGAGGCCCTAAGATAGGCATTGAATTGTTGGTGTTGTTGAATGGTTGAGATATATGATGTGTTCATATATGTGATTATGAATATTGATGCCTTGATTGTGTGATATATAAGAAATGCATGTTGTGATATATGCTTGATGGATGATTGAGGTTGAATTGATGAGAGGTACCATGTTGATGGTGAGTATGATGTTGATCATGTATAATGATGGTTGATTGGAAATGGTATTATTGAAAATTAGGATGAGGAAGGACGTATGACATGATATTGTGTTTGTCCTTTAGCCATTTGATTGAGAAGTATTAGAATGGTTAGAGGTGGTTTTGGGAATTTTGGTAAAATGTCAATGTGTGAGTTGAGGATGGCTTGTTGTTGATTTTGGCACATTTTGAATGATTTTAAGGAGAAGGGTTGAAATTGGCATGTTTTGATTGATTTTGAAAAGAGTTGAAAGTGGCTTGTTTTGAAAATGGCACTTTATGGTTTTGTATGAAAACATGGTTTTTGGGCATACTTTGACGGGACATAACTTGGACTACGGATCTCTGATTTATGCCAAATTTGTTTAGAAATGAAATTGGATCCGGGATGTCCATGCCGTTTGAAGAACGGGTGAAAAACGATTTAAAATGAGGAAGTTATGTCCGTCGGAAGATTGAGGGTTGAATCTGTGAATTCTGCAACTTTTAACTTAGAAAATTATTAGCAGAATGACCCCTCGCGCGTAGGCGCACTTGGCGCGTACGCGCCGTTCTTCCAGAAAGCGCCATCCACGCGTGTGCGTGATGTGCGCGGGCGCGCCGAATCTGCTGCACCCAATGCCCAGCCATTTTCCAGAGGGTTGTGCCAGAGTTGTGCCAGTTTTGTGCCTGGGGCGCAAGAGCACCCACGCGTACGCGTGGCTGACGCTTGCGCGTCGTTTGGCTAATTTTCAATCCGCGCGTTCGCGCGTATGACGCTTGCGCGTCGAGAAGTTTTTAAGGCCATCCACGCGTGCGCGTGGAGTGCGCGTACGCGTGGCCCCGTTTTCATCCCAAAGTTGATTTTTGAGTTTTAAAAGCCAAATTTCATACTTCTAAGCCTCCGATCTCACCACTTATGTCTTAAATCATTATGATATACCTAGCATGAGAAAAAGGGCTAGTGAATGTGGTAACTTGCGAGTGAAGCAAGGGAAAAAATGAATGATCATTGAGGATCAAAGATGATTATGTGAGATGCGGAGAATGGCGGTGGGAGTGCTTGTTATGCCATGGGCCGAAGGGCCGTAAATGTTAATGAATTGGCTGGTTATGGATTTAACCGTGAGCCGGATGGCTAGATTATTGCCGTGTGACGGCGGAGCCATGTTTATGGCTAAGTATAAATGCATATATGCTGTTGAATGAATTGTGAATGTTGCACTTCCACCATTGGAGATGAGGGTTTCCCTGGGTAGTAGCAATGGCTAGCCACCATGTGCTCCAGGTTGAGACTCGAAGCTCTGTTAACCCAATGTCGTAAGTGTGGCCGGGCACTGTGAAAGACCCGGATGAGCTCGCCCCCATAAATATTCACCAGTGATGGTGATGGATAAATATTCACCAGTGAGGGTGATGGATATGGATCATGATTATGATCAAGTTTATGATGAGTATAACTCGAGTTGGGGATGCACGACAGAGGGACAGTCCAATGGTTAGCTACCAGGACTTGTCGGGTTGGCTCTATAACCGACAGATGATATCATCAGCCACTAGGGACAGGCATGCATCATAAGCATACTACATGAATTGTTTGAGATTGCCTATTTGACTGCATATTACTTGCTAATTGTCTAAATGCCTTATCTGTTCCTATTTGTGAATCTCTTGTTTGATATGACTGTGTTTGCTATATTATACTCCTGCTGGTGGTTGGGAGGTCTGAAGGAATTGGAAAGGGAAGTATTAGTTAGACTGGAGAATCTTTAGTCAGTTGCCACTTACGGTTTAGCTTGTTTATAAGCTTTGATATTATCTGGAGGAAGTTCTAGGATTGCCTTTGGCTTTCCTCTATTATTATGTATTATATATGTCGAAGCTGTTACCGTACTGGGGACCTCTGGTTCTCACCCATGCGGATTTTGTGGTTTTCAGATGCAGGACGCGAGGCTTCTCGTTGAGGCATGCTGGAGACCTCTGGATTAGCGAAGATCCTTTGTTCTCGGGACTCTATTTTGATTTATATATCTTGTTTAGATACTTTTATCTCCATTAAATAATACAAACTGTGATGACTCCTTCTAGAGGGGATTTTGGAGAATAGGTTTTCTGTATTTGTGTCCCTTTGGGTTTCCTTTGGGGTTTTCCTTATTTTATTATTTGTATATATTACTATGCTCGAACCGGTTATCTTCGCGGCCGGATTTTGAGTCTTGATATTCCTGTTTTTGACACTCCTTTGCATATATGTTATCTCGCGTTCGCTTATCCTTTGCTCGTTGCGTTATCGATCGGAGTGTTGCGTTTTCGAGTTACAATTTTTTGTTTACCCCCTTTTCTATAAAGGCTCCTAGTTATAATCAATTATTCATACTACTATACGTACTAAATTTTTGTTTTAGAGGTCATAATACCTTGCCATCTCTGAATTATGACTTAAGCATAAGGCTCTGTATGGTGGGGTGTTACATTATGGTATCAGAGCAGTTCGTTCCTGTAGAGCCTGAGGAATGGACTGACTATGCTTCTGTGCATTCTCTGTATGTGTGTTATGTGCTGTTAGTATATCTACTTGATATAGTTGGCATAAACGTTCATGAGCATGCATTTGGGACTTTGAAGCACTAAACTTCCGATATTGAGACTGATCAACTTAATATCGATTGTTTGGTGTGTATAGGAACCAGATGGCGTCTCATGTACGCGGTAGAGGCCGTGGGAGAGGTCGTACTAATGCTCGTGCGCCGGAGAATAACCCTAATGACCCGGTGAACTTTATGACTGCGTTGGAGAACATGGCTGCCGCTATGCAAGCCACTGCTGAGGCTCTTGGTCAACAGATGAACAACCATGGCAATGACAGAAATGGAGCTCAGGGACAAATGGAGATCAGAACTTTCGTTGTGTTGGTGAACAAGTGTGGGGTTGCTGAAGAGTGTGTGAAGAGGGCAGCCGCTAAGAAGAGAAGTCACAAAGGATCATTTCCACAGAACCGAGGGAAGAGCTTTTCACCTAGAGGTCCGCCTTTCAAGAGAAGAGGTTCCTTTAGGAGGCCCAACAACAACAACTCCCAAGGGAAAAGGTTTGGGAAGCAACCTCAGAATGATCAAGTTTGTACTAGGTGTGGAAGTCACCATCCGAGAGCACCATGCAAGGCCGGATGGGGTTTGTGCTACAATTGTGGAAAGGCAGGACATAAGCTCCCATGGTGTCCGGAGCACCAGAAGCAAGGTGCTGGGAAAGCACAACAAACTGGTCGAGTGTTCACCACCTTAGTTGTGGGTGCAGAAGGATCCGAGACACTCATTCGAGGTAACTTTGAAATGGCTGGTCAAACTTTAAATGCTTTATTTGATTCAGGAACATCGCATTCATTCATTGCATTCGAGAAAGCCCATGAGTTAAGATTGAAGATCGTAACCTTAGGTTATGACCTAAAAGTATATAATGCTACCCATGAAGCCATGGTAACTAGGCTAGGATGCCCGAAAGTTTCGTTTAGGTTCAAGCAGCGTGATTTTGTCCATAATTTAATCTGCTTACCGATGATCGGTCTTGATCTTATCTTGGGATTGGACTGGTTATCTGAGGACCATGTCCTGCTTGATTGTTCTACAAAGTCAGTGTACTTTATGCCGGAAGATACAGAAGGGCTAGTCGTGGTAAATGATTATTACTTGAATTCGATGATGGTGAACTGTTCTGGAATTGAATGCCAGGGTATCCTGTTGTTAACCGCGGGTGTTTCGGGTGATGATCAAAGGTTGGATCAGATTTCGATAGTGTGTGAGTTTCCGGAAGTGTTTCCCGATGATATTGAGGAATTTCCACCTAACCGAGAGGTCGAGTTTGCTATTGAATTGGTGCCCGGGGCGGGACCAATCTCAAGTGCTCCTTATAGAATGTCACCGTTAGAGATGGCCGAGCTAAAGTCTCAGTTAGAGGAATTGTTGGGTAAGAACTTTATCCGACCAAGTGTTTCCCCGTGGGGTGCTCCAGTGTTACTGGTAAAGAAGAAAGATGGAAGTATGCGGCTCTGTGTGGATTACAGGCAGCTGAACAAGGTCACCATAAAGAATAAGTACCCATTACCGAGGATTGATGATCTCATGAATCAATTACAAGGAGCTGGAGTTTTCTCCAAGATCGATTTGCGATCCGGTTATCACCAGATAAGGGTGAGGGGTGAGGATATCCCTAAGACCGCTTTTAGAACTCGTTATGGTCATTACGAGTACACTGTAATGTCCTTTGGGTTGACGAACGCTCCTGCAGTATTCATGGATTACATGAATAGAGTGTTCCGTCCGTTTTTGGATAAATTCGTTGTTGTCTTCATTGACGACATACTGATTTACTCCAAGACTGAAGAAGAGCATGCGGAACATCTGAGGACCATGTTGTAGATTCTAAAGGAGAAGAAACTCTATGCGAATCTATCTAAGTGTGAGTTTTGGAAGGATGAGGTGAAGTTTTTGGGTCACGTGGTGAGTAAGAAGGGAATAGTCGTAGATCCAACTAAGGTAGAAACTGTGATGGATTGGAGGCAACCAACCACAGTAACTGAGATAAGGAGTTTTCTGGGTTTAGCTGGCTATTACCGAAGGTTCATCAAAGGCTTTTCGCAATTAGCCTTGTCGTTGACAAAGTTAACTCGCAAAGACACTCCGATTGTTTGGACTCCTGAGTGCGAGGAGAGCTTTCAGGCATTGAAGAAAAAGTTGACCACTGCACCTGTGTTAGTGTTACCTGAGCCGAACGAGCCTTTTGAGGTGTACTGTGATGCCTCATTAAAGGGTCTAGGATGCGTGCTAATGCAGCATTATAATGTGGTGGCGTATGCCTCACGACAGTTGAGACCTCACGAAGTTAGTTACCCTACGCACGATTTGGAACTCGCTGCGGTTGTGTTCGCCTTGAAGGTGTGGAGGCATTATCTCTATGGGGTTAAGTTCCAAGTCTTCTCCGATCACAAGAGCTTGAAATATCTCTTTGATTAGAAAGAGCTTAATATGAGGCAAAGGAGGTGGATGGAATTATTGAAAGACTACGACTTTGAGTTGAATTACCATCCGGGAAAGGCAAATGTAGTGGCGGATGCGTTAAGTCGGAAATTGTTATATACGGCTTGGATGATGCTTCAAGAGGAGAAGTTGCTCAAAGGATTCGAGAGTCTAAAAATTAGTGTTCCAGAAGTATCCGGAACCTTGTGCTTGAGCCGATTAGAAATCTCGAGTGACTTTAAGTCCAAACTCCTAAAGGCTCATGAAAATGATGAAGCGTTATGGAAGGTGTTACCGGCTATCGAGCAAGGAAAACAGTGGAGAGTGTCGGAAGAAAAAGATGGGTTATGGAAATTCAAGGGTAGGATCATTGTGCCAGATGTTGGTACTTTGAGGCAAGATATCTTAAAGGAGGCACACAAAAGTGGATTCTCCATTCACCCGGGAAGTACTAAAATGTACCATGATTTAAAGGCGATGTTTTGGTGGCCAGGTATGAAGAATGATGTGGCGGAACATGTTTCAAAGTGCTTAACTTGTCAAAAGGTAAAGATTGAACATCAAAGACCTTCCGGGATGTTGCAACCTTTAGAGGTTCTGCAATGGAAATGGGAGAGTATTGCGATGGACTTTGTGTCGGGATTGCCAAGGACTAGGACTGGTTTTGATGTTATCTGGGTGATTGTGGACCGACTGACGAAGTTAGCTCACTTTTTGCCCATTCGGATAACTTACACCCTCGAGGAGCTAGCTCGGTTATACATAAAGGAGATTGTGAGACTCCATGGTGTACCTGCTACTATAATCTCTGATAAAGATCCTCGTTTTACTTCGAGATTCTGGGGTGCATTTCAGAAAGCTTTTGGAACCCGATTAAGCTTAAGTACAGCTTACCATCCTCAAACAGATGGTCAATCCGAGAGGACGATCCAAACCCTAGAGGATATATTGAGAGCTTGTGTTTTGGATCAACCGGCGAGTTGGGATCGATATATGCCATTAGTGGAGTTTGCATACAATAACAGTTACCATGCGAGCATCGGAATGGCTCCGTATGAGACATTGTATGGGAGGAAATGTCAATCTCCGCTATGTTGGTATGAAGCTGGAGAGAAAGGCTTGTTGGGGCCGGAGATGATAGCTGAGACCATTGAACAAGTGAAGAAAATCCGAGAGAGGATGCTTACGGCGCAGAGTCACCAAAAGAGTTACGCCGATCAAAGGCGGAAGTCCTTGGAATTTGAGGGAGGAGATCATGTTTTCCTGAAGGTTACTCTGACCACAGGAGTAGGTAGAGCGATTAAAGCAAAGAAGTTGAATCCTCGATACATTGGTCCATTTCAGATCCTGGAGAGGATTGGGCCGGTGGCGTATCGGGTGGCTCTACCACCTCATCTTTCGAACCTGCATGATGTGTTTCACGTGTCGCAGCTTCGGAAGTACACTCCTGATGCTAGCCATGTGTTAGAACCTGAATTGGTTCAGTTAAGGGAAGATTTGACGCTTCCAGTGGCTCCAGTTAGAATTGATGATACTAGTATCAAACGGTTGCGTGGAAAAGAGGTTTCATTAGTCAAAGTGGCTTGGAGTCGAGGCGGTGTTGAGGAACACACTTGGGAACTTGAGTCGGAGATGCGAACGGATTATCCACACTTATTCTCAGGTAATTGAATTTGAATTTTGAATTTTGTGGGCAAAATTCCCAATTAGGTGGGTAGAATGTAAGACCCGGTTAATTAACGGCTGATTAACCCATAAATGAGAATTTATTCTAGAAAGCCAAAAATGTTATTTTTATGGCTTAATATGATAGAGGAAATTGAGATGAGAATTTCGGTACCAATTTTATAGAAAACGGACCAAGATTGGACCGAACGGGCCAAACCGGTCCAATCGGACCCAAAGTGGGCCCTTGGCCCAACTAAACTAAACTAAAACCCTAGTTTTCAGCACTCTCTCTCCTCACAACACACTAAACACGCTGAAATGGAGGCTATGGAGGGAAGAACACTCTCTCAAATTCTCTCCCTTGGTTGATCTTCAAACCACCATAACTTTTGATCTAGAGCTCCGATTAGCGCTCCGTTTGCGGCCACGCGTTCACCGCGGAGAGCTCTACAAAACCCATACAATCAATCTTGAGGTAAGCCACGTTTTACTGTACGAAATTCCAGCCCTTGATTTCGAGTTTCATGAGCAAAAATGTTGAGATTTTGGGTTCTTTGATGTTATAGGACCCAACTCTCTTGAAGGAGAAGGTTAATCTTGTCTCCTTGGACCTTGGGTGTGGTAAGATTCTCAACCCTAGTGTAATTTGTTGTTCTATGAGGTTTGGGTATTGAGATGTTGTGTATGGGTATGATGATTGTGGCTTAGGTTGTGTATATGTGAATATTGGAGCTTGATTGGTGATTTTGGAAAGCTTGGAAGAGGGTTTTGTGTGATAAAATCTGTTCTTGGAGGTGTTGAGACCTTGAGAGCTTGAGGACAAGTGGTTTGGAAGTGCTCCGGTTGAGCTTGGGAAATCGGCTAAGGTATGGTTTCGGTTTCCCGTATCTAATATGTAATGTAGTAGGAAATACTTAGGCTAGAGGCCCTAAGATAGGCATTGAATTGTTGGTGTTGTTGAATGGTTGAGATATATGATGTGTTCATATATGTGATTATGAATATTGATGCCTTGATTGTGTGATATATAAGAAATGCATGTTGTGATATATGCTTGATGGATGATTGAGGTTGAATTGATGAGAGGTACCATGTTGATGGTGAGTATGATGTTGATCATACATATTAGACCTTGAGAGCTTGAGGACAAGTGGTTTGGAAGTGCTCCGGTTGAGCTTGGGAAATCGGCTAAGGTATGGTTTCGGTTTCCCGTATCTAATATGTAATGTAGTAGGAAATACTTAGGCTAGAGGCCCTAAGATAGGCATTGAATTGTTGGTGTTGTTGAATGGTTGAGATATATGATGTGTTCATATATGTGATTATGAATATTGATGCCTTGATTGTGTGATATATAAGAAATGCATGTTGTGATATATGCTTGATGGATGATTGAGGTTGAATTGATGAGAGGTACCATGTTGATGGTGAGTATGATGTTGATCATGTATAATGATGGTTGATTGGAAATGGTATTATTGAAAATTAGGATGAGGAAGGACGTATGACATGATATTGTGTTTGTCCTTTAGCCATTTGATTGAGAAGTATTAGAATGGTTAGAGGTGGTTTTGGGAATTTTGGTAAAATGTCAATGTGTGAGTTGAGGATGGCTTGTTGTTGATTTTGGCACATTTTGAATGATTTTAAGGAGAAGGGTTGAAATTGGCATGTTTTGATTGATTTTGAAAAGAGTTGAAAGTGGCTTATTTTGAAAATGGCACTTTATGGTTTTGTATGAAAACATGGTTTTTGGGCATACTTTGACGGGACATAACTTGGACTACGGATCTCTGATTTATGCCAAATTTGTTTAGAAATGAAATTGGATCCGGGATGTCCATGCCGTTCGAAGAACGGGTGAAAAACGATTTAAAATGAGGAAGTTATGTCCGTCGGAAGATTGAGGGTTGAATCTGTAAATTCTGCAACTTTTTAACTTAGAAAATTTTTAGCAGAATGACCCTCCGCGCGTAGGCGCACTTGGCGCGTACGCGCCGTTCTTCGAGAAAACGCCATCCACGCGTACGCGTGGTTTGCGCGGGCGCGTCGATGCGCTGCACCAAATGCCCAGCCATTTTCCCGAGGGTTGTGCCTGAGTTGTGCCAGTTTTGTGCCTGGAACGCAAGAGCACCCACGCGTACGCGTGGCTGACGCTTGCGCGTCGTTTGGCTAGTTTTCAACCCACGCGTTCGCACGTATGACGCTTGCGCGTCGATGAGTTATAAGGCCATCCATGCGTGCGCGTGGAGTGCGCGTACGCGTGGCCCTGTTTTCATCCCAAAGTTGATTTTTGAGTTTTAAAAGCCAAATTTCATACGTCTAAGCCTCCGATCTCACCACTTATGTCTTAAATCATTATGATATGCCTAGCATGAGAAAAAGGGCTAGTGAATATGGTAACTTGCGAGTGAAGCAAGGGGAAAAATGAATGATCATTGAGGATCATAGATGATTATGTGAGATGCGGAGGATGGCGGTGGAAGTGCTTGTTATGCCATGGGCCGAAGGGCCGTAAATGTTAATGAATTGGCTGGTTATGGATTTAACCGTGAGCCGGATGGCTAGATTATTGCCGTGTTATGGCGGAGCCATGTTTATGGCCAAGTATAAATGCATATATGCTGTTGATTGAATTGTGAATGTTTGCACTTCCACCATTGGAGATGAGGGTTTCCCTGGGTAGTAGCAATGGCTAGCCACCATGTGCTCCCGGTTGAGACTCGAAGCTCTGTTAACCCAATGTCGTAAGTGTGGCCGGGCACTGTGAAAGGCCCGGATGAGCTCGCCCCCGTAAATATTCACCAGTGATGGTGATGGATAAATATTCACCAGTGAGGGTGATGGATATGGATCATGATTATGATCAAGTTTATGATGAGTATAACTCGAGTTGGGGATGCACGACAGAGGGACAGTCCAATGGTTAGGTACCAGGACTTGTCGGGTTGGCTCTATAACCGACAGATGATATCATCAGCCACTAGGGACAGGCACGCATCATGAGCATACTACATGAATTGTTTGAGATTGCCTATTTGACTGCATATTACTTGCTAATTGTCTAAATGCCCTATCTGTTCCTATTTGTAAATTTCTTGTCTGATATAACTGTGTTTGCTATATTATACTCCTGCTGGTGGTTGGGAGGTCTGAAGGAATTGGAAAGGGAAGTATTAGTTAGACTGAAGAATCTTTAGTCAGTTGCCACTCACGGTTTAGCTTGTTTATAAGCTTTGATACTATCTGGAGGAAGTTCCAGGATTGCCTTCGGCTTTCCTCTATTATTATGTATTATATATGTGAGAACCAGAGGTCCCCAGTACGGTAACAGCTTCCACATATATAATACATAATAATAGAGGAAAGCCAAAGGCAATCCTAGAACTTCCTCCAGATAATATCAAAGCTTATAAACAAGCTAAACCGTAAGTGGCAACTGACTAAAGATTCTCCAGTCTAACTAATACTTCCCTTTCCAATTCCTTCAGACCTCCCAACCACCAGCAGGAGTATAATATAGCAAACACAGTCATATCAAACAAGAGATTCACAAATAGGAACAGATAAGGCATTTAGACAATTAGCAAGTAATATGCAGTCAAATAGGCAATCTCAAACAATTCATGTAGTATGCTTATGATGCATGCCTGTCCCTAGTGGCTGATGATATCATCTGTCGGTTATAGAGCCAACCCGACAAGTCCTGGTAGCTAACCATTGGACTGTCCCTCTGTCGTGCATCCCCAACTCGAGTTATACTCATCATAAACTTGATCATAATCATGATCCATATCCATCACCCTCACTGGTGAATATTTATCCATCACCATCACTGGTGAATATTTATGGGGGCGAGCTCATCCGGGTCTTTCACAGTGCCCGGCCACACTTACGACATTGGGTTAACAGAGCTTCGAGTCTCAACCTGGAGCACATGGTGGCTAGCCATTGCTACTACCCAGGGAAACCCTCATCTCCAATGGTGGAAGTGCAACATTCACAATTCATTCAACAGCATATATGCATTTATACTTAGCCATAAACATGGCTCCGCCGTTACACGGCAATAATCTAGCCATCCGGCTCACGGTTAAATCCATAACCAGCCAATTCATTAACATTTACGGCCCTTCGGCCCATGGCATAACAAGCACTCCCACCGCCATTCTCCGCATCTCATATAATCATCTTTGATCCTCAATGATCATTCATTTTTTCCCTTGCTTCACTCGCAAGTTACCACATTCACTAGCCCTTTTTCTCATGCTAGGTATATCATAATGATTTAAGACATAAGTGGTGAGATCGGAGGCTTAGAAGTATGAAATTTGGCTTTTAAAACTCAAAAATCAACTTTGGGATGAAAACGGGGCCACGCGTACGCGCACTCCACGCGCACGCGTGGATGGCCTTAAAAACTTCTCGACGCGCAAGCGTCATACGCGCGAACGCGCGGATTGAAAATTAGCCAAACGACGCGAAAGCGTCAGCCACGCGTACGCGTGGGTGCTCTTGCGCCCCAGGCACAAAACTGGCACAACTCTGGCACAACCCTCTGGAAAATGGCTGGGCATTGGGTGCAGCAGATTCGGCGCGCCCGCGCACATCACGCACACGCGTGGATGGCGCTTTCTGGAAGAACGGCGCGTACGCGCCAAGTGCGCCTACGCGCGAGGGGTCATTCTGCTAATAATTTTCTAAGTTAAAAGTTGCAGAATTCACAGATTCAACCCTCAATCTTCCGACGGACATAACTTCCTCATTTTAAATCGTTTTTCACCCGTTCTTCGAACGGCATGGACATCCCGGATCCAATTTCATTTCTAAACAAATTTGGCATAAATCAGAGATTCGTAGTCCAAGTTATGTCCCGTCAAAGTATGCCCAAAAACCATGTTTTCATACAAAACCATAAAGTGCCATTTTCAAAATAAGCCACTTTCAACTCTTTTCAAAATCAATCAAAACATGCCAATTTCAACCCTTCTCCTTAAAATCATTCAAAATGTGCCAAAATCAACAACAAGCCATCCTCAACTCACACATTGACATTTTACCAAAATTCCCAAAACCACCTCTAACCATTCTAATACTTCTCAATCAAATGGCTAAAGGACAAACACAATATCATGTCATACGTCCTTCCTCATCCTAATTTTCAATAATACCATTTCCAATCAACCATCATTATACATGATCAACATCATACTCACCATCAACATGGTACCTCTCATCAATTCAACCTCAATCATCCATCAAGCATATATCACAACATGCATTTCTTATATATCACACAATCAAGGCATCAATATTCATAATCACATATATGAACACATCATATATCTCAACCATTCAACAACACCAACAATTCAATGCCTATCTTAGGGCCTCTAGCCTAAGTATTTCCTACTACATTACATATTAGATACGGGAAACCGAAACCATACCTTAGCCGATTTCCCAAGCTCAACCGGAGCACTTCCAAACCACTTGTCCTCAAGCTCTCAAGATATCAACACCTCCAAGAACAGATTTTATCACACAAAACCCTTTTCCAAGCTTTCAAAAATCACCAATCAAGCTCCAATATTCACATATACACAACCTAAGCCACAATCATCATATCCATACACAACATCTCAATACCCAAACATCATAGAACAATAAATTACACTAGGATTGATTATCTTACCACACCCAAGGTCCAAGGAGACAAGATTAACCTTCTCCTTCAAGAGAGTTGGGTCCTATAACATCAAAGAACCCAAAATCTCAACATTTTTGCTCATGAAACTCGAAATCAAGGGCTGGAATTTCGAACAGTAAAACGTGGCTTACCTCAAGATTGATTGTATGGGTTTTTTAGAGCTCTCCGCGGTGAACGCGTGGCCGCAAACGGAGCAGCAATCGGAGCTCTAGATCAAAAGTTATGGTGGTTTGAAGATCAAGTGAGAGATAGAACTTGAGAGAGTGTTCTTCCCCTCCCTTACTCCATTTCAGCGTGAATATGAGTGTTGTGAGGAGAGAGAGTGCTGAAAACTAGGGTTTTGGTTTAGTTTAGTTGGGCCAAGGGCCCACTTTGGATCCGGTTGGCCCGGTTTGGCCCGTTCGGTCCAATCTTGGTCCGAATTCTATAAAATTGGTACCAAAATTCTCATCTCAATCTCCTCTATCACATTTAGCCATAAAAATAACATTTTTGGCTTTCTAGAATAAATTCTCATTTATGGGTTAATTAGCCGTTAATTAACCGGGTCTTACATTCTACCCACCTAATTGGGAATTTTGCCCATAAAATTCAAATTCATTTACCTGAGAATAAGTGCGGATAATCCGTTCGCATCTCCGACTCAAGTTCCCAAGTGTGTTCCTCAACACCGCTTCGACTCCAAGCCACTTTGACTAATGAAACCTCCTTTCCACGCAACCGTTTGATACTAGTATCATCAATTCTGACTGGAGCCATTGGAAGCGACAAATCTTCCCTTAACTGAACCGATTCAGGTTCTAACACATGGTTAGCATCAGGGGTGTACTTCCGAAGCTGCGACACGTGAAACACATCATGCAGGTTCGAAAGATGAGGTGGTAGAGCCACCCGATACGCCACCGGCCCAATCCTCTCCAGGATCTGAAATGGACCAATGTATCGAGGATTCAACTTCTTTGCTTTAAGCGCTCTACCTACTCCTGTGGTCGGAGTAACTTTAAGGAAAACATGATCTCCTTCCTCAAATTCCAAGGGCTTCCGCCTCTGATCGGCGTAACTCTTTTGGCGACTCTGCGCCGTAAGCATCCTATCTCGGATTTTCTTGACTTGTTCAGTGGTCTCAGCTATCATTTCTGGCCCCAACAAGCCTTTCTCTCCAGCTTCATATCAACATAGCGGAGATTGACATTTCCTCCCATACAATGCCTCATACAAAGCCATTCCGATGCTCGCATGGTAGCTATTATTGTATGCAAACTCCACTAACGGCATATACCGATCCCAACTCGCCGGTTGGTCCAAAACACAAGCTCTCAACATATCCTCTAGTGTTTGGATCGTCCTCTCGGATTGACCATCTGTTTGAGGATGATAAGCTGTACTCAAGCTTAATTGGGTTCCAAAAGCTTTCTGAAATGCACCCCAGAACCTCGAAGTGAAACGAGGATCTCTATCAGAGATTATAGTAGCAGGTACACCATGGAGTCTCACAATCTCCTTTATGTATAACCGAGCTAGATCCTCAAGGGTGTAAGTCATCTGAATGGGCAAAAAGTGAGCTGACTTCGTTAGTCGGTCCATAATCACCCAGATAGCATCAAAACCAGTCCTAGTCCTTGGCAATCCCGACACAAAGTCCATTGCAATACTCTCCCACTCCCATTGCGGAACCTCTAAAGGTTGCAACATCCCGAAAGGTCTTTGATGTTCAATCTTTACCTTTTGACAAGTTAAGCACTCTGAAACATATTCCGCCACATCATTCTTCATACCCGGCCACCAAAACATCGCCTTTAAATCATGGTACATCTTAGTACTTCCCGGGTGAATGGAGAATCCGCTTTTGTGTGCCTCCTTTAAGATATCTTGCCTCAAAGTGCCAACATCCGGCACAATGATCCTACCCTTGAATCTCCATAACCCATCTTTTTCTTTCGACACTCTCCATTGTTTTCCTTGCTCAATAGCCGGTAACACCTTCCATAACGCTTCATCGTTTTCATGAGCCTTTAGGAGTTCGGACTTAAAGTCACTTGAGATTTCTATTTGGCTCAAACACAAGGTTCCAGATTCTTCTCGAACACCAATTTTTAGACTCTCGAATCCCTTGAGCAACTTCTCCTCTTGAAGCATCATCCAAGACGCATACAACGACTTCCGACTTAACGCATCCGCCACTATATTCGCCTTTCCAGGATGGTAATTTAACTCAAAGTCGTAGTCCTTCAACAATTCCATCCACCTCCTTTGCCTCATATTAAGCTCTTTCTGATCAAAGAGGTATTTCAAGCTCTTGTGATTGGAGAAGACTTGGAACTTAACCCCATAGAGATAATGTCTCCACACCTTCAAGTCAAACACAACCGCAGCGAGTTCCAAATCGTGCGTAGGGTAACTAACTTCGTGAGGTCTCAACTGCCGCGAGGTATACGCCACCACATTATGATGCTGCATCAGCACGCATCCTAGACCCTTTAGTGAGGCATCACAGTACACCTCAAAAGGCTCGTTCGGCTCAGGTAGCACTAACACAGGTGCAGTGGTCAACTTTTTCTTCAATGCCTGAAAGCTCTCCTCGCACTCAGGAGTCCAAACAAATGGAGTGTCTTTGCGAGTTAACTTTGTCAACGGCAAAGCTAATTGCGAAAAGCCTTTGATGAACCTTCGGTAATAGCCAGCTAAGCCCAGAAAACTCCTTATCTCAGTTACTGTGGTTGGTTGCTTCCAATCCATCACAGCCTCCACCTTAGTTGGATCTACGGCTATTCCCTTCTTACTCACCACGTGACCCAAAAAATTTACCTCACTCTTCCAAAACTCACACTTAGACAGTTTCGCATAGAGTTTCTTCTCCTTTAAAATCTGCAACACGGTCCGCAAGTGTTCCGCATGCTCTTCTTCAGTCTTGGAGTAAATTAGTATATCGTCAATGAAAACAACAACGAATTTATCCAGAAACGGACGGAATACTCTATTCATGTAATCCATAAACACTGCAGGAGCGTTCGTCAACCCAAAAGACATCACAGTGTACTCGTAATGACCATAACGAGTCCTAAAAGCGGTCTTAGGGATATCCTTACCCCTCACCCTTATCTGGTGATAACCGGATCGCAAATCGATCTTAGAGAAAACCCCAGCTCCTTGTAATTGATCCATGAGATCATCAATCCTCGGCAATGGGTACTTATTCTTTATGGTGACCTTGTTCAGCTGCCTGTAATCCACACAGAGCCGCATACTTCCATCTTTCTTCTTTACCAATAACACTGGAGCACCCCACGGGGAAACACTTGGTCGGATAAAATTCTTACCCAAAAATTCCTCTAACTGAGACTTTAGCTCGGCCATCTCTAACGGTGACATTCTATAAGGAGCACTTGAGATTGGTCCCGCCCCAGGCACCAACTCAATGGCAAACTCGACCTCTCGGTTAGGTGGAAATTCCTCAATATCATCGGGAAACACTTCCGGAAACTCACACACTACCGGAATCTGATCCAACCTTTGATCATCACCCGAAACACCAGCGGTTAACAACAGGATACCCTGACATTCGATTCCAGAACAGTTCACCATCATCGAATTCAAGTAATAATTATTTACCACGACCGGCCCTTCTGTATCTTCCGGCATAAAGTACACCGACTTTGTAGAACAATCAAGCAGGACATGGTTCTCAGATAACCAGTCCAATCCCAAGATAAGATCAAGACCGATCATCGGTAAGCAGATTAAATTATGGACAAAATCACACTGCTTGAACCTAAACGAAACTTTCGGGCATCCTAGCCTAGTTATCATGGCTTCATGGGTAGCATTATACACTTTTAAGTCATAACCTAAGGTTACGATCTTCAATCCTAACTCATGGGCTTTCTCAAATGCAATAAATGAATGTGATGCTCCCGAATCAAATAAAGCATTTAAAGTTTGACCAGCCATTTCACAGTTACCTCGAATGAGTGTCTCGGATCCCTCTGCACCCACAGTTGAGGTGGTGAACACCCGACCAGTCTGTTGTGCTTTCCCAGCACCTTGCTTCTGCTTCTCCAGACAACTTGTGGCTTTATGCCCCGCCTTTCCACAATTGTAGCACAAACCCCATCCGGCCTTGCATGGTACACCCGGATGGTGACTTCCACACCTAGTACAAGATTGATCATTTTGAGGCTGCTTCCCAAACCTTTTCCCTTGGGAGTAGTTGTTGTTGGGCCTCCTAAAAGAACCTCCCCTCTTAAAAGACGGACCTCTAGGTGCAAAGCTCTTCCCTCGGTTCTGTGAAAATGATCCTTTGTGACTTCCTTTCTCAGCGGCTGCCCTCTTCACACACTCTTCAGCAACCCTACACTTGTTCACCAACTCGGAGAAAGTCCTAATCTCCATTGGCCCCACCGAACCGAAAATATCGCTCCGGAGTCCTCCTTCGTACTTAACACACTTTCATTCCTCATATTCCACCGGAGTCCCTTGACACATACGAGAGAATCTGAACAGCTCCTCAAACTTGTCAGTATACTCAGATACGGACATAGCACCCTGCTTCAGCTGCAACAATTCAAGCTCCTTGGCCGTCCTAGCAAAAGTCGGAAAGTACTTCTTATAGAACTCTTCTTGAAAGACATTCCAGGTGATATAATCATCACCCTGCTGCAGGAGGCGTCGGATACCCTGCCACCAATGCGACGCTTCACCAGTGAGCAAATAGGTAGCGAACTCCACACGCTGCCCTTCAGGTACCACCTGCGCTTGCAGTGCTCGTTCCATAGCCTGAAACCACGTATCGGCTTCAGTCGGGCTAGTAGTTCCCTTGAACTTCGGTGGATTAACCTTCAAAAAGTTCGCCAGTGTCATCGGACCCTGAACTCCACCTCCGTCATTACCATGGTTGTTCATCTGTTGGCCAAGAGCCTCAGCAGTGGCTTGCATAGCAGCAGCCATGTTCTCCAACGCAGTCATAAAGTTTACCGGATCATTAGGGTTAGTCTCCGGCGCACGAGCATTAGTACGACCTCTCCCACGGCCTCTACCGCGTCCACGAGGCGCCATCTGGTTCCTATACACACCAAACAATCGATATTAAGTTGATCAGTCTCAATATCGGAAGTTTAGTGCTTCAAAGTCCCAAATGCATGCTCATGAATGTTTATGCCAATTATATCAAGCAGATATACTAATAGCACATAACACACATACAGAGAATGCACAGAAGCATAGTCAGTCCATTCCTCAGGCTCTACCGGAACGAACGGCTCTGATACCATAATGTAACATCCTACCATACAGAGTCTTATGCTTAAGTCATAATTCAGAGATGGCAAGGTATTATGACCTCTAAAACAAAAATTTAGTACGTATAGTAGTATGAATAATTGATTATAACTAGGAGCCTTTGTAGAAAAAGGGGTAAACAAAAATCGTAACTCGAACGCGCAACACTCCGATCGATAACGTAACGAGCAAAGGATAAGCTAACGCAAGATCATATATATATAAAGAGTGTCAAAAACGGGAATATCAAGACTCAAAATCCGACTGCGAAGATAACCGGTCCGAGCATAGTAATATATACATATGATAAAATAAGGAAAACCCCAAGGAAAACCCAAAGGGACACAAATACAGAAACCTATTCTCCAAAACCTCCTATAAGAGGAGTCATCACAGTTTGTATTATTTAATAGAGATAAAAGTATCTAAACAAGATATATAACCCAAAACAAAGTCCCAAGAACAAAGGATCTTCGCTAAATCCAGAAGTCTCCAACATGCCTCAACGAGAAGCCTCGCGTCCTGCATCTGAAAACCACAAAATCCGCATGGGTGAGAACCAGAGGTCCCCAGTACGGTAACAGCTTCCACATATATAATACATAATAATAGAGGAAAGCCGAAGGCAATCCTGGAACTTCCTCCAGATAGTATCAAAGCTTATAAACAAGCTAAACCGTGAGTGGCAACTGACTAAAGATTCTTCAGTCTAACTAATACTTCCCTTTCCAATTCCTTCAGACCTCCCAACCACCAGCAGGAGTATAATATAGCAAACACAGTTATATCAGACAAGAAATTTACAAATAGGAACAGATAGGGCATTTAGACAATTAGCAAGTAATATGCAGTCAAATAGGCAATCTCAAACAATTCATGTAGTATGCTCATGATGCATGCCTGTCCCTAGTGGCTGATGATATCATCTGTCAGTTATAGAGCCAACCCGACAAGTCCTGGTAGCTAACCATTGGACTGTCCCTCTGTCGTGCATCCCCAACTCGAGTTATACTCATCATAAACTTGATCATAATCATGATCCATATCCATCACCCTCACTGGTGAATATTTATCCATCACCATCACTGGTGAATATTTACGAAGGCGAGCTCATCCGGGCCTTTCACAGTGCCCGGCCACACTTACGACATTGGGTTAACAGAGCTTCGAGTCTTAACCTGGAGCACATGGTGGCTAGCCATTGCTACTACCCAGGGAAACCCTCATCTCCAATGGTGGAAGTGCAAACATTCACAATTCAATCAACAGCATATATGCATTTATACTTGGCCATAAACATGGCTCCGCCGTAACACGGCAATAATCTAGCCATCCGGCTCACGGTTAAATCCATAACCAGCCAATTCATTAACATTTACGACCCTTCGGCCCATGGCATAACAAGCACTTCCACCGCCATCCTCCGCATCTCACATAATCATCTATGATCCTCAATGATCATTCATTTTTCCCCTTGCTTCACTCGCAAGTTACCATATTCACTAGCCCTTTTTCTCATGCTAGGCATATCATAATGATTTAAGACATAAGTGGTGAGATCGGAGGCTTAGACGTATGAAATTTGGCTTTTAAAACTCAAAAATCAACTTTGGGATGAAAACAGGGCCACGCGTACGCGCACTCCACACGCACGCGTGGATGGCCTTATAACACATCGACGCGCAAGCGTCATACGCGCGAACGAGTGGGTTGAAAACTAGCCAAACGACGCGCAAGCGTCAGCCACGTGTACGCGTGGGTGCTCTTGCGTTCCAGGCACAAAACTGGCACAACTCAGGCACAACCCTCGGGAAAATGGCTGGGCATTTGGTGCAGCACATCGATGCGCCCGCGCAAACCACGCGTACGCGTGGATGGCGTTTTCTCGAAGAACGGCGCGTACGCGCCAAGTGCGCCTACGCGCGGAGGGTCATTCTGCTAAAAATTTTCTAAGTTAAAAAGTTGCAGAATTTACAGATTCAACCCCCAATCTTCCGACGGACATAACTTCCTCATTTTAAATCGTTTTTCACCCGTTCTTCGAACGGCATGGACATCCCGGATCCAATTTCATTTATAAACAAATTTGGCACAAATCAGAGATCCGTAGTCCAAGTTATGTCCTGTCAAAGTTTGCCCAAAAACCATGTTTTCATACAAAACCACAAAGTGCCATTTTCAAAACAAGCCACTTTCAACTCTTTTCAAAATCAATCAAAACATGCCAATTTCAACCCTTCTCTTAGAAATCATTCAAAATGTACCAAAATCAACAACAAGCCATCCTCAACTCACACATTGACCCTTTACCCAAAATTCCCAAAATCACCATCTAACCATTTTAACACTTCTCAATCAAATGGCTAAAGGACAAACACAATATCATGTCATACATCCTTCCTCATCCCAATTTCCAATAATACCATTTCCAATCAACCATCATTATACATGATCAACATCATACTCACCATCAACATGGTACCACCCATCAATTCAACCTCAATCATCCATCAAGCATATATCACAACATGCATTTTCTCATATATCACACAATCAAGGCATCAATATTCATAATCACATATATGATCACATCATATATCTCAATCATTCAACAACATCATCAATTCAATGCCTATCTTAGGGCCTCTAGCCTAAGTATTTCCTACTACATTACATATTAGATACGGGAAACCAAAACCATACCTTAGCCGATTTCCCACGCTCAACCGGAGCACTTCCAAACCATTTTTCCACAAGCTCTCAAGATATCAACACCTCCAAGAACAGATTTTATCACACAAAACCCTTTTCCAAGCTTTCAAAAATCACCAATCAAGCTCCAATATTCACATATACACAACCTAAGCCACAATCATCATATCCATACACAACATCTCAATACCCAAACATCATAGAACAATAAACTACACTAGGATTGAGAATCTTACCACACCCAAGGTCCAAGGAGACAAGATTAACCTTCTCCTTCAAGAGAGTTGGGTCCTATAACATCAAAGAACCCAAAATCTCAACATTTTTGCTCATGAAACTCGAAATCAAGGGCTGGAATTTCGAACAGTAAAACGTGGCTTACCTCAAGATTGATTGTATGGGTTTTGTAGAGCTCTCCACGGTGAACGCGTGGCCGCAAACGGAGCGGCAATCGGAGCTCTAGATCAAAAGTTATGGTGGTTTGAAGATCAAGTGAGAGATAGAACTTGAGAGAGTGTTCTTCCCCTCCCTTACTCCATTTCAGCGTGAATATGAGTGTTGTGAGGAGAGAGAGTGCTGAAAACTAGGGTTTTGGTTTAGTTTAGTTGGGCCAAGGGCCCACTTTGGGTCCGGTTGGTCCGGTTTGGCCCGTTCGGTCCAATCTTGGTTCGAATTCTATAAAATTGGTACCAAAATTCTCGTCTCAATCTCCTCTATCACATTTAGCCATAAAAATAACATTTTTGGCTTTCTAGAATAAATTCTCATTTATGGGTTAATTAGCCGTTAATTAACCGGGTCTTACATTAAACTTTGGTCAATTCATTCAGAGAGTGAATGAATTTCCGGGTTCGACTCCTGGCTGCGGAATATTTTTTGAATATTAATCTTTTTTAAATATTACTAAATTTAATGTCAAGGCAAAAATTTAACGTTAAGCCATCACACAACAACTAAGTTAATAAATTATTATTTGTAAGCTAAGAACACAACAACTTTAATGTCTGCAGTAGTATAAAACTTTGGTCAATTCATTAAGAGAGTGAATGAATTTCCGGGTTCGACACCTGGCTGCGGAAAATTTTTTGAAAATTAATCTTTTTTAAATTTTACTAAATTTAACGTCAAGGCAAAAATTTAACGTTAAGGCATCATACAACAACTAAGTTAATAAATTATTATTTGTAAGCTAAGAACACAACAACTTTAATGTCCGCAGTAGTATAAAACTTTGGTCAATTCATTAAGAGATTGAATGAATTTTCGGGTTCGACTCCTGGCTGCGGAAAATTTTTTGAATATTAATCTTTTTTAAATTTTACTAAATTTAACGTCAAGGCAAAAATTTAACGTTAAGGCATCACACAACAACTAAGTTAATAAATTATTATTTGTAAGCTAAGAACACAACAACTTTAATGTCCGCAGTAGTATAAAACTTTGGTCAATTCATTAAGAGAGTGAATGAATTTCCGAGTTCGACTCCTGGCTGTGGAAAATTTTTTGAATATTAATCTTTTTTAAATTTTACTAAATTTAACGTCAAGGCAAAATTTTAACGTTAAGGCATCACACAACAACTGAGTTAATAAGTTATTATTTGTAAGCTAAGAACACAACAACTTTAATGTCCGCAGTAGTATAAAACTTTGGTCAATTCATTAAGAGAGTGAATGAATTTCCGGGTTTGACTCCTGGCTGCGGAAAATTTTTTGAATATTAATCTTTTTTAAATAATACTAAATTTAATGTCAAGGCAAAAATTTAATGTTAAGGCATCACACAACAACTAAGTTAATAAATTATTATTTGTAAGCTAAGAACACAACAACTTTAATGTCCGCAGTAGTATAAAACTTTGGTCAATTCATTAAGAGAGTGAATGAATTTTCGGGTTCGACACCTGGCTGCGGAAAATTTTTTGAAAATTAATCTTTTTTAAATTTTACTAAATTTAACGTTAAGGCAAAAATTTAACGTTAAGGCATCACACAACAACTAAGTTAATAAATTATTATTTGTAAGCTAAGAACACAACAACTTTAATGTCCGCAGTAGTATAAAACTTTGGTCAATTCATTAAGAGAGTGAATGAATTTTCGGGTTCGACTCCTTGCTGCGGAAAATTTTTTGAATATTAATCGTTTTTAAATATTACTAAATTTAATGTCAAGGCAAAAATTTAACGTTAGGCCATCACACAACAACTAAGTTAATAAATTATTATTTGTAAGCTAAGAACACAACAACTTTAATGTATGCAATAGTATAAAACTTTGGTCAATTCATTAAGAGATTGAATGAATTTCCGGGATTGACTCCTGGCTGCGGAAAATTTTTTGAATATTAATCTTTTTTAAATTTTACTAAATTTAACGTCAAGGTAAAAATTTAACGTTAAGGCATCACACAACAACTAAGTTAATAAATTATTATTTGTAAGCTAAGAACACAACAACTTTAATGTCCGCAGTAGTATAAAACTTTGGTCAATTCATAATGAGGGTGAATGAATTTCCGGGTTCGACTCCTGGTTGCAGAAAATTTTTTGAATATTAATCTTTTTTAAATTTTACTAAATTTAACGTCAAGGCAAAATTTTAATGTTAAGGCATCACACAACAACTTAGTTAATAAATTATTATTTGTAAACTAAGAACACAACAACTTTAATAGCCGCGGTAGTATAAAACTTTGGTCAATTCATTAGGAGAGTGAATGAATTTCCGGGATCGACTCCTGGTTGTGGAAAATTTTTTGAATATTAATCTTTTTTAAATTTTACTAAATTTAACGTCAAGGCAAAATTTTAACTTTAAGGTATCACACAACAACTAAGTTAATAAATTATTATTTGTAAACTAAGAACACAACAACTTTAATGTCTGCAGTAGTATAAGACTTTGGTCAATTAAATAAGAGAGTGAATGAATTTTCGGGTTCGACTCCTGGCTGCGGAAAATTTTTTGAAAATTAATCTTTTTTAAATTTTACTAAATTTAACGTCAAGGCAAAAATTTAACATTAAGGCATCACACACCAGCTAAGTTAATAAATTATTATTTGTAAGCTAAGTTCACAACAACTTTAATATCTGCAGTAGTATAAAACTTTGGTCAATTCATTAAGAGAGTGAATGAATTTCCGGGTTTGACTCCTAGATGCGGAAAATTTTTTGAATATTAATCTTTTTTAAATTTTACTAAATTTAACGTCAAGGCAAAATTTTAACGTTAAGGCATCACACAACAACTGAGTTAATAAGTTATTATTTGTAAGCTAAGAACACAACAACTTTAATGTCCGCAGTAGTATAAAACTTTGGTCAATTCATTAAGAGAGTGAATGAATTTCCGGGTTCGACTCCTGGCTGCGGAAAATTTTTTGAAAATTAATCTTTTTTAAATTTTACTAAAGTTAACGTCAAGGCAAAAATTTAACGGTTGCGGAAAATTTTTTGAATATTAATCTTTTTTAAATTTTACTAAATTTATCGTCAAGGCAAAATTTTAACTTTAAGGTATCACACAACAACTAAGTTAATAAATTATTATTTGTAAACTAAGAACACAACAACTTTAATGTCCGCAGTAGTATAAAACTTTGGTCAATTCAATAAGAGAGTGAATGAATTTTCGGGTTCGACTCCTGGCTGCGGAAAATTTTTTGAAAATTAATCTTTTTTAAATTTTACTAAATTTAACGTCAAGGCAAAAATTTAACGTTAAGGCATCACACACCAACTAAGTTAATAAATTATTATTTGTAAGCTAAGTACACAACAACTTTAATGTCTGCAGTAGTATAAAACTTTGGTCAATTCATTAAGACAGTGAATGAATTTCTGGGTTCGACTCCTAGATGCGGAAAATTTTTTGAATATTAATCTTTTTAAAATTTTACTAAATTTAACGTCAAGGCAAAATTTTAATGTTTAGGCATCACACAACAACTTAGTTAATAAATTATTATTTGTAAACTAAGAACAAAACAACTTTAATAGCCGCGGTAGTATAAAACTTTGGTCAATTCATTAGGAGAGTGAATGAATTTCCGGGTTCGACTCTTGGTTGTGGAAAATTTTTTGAATATTAATCTTTTTTAAATTTTACTAAATTTAACGTCAAGGCAAAATTTTAACTTTAAGGTATCACACAACAACTAAGTTAATAAATTATTATTTGTAAACTAAGAACACAACAACTTTAATGTCCGCAGTAGTATAAAACTTTGGTCAATTCAATAAGAGATTGAATGAATTTTCGGGTTCGACTCCTGGCTGCGGAAAATTTTTTGAAAATTAATCTTTTTTAAATTTTACTAAATTTAACGTCAAGGCAAAAATTTAACGTTAAGGCATCACACACCAACTAAGTTCATAAATTATTATTTGTAAGCTAAGTACACAACAACTTTAATGTCTGCAATAGTATACAACTTTGGTCAATTCATTAAGATAGTGAATGAATTTCCGAGTTCGACTCCTAGATGCGGAAAATTTTTTGAATATTAATCTTTTTTAAATTTTACTAAATTTAACGTCAAGGCAAAATTTTAACGTTAAGGCATCACACAACAACTGAGTTAATAAGTTATTATTTGTAAGCTAAGAACACAACAACTTTAATGTCCGCAGTAGTATAAAACTTTGGTCAATTCATTAAGAGAGTGAATGAATTTTTGGGTTCGACTCCTGGCTGCGGAAAATTTTTTGAAAATTAATCTTTTTTAAATTTTA
Organism: Arachis ipaensis; assembly: GCF_059453495.1. NCBI lineage: Eukaryota > Viridiplantae > Streptophyta > Magnoliopsida > Fabales > Fabaceae > Arachis > Arachis ipaensis. Next base: position 15,647,190 of record NC_142437.1, on the reverse strand, counting down.
CTAAAGTTAACGTCAAGGCAAAAATTTAACGGTTGCGGAAAATTTTTTAAATATTAATCTTTTTTAAATTTTACTAAATTTATCGTCAAGGCAAAATTTTAACTTTAAGGTATCACACAACAACTAAGTTAATAAATTATTATTTGTAAACTAAGAACACAACAACTTTAATGTCCGCAGTAGTATAAAACTTTGGTCAATTCAATAAGAGAGTGAACGAATTTTCGGGTTCGACTCCTGGCTGCGGAAAATTTTTTGAAAATTAATCTTTTTTAAATTTTAGTAAATTTAACGTCAAGGCAAAAATTTAACGTTAAGGCATCACACACCAACTAAGTTTAAAAATTATTATTTGTAAGCTAAGTACACAACAACTTTAATGTCTGCAGTAGTATAAAACTTTGGTCAATTCAAGAAGACAGTGAATGAATTTCCGGGTTCGACTCCTAGATGCGGAAAATTTTTTGAATATTAATCTTTTTTAAATTTTACTAAATTTAACGTCAAGGCAAAATTTTAACGTTAAGGCATCACACAACAACTGAGTTAATAAGTTATTATTTGTAAGCTAAGAACACAACAACTTTAATGTTCGCAGTAGTATAAAACTTTGGTCGATTCATTAAGAGAGTGAATGAATTTCCGGGTTCGACTCCTGGCTGTGGAAAATTTTTTGAATATTAATCTTTTTTAAATATTACTAAATTTAATGTCAAGGCAAAAATTTAACGTTAAGCCATCACACAACAACTAAGTTAATAAATTATTATTTGTAAGGTAAGAACACAACAACTTTAATGTCTGCAGTAGTATAAAACTTTGGTCAATTCATTAAGAGAGTAAATGAATTTCCGGGTTCGACTCCTGGCTGCGGAAAATTTTTTGAAAATTAATCTTTTTTAAATTTTACTAAATTTAACGTCAAGGCAAAAATTTAACGTTAAGGCATCACACAACAACTAAGTTAATAAATTATTATTTTTAAGCTAAGAACACAACAACTTTAATGTCCGCAGTAGTATAAAACTTTGGTCAATTCATGAAGAGAGTGAATGAATTTTCGGGTTCGACTCCTTGCTGCGGAAAATTTTTTGAATATTAATCGTTTTTAAATATTACTAAATTTAATGTTAAGGCAAAAATTTAACGTTAAGCCATCACACAACAACTAAGTTAATAAATTATTATTTGTAAGCTAAGAACACAACAACTTTAATGTACGCAGTAGTATAAAACTTTGTTCTATTCATTAAGAGATTGAATGAATTTCCGGGTTTGACTCCTGGCTGCGGAAAATTTTTTGAAAATTAATCTTTTTTAAATTTTACTAAATTTAACGTCAAGGCAAAAATTTAACGTTAAGGCATCACACAACAACTAAGTTAATGAATTATTATTTTTAAGCTAAGAACACAACAACTTTAATGTCCGCAGAAGTATAAAACTTTGGTCAATTCATGAAGAGAGTGAATGAATTTTCGGGTTCGACTCCTTGCTGCGGAAAATTTTTTGAATATTAATCGTTTTTAAATATTACTAAATTTAATGTCAAGGCAAAAATTTAACGTTAAGCCATCACACAACAACTAAGTTAATAAATTATTATTTGTAAGCTAAGAACACAACAACTTTAATGTACGCAGTAGTATAAAACTTTGTTCTATTCATTAAGAGATTGAATGAATTTCCGGGTTTGACTCCTGGCTGCGGAAAATTTTTTGAATATTAATCTTTTTTAAATTTTACGAAATTTAACGTCAAGGCAAAAATTTAACGTTAAGCCATCACACAACAACTAAGTTAATAAATTATTATTTGTAAGCTAAGAACACAACAACTTTAATGTCCGCAGTAGTATAAAACTTTGGTCAATTCATTAAGAGAGTGAATGAATATCCGGGGTCGACTCTTGGCTGCGGAAAATTTTTTGAATATTAATCTTTTTTAAATATTACTAAATTTAATGTCAAGGCAAAAATTTAACGTTAAGGCATCACACAACAACTAAGTTAATAAATTATTATTTGTAAGCTAAGAACACAACAACTTTAATGTCTGCAGTAGTATAAAACTTTGGTCAATTCATTAAGAGAATGAATGAATTTCCGGGTTCGACTCCTGGCTGCGGAAAATTTTTTGAATATTACTCTTTTTTAAATATTACTAAATTTAATGTCAAGGCAAAAATTTAACGTTAAGCCTTCACACAACAACTAAGTTAATAAATTTTTATTTGTAAGCTAAGAACACAACAACTTTAATGTCTGCAGTAGTATAAAACTTTGGTCAATTCATTACGAGAGTGAATGAATTTCCGGGTTCGACTCCTGGCTGCGGAAAATTTTTTGAATATTAATCTTTTTTAAATTTTACTAAATTTAACGTCAAGGCAAAAATTTAACGTTAAGGCATCACACAACAACTAAGTTAATAAATTATTATTTGTAAGCTAAGAACACAATAACTTTAATGTCCGCAGTAGTATAAAACTTTGGTCAATTCATTAAGAGAGTGAATGAATTTCCGGGTTCGACTCCTGGCTGCGGAAAATTTTTTGAATATTAATCTTTTTTAAATATTACTAAATTTAATGTTAAGGCAAAAATTTAACGTTAAGCCATCACACAACTACTAAGTTAATAAATTATTATTTGTAAGCTGAGAACACAACAACTTTAATGTCCGCAGTATTATAAAACTTTGGTCATTTCATTAAGAGAGTGAATGAATATCCGGGTTCGACTCTTGGCTGCGGAAAATTTTTTGAATATTAATCTTTTTTAAATATTACTAAATTTAATGTCAGGGCAAAAATTTAACGTTAAGCCATCACACAACAACTAAGTTAATAAATTATTATTTGTAAGCTAAGAACACAACAACTTTAATGTCCGCAGTTGTATAAAACTTTGGTCAATTCATTAAGAGAGTGAATGAATTTCCGGGTTCGACTCCTGGCTGCGGAAAATTTTTTGAATATTAATCTTTTTTAAATATTACTAAATTTAATGTCAAGGCAAAAATTTAACGTTAAGCCATCACACAACAACTAAGTTAATAAATTATTATTTGTAAGCTAAGAACACAACAACTTTAATGTCCGCAGTAGTATAAAACTTTGGTCAATTCATTAAGAGAGTGAATGAATATCCGGTTTCGACTCTTGGCTACGGAAAATTTTTTGAATATTAATCTTTTTTAAATATTACTAAATTTAATGTCAAGGCAAAAATTTAACGTTAAGCCATCACACAACAACTAAGTTAATAAATTATTATTTGTAATCTAAGAACACAACAACTTTAATGTCTGCAGTAGTATAAAACTTTGGTCAATTCATTAAGAGAGTGAATGAATTTCCGGGTTCGACTCTTGGCTCCGGAAAATTTTTTGAAAATTAATCTTTTTTAAATTTTACTAAATTTAACGTCAAGGAAAAAATTTAACGTTAAGGCATCACACACCAACTAAGTTTAAAAATTATTATTTGTAAGCTAAGTACACAACAACTTTAATGTCTGCAGTAGTATAAAACTTTGGTCAATTCATTAAGACAGTGAATGAATTTCCGGGTTCGACTCCTAGATGCGGAAAATTTTTTGAATATTAATCTTTTTTAAATTTTACTAAATTTAACGTCAAGGCAAAATTTTAACGTTAAGGCATCACACAACAACTGAGTTAATAAGTTATTATTTGTAAGCTAAGAACACAACAACTTTAATGTTCGCAGTAGTATAAAACTTTGGTCGATTCATTAAGAGAGTGAATGAATTTCCGGGTTCGACTCCTGGCTGTGGAAAATTTTTTGAATATTAATCTTTTTTAAATATTACTAAATTTAATGTCAAGGCAAAAATTTAACGTTAAGCCATCACACAACAACTAAGTTAATAAATTATTATTTGTAAGGTAAGAACACAACAACTTTAATGTCTGCAGTAGTATAAAACTTTGGTCAATTCATTAAGAGAGTAAATGAATTTCCGGGTTCGACTCCTGGCTGCGGCAAATTTTTTGAAAATTAATCTTTTTTAAATTTTACTAAATTTAACGTCAAGGCAAAAATTTAACGTTAAGGCATCACACAACAACTAAGTTAATAAATTATTATTTTTAAGCTAAGAACACAACAACTTTAATGTCCGCAGTAGTATAAAACTTTGGTCAATTCATGAAGAGAGTGAATGAATTTTCGGGTTCGACTCCTTGCTGCGGAAAATTTTTTGAATATTAATCGTTTTTAAATATTACTAAATTTAATGTCAAGGCAAAAATTTAACGTTAAGCCATCACACAACAACTAAGTTAATAAATTATTATTTGTAAGCTAAGAACACAACAACTTTAATGTACGCAGTAGTATAAAACTTTGTTCTATTCATTAAGAGATTGAATGAATTTCCGGGTTTGACTCCTGGCTGCGGAAAATTTTTTGAATATTAATCTTTTTTAAATTTTACGAAATTTAACGTCAAGGCAAAAATTTAACGTTAAGCCATCACACAACAACTAAGTTAATAAATTATTATTTGTAAGCTAAGAACACAACAACTTTAATGTCCGCAGTAGTATAAAACTTTGGTCAATTCATTAAGAGAGTGAATGAATATCCGGGGTCGACTCTTGGCTGCGGAAAATTTTTTGAATATTAATCTTTTTTAAATATTACTAAATTTAATGTCAAGGCAAAAATTTAACGTTAAGCCATCACACAACAACTAAGTTAATAAATTATTATTTGTAAGCTAAGAACACAACAACTTTAATGTCTGCAGTAGTATAAAACTTTGGTTAATTCATTAAGAGAATGAATGAATTTTCGGGTTCGACTCCTGGCTGCGGAAAATTTTTTGAATATTACTCTTTTTTAAGTATTACTAAATTTAATGTCAAGGCAAAAATTTAACGTTAAGCCTTCACACAACAACTAAGTTAATAAATTTTTATTTGTAAGCTAAGAACACAACAACTTTAATGTCTGCAGTAGTATAAAACTTTGGTCAATTCATTACGAGAGTGAATGAATTTCCGGGTTCGACTCCTGGCTGCGGAAAATTTTTTGAATATTAATCTTTTTTAAATTTTACTAAATTTAACGTCAAGGCAAAAATTTAACGTTAAGGCATCACACAACAACTAAGTTAATAAATTATTATTTGTAAGCTAAGAACACAACAACTTTAATGTCCGCAGTAGTATAAAACTTTGGTCAATTCATTAAGAGAGTGAATGAATTTCCGGGTTCGACTCCTGGCTGCGGAAAATTTTTTGAATATTAATCTTTTTTAAATATTACTAAATTTAATGTTAAGGCAAAAATTTAACGTTAAGCCATCACACAACTACTAAGTTAATAAATTATTATTTGTAAGCTAAGAACACAACAACTTTAATGTCCGCAGTATTATAAAACTTTGGTCATTTCATTAAGAGAGTGAATGAATATCCGGGTTCGACTCTTGGCTGCGGAAAATTTTTTGCATATTAATCTTTTTTAAATATTACTAAATTTAATGTCAGGGCAAAAATTTAACGTTAAGCCATCACACAACAACTAAGTTAATAAATTATTATTTGTAAGCTAAGAACACAACAACTTTAATGTCCGCAGTAGTATAAAACTTTGGTCAATTCATTAAGAGAGTGAATGAATTTCCGGGTTCGACTCCTGGCTGCGGAAAATTTTTTGAATATTAATCTTTTTTAAATATTACTAAATTTAATGTCAAGGCAAAAATTTAACGTTAAGCCATCACACAACAACTAAGTTAATAAATTATTATTTGTAAGCTAAGAACACAACAACTTTAATGTCCGCAGTAGTATAAAACTTTGGTCAATTCATTAAGAGAGTGAATGAATATTCGGGTTCGACTCTTGGCTACGGAAAATTTTTTGAATATTAATCTTTTTTAAATATTACTAAATTTAATGTCAAGGCAAAAATTTAACGTTAAGCCATCACACAACAACTAAGTTAATAAATTATTATTTGTAATCTAAGAACACAACAACTTTAGTGTCTGCAGTAGTATAAAACTTTGGTCTATTCATTAAGAGATTGAATGAATTTCCGGGTTCGACTCCTGGCTGTGGAAAATTTTTTGAATATTAATCTTTTTTAAATTTTACTAAATTTAACGTCAAGGCAAAAATTTAATGTTAAGGCATCACACAACAACTAAGTTAAAAAATTATTATTTGTAAGCTAAGAACACAACAACTTTAATGTCCGCAGTAGTATAAAACTTTGGTCAATTCATAATGAGAGTGAATGAATTTCCGAGTTCGACTCCTGGTTGCAGAAAATTTTTTGAATATTAATCTTTTTTAAATTTTACTAAATTTAACGTCAAGGCAAAATTTTAATGTTAAGGCATCACACAACAACTTAGTTAATAAATTATTATTTGTAAACTAAGAACACAACAACTTTAATGTACGCAGTAGTATAAAACTTTGGTCTATTCATTAAGAGATTGAATGAATTTCCGAGTTTGACTCCTGGCTGCGGAAAATTTTTTGAATATTAATCCTTTTTAAATTTTACTAAATTTAACGTCAAGGCAAAATTTTAACTTTAAGGTATCACACAACAACTAAGTTAATAAATTATTATTTGTATACTAAGAACACAACAACTTTAATGTCTGCAGTAGTATAAAACTTTGGTCAATTCATTAAGAGAGTGAATGAATTTCCGGGTTCGACTCTTGGCTCCGGAAAATTTTTTGAAAATTAATCTTTTTTAAATTTTACTAAATTTAACGTCAAGGCAAAATTTTAACTTTAAGGTATCACACAACAACTAAGTTAATAAATTATTATTTGTATACTAAGAACACAACAACTTTAATGTCTGCAGTAGTATAAAACTTTGGTCAACTCATTAAGAGAGTGAATGAATTTCCGGGTTCGACTCCTGGCTGCGGAAAATTTTTTGAAAATTAATCTTTTTTAAATTTTACTAAATTTAACGTCAAGGCAAAAATTTAACGTTAAGGCATCATACAACAACTAAGTTAATAAATTATTATTTGTAAGCTAAGAACACAACAACTTTAATGTCTGCAGTAGTATAAAACTTTGGTCAATTCATTAAGAGAGTGAATGAATTTCCGGGTTCGACTCCTGGCTGTAGAAAATTTTTTGAATATTAATCTTTTTTAAATTTTACTAAATTTAACGTCAAGGCAAAAATTTAATGTTAAGGCATCACACAACAACTAAGTTAATAAATTATTATTTGTAAGCTAGGAACACAACAACTTTAATGTCTGCAGTAGTATAAAACTTTGGTCAATTCATTAAGAGAGTGAATGAATTTCCGGGTTCGACTCTTGGCTGCGGAAAATTTTTTGAATATTAATCTTTTTTAAATTTTACTAAATTTAACGTCAAGGCAAAAATTTAACGTTAAGGCATCACACAACAACTTTAATGTCCGCAGTAGTATAAAACTTTGGTCAATTCATTAAGACAGTGAATGAATTTCCGGGTTTGACTCCTAGATGCGGAAAATTTTTTGAATATTAATCTTTTTTAAATTTTACTAAATTTAACGTCAACGCAAAATTTTAACTTTAAGGCATCACACAACAACTGAGTTAATAAGTTATTATTTGTAAGCTAAGAACACAACAACTTTAATGTCCGCAGTAGTATAAAATTTTGGTCGATTCATTAAGAGAGTGAATGAATTTCCGGGTTCGACTCCTGGCTGCGGAAAATTTTTTGAATATTAATCTTTTTTAAATATTACTAAATTTAATGTCAAGGCAAAAATTTAACGTTAAGGCATCACACAACAACTAAGTTAATAAATTATTATTTGTAAGCTAAGAACACAACAACTTTAATGTCCGCAGTAGTATAAAACTTTGGTCAATTCATAATGAGAGTGAATGAATTTCCGGGTTTGACTCCTGGTTGCAGAAAATTTTTTGAATATTAATCTTTTTTAAATTTTACTAAATTTAACGTCAAGGCAAAATTTTAACTTTAAGGTATCACACAACAACTAAGTTAATAAATTATTATTTGTATACTAAAAACACAACAACTTTAATGTCTGCAGTAGTATAAAACTTTGGTCAATTCATTAAGAGAGTGAATGAATTTCCGGGTTTGACTCCTGGCTGCGGAAAATTTTTTGAATATTAATCTTTTTTAAATTTTACTAAATTTAACGTCAAGGCAAAAATTTAACGTTAAGGCATCACACAACAACTAAGTTAATAAATTATTATTTGTAAGCCAAGAACACAACAACTTTAATGTCCGCAGTAGTATAAAACTTTGGTCAATTCATTAAGAGAGTGAATGAATTTCCGGGTTCGACTCCTAGCTGCGGAAAATTTTTTGAATATTAATCTTTTTTAAATATTACTAAATTTAATGTCAAGGCAAAAATTTAATGTTAAGCCATCACACAACAACTAAGTTAATAAATTATTATTTGTAAGCTAAGAACACAACAACTTTAATGTCCGCAGTAGTATAAAACTTTGGTCAATTCATTAAGAGATTGAATGAATTTCCGGGTTCGACTCCTGCCTGCAGAAAATTTTTTGAATATTAATCTTTTTTAAATATTACTAAATTTAATGTCAAGGCAAAAATTTAACGTTAAGCCATCACACAACAACTAAGTTAATAAATTATTATTTGTAAGGTAAGAACACAACAACTTTAATGTCTGCAGTAGTATAAAACTTTGGTCAATTCATTAAGAGAGTGAATGAATTTCCGGGTTCGACTCCTGGCTGCGGAAAATTTTTTGAATATTAATCTTTTTTAAATATTACTAAATTTAATGTCAAGGCAAAAATTTAACGTTAAGCCATCACACAACAACTAAGTTAATAAATTATTATTTGTAAGCTAAGAACACAACAACTTTAATGTCCGCAGTAGTATAAAACTTTGGTCAATTCATTAAGAGATTGAATGAATTTCCGGGTTCGACTCCTGCCTGCAGAAAATTTTTTGAATATTAATCTTTTTTAAATATTACTAAATTTAATGTCAAGGCAAAAATTTAACGTTAAGCCATCACACAACAACTAAGTTAATAAATTATTATTTGTAAGCTATGAACACAACAACTTTAATGTCCGCAGTAGTATAAAACTTTGGTCAATTCATTAAGAGAGTGAATGAATTTCCGGGTTCGACTCCTGGCTGTGGAAAATTTTTTGAATATTAATCTTTTTTAAATTTTACTAAATTTAACGTCAAGGCAAAATTTTAACGTTAAGGCAACACACAACAACTGAGTTAATAAGTTATTATTTGTAAGCTAAGAACACAACAACTTTAATGTCCGCAGCAGTATAAAACTTTAGTCAATTCATTAAGAGAGTGAATGAATTTCCGGGTTCGACTCCTGGCTGCGGAAAATCTTTTGAAAATTAATCTTTTTTAAATTTTACTAAATTTAACGTCAAGGCAAAATTTTAACTTTAAGGTATCACACAACAACTAAGTTAATAAATTATTATTTGTATACTAAGAACACAACAACTTTAATGTCTACAGTAGTATAAAACTTTGGTCAATTCATTAAGAGAGTGAATGAATTTCCGGGTTCGACTCCTGGTTGCAGAAAATTTTTTGAATATTAATCTTTTTTAAATTTTACTAAATTTAACGTCAAGGCAAAATTTTAATGTTAAGGCATCACACAACAACTTAGTTAATAAATTATTATTTGTAAACTAAGAACACAACAACTTTAATGTACGCAGTAGTATAAAACTTTGGTCTATTCATTAAGAGATTGAATGAATTTCCGGGTTTGACTCCTGGCTGCGGAAAATTTTTTGAATATTAATCTTTTTTAAATTTTACTAAATTTATCGTCAAGGCAAAATTTTAACTTTATGGTATCACACAACAACTAAGTTAATAAATTATTATTTGTATACTAAGAACACAACAACTTTAATGTCTGCAGTAGTATAAAACTTTGGTCAATTCATTAAGAGAGTGAATGAATTTCCGGGTTCGACTCCTGGCTGCGGAAAATTTTTTGAATATTAATCTTTTTTAAATTTTACTAAATTTTACGTCAAGGCAAAAATTTAACGTTAAGGCATCACACAACAACTAAGTTAATAAATTATTATTTGTAAGCTAAGAACACAACAACTTTAATGTCCGCAGTAGTATAAAACTTTGGTCAATTCATTAAGAGAGTGAATGAATTTCTGGGTTCGACTCCTGGCTGCGGAAAATTTTTTGAATATTAATCTTTTTTAAATATTACTAAATTTAATGTCAAGGCAAAAATTTAACGTTAAGCCATCACACAACAACTAAGTTAATAAATTATTATTTGTAAGCTAAGAACACAACAACTTTAACATTCGCAGTAGTACAAAACTTTGGTCAATTCATTAAGAGAGTGAATGAATATCCGGGTTCGACTCTTGGCTGTGGAAAATTTTTTGAATATTAATCTTTTTTAAATATTACTAAATTTAATGTCAAGGCAAAAATTTAAAGTTAAGCCATCACACAACAACTAAGTTAATAAATTATTATTTGTAAGCTAAGAACACAACAACTTTAATGTCTGCAGTAGTATAAAACTTTGGTCAATTCATTAAGAGAGTGAATGAATATCCGGGTTCGACTCTTGGCTGTGGAAAATTTTTTGAATATTAATCTTTTTTAAATATTACTAAATTTAATGTCAAGGCAAAAATTTAATGTTAAGCCATCACACAGCAACTAAGTTAATAAATTATTATTTGTAAGCTAAGAACACAACAGCTTTAATGTCTGCAGTAGTATAAAACTTTGGTCTATTCATTAAGAGATTGAATGAATTTCCGGGTTCGACTCCTGGCTGCGGAAAATTTTTTGAATATTAATCTTTTTTAAATTTTACTAAATTTAATGTCAAGGCAAAAATTTAACGTTAAGCCATCACACAACAACTAAGTTAATAAATTATTATTTGTAAGCTATGAACACAACAACTTTAATGTCCGCAGTAGTATAAAACTTTGGTCAATTCATTAAGAGAGTGAATGAATTTCCGGTTTCGACTCCTGGCTGTGGAAAATTTTTTGAATATTAATCTTTTTTAAATTTTACTAAATTTAACGTCAAGGCAAAATTTTAACGTTAAGGCAACACACAACAACTGAGTTAATAAGTTATTATTTGTAAGCTAAGAACACAACAACTTTAATGTCCGCAGCAGTATAAAACTTTAGTCAATTCATTAAGAGAGTGAATGAATTTCCGGGTTCGACTCCTGGCTGCGGAAAATCTTTTGAAAATTAATCTTTTTTAAATTTTACTAAATTTAACGTCAAGGCAAAATTTTAACTTTAAGGTATCACACAACAACTAAGTTAATAAATTATTATTTGTATACTAAGAACACAACAACTTTAATGTCTACAGTAGTATAAAACTTTGGTCAATTCATTAAGAGAGTGAATGAATTTCCGGGTTCGACTCCTGGTTGCAGAAAATTTTTTGAATATTAATCTTTTTTAAATTTTACTAAATTTAACGTCAAGGCAAAATTTTAATGTTAAGGCATCACACAACAACTTAGTTAATAAATTATTATTTGTAAACTAAGAACACAACAACTTTAATGTACGCAGTAGTATAAAACTTTGGTCTATTCATTAAGAGATTGAATGAATTTCCGGGTTTGACTCCTGGCTGCGGAAAATTTTTTGAATATTAATCTTTTTTAAATTTTACTAAATTTATCGTCAAGGCAAAATTTTAACTTTATGGTATCACACAACAACTAAGTTAATAAATTATTATTTGTATACTAAGAACACAACAACTTTAATGTCTGCAGTAGTATAAAACTTTGGTCAATTCATTAAGAGAGTGAATGAATTTCCGGGTTCGACTCCTGGCTGCGGAAAATTTTTTCAATATTAATCTTTTTTAAATTTTACTAAATTTAACGTCAAGGCAAAAATTTAACGTTAAGGCATCACACAACAACTAAGTTAATAAATTATTATTTGTAAGCTAAGAACACAACAACTTTAACATTCGCAGTAGTACAAAACTTTGGTCAATTCATTAAGAGAGTGAATGAATATCCGGGTTCGACTCTTGGCTCTGGAAAATTTTTTGAATATTAATCTTTTTTAAATATTACTAAATTTAATGTCAAGGCAAAAATTTAAAGTTAAGCCATCACACAACAACTAAGTTAATAAATTATTATTTGTAAGCTAAGAACACAACAACTTTAATGTCTGCAGTAGTATAAAACTTTGGTCAATTCATTAAGAGAGTGAATGAATATCCGGGTTCGACTCTTGGCTGTGGAAAATTTTTTGAATATTAATCTTTTTTAAATATTACTAAATTTAATGTCAAGGCAAAAATTTAATGTTAAGCCATCACACAGCAACTAAGTTAATAAATTATTATTTGTAAGCTAAGAACACAACAACTTTAATGTCTGCAGTAGTATAAAACTTTGGTCTATTCATTAAGAGATTGAATGAATTTCCGGGTTCGACTCCTGGCTGCGGAAAATTTTTTGAATATTAATCTTTTTTAAATTTTACTAAATTTAACGTCAAGGCAAAAATTTAATGTTAAGGCATCACACAACAACTAAGTTAATAAATTATTATTTGTAAGCTAAGATCACAACAACTTTAATGTCTGCAGTAGTATAAAACTTTGGTCAATTCATAATGAGAGTGAATGAATTTCCGAGTTCGACTCCTGGTTGCAGAAAATTTTTTGAATATTAATCTTTTTTAAATTTTACTAAATTTAACGTCAAGGCAAAATTTTAATGTTAAGGCATCACACAACAACTTAGTTAATAAATTATTATTTGTAAACTAAGAACACAACAACTTTAATGTACGCAGTAGTTTAAAACTTTTGTCTATTCATTAAGAGATTGAATGAATTTTCGAGTTTGACTCCTGGCTGCGGAAAATTTTTTGAATATTAATCTTTTTTAAATTTTACTAAATTTAACGTCAAGGCAAAATTTTAACTTTAAGGTATCACACAACAACTAAGTTAATAAATTATTATTTGTATACTAAGAACACAACAACTTTAATGTCTGCAGTAGTATAAAACTTTGGTCAATTCATAATGAGAGTGAATGAATTTCCGGGTTTGACTCCTGGTTGCAGAAAATTTTTTGAATATTAATCTTTTTTAAATTTTACTAAATTTAACGTCAAGGCAAAATTTTAATGTTAAGGCATCACACAACAACTTAGTTAATAAATTATTATTTGTAAACTAAGAACACAACAACTTTAATGTACGCAGTAGTATAAAACTTTAGTCTATTCATTAAGAGATTGAATGAATTTCCGAGTTTGACTCCTGGCTGCAGAAAATTTTTTGAATATTAATCTTTTTTAAATTTTACTAAATTTAACGTCAAGGCAAAAATTTAACGTTAAGGCATCACACAACAACTAAGTTTATAAATTATTATTTGTAAGCTAAGAACACAACAACTTTAATGTCCGCAGTAGTATAAAACTTTGGTCAATTCATAATGAGAGTGAATGAATTTCCGGGTTTGACTCCTGGTTGCAGAAAATTTTTTGAATATTAATCTTTTTTAAATTTTACTAAATTTAACGTCAAGGCAAAATTTTAACTTTAAGGTATCACACAACAACTAAGTTAATAAATTATTATTTGTATACTAAGAACACAACAACTTTAACGTCTGCAGTAGTATAAAACTTTGGTCAATTCATTAAGAGAGTGAATGAATTTCCGGGTTCGACTCCTGGCTGCGGAAAATTTTTTGAATATTAATCTTTTTTAAATATTACTAAATTTAATGTCAAGGCAAAAATTTAACGTTAAGCCATCACACAACAACTAAGTTAATAAATTATTATTTGTAAGCTAAGAACACAACAACTTTAACGTCCGCAGTAGTACAAAACTTTGGTCAATTCATTAAGAGAGTGAATGAATATCTGGGTTCGACTCTTGGCTGTGGAAAATTATTTGAATATTAATCTTTTTTAAATATTACTAAATTTAATGTCAAGGCAAAAATTTAAAGTTAAGCCATCACACAACAACTAAGTTAATAAATTATTATTTGTAATCTAAGAACACAACAACTTTAATGTCTGCAGTAGTATAAAACTTTGGTCAATTCATTAAGAGAGTGAATGAATATCCGGGTTCGACTCTTGGCTGTGGAAAATTATTTGAATATTAATCTTTTTTAAATATTACTAAATTTAATGTCAAGGCAAAAATTTAATGTTAAGCCATCACACAGCAACTAAGTTAATAAATTATTATTTGTAAGCTAAGAACACAACAACTTTAATGTCTGTAGTAGTATAAAACTTTGGTCTATTCATTAAGAGATTGAATGAATTTCCGGGTTCGACTCCTGGCTGCGGAAAATTTTTTGAATATTAATCTTTTTTAAATTTTACTAAATTTAATGTCAAGGCAAAAATTTAACGTTAAGCCATCACACAACAACTAAGTTAATAAATTATTATTTGTAAGCTATGAACACAACAACTTTAATGTCCGCAGTAGTATAAAACTTTGGTCAATTCATTAAGAGAGTGAATGAATTTCCGGGTTCGACTCCTGGCTGTGGAAAATTTTTTGAATATTAATCTTTTTTAAATTTTACTAAATTTAACGTCAAGGCAAAATTTTAACGTTAAGGCAACACACAACAACTAAGTTAATAAGTTATTATTTGTAAGCTAAGAACACAACAACTTTAATGTCCGCAGCAGTATAAAACTTTAGTCAATTCATTAAGAGAGTGAATGAATTTCCGGGTTCGACTCCTGGCTGCGGAAAATCTTTTGAAAATTAATCTTTTTTAAATTTTACTAAATTTAACGTCAAGGCAAAATTTTAACTTTAAGGTATCACACAACAACTAAGTTAATAAATTATTATTTGTATACTAAGAACACAACAACTTTAATGTCTACAGTAGTATAAAACTTTGGTCAATTCATTAAGAGAGTGAATGAATTTTCGGGTTCGACTCCTGGTTGCAGAAAATTTTTTGAATATTAATCTTTTTTAAATTTTACTAAATTTAACGTCAAGGCAAAATTTTATTGTTAAGGCATCACACAACAACTTAGTTAATAAATTATTATTTGTAAACTAAGAACACAACAACTTTAATGTACGCAGTAGTATAAAACTTTGGTCTATTCATTAAGAGATTGAATGAATTTCCGGGTTTGACTCCTGGCTGC
The DNA here is from genome assembly GCF_059453495.1 of Arachis ipaensis. Lineage (NCBI taxonomy): Eukaryota > Viridiplantae > Streptophyta > Magnoliopsida > Fabales > Fabaceae > Arachis > Arachis ipaensis. The sequence continues at coordinate 15,631,939 of NC_142437.1, read as the reverse complement.
GGAAAATTTTTTGAATATTAATCTTTTTTAAATTTTACTAAATTTATCGTCAAGGCAAAATTTTAACTTTATGGTATCACACAACAACTAAGTTAATAAATTATTATTTGTATACTAAGAACACAACAACTTTAATGTCTGCAGTAGTATAAAACTTTGGTCAATTCATTAAGAGAGTGAATGAATTTCCGGGTTCGACTCCTGGCTGCGGAAAATTTTTTGAATATTAATCTTTTTTAAATTTTACTAAATTTAACGTCAAGGCAAAAATTTAACGTTAAGGCATCACACAACAACTAAGTTAATAAATTATTATTTGTAAGCTAAGAACACAACAACTTTAATGTCCGCAGTAGTATAAAACTTTGGTCAATTCATTAAGAGAGTGAATGAATTTCTGGGTTCGACTCCTGGCTGCGGAAAATTTTTTGAATATTAATCTTTTTTAAATATTACTAAATTTAATGTCAAGGCAAAAATTTAACGTTAAGCCATCACACAACAACTAAGTTAATAAATTATTATTTGTAAGCTAAGAACACAACAACTTTAACATTCGCAGTAGTACAAAACTTTGGTCAATTCATTAAGAGAGTGAATGAATATCCGGGTTCGACTCTTGGCTGTGGAAAATTTTTTGAATATTAATCTTTTTTAAATATTACTAAATTTAATGTCAAGGCAAAAATTTAAAGTTAAGCCATCACACAACAACTAAGTTAATAAATTATTATTTGTAAGCTAAGAACACAACAACTTTAATGTCTGCAGTAGTATAAAACTTTGGTCAATTCATTAAGAGAGTGAATGAATATCCGGGTTCGACTCTTGGCTGTGGAAAATTTTTTGAATATTAATCTTTTTTAAATATTACTAAATTTAATGTCAAGGCAAAAATTTAATGTTAAGCCATCACACAGCAACTAAGTTAATAAATTATTATTTGTAAGCTAAGAACACAACAACTTTAATGTCTGTAGTAGTATAAAACTTTGGTCTATTCATTAAGAGATTGAATGAATTTCCGGGTTCGACTCCTGGCTGCGGAAAATTTTTTGAATATTAATCTTTTTTAAATTTTACTAAATTTAACGTCAAGGCAAAAATTTAACGTTAAGGCATCACACAACAACTAAGTTTATAAATTATTATTTGTAAGCTAAGAACAAAACAACTTTAATGTCCGCAGTAGTATAAAACTTTGGTCAATTCATAATGAGAGTGAATGAATTTCCGGGTTTGACTCCTGGTTGCAGAAAATTTTTTGAATATTAATCTTTTTTAAATTTTACTAAATTTAACGTCAAGGCAAAATTTTAACTTTAAGGTATCACACAACAACTAAGTTAATAAATTATTATTTGTATACTAAGAACACAACAACTTTAACGTCTGCAGTAGTATAAAACTTTGGTCAATTCATTAAGAGAGTGAATGAATTTCTGGGTTCGACTCCTGGCTGCGGGTTCGACTCTTGGCTGTGGAAAATTATTTGAATATTAATCTTTTTTAAATATTACTAAATTTAATGTCAAGGCAAAAATTTAAAGTTAAGCCATCACACAACAACTAAGTTAATAAATTATTATTTGTAAGCTAAGAACACAACAACTTTAATGTCTGCAGTAGTATAAAACTTTGGTCAATTCATTAAGAGAGTGAATGAATATCCGGGTTCGACTCTTGGCTGTGGAAAATATTTTGAATATTAATCTTTTTTAAATATTACTAAATTTAATGTCAAGGCAAAAATTTAATGTTAAGCCATCACACAGCAACTAAGTTAATAAATTATTATTTGTAAGCTAAGAACACAACAACTTTAATGTCTGCAGTAGTATAAAACTTTGGTCTATTCATTAAGAGATTGAATGAATTTCTGGGTTCGACTCCTGGCTGCGGAAAATTTTTTGAATATTAATCTTTTTTAAATTTTACTAAATTTAACGTCAAGGCAAAAATTTAATGTTAAGGCATCACACAACAACTAAGTTAATAAATTATTATTTGTAAGCTAAGAACACAACAACTTTAATGTCCGCAGTAGTATAAAACTTTGGTCAATTCATAATGAGAGTGAATGAATTTCCGAGTTCGACTCCTGGTTGCAGAAAATTTTTTGAATATTAATCTTTTTTAAATTTTACTAAATTTAACGTCAAGGCAAAATTTTAATGTTAAGGCATCACACAACAACTTAGTTAATAAATTATTATTTGTAAACTAAGAACACAACAACTTTAATGTACGCAGTAGTATAAAACTATAGTCTATTCATTAAGAGATTGAATGAATTTCCGAGTTTGACTCCTGGCTGCGGAAAATTTTTTGAATATTAATCTTTTTTAAATTTTACTAAATTTAACGTCAAGGCAAAATTTTAACTTTAAGGTATCACACAACAACTAAGTTAATAAATTATTATTTGTATACTAAGAACACAACAACTTTAATGTCTGCAGTAGTATAAAACTTTGGTCAATTCATAATGAGAGTGAATGAATTTCCGGGTTTGACTCCTGGTTGCAGAAAATTTTTTGAATATTAATCTTTTTTAAATTTTACTAAATTTAACGTCAAGGCAAAATTTTAATGTTAAGGCATCACACAATAACTTAGTTAATAAATTATTATTTGTAAACTAAGAACACAACAACTTTAATGTACGCAGTAGTATAAAACTTTAGTCTATTCATTAAGAGATTGAATGAATTTCCGAGTTTGACTCCTGGCTGCAGAAAATTTTTTGAATATTAATCTTTTTTAAATTTTACTAAATTTAACGTCAAGGCAAAAATTTAACGTTAAGGCATCACACAACAACTAAGTTAATAAATTATTATTTGTAAGCTAAGAACACAACAACTTTAATGTCCGCAGTAGTATAAAACTTTGGTCAATTCATAATGAGAGTGAATGAATTTCCGGGTTTGACTCCTGGTTGCAGAAAATTTTTTGAATATTAATCTTTTTTAAATATTACTAAATTTAATGTCAAGGCAAAAATTTAACGTTAAGCCATCACACAACAACTAAGTTAATAAATTATTTTTTGTAAGCTAAGAACACAACAACTTTAATGTCCGCAGTAGTATAAAACTTTGGTCAATTCATTAAGAGAGTGAATGAATATCCGGGTTCGACTCTTGGCTGTGGAAAATTTTTTGAATATTAATCTTTTTTAAATATTACTAAATTTAATGTCAAGGCAAAAATTTAAAGTTAAGCCATCACACAACAACTAAGTTAATAAATTATTATTTGTAAGCTAAGAACACAACAACTTTAATGTCTGCAGTAGTATAAAACTTTGGTCAATTCATTAAGAGAGTGAATGAATATCCAGGTTCGACTCTTGGCTGTGGAAAATTTTTTGAATATTAATCTTTTTTAAATATTACTAAATTTAATGTCAAGGCAAAAATTTAATGTTAAGCCATCACACAGCAACTAAGTTAATAAATTATTATTTGTAAGCTAAGAACACAACAACTTTAATGTCTGTAGTAGTATAAAACTTTGGTCTATTCATTAAGAGATTGAATGAATTTCCGGGTTCGACTCTTGGCTGCGGAAAATTTTTTGAATATTAATCTTTTTTAAATTTTACTAAATTTAACGTCAAGGCAAAAATTTAATGTTAAGGCATCACACAACAACTAAGTTAATAAATTATTATTTGTAAGCTAAGAACACAACAACTTTAATGTCCGCAGTAGTATAAAACTTTGGTCAATTCATAATGAGAGTGAATGAATTTCCGAGTTCGACTCCTGGTTGCAGAAAATTTTTTGAATATTAATCTTTTTTAAATTTTACTAAATTTAACGTCAAGGCAAAATTTTAATGTTAAGGCATCACACAACAACTTAGTTAATAAATTATTATTTGTAAACTAAGAACACAACAACTTTAATGTACGCAGTAGTATAAAACTATAGTCTATTCATTAAGAGATTGAATAAATTTCCGAGTTTGACTCCTGGCTGCGGAAAATTTTTTGAATATTAATCTTTTTTAAATTTTACTAAATTTAACGTCAAGGCAAAATTTTAACTTTAAGGTATCACACAACAACTAAGTTAATAAATTATTATTTGTATACTAAGAACACAACAACTTTAATGTCTGCAGTAGTATAAAACTTTGGTCAATTCATAATGAGAGTGAATGAATTTCCGGGTTTGACTCCTGGTTGCAGAAAATTTTTTGAATATTAATCTTTTTTAAATTTTACTAAATTTAACGTCAAGGCAAAATTTTAATGTTAAGGCATCACACAACAACTTAGTTAATAAATTATTATTTGTAAACTAAGAACACAACAACTTTAATGTACGCAGTAGTATAAAACTTTAGTCTATTCATTAAGAGATTGAATGAATTTCCGAGTTTGACTCCTGGCTGCAGAAAATTTTTTGAATATTAATCTTTTTTAAATTTTACTAAATTTAACGTCAAGGCAAAAATTTAACGTTAAGGCATCACACAACAACTAAGTTAATAAATTATTATTTGTAAGCTAAGAACACAACAACTTTAATGTCCGCAGTAGTATAAAACTTTGGTCAATTCATAATGAGAGTGAATGAATTTCCGGGTTTGACTCCTGGTTGCAGAAAATTTTTTGAATATTAATCTTTTTTAAATTTTACTAAATTTAACGTCAAGGCAAAATTTTAACTTTAAGGTATCACACAACAACTAAGTTAATAAATTATTATTTGTATACTAAGAACACAACAACTTTAACGTCTGCAGTAGTATAAAACTTTGGTCAATTCATTAAGAGAGTGAATGAATTTCCGGGTTCGACTCCTGGCTGCGGAAAATTTTTTGAATATTAATCTTTTTTAAATTTTACTAAATTTAACGTCAAGGCAAAAATTTAACGTTAAGGCATCACACAACAACTAAGTTAATAAATTATTATTTGTAAGCTAAGAACACAACAACTTTAATGTCCGCAGTAGTATAAAACTTTGGTCAATTCATAATGAGAGTGAATGAATTTCCGGGTTTGACTCCTGGTTGCAGAAAATTTTTTGAATATTAATCTTTTTTAAATATTACTAAATTTAATGTCAAGGCAAAAATTTAACGTTAAGCCATCACACAACAACTAAGTTAATAAATTATTTTTTGTAAGCTAAGAACACAACAACTTTAATGTCCGCAGTAGTATAAAACTTTGGTCAATTCATTAAGAGAGTGAATGAATATCCGGGTTCGACTCTTGGCTGTGGAAAATTTTTTGAATATTAATCTTTTTTAAATATTACTAAATTTAATGTCAAGGCAAAAATTTAAAGTTAAGCCATCACACAACAACTAAGTTAATAAATTATTATTTGTAAGCTAAGAACACAACAACTTTAATGTCTGCAGTAGTATAAAACTTTGGTCAATTCATTAAGAGAGTGAATGAATATCCAGGTTCGACTCTTGGCTGTGGAAAATTTTTTGAATATTAATCTTTTTTAAATATTACTAAATTTAATGTCAAGGCAAAAATTTAATGTTAAGCCATCACACAGCAACTAAGTTAATAAATTATTATTTGTAAGCTAAGAACACAACAACTTTAATGTCTGCAGTAGTATAAAACTTTGGTCTATTCATTAAGAGATTGAATGAATTTCCGGGTTCGACTCTTGGCTGCGGAAAATTTTTTGAATATTAATCTTTTTTAAATTTTACTAAATTTAACGTCAAGGCAAAAATTTAATGTTAAGGCATCACACAACAACTAAGTTAATAAATTATTATTTGTAAGCTAAGAACACAACAACTTTAATGTCCGCAGTAGTATAAAACTTTGGTCAATTCATAATGAGAGTGAATGAATTTCCGAGTTCGACTCCTGGTTGCAGAAAATTTTTTGAATATTAATCTTTTTTAAATTTTACTAAATTTAACGTCAAGGCAAAATTTTAATGTTAAGGCATCACACAACAACTTAGTTAATAAATTATTATTTGTAAACTAAGAACACAACAACTTTAATGTACGCAGTAGTATAAAACTATAGTCTATTCATTAAGAGATTGAATAAATTTCCGAGTTTGACTCCTGGCTGCGGAAAATTTTTTGAATATTAATCTTTTTTAAATTTTACTAAATTTAACGTCAAGGCAAAATTTTAACTTTAAGGTATCACACAACAACTAAGTTAATAAATTATTATTTGTATACTAAGAACACAACAACTTTAATGTCTGCAGTAGTATAAAACTTTGGTCAATTCATAATGAGAGTGAATGAATTTCCGGGTTTGACTCCTGGTTGCAGAAAATTTTTTGAATATTAATCTTTTTTAAATTTTACTAAATTTAACGTCAAGGCAAAATTTTAATGTTAAGGCATCACACAACAACTTAGTTAATAAATTATTATTTGTAAACTAAGAACACAACAACTTTAATGTACGCAGTAGTATAAAACTTTAGTCTATTCATTAAGAGATTGAATGAATTTCCGAGTTTGACTCCTGGCTGCAGAAAATTTTTTGAATATTAATCTTTTTTAAATTTTACTAAATTTAACGTCAAGGCAAAAATCTAACGTTAAGGCATCACACAACAACTAAGTTAATAAATTATTATTTGTAAGCTAAGAACACAACAACTTTAATGTCCGCAGTAGTATAAAACTTTGGTCAATTCATAATGAGAGTGAATGAATTTCCGGGTTTGACTCCTGGTTGCAGAAAATTTTTTGAATATTAATCTTTTTTAAATTTTACTAAATTTAACGTCAAGGCAAAATTTTAACTTTAAGGTATCACACAACAACTAAGTTAATAAATTATTATTTGTATACTAAGAACACAACAACTTTAACGTCTGCAGTAGTATAAAACTTTGGTCAATTCATTAAGAGAGTGAATGAATTTCCGGGTTCGACTCCTGGCTGCGGAAAATTTTTTGAATATTAATCTTTTTTAAATTTTACTAAATTTAACGTCAAGGCAAAAATTTAAAGTTAAGCCATCACACAACAACTAAGTTAATAAATTATTATTTGTAAGCTAAGAACACAACAACTTTAATGTCTGCAGTAGTATAAAACTTTGGTCAATTCATTAAGAGAGTGAATGAATATCCGGGTTCGACTCTTGGCTGTGGAAAATTTTTTGAATATTAATCTTTTTTAAATATTACTAAATTTAATGTCAAGGCAAAAATTTAATGTTAAGCCATCACACAGCAACTAAGTTAATAAATTATTATTTGTAAGCTAAGAACACAACAACTTTAATGTCTGCAGTAGTATAAAACTTTGGTCTATTCATTAAGAGATTGAATGAATTTCCGGGTTCGACTCCTGGCTGCGGAAAATTTTTTGAATATTAATCTTTTTTAAATTTTACTAAATTTAACGTCAAGGCAAAAATTTAATGTTAAGGCATCACACAACAACTAAGTTAATAAATTATTATTTGTAAGCTAAGAACACAACAACTTTAATGTCCGCAGTAGTATAAAACTTTGGTCAATTCATAATGAGAGTGAATGAATATTCGAGTTCGACTCCTGGTTGCAGAAAATTTTTTGAATATTAATCTTTTTTAAATTTTACTAAATTTAACGTCAAGGCAAAATTTTAATGTTAAGGCATCACTCAACAACTTAGTTAATAAATTATTATTTGTAAACTAAGAACACAACAACTTTAATGTACGCAGTAGTATAAAACTTTAGTCTATTCATTAAGAGATTGAATGAATTTCCGAGTTTGACTCCTGGCTGCAGAAAATTTTTTGAATATTAATCTTTTTTAAATTTTACTAAATTTAACGTCAAGGCAAAAATTTAACGTTAAGGCATCACACAACAACTAAGTTTATAAATTATTATTTGTAAGCTAAGAACAAAACAACTTTAATGTCCGCAGTAGTATAAAACTTTGGTCAATTCATAATGAGAGTGAATGAATTTCCGGGTTTGACTCCTGGTTGCAGAAAATTTTTTGAATATTAATCTTTTTTAAATTTTACTAAATTTAACGTCAAGGCAAAATTTTAACTTTAAGGTATCACACAACAACTAAGTTAATAAATTATTATTTGTATACTAAGAACACAACAACTTTAACGTCTGCAGTAGTATAAAACTTTGGTCAATTCATTAAGAGAGTGAATGAATTTCTGGGTTCGACTCCTGGCTGCGGGTTCGACTCTTGGCTGTGGAAAATTATTTGAATATTAATCTTTTTTAAATATTACTAAATTTAATGTCAAGGCAAAAATTTAAAGTTAAGCCATCACACAACAACTAAGTTAATAAATTATTATTTGTAAGCTAAGAACACAACAACTTTAATGTCTGCAGTAGTATAAAACTTTGGTCAATTCATTAAGAGAGTGAATGAATATCCGGGTTCGACTCTTGGCTGTGGAAAATATTTTGAATATTAATCTTTTTTAAATATTACTAAATTTAATGTCAAGGCAAAAATTTAATGTTAAGCCATCACACAGCAACTAAGTTAATAAATTATTATTTGTAAGCTAAGAACACAACAACTTTAATGTCTGCAGTAGTATAAAACTTTGGTCTATTCATTAAGAGATTGAATGAATTTCTGGGTTCGACTCCTGGCTGCGGAAAATTTTTTGAATATTAATCTTTTTTAAATTTTACTAAATTTAACGTCAAGGCAAAAATTTAATGTTAAGGCATCACACAACAACTAAGTTAATAAATTATTATTTGTAAGCTAAGAACACAACAACTTTAATGTCCGCAGTAGTATAAAACTTTGGTCAATTCATAATGAGAGTGAATGAATTTCCGAGTTCGACTCCTGGTTGCAGAAAATTTTTTGAATATTAATCTTTTTTAAATTTTACTAAATTTAACGTCAAGGCAAAATTTTAATGTTAAGGCATCACACAACAACTTAGTTAATAAATTATTATTTGTAAACTAAGAACACAACAACTTTAATGTACGCAGTAGTATAAAACTATAGTCTATTCATTAAGAGATTGAATGAATTTCCGAGTTTGACTCCTGGCTGCGGAAAATTTTTTGAATATTAATCTTTTTTAAATTTTACTAAATTTAACGTCAAGGCAAAATTTTAACTTTAAGGTATCACACAACAACTAAGTTAATAAATTATTATTTGTATACTAAGAACACAACAACTTTAATGTCTGCAGTAGTATAAAACTTTGGTCAATTCATAATGAGAGTGAATGAATTTCCGGGTTTGACTCCTGGTTGCAGAAAATTTTTTGAATATTAATCTTTTTTAAATTTTACTAAATTTAACGTCAAGGCAAAATTTTAATGTTAAGGCATCACACAATAACTTAGTTAATAAATTATTATTTGTAAACTAAGAACACAACAACTTTAATGTACGCAGTAGTATAAAACTTTAGTCTATTCATTAAGAGATTGAATGAATTTCCGAGTTTGACTCCTGGCTGCAGAAAATTTTTTGAATATTAATCTTTTTTAAATTTTACTAAATTTAACGTCAAGGCAAAAATTTAACGTTAAGGCATCACACAACAACTAAGTTAATAAATTATTATTTGTAAGCTAAGAACACAACAACTTTAATGTCCGCAGTAGTATAAAACTTTGGTCAATTCATAATGAGAGTGAATGAATTTCCGGGTTTGACTCCTGGTTGCAGAAAATTTTTTGAATATTAATCTTTTTTAAATATTACTAAATTTAATGTCAAGGCAAAAATTTAACGTTAAGCCATCACACAACAACTAAGTTAATAAATTATTTTTTGTAAGCTAAGAACACAACAACTTTAATGTCCGCAGTAGTATAAAACTTTGGTCAATTCATTAAGAGAGTGAATGAATATCCGGGTTCGACTCTTGGCTGTGGAAAATTTTTTGAATATTAATCTTTTTTAAATATTACTAAATTTAATGTCAAGGCAAAAATTTAAAGTTAAGCCATCACACAACAACTAAGTTAATAAATTATTATTTGTAAGCTAAGAACACAACAACTTTAATGTCTGCAGTAGTATAAAACTTTGGTCAATTCATTAAGAGAGTGAATGAATATCCAGGTTCGACTCTTGGCTGTGGAAAATTTTTTGAATATTAATCTTTTTTAAATATTACTAAATTTAATGTCAAGGCAAAAATTTAATGTTAAGCCATCACACAGCAACTAAGTTAATAAATTATTATTTGTAAGCTAAGAACACAACAACTTTAATGTCTGTAGTAGTATAAAACTTTGGTCTATTCATTAAGAGATTGAATGAATTTCCGGGTTCGACTCTTGGCTGCGGAAAATTTTTTGAATATTAATCTTTTTTAAATTTTACTAAATTTAACGTCAAGGCAAAAATTTAATGTTAAGGCATCACACAACAACTAAGTTAATAAATTATTATTTGTAAGCTAAGAACACAACAACTTTAATGTCCGCAGTAGTATAAAACTTTGGTCAATTCATAATGAGAGTGAATGAATTTCCGAGTTCGACTCCTGGTTGCAGAAAATTTTTTGAATATTAATCTTTTTTAAATTTTACTAAATTTAACGTCAAGGCAAAATTTTAATGTTAAGGCATCACACAACAACTTAGTTAATAAATTATTATTTGTAAACTAAGAACACAACAACTTTAATGTACGCAGTAGTATAAAACTATAGTCTATTCATTAAGAGATTGAATAAATTTCCGAGTTTGACTCCTGGCTGCGGAAAATTTTTTGAATATTAATCTTTTTTAAATTTTACTAAATTTAACGTCAAGGCAAAATTTTAACTTTAAGGTATCACACAACAACTAAGTTAATAAATTATTATTTGTATACTAAGAACACAACAACTTTAATGTCTGCAGTAGTATAAAACTTTGGTCAATTCATAATGAGAGTGAATGAATTTCCGGGTTTGACTCCTGGTTGCAGAAAATTTTTTGAATATTAATCTTTTTTAAATTTTACTAAATTTAACGTCAAGGCAAAATTTTAATGTTAAGGCATCACACAACAACTTAGTTAATAAATTATTATTTGTAAACTAAGAACACAACAACTTTAATGTACGCAGTAGTATAAAACTTTAGTCTATTCATTAAGAGATTGAATGAATTTCCGAGTTTGACTCCTGGCTGCAGAAAATTTTTTGAATATTAATCTTTTTTAAATTTTACTAAATTTAACGTCAAGGCAAAAATTTAACGTTAAGGCATCACACAACAACTAAGTTAATAAATTATTATTTGTAAGCTAAGAACACAACAACTTTAATGTCCGCAGTAGTATAAAACTTTGGTCAATTCATAATGAGAGTGAATGAATTTCCGGGTTTGACTCCTGGTTGCAGAAAATTTTTTGAATATTAATCTTTTTTAAATTTTACTAAATTTAACGTCAAGGCAAAATTTTAACTTTAAGGTATCACACAACAACTAAGTTAATAAATTATTATTTGTATACTAAGAACACAACAACTTTAACGTCTGCAGTAGTATAAAACTTTGGTCAATTCATTAAGAGAGTGAATGAATTTCCGGGTTCGACTCCTGGCTGCGGAAAATTTTTTGAATATTAATCTTTTTTAAATTTTACTAAATTTAACGTCAAGGCAAAAATTTAACGTTAAGGCATCACACAACAACTAAGTTAATAAATTATTATTTGTAAGCTAAGAACACAACAACTTTAATGTCCGCAGTAGTATAAAACTTTGGTCAATTCATAATGAGAGTGAATGAATTTCCGGGTTTGACTCCTGGTTGCAGAAAATTTTTTGAATATTAATCTTTTTTAAATATTACTAAATTTAATGTCAAGGCAAAAATTTAACGTTAAGCCATCACACAACAACTAAGTTAATAAATTATTTTTTGTAAGCTAAGAACACAACAACTTTAATGTCCGCAGTAGTATAAAACTTTGGTCAATTCATTAAGAGAGTGAATGAATATCCGGGTTCGACTCTTGGCTGTGGAAAATTTTTTGAATATTAATCTTTTTTAAATATTACTAAATTTAATGTCAAGGCAAAAATTTAAAGTTAAGCCATCACACAACAACTAAGTTAATAAATTATTATTTGTAAGCTAAGAACACAACAACTTTAATGTCTGCAGTAGTATAAAACTTTGGTCAATTCATTAAGAGAGTGAATGAATATCCAGGTTCGACTCTTGGCTGTGGAAAATTTTTTGAATATTAATCTTTTTTAAATATTACTAAATTTAATGTCAAGGCAAAAATTTAATGTTAAGCCATCACACAGCAACTAAGTTAATAAATTATTATTTGTAAGCTAAGAACACAACAACTTTAATGTCTGCAGTAGTATAAAACTTTGGTCTATTCATTAAGAGATTGAATGAATTTCCGGGTTCGACTCTTGGCTGCGGAAAATTTTTTGAATATTAATCTTTTTTAAATTTTACTAAATTTAACGTCAAGGCAAAAATTTAATGTTAAGGCATCACACAACAACTAAGTTAATAAATTATTATTTGTAAGCTAAGAACACAACAACTTTAATGTCCGCAGTAGTATAAAACTTTGGTCAATTCATAATGAGAGTGAATGAATTTCCGAGTTCGACTCCTGGTTGCAGAAAATTTTTTGAATATTAATCTTTTTTAAATTTTACTAAATTTAACGTCAAGGCAAAATTTTAATGTTAAGGCATCACACAACAACTTAGTTAATAAATTATTATTTGTAAACTAAGAACACAACAACTTTAATGTACGCAGTAGTATAAAACTATAGTCTATTCATTAAGAGATTGAATAAATTTCCGAGTTTGACTCCTGGCTGCGGAAAATTTTTTGAATATTAATCTTTTTTAAATTTTACTAAATTTAACGTCAAGGCAAAATTTTAACTTTAAGGTATCACACAACAACTAAGTTAATAAATTATTATTTGTATACTAAGAACACAACAACTTTAATGTCTGCAGTAGTATAAAACTTTGGTCAATTCATAATGAGAGTGAATGAATTTCCGGGTTTGACTCCTGGTTGCAGAAAATTTTTTGAATATTAATCTTTTTTAAATTTTACTAAATTTAACGTCAAGGCAAAATTTTAATGTTAAGGCATCACACAACAACTTAGTTAATAAATTATTATTTGTAAACTAAGAACACAACAACTTTAATGTACGCAGTAGTATAAAACTTTAGTCTATTCATTAAGAGATTGAATGAATTTCCGAGTTTGACTCCTGGCTGCAGAAAATTTTTTGAATATTAATCTTTTTTAAATTTTACTAAATTTAACGTCAAGGCAAAAATTTAACGTTAAGGCATCACACAACAACTAAGTTAATAAATTATTATTTGTAAGCTAAGAACACAACAACTTTAATGTCCGCAGTAGTATAAAACTTTGGTCAATTCATAATGAGAGTGAATGAATTTCCGGGTTTGACTCCTGGTTGCAGAAAATTTTTTGAATATTAATCTTTTTTAAATTTTACTAAATTTAACGTCAAGGCAAAATTTTAACTTTAAGGTATCACACAACAACTAAGTTAATAAATTATTATTTGTATACTAAGAACACAACAACTTTAACGTCTGCAGTAGTATAAAACTTTGGTCAATTCATTAAGAGAGTGAATGAATTTCCGGGTTCGACTCCTGGCTGCGGAAAATTTTTTGAATATTAATCTTTTTTAAATTTTACTAAATTTAACGTCAAGGCAAAAATTTAACGTTAAGGCATCACACAACAACTAAGTTAATTAATTATTATTTGTAAGCTAAGAACACAACAACTTTAATGTCCGCAGTAGTATAAAACTTTGGTCAATTCATAATGAGAGTGAATGAATTTCCGGGTTTGACTCCTGGTTGCAGAAAATTTTTTGAATATTAATCTTTTTTAAATTTTACTAAATTTAACGTCAAGGCAAAATTTTAACTTTAAGGTATCACACAACAACTAAGTTAATAAATTATTATTTGTATACTAAGAACACAACAACTTTAATGTCTGCAGAAGCATAAAACTTTGGTCAATTCATTAAGAGAGTGAATGAATTTCCGGGTTCGACTCCTGGCTGTGGAAAATTTTTTGAATATTAATCTTTTTTAAATTTTACTAAATTTAACGTCAAGGCAAAATTTTAACGTTAAGGCATCGCACAACAACTGAGTTAATAAGTTATTATTTGTAAGCTAAGAACACAGCAACTTTAATGTCCGCAGTAGTATAAAACTTTAGTCAATTCATTAAGAGAGTGAATGAATTTCCGGGTTCGACTCCTGGCTGCGGAAAATCTTTTGAAAATTAATCTTTTTTAAATTTTACTAAATTTAACGTCAAGGCAAAATTTTAACTTTAAGGTATCACACAAAAACTAAGTTAATAAATTATTATTTGTATATTAAGAACACAACAACTTTAATGTCTACAGTAGTATAAAACTTTGGTCAATTCATTAAGAGAGTGAATGAATTTCCGGGTTCGACTCCTGGTTGCAGAAAATTTTTTGAATATTAATCTTTTTTAAATTTTACTAAATTTAACGTCAAGGCAAAATTTTAATGTTAAGGCATCACACAACAACTTTGTTAATAAATTATTATTTGTAAACTAAGAACATAACAACTTTAATGTACGCAGTAGTATAAAACTTTGGTCTATTCATTAAGAGATTGAATGAATTTCCGGGTTTGACTCCTGGCTGCGGAAAATTTTTTGAATATTAATCTTTTTTAAATTTTACTAAATTTAACGTCAAGGCAAAATTTTAACTTTAAGGTATCACACAACAACTAAGTTAATAAATTATTATTTGTATACTAAGAACACAACAACTTTAATGTCTGCAGTAGTATAAAACTTTGGTCAATTCATTAAGAGAGTGAATGAATTTCCGGGTTCGACTCCTGGCTGCGGAAAATTTTTTGAATATTAATCTTTTTTAAATTTTACTAAATTTAATGTCAAGGCAAAAATTTAACGTTAAGGCATCACACAACAACTAAGTTAATAAATTATTATTTGTAAGCTAAGAACACAACAACTTTAATGTCCGCAGTAGTATAAAACTTTGGTCAATTCATTAAGAGAGTGAATGAATTTCCGGGTTCGACTCCTGGCTGCGGAAAATTTTTTGAATATTAATCTTTTTTAAATATTACTAAATTTAATGTCAAGGCAAAAATTTAACGTTAAGCCATCACACAACAACTAAGTTAATAAATTATTATTTGTAAGCTAAGAACACAACAACTTTTATGTCCGCAGTAGTACAAAACTTTGGTCAATTCATTAAGAGAGTGAATGAATATCCGGGTTTGACTCTTGGCTGCGGAAAATTTTTTGAAAACTAATCTTTTTTAAATATTACTAAATTTAATGTCAAGGCAAAAATTTAACGTTAAGCCATCACACAACAACTAAGTTAATAAATTATTATTTGTAAGCTAAGAACACAACAGCTTTAATGTCTGCAGTAGTATAAAACTTTGGTCAATTCATTAAGAGAGTGAATGAATATCCGGGTTCCACTCTTGGCTGCGGAAAAGTTTTTGAATATTAATCTTTTTTAAATATTACTAAATTTAATGTCAAGGCAAAAATTTAATGTTAAGCCATCACACAGCAACTAAGTTAATAAATTATTATTTGTAAGCTAAGAACACAACAACTTTAATGTCTGCAGTAGTATAAAACTTTGGTCTATTCATTAAGAGATTGAATGAATTTCCGGGTTCGACTCCTGGCTGCGGAAAATTTTTTGAATATTAATCTTTTTTAAATTTTACTAAATTTAACGTCAAGGCAAAAATTTAATGTTAAGGCATCACACAACAACTAAGTTAATAAATTATTATTTGTAAGCTAAGAACACAACAACTTTAATGTCCGCAGTAGTATAAAACTTTGGTCAATTCATAATGAGAGTGAATGAATTTCCGAGTTTGACTCCTGGTTGCAGAAAATTTTTTGAATATTAATCTTTTTTAAATTTTACTAAATTTAACGTCAAGGCAAAATTTTAATGTTAAGGCATCACACAAAAACTTAGTTAATAAATTATTATTTGTAAACTAAGAACACAACAACTTTAATGTACGCAGTAGTATAAAACTTTGGTCTATTCATTAAGAGATTGAATGAATTTCCGAGTTTGACTCCTGGCTGCGGAAAATTTTTTGAATATTAATCTTTTTTAAATTTTACTAAATTTAACGTCAAGGCAAAATTTTAACTTTAAGGTATCACACAACAACTAAGTTAATAAATTATTATTTGTATACTAAGAACACAACAACTTTAATGTCTGCAGAAGTATAAAACTTTGGTCAATTCATTAAGAGAGTGAATGAATTTCCGGGTTCGACTCTTGGCTGCGGAAAATTTTTTGAATATTAATCTTTTTTAAATATTACTAAATTTAATGTCAAGGCAAAAATTTAACGTTAAGCCATCACACAACAACTAAGTTAATAAATTATTATTTGTAAGCTAAGAACACAACAACTTTAATGTCCGCAGTAGTATAAAACTTTGGTCAATTCATTAAGAGAGTGAATGAATTTCCGGGTTCGACTCTTGGCTGCGGAAAATTTTTTGAATATTAATCTTTTTTAAATTTTACTAAATTTAACGTCAAGGCAAAAATTTAACGTTAAGGCATCACACAACAACTAAGTTAATTAATTATTATTTGTAAGCTAAGAACACAACAACTTTAATGTCCGCAGTAGTATAAAACTTTGGTCAATTCATAATGAGAGTGAATGAATTTCCGGGTTTGACTCCTGGTTGCAGAAAATTTTTTGAATATTAATCTTTTTTAAATTTTACTAAATTTAACGTCAAGGCAAAATTTTAACTTTAAGGTATCACACAACAACTAAGTTAATAAATTATTATTTGTATACTAAGAACACAACAACTTTAATGTCTGCAGTAGTATAAAACTTTGGTCAATTCATTAAGAGAGTGAATGAATTTCCGGGTTCGACTCCTGGCTGCGGAAAATTTTTTGAATATTAATCTTTTTTAAATTTTACTAAATTTAACGTCAAGGCAAAAATTTAACGTTAAGGCATCACACAACAACTAAGTTAATAAATTATTATTTGTAAGCTAAGAACACAACAACTTTAATGTCCGCAGTAGTATAAAACTTTGGTCAATTCATTAAGAGAGTGAATGAATTTCCGGGTTCGACTCCTGGCTGCGGAAAATTTTTTGAATATTAATCTTTTTTAAATATTACTAAATTTAATGTCAAGGCAAAAATTTAACGTTAAGCCATCACACAACAACTAAGTTAATAAATTATTATTTGTAAGCTAAGAACACAACAACTTTAATGTTCGCAGTAGTATAAAACTTTGGTCAATTCATTAAGAGAGTGAATGAATATCCGGGTTCGACTCTTGGCTGCGTAAAATTTTTTGAATATTAATCTTTTTTAAATATTACTAAATTTAATGTCAAGGCAAAAATTTAACGTTAAGCCATCACACAACAACTAAGTTAATAAATTATTATTTGTAAGCTAAGAACACAACAACTTTAAAGTCTGCAGTAGTATAAAACTTTGGTCTATTCATTAAGAGATTGAATGAATTTCCGGGTTCGACTCCTGGCTGCGGAAAATTTTTTGAATATTAATCTTTTTTAAATTTTACTAAATTTAACGTCAAGGCAAAAATTTAATGTTAAGGCATCACACAACAACTAAGTTAATAAATTATTATTTGTAAGCTAAGAACACAACAACTTTAATGTCCGCAGTAGTATAAAACTTTGGTCAATTCATAATGAGAGTGAATGAATTTTCGAGTTCGACTCCTAGTTGCAGAAAATTTTTTGAATATTAATCTTTTTTAAATTTTACTAAATTTAACGTCAAGGCAAAATTTTAATGTTAAGGCATCACAAAACAACTTAGTTAATAAATTATTATTTGTAAACTAAGAACACAACAACTTTAATGTACGCAGTAGTATAAAACTTTGGTCTATTCATTAAGAGATTGAATGAATTTCCGAGTTTGACTCCTGGCTGCGGAAAATTTTTTGAATATTAATCTTTTTTAAATTTTACTAAATTTAACGTCAAGACAAAATTTTAACTTTAAGGTATCACACAACAACTAAGTTAATAAATTATTATTTGTATACTAAGAACACAACAACTTTAATGTCTGCAGTAGTATAAAACTTTGGTCAACTCATTAAGAGAGTGAATGAATTTCCGGGTTCGACTCCTGGCTGCCGAAAATATTTTGAAAATTAATCTTTTTTAAATTTTACTAAATTTAACGTCAAGGCAAAAATTTAACGTTAAGGCATCATACAACAACTAAGTTAATAAATTATTATTTGTAAGCTAAGAACACAACAACTTTAATGTCTGCAGTAGTATAAAACTTTGGTCAATTCATTAAGAGATGAATTTCCGGGTTCGACTCCTGGCTGCAGAAAATTTTTTGAATATTAATCTTTTTTAAATTTTACTAAATTTAACGTCAAGGCAAAAATTTAATGTTAAGGCATCACACAACAACTAAGTTAATAAATTATTATTTGTAAGCTAGGAACACAACAACTTTAATGTCCGCAGTAGTATAAAACTTTGGTCAATTCATTAAGAGAGTGAATGAATTTCCGGGTTCGACTCTTGGCTGCGGAAAATTTTTTGAATATTAATCTTTTTTAAATTTTACTAAATTTAACGTCAAGGCAAAAATTTAACGTTAAGGCATCACACAACAACTAAGTTAATAAATTATTATTTGTAAGCTAAGAACACAACAACTTTAATGTCCGCAGTAGTATAAAACTTTGGTCAATTCATTAAGAGAGTGAATGAATTTCTGGGTTCGACTCCTGGCTGCGGAAAATTTTTTGAATATTAATCTTTTTTAAATATTACTAAATTTAATGTCAAGGCAAAAATTTAACGTTAAGCCATCACACAACAACTAAGTTAATAAATTATTATTTGTAAGCTAAGAACACAACAACTTTAATGTCCGCAGTAGTATAAAACTTTGGTCAATTCATTAAGAGAGTGAATGAATATCCGGGTTAGACTCTTGGCTACGGAAAATTTTTTGAATATTAATCTTTTTTAAATATTACTAAATTTAATGTCAAGGAAAAAATTTAACGTTAAGCCATCACACAACAACTAAGTTAATAAATTATTATTTGTAAGCTAAGAACACAACAACTTTAATGTCTGCAGTAGTATAAAACTTTGGTCTATTCATTAAGAGATTGAATGAATTTCTAGGTTCGACTCCGGGCTGCGGAAAATTTTTGAATATTAATCTTTTTTAAATTTTACTAAATTTAACGTCAAGGCAAAAATTTAATGTTAAGGCATCACACAACAACTAAGTTAATAAATTATTATTTGTAAGCTAAGAACACAACAACTTTAATGTCAGCAGTAGTATAAAACTTTGGTCAATTCATAATGAGAGTGAATGAATTTTCGAGTTCGACTCCTGGTTGCAGAAAATTTTTTGAATATTAATCTTTTTTAAATTTTACTAAATTTAACGTCAAGGCAAAATTTTAATGTTAAGGCATCACACAACAACTTAGTTAATAAATTATTATTTGTAAACTAAGAACACAACAACTTTAATGTACGCAGTAGTATAAAACTTTGGTCTATTCATTAAGAAATTGAATGAATTTCCGAGTTTGACTCCTGGCTGCGGAAAATTTTTTGAATATTAATCTTTTTTAAATTTTACTAAATTTAACGTCAAGGCAAAATTTTAACTTTAAGGTATCACACAACAACTAAGTTAATAAATTATTATTTGTATACTAAGAACACAACAACTTTAATGTCTGCAGTTGTATAAAACTTTGGTCAATTCATTAAGAGAGTGAATGAATTTTCGGGTTCGACTCCTGGCTGCGGAAAATTTTTTGAAAATTAATCTTTTTTAAATTTTACTAAATTTAACGTCAAGGCAAAAATTTAACGTTAAGGCATCATACAATAACTAAGTTAATAAATTATTATTTGTAAGCTAAGAACACAACAACTTTAATGTCTGCAGTAGTATAAAACTTTGGTCAATTCATTAAGAGATTGAATGAATTTCCGGGTTTGACTCTTGGCTGCAGAAAATTTTTTGAATATTAATCTTTTTTAAATTTTACTAAATTTAACGTCAAGGCAAAAATTTAATGTTAAGGCATCACACAACAACTAAGTTAATAAATTATTATTTGTAAGCTAGGAACACAACAACTTTAATGTCCGCAGTAGTATAAAACTTTGGTCAATTCATTAAGAGAGTGAATGAATTTCCGGGTTCGACTCTTGGCTGCGCAAAATTTTTTGAATATTAATCTTTTTTAAATTTTACTAAATTTAACGTCAAGGCAAAAATTTAACGTTAAGGCATCATACATCAACTAAGTTAATAAATTATTATTTGTAAGCTAAGAACACAACAACTTTAATGTCCGCAGTAGTATAAAACTTTGGTCAATTCATTAAGAGATTGAATTAATTTCCGGGTTCGACTCCTGGCTGCGGAAAATTTTTTGAATATTAATCTTTTTTAAATTTTACTAAATTTAACGTCAAGGCAAAAATTTAATGTTAAGGCATCACACAACAACTAAGTTAATAAATTATTATTTGTAAGCTAAGAACACAACAACTTTAATGTCCGAAGTAGTATAAAACTTTGGTCAATTCATTAAGAGAGTGAATGAATTTCCGGGTTCGACTCCTGGCTGTGGAAAATTTTTTGAATATTAATCTTTTTTAAATTTTACTAAATTTAACTTCAAGGCAAAATTTTAACGTTAAGGCATCACACAACAACTGAGTTAATAAGTTATTATTTGTAAGCTAAGAACACAACAACTTTAATGTCCGCAGTAGTATAAAACTTTAGTCAATTCATTAAGAGAGTGAATGAATTTCCGGGTTCGACTCCTGGCTGCGGAAAATCTTTTGAAAATTAATCTTTTTTAAATTTTACTAAAGTTAACGTCAAGGCAAAAATTTAACGTTAAGGCATCACAAAACAACTAAGCTAATAAATTATTATTTGTAAGCTAAGAACACTAAGAGAGTGAATGAATTTCCGGGTTCGACTCCTGGTTGCGGAAAATTTTTTGAATATTAATCTTTTTTAAATTTTACTAAATTTAACGTCAAGGCAAAATTTTAACTTTAAGGTATCACACATCAACTAAGTTAATAAATTATTATTTGTAAACTAAGAACACAACAACTTTAATGTCCGCAGTAGTATAAAACTTTGGTCAATTCAATAAGAGAGTGAATGAATTTTCGGGTTCGACTCCTGCCTGCGGAAAATTTTTTGAAAATTAATCTTTTTGAAATTTTACTAAATTTAACGTCAAGGCAAAAATTTAACGTTAAGGCATCACACACCAACTAAGTTAATAAATTATTATTTGTAAGCTAAGTACACAACAACTTTAATGTCTGCAGTAGTATAAAACTTTGGTCAATTCATTAAGATAGTGAATGAATTTCCGGGTTCGACTCCTAGATGCGGAAAATTTTTTGAATATTAATCTTTTTTAAATTTTACTATTTTTAATGTCAAGGCAAAATTTAACGTTAAGGCATCACACAACAACTAAGTTAATAAATTATTATTTGTAAGCTAAGAACACAACAACTTTAATGTCCGCAGTAGTATAAAACTTTGGTCAATTCATAATGAGAGTGAATGAATTTTCGGGATCGACTCCTGGTTGCAGAAAATTTTTTGAATATTAATCTTTTTTAAATTTTACTAAATTTAACGTCTAGGCAAAATTTTAATGTTAAGGCATCACACAACAACATAGTTAATAAATTATTATTTGTAAACTAAGAACACAACAACTTTAATGGCCGCGGTAGTATAAAACTTTGGTCAATTCATTAAGAGAGTGAATGAACTTCCGGGTTAGACTCCTGGCTGCGAAAAATTTTTTGAATATTAATCTTTTTTAAATTTTACTAAATTTAACGTCAAGGCAAAATTTTAACGTTAAGGCATCACACAACAACTAAGTTAATAAGTTATTATTTGTAAGCTAAGAACACAACAACTTTAATGTTTGCAGTAGTATAAAACTTTGGTCAATTCATTAAGAGAGTGAATGAATTTTCGGGTTCGACTCCTGGCTGCGGAAAATTTTTTGAATATTAATCTTTTTTAAATATTACTAAATTTAATGTCAAGGCAAAAATTTAACGTTAAGCCATCACACAACAACTAAGTTAATAAATTATTATTTGTAAGCTAAGAACACAACAACTTTAATGTCCACAGTAGTATAAAACTTTGGTCAATTCATTAAGAGATTGAATGAATTTCCGGGTTCGACTCCTGGCTGCGGAAAATTTTTTGAATATTAATCTTTTTTAAATTATTATTTGTAAGCTAAGAACACAACAACTTTAATGTCTACAGTAGTATAAAACTTTGGTCAATTCATTATGAGAGTGAATGAAATTCCGGGTTCAACTCCTGGCTGCAGAAAATTTTTTGAATATTAATCTTTTTTAAATTTTACTAAATTTAACGTTAAGGCAAAATTTTAATGTTAAGGCATCACACAACAACTTAGTTAATAAATTATTATTTGTAAACTAAGAACACAACAACTTTAATTTCCGCAATAGTATAAAACTTTGGTCAATTCATTAAGAGAGTGAATGAATTTCCGGGTTCGACTCCTGGCTGCGGAAAATTTTTTGAATATTAATCTTTTTTAAATTTTACTAAATTTAATGTCAAGGCAAAATTTTAACGTTAAGGTATCACACAACAACTAAGTTAATAAATTATTATTTGTAAGCTAAGAAGAAAACAACTTTAATGTCCGCAGTAGTATAAAACTTTGGTCAATTCAATAAGAGAGTGAATGAATTTTCGGGTTCGACTCCTGGCTGCGGAAAATTTTGTGAAAATTAATCTTTTTTAAATTTTACTAAATTTAACGTCAAGGCAAAAATTTAACGTTAAGGCGTCACACAACAACTAAGTTAATAAATTATTATTTGTAAGCTAAGTACACAACAACTTTAACGCTCGCAGTAGTATAAAACTTTGGTCAATTCATTAAGAGAGTGAATGAATTTCCGGTTTCGAGTCCTAATTGTGGAAAATTTTTTGAATATTAATCTTTTTTAAATTTTACTAAATTTAACGTCAAGGCAAAATTTTAACGTTAAGACATCACACAACAACTAAGTTAATAAATTATTATTTGTAAGCTAAGTACACAACAACTTTAATGTCCACAGTAGTATAAAACTTTGGTCAATTCATTAAGAGAGTGAATGAATTTCCGGGTTCGACTCTTAGCTGCGGAAAATTTTTTGAATATTAATCTTTTTTAAATTTTACTAAATTTAACGTCAAGGCAAAAATTTAACGTTAAGGCATCACACAACAACTAAGTTAATAAATTATTATTTGTAAGCTAAGTACACAACAACTTTAATGTCCGCAGTAGTATAAAACTTTGGTCAATTTATTAAGAGAGTGAATGAATTTTCGGGTTCGACTCCTAGCTGCGGAAAATTTTTTGAATATTAATCTTTTTTAAATTTTACTAAATTTAACGTCAAGGCAAAGATTTAACGTTAAGGCATCACACAAAAACTAAGTTAATAAATTATTATTTGTAAGCTAAGAACACAACAACTTTAATGTTCGCAGTAGTATAAAACTTTGGTCAATTCATTTAGAGAGTGAATGAATTTCCGGGTTTGAGTCCGGGTTGCGGAAAATATTTTGAATGTTAATCTATTATAAATTTTACTAAATTTAACGTTAAGTCATGAAAAAAAAACTAAGTTAATAAATTATTATTTGTAAGTTAAGTACACAACAACTTAAATGTCCGCGGTAGTATAAAACTTTGGTCAATTCATTAAGAGAGTGAATGAATTTCCGGGTTCCACTCTTGGCTGCGGAAAATTTTTTGAATATTAATCTTTTTTAAATTTTACTAAATTTAACGTGAAGGAAAAAATTTAACGTTAAGGCATCACACAACAACTAAGTTAATAAATTATTATTTGTAAGCTAAGAACACAACAACTTTAATGTCCGCGGTAGTATAAAACTTTGGTCAATTCATTAAGAGAGTGAATGAATTTCCGAGTTCGACTCCTGGCTTTGGAAAATTTTTTGAAAATTAATCTTTTTTAAATTTTACTAAATTTAACGTGAAGGCAAAAATTTAACCTTAAGGCATCACACAACAACTAAGTTAATAAATTATTATCTGTAAGCTAAGAACACAACAACTTTAATGGCCGCAGTAGTATAAAACTTTGGTCAATTCATTAAGAGAGTGAATGAATTTTCGGTTTCGACTCCTCGTTGTGGAAAATTTTTTGAATATTAATCTTTTTTAAATTTTACTAAATTTAACGTCAAGGCAAAATTTTAACGTTAAGGCATCACACAACAACTTAGTTAATAAACTATTATTTGTAAGCTAAGAACACAACAACTTTAATGTCCGCAGTAGTATAAAACTTTGGTCAATTCATTAAGAGAGTGAATGAATTTCCGGGTTCAACTCCTGGCTACGGAAAATTTTTTGAATATTAATCTTTTTTAAATTTTACTAAATTTAACGTCAAGGCAAAATTTTAACGTTACGGCCTCACACAACAACTTAGTTAATAAATTATTATTTGTAAGCTAAGAACATAACAACTTTAATGTCCGCAGTAGTATAAAACTTTGGTCAATTCATTAAGAGAGTGAATGAATTTCCGGGTTTGACTCCTGGCTGCGGAAAATTTTTTGAATAATTTTTTTTTAAATTTTACTAAATTTAACGTCAAGGCAAAATTTTAACGTTAAGGCATCACACAACAACTAAGTTAATAAGTTATTATTTGTAAGCTAAGAACACAACAACTTTAATGTTTGCAGTAGTATAAAACTTTGGTCAATTCATTAAGAGAGTGAATGAATTTTTGGGTTCGACTCCTGGCTGCGGAAAATTTTTTGAATATTAATCTTTTTTAAATATTACTAAATTTAATGTCAAGGCAAAAATTTAACGTTAAGCCATCACACAACAACTAAGTTAATTAATTATTATTTGTAAGCTAAGAACACAACAACTTTAATGTCCGCAGTAGTATAAAACTTTGGTCAATTCATTAAGAGATTGAATGAATTTCCGGGTTCGACTCCTGTCTGCGGAAAATTTTTTGAATATTAATCTTTTTTAAATTATTATTTGTAAGCATCATTATGAGAGTGAATGAAATTCCGGGTTCAACTCCTGGCTGCAGAAAATTTTTTGAATATTAATCTTTTTTAAATTTTACTAAATTTAACGTTAAGGCAAAATTTTAATGTTAAGGCATCACACAACAACTTAGTTAATAAATTATTATTTGTAAACTAAGAACACAACAACTTTAATTTCCGCAGTAGTATAAAACTTTGGTCAATTCATTAAGAGAGTGAATGAATTTCCGGGTTTGACTCCTTGCTGCGGAAAATTTTTTGAATATTAATCTTTTTTAAATTTTACTAAATTTAACGTCAAGGCAAAATTTTAACGTTAAGGTATCACACAACAACTAAGTTAATAAATTATTATTTGTAAGCTAAGAACAAAACAACTTTAATGTCCGCAGTAGTATAAAACTTTGGTCAATTCAATAAGAGAGTGAATGAATTTTCGGGTTCGACTCCTGGCTGCGGAAAATTTTGTGAAAATTAATCTTTTTTAAATTTTACTAAATTTAACGTCAAGGCAAAAATTTAACGTTAAGGCGTCACACAACAACTAAGTTAATAAATTATTATTTGTAAAATAAGTACACAACAACTTTAACGTTCGCAGTAGTATAAAACTTTGGTCAATTCATTAAGAGAGTGAATGAATTTCCGGTTTCGAGTCCTAGCTGCGGAAAATTTTTTGAATATTAATCTTTTTTAAATTTTACTAAATTTAACGTCAAGGCAAAATTTTAACGTTAAGACATCACACAACAACTAAGTTAATAAATTATTATTTGTAAGCTAAGTACACAACAACTTTAATGTCCACAGTAGTATAAAACTTTGGTCAATTCATTAAGAGAGTGAATGAATTTCCGGGTTCGACTCTTAGCTGCGAAAAATTTTGTGAATATTAATCTTTTTTAAATTTTACTAAATTTAACGTCAAGGCAAAAATTTAACGTTAAGGCATCACACAACAACTAAGTTAATAAATTATTATTTGTAAGCTAAGTACACAACAACTTTAATGTCCGCAGTAGTATAAAACTTTGGTCAATTTATTAAGAGAGTGAATGAATTTTCGGGTTCGACTCCTAGCTGCGGAAAATTTTTTGAATATTAATCTTTTTTAAATTTTACTAAATTTAACGTCAAGGCAAAGATTTAACGTTAAGGCATCACACAAAAACTAAGTTAATAAATTATTATTTGTAAGCTAAGAACACAACAACTTTAATGTTCGCAGTAGTATAAAACTTTGGTCAATTCATTTAGAGAGTGAATGAATTTCCGGGTTTGAGTCCGGGTTGCGGAAAATATTTTGAATGTTAATCTATTATAAATTTTACTAAATTTAACGTTAAGTCATGAAAAAAAAACTAAGTTAATAAATTATTATTTGTAAGTTAAGTACACAACAACTTAAATGTCCGCGGTAGTATAAAACTTTGGTCAATTCATTAAGAGAGTGAATGAATTTCCGGGTTCCACTCCTGGCTGCGGAAAATTTTTTGAATATTAATCTTTTTTAAATTTTACTAAATTTAACGTCAAGGCAAAATTTTAACGTTAAGGCCTCACACAACAACTTAGTTAATAAATTATTATTTGTAAGCTAAGAACATAACAACTTTAATGTCCGCAGTAGTATAAAACTTTGGTCAATTCATTAAGAGAGTGAATGAATTTCCGGGTTCGACTCCTAGCTGCGGAAAATTTTTTGAATATTAATCTTTTTTGAATTTTACTAAATTTAACGTGAAGGAAAAAATTTAACGTTAAGGCATCACACAACAACTAAGTTAATAAATTATTATTTGTAAGCTAAGAACACAACAACTTTAATGTCCGCGGTAGTATAAAACTTTGGTCAATTCATTAAGAGAGTGAATGAATTTCCGAGTTCGACTCCTGGCTTTGGAAAATTTTTTGAAAATTAATCTTTTTTAAATTTTACTAAATTTAACGTCAAGGCAAAAATTTAACCTTAAGGCATCACACAACAACTAAGTTAATAAATTATTATCTGTAAGCTAAGAACACAACAACTTTAATGGCCGCAGTAGTATAAAACTTTGGTCAATTCATTAAGAGAGTGAATGAATTTTCGGTTTCGACTCCTCGTTGGGGAAAATTTTTTGAATATTAATCTTTTTTAAATTTTACTAAATTTAACGTCAAGGCAAAATTTTAACGTTAAGGCATCACACAACAACTTAGTTAATAAACTATTATTTGTAAGCTAAGAACACAACAACTTTAATGTCCGCAGTAGTATAAAACTTTGGTCAATTCATTAAGAGAGTGAATGAATTTCCGGGTTCAACTCTTGGCTACGGAAAATTTTTTGAATATTAATCTTTTTTAAATTTTACTAAATTTAACGTCAAGGCAAAATTTTAACGTTACGGCCTCACACAACAACTTAGTTAATAAATTATTATTTGTAAGCTAAGAACATAACAACTTTAATGTCCGCAGTAGTATAAAACTTTGGTCAATTCATTAAGAGAGTGAATGAATTTCCGGGTTTGACTTCTGGCTGCCGAAAATTTTTTGAATATTAATCTTTTTTGAATTTTACTAAATTTAACGTGAAGGAAAAAATTTAACGTTAAGGCATCACACAACAACTAAGTTAATAAATTATTATTTGTAAGCTAAGAACACAACAACTTTAATGTCCGTGGTAGTATAAAACTTTGGTCAATTCATTAAGAGAGTGAATGAATTTCCGAGTTCGACTCCTGGCTTTGGAAAATTTTTTGAAAATTAATCTTTTTTAAATTTTACTAAATTTAACGTCAAGGCAAAAATTTAACCTTAAGGCATCACACAACAACTAAGTTAATAAATTATTATTTGTAAGCTAAGAACACAACAACTTTAATGGCCGCAGTAGTATAAAACTTTGGTCAATTCATTAAGAGAGTGAATGAATTTTCGGTTTCGACTCCTCGTTGTGGAAAATTTTTTGAATATTAATCTTTTTTAAATTTTACTAAATTTAACGTCAAGGCAAAATTTTAACGTTAAGGCATCACACAACAACTTAGTTAATAAACTATTATTTGTAAGCTAAGAACACAACAACTTTAATGTCCGCAGTAGTATAAAACTTTGGTCAATTCATTAAGAGAGTGAATGAATTTCCGGGTTCAACTCCTGGCTACGGAAAATTTTTTGAATATTAATCTTTTTTAACTTTTACTAAATTTAACGTCAAGGCAAAATTTTAACGTTAAGGCATCACACAACAACTAAGTTAATAAATTATTATTTGTAAGCTAAGAACACAACAACTTTAATGTCCGCAGTAGTATAAAACTTTGGTCAATTCGTTAAGAGAGTGAATGAATTTCTGGGTTCAACTCCTGGGTGCGGAAAATTTTTTAAAAATTAATCTTTTTTAAATATTACTAAATTTAACGTCAAGGCAAAAATTTAACGTTAAGCCATCACACAACAACTAAGTTAATAAATTATTATTTGTAAGCTAAGTACACAACAAATTTAATGTCCGCAGTAGTATAAAACTTTGGTCAATTCATTAAGAGAGTGAATGAATTTCCGGGTTCAACTCCTGGCTGTCGAAAATTTTTTGAATATTAATCTTTTTTAAATTTTACTAAATTTAACGTCAAGGCAAAATTTTAACGTTAAGGTATTACACAACAACTAAGTTAATAAATTATTATTTGTAAGCTAAGAACACAACAACTTTAATGTTTGCAGTAGTATAAAACTTTGGTCAATTCAATAAGAGAGTGAATGAATTTTCGGGTTCGACTCCTGGCTGCGGAAAATTTTTTGAAAATTAATCTTTTTTAAATTTTACTAAATTTAACGTCAAGGCAAAAATTTAACGTTAAGGCATCACACAACAACTAAGTTAATAAATTATTATTTGTAAGCTAAGTACACAACAACTTTAATGCCCGCAGTAGTATAAAACTTTGGTCAATTCATTAAGAGAGTGAATGAATTTTCGGGTTCGACTCTTAGCTGCGGAAAATTTTTTGAATATTAATCTTTTTTAAATTTTACTAAATTTGACGTCAAGGCAAAATTTTAACGTTAAGGCATCACACAATGTAAGACCCAAGACCTTTGAAAAGTCTTATTTTGAACTAATCCCAAATTATATATTTATTTATTTATAGTTTTAATTTCAGAAATTATTTTTATTAAAAATAATTAAAGACAATTAATTAGATTTGAAATAAATTAAGATTTTTTATCGAAACTCTACCTATGGATTATTTTCCCATTTATGATTTAAAGTTCTAGAAATTCGAAAATAATGAGGTTTGGCTATTTAAATTAGAATTTTGTCTAATTTTATAATTATTGAATTATTTTGCATAATTAAATTATAAAATTGGTAGTTATGAAATAATAAGAATTTTATATGATTTGATTTTAGATAATTTAATTTATATCATTTAATACTTTAAGATAAAGAAAAATTAATTATATTACCTTGGATTTTCAATTAGAGTAATTTATTGAGAATCAATTAGTACTTTTGTACCACAAATAATATTTTAAAGTAATTTTAGAGATTAATTTAGTTTTTCAAATATTAATACTTTATGCTTCAATTTTATTAAAATTACCAAACTATCCTTATACCTAATTTTTACCAAAATCCTAAATTACCCAAAATATCACCTTAATC
Source organism: Arachis ipaensis (assembly GCF_059453495.1). Taxonomy (NCBI): domain Eukaryota; kingdom Viridiplantae; phylum Streptophyta; class Magnoliopsida; order Fabales; family Fabaceae; genus Arachis; species Arachis ipaensis. The sequence continues at coordinate 15,602,037 of NC_142437.1, read as the reverse complement.
CTAATTTGCCCAAAAACCTAGCCGCCAATGCTAAACCCCCTTCATACCCCACTAACCGAAGAAAAAAAGAAGGAAAAAAAAAAGAAAAAGAAAGGAAAGGGAGGAACAGAGAGCAGATGGCGTTGAGGAAGAAGGGGAAAGGGGGAAGAGGGACGAGAGGGAGACGGCGCTGGCGGGCGTCACTGGCGCCGCGCCGCCATGTTGCATAGAGAAGAGAGAGGAAGAACCAAGGAAGGAGAAGAGAGCGAAGGTCGCGCTGCTACCTCGCCGCTGCTCGTCGCGCCGTGTCGCGTCGCCGTCCAGCCAAGTCAAAGGAGAGGCGTTGCCATTTCGAATCCGCGTCGCCATCACGGTTGACTGGATCAGCTGAGGGAGAGTGAGAAATGAACGAGAGCGCTCATGATGGAGGAAGGGGGGATGTCGCCACTGTACCGGTCACTGTTGAGCCGCCGAGCAGAAGCTTCCATGGCCGTTGCCGTTGAGCTCACAAGTGAGAGAAAGAGAGTTCGCAGGTGAGAGAGGAAGGTGTTGCGTTGCTGTTCGTTGCTGTGCAGCCTCCGCCACGCCTTGTCGTCGCCAGAGTTGCCACCGCCGCGTGCCACCGCCGAGGGAAAGCCTTGCCTACGTTGCTGCCTTCCGGGTCAGATTGTAAGACCCAGACTTTTCAAAAAGAAATATTATTATGAGTTAATTTCAATTTATTTATTCATTAAAGACTTTATTTTTAGAAATTATTTTATTAAAAGTAATTAAATCAAGTTTTGACAATTAAATTAAAAAATTTATTTAATTTCATAATTATTGAATAATTTTCTATATTTAAATTATACAGTTGTACAGCTGTAAAAGAATAAGAACTTTATTCAATTTAGTTAAATAATTAAAATTCTAAAATTTAATACTTTAATTTTATAAACAAAGAAAATTAATTATATTATCTTTAATTCTAAATTAAAATATTTGATTAAAAATCAATTAGTAAATTAATAATCAAATAACATTTTTAATATACTTTAATAGATTAAATTAAGTTTTTAATTAATATTCTATACCTCTAATTTTATTAAAATTACCTAAACTGTCCTAATCCTAACCTTCTACCCCCACCGTCTTTTCCTTCCCCAAACCTAATACCTAATTGCTTCAGGAAACAAAGAACAGAAGAAAGAAAGAAAGAAAGAAGGAAAGAAAGAAAGGGATGGCGGAGAGGATCAGAGTGTGGGTCACACGAGAAGAGGAGAAGGAGTGCGTCACGGTGCTCATGCCGCCGCGCTCCTTGCCGCCGCCGTCGTGTCACCGTAGGAGGGAGGCAGAGAGAGAGTGATGACGAAGGGAGAGGAGGACGCGAGCAAGGGCAGAAGAGAGGAGATCGCGTTTGCTCACCGCCAAGCCGCTGCCATCCAAGGTCTGCGCCAACACCGTCATCGTCGTCCGAGGAGCGCCGCTGACCTGTCACCGCCATGGCTGGGTTGTTGTGAGCGTTGGGCCCAGACGAGAAAGAAGAAACGCGGGCCTGAAATCCTGACGAGTTGGGGAGGATTAGCACCACCGCTGTGCCGTTCGTGGACTCCATCACCGCTGTTGAAGGCTCCAATCGTCCAACTTGCCGCTGTCGTTGCCTTCGCCGTCTTTCCTCCACCGTTGCAGAAGATCCATCACCAAAGCTGCTGGGCTCACCGACCGTAACTGAAGCCTCTGTCTTTTGAGGTTTTGGTTGTTGCAAGTTATTCAATTGTACGCCGTCATCGAAATTGGGCTAGATTTATCGGTAACTGCTTCTTCCTTTCCTGAATCTATTTCATTTCTATTTTGCTCCGCTGTTCTAATTTTGTTGGTATCCCTGCTGCCTTACCGATTGGAGTGGTGTTACTGCCATTAGGACAGATGCACATGTCTTTGATTTCTGTTCCTCTGCCGTGGGGTGCCGACACCGGAGCCGCTCCTAATGACTCTGGTCGGATATCTTTTTTAACTCTAGGCCATTTACATGTTTTCCTATCTTTGCCATGCTTGTTCTAATTCGATTTTTGATTCAAGTCCTTGTCTTGGGTTTCTTGAAATTGTTTCAGTCATTGTAATTGCAATTTATATTAACACGGCTGTTGTAAGAGGCGTCGGGGCTGTTGCTGTTCTCGTGGGGGTTATAGTTGTCACTGTCACTATGAATTAAAAGGAAAGGAATTATCACGATAAATTACGCGGACTCAGCTAACTGAGGTAGGGGCATCTTTCTCAAACTTGTTTTTCTTTCCAGAGTTGTTGTAAATCGATATTAATGCGTAAAATACATCCTTGGTGATTTCCTGAGTCTTATGAATTGAATAAAGTTGTTTTGGATGAATAAGATTATTAGTTTGATTGATAGATGGATCGATTGAGAAAGCTGAATATTCTGATTTGTTGACTGATGTAGTTAAAGTGGTTTTCCTTGAATTAATGGGAGAGATTTAATAATGGCATTTAGTTTAATTTTGGAAACAATTCGATTTTAGGAAAGGTTTAGTATTGAAATTTGATGTGATATTGAACCCGACTTGATATTGGAATTTGATTTTAAAACTAATTTGGAAAGGACTTGATATTTGGAAACGGTTTGTTTATTGAGAATAATTTACTATTTTGGTAATGGTTCGAACAGGGTTTGAGGAACGGTTTGGTTCGAAACTGTTTGAGAAAACTGAAAGTTCTTAATTATTGATTAATGCTGTTGAATGAGGTTGATTTAAACTGCGATTTATAGGATTGGTTGATTGGATTCTGGATTTTGCAATTTCCCTGTGTTGAGTGTGGTTGTGAAAATTATTATTGGAAGTGATTTGAATGATTAACAGGTGTTTGATTTGGTTTGGTTGGGACCCGAAAAGGGTGGCAAACTCCGAGTTTTAGAGGAGATGCTGCCGAAATTTTATAAAATTGGAAGTTTTGTTTGAAGTAATTGTTTAAAAAGATTTAGTTCTTAAACGTTATTTGTTTCAGATTGATTTATTTAGAAAAGAAAGAATTATGTTTTAAATTGAGATTGTTGATTAATGGAAAGAAGGATGATGAGGATTAATTTGAAATGTGATTTTTGAATGAATTTGAAAATGGGATATGGATTGACGAATGATGATGATATTGAGAATGGCTTAGATATTGATGAATGATGAATGAATTATTTATATGGCTTATGAATTTGAAATATCTGAGATACGAGGTTCCCTGGATTAAGTGCCGTGGCTTGCCACCACGTGTACCAGGTTGAAAACTCGATACTCTGTTGACCCTACGACATAAGTGTGACCGGGCACTATATAAATTCCCGGGAATGATACCCCCATTGAGCAATATTGATTATTTGAGAAAAAGCTATCCATAGACTCTTGGGGATGCACGTCGGGGGACAGTCTAAGGACAATTCAGACTTGTCGGGTTGGCTGGATAACCGACAGATGAGCCTCATCAGCCATAGGACAGGCATGCATCATATGCATTTGTATGCTTTGCTTGGGTTTGAACTTGTTTTGTTTGCCTAATTGCTAAACTGTTCTTAATTGCTACTTGAACTATTTGCTGTAACTGCTACCTACTTGTGCTTTCCTTGTCTGTGTTGCCTGTGTTTGTTCTGGCGTGCTACATTTGAGAATGAACTTGGATGCTGAATTAATGATTGTGTTGTTTGATTGCGTGGTTGATTTCTGATTGAGATTTTCTTATAAGTAAGGAAAGATTTTCGGATTTCTGAAAGATTAAACATTGTTTCTTTGAAAAGGGTTTTGAACGATTTCCTATTGGTTCTAAAAGATTCATGAGGCAATGATAATCACTGAGCTTGAAAACAGTTTCTTATTAAATATCTTCTTATGACAACTTTGAAACTCCATGGTGAGACCGTGTGGTTAGGTTCTCACCCCCCTACAGCTTTACCTTTTCAGGAACCAGATGAAGAAGCATTAAGAAGAGTTATACTGCGTTTGGTTTATATGTTGTTGTATTAATTAGATTATTTTCTTCCCTCATCTTTGTTATTACAAGTTTGTAAGAGGGATAGGAATTGTATGTTTTATATGTACAATATATTGAATTACTATGTAAGGAGTCTTGTATATGAATCTATGCCTGTTTGTATTTTCTTAAGATAAAGTATTTATTTTTGGTTTTTTCAAAGAAATCAGCGATACAGTGTCGAGTCATAGGCTCCTATTTTAATATTTAATATGTAAAGTAGTCGTAATACTTCTTGCTATCAGAGTAGCGCAGCCGGAAGCGTGACTTCTGATAGTGAGGGTGTTACATTATGGTATCAGAGCGGTCTTTCTTGTAGAGCCTGAGGAATGGACCGATTATGCTTCAATTGCATACTCTGAGAGTCAGTCATGTTGTAGGTCTTGTTTGGATAACGAGAATAGAGCTTTAAGCACATGACGGTCTATTGATTAATGCCATTAGTCTTGCATTGCATAATTCCTGGTATTAAGTTTGGCCGGCTTAACACTAGTGAATTATATATATGTAAGTATTAATGGGTTATCATAGGCAATATGCGAGTCATAGATAACGCGAGTCGCGTGTTTTGGGAACGCTAGAGACTAAGTTTTAGAGATTAGTTCCGTTTCGACGTATAATCTTTATTCATGCTTGACATTATCTTTTCCCTTATCAATTGTATTGGAATCTCTAGTTCTTGATTTCTTCTTGAAATATGTTTTGAATATTTTTCTACCATATCTCCTCATTCATGTACATCCTTGCTTGATCATGTTCCTAATTGTTGCTTGAATCTTTAAGGAACATTCAACCTTAACACTGTTCATAAATTTAGTATTTGTCGATTTGATCTCCAATTAGTTTTGGTGCAATGCATAATCCTTGATTCCTAAACTATTTGAAATCTTAAGAGTCGCGATTCGTAGTAAATTGATTATGCGATTTAGTTCTCTTGTTTCGTGTTCTGCAACTATTGTGTCCTGCTCGGATTACAATTTTTGGTTTTGTTTCTTCGCAAAAATGATGAGAACTGACTTTGTTTTAATAAAATGTATCAATTCTAGTAGTTTTCTTTTACAACTCTTATTTTAGAATCTCTTTTAAAAATAGTTTCATTTTGGTTCTTTTTCTGTTTGATTCTGATTGTAACCATTATTTGAATTTTGAATACGACAGCCTTTGATTTTGTAAGTACTTTCCTACAAAATAAAAAATAAATAAATAAATAATTTTTTTATATAGTTACAATATGCTTCTATCTAAGAGTACTACTTAATCTTTATTTATCTTTACAAGAATACTTTACCTTAGATTTTCTTATTTGAATATAATTTGATCCTTCTGTAACATTATCCCAAATTTGTATGCATATATATATTTACTTAACTATGTATCTACGAACTCTTCAAACTTCCTAAAGCAAGATTTCTATTTTTATTTCAGTTAATTTTCATTTAATAAGCTTCACACAAATAATTTTAATTTGAATTTGATCTAGTATAACATAATATTTACCTTTGTTTAGTTTTTTTTTTTTTAAATTATTGAATTTATATACTTTCTTTTGAAAAGATAAACCAATTTCTTTAGGTTCAATTTGAAATTGTTCTAAATTGTTGTACTCTCTTTCTTATTATTGCCCATGTCGAAACTCTTTGATTTAGAATTCCATCTTAAGCTTTCGAATTAACTCCTTTTACACTACACTTCATTGCTTATATACATCCTTGTTCAACTGTGAACCTGAGTATCCTCCCGATTTTTTGCAAATACAATTTGTGTCGTTTGTAATCTTCTCAAGTTTAATATTTCTTACGTTACCTTTTAGGGACGCGATTTGTGCACGTAGAAAGTGAATTTAGTAAGTGTACGAGGTTATAAGGAGTTGCGGAGTTTCAAAGTAACGCAAACATCTATACTTTGTTCAGTTCCCTCAATTGTTTATTTTATATCTTCTCTTTTTACTAAGTAAGATGATCTTCCTCTTAAGTTTATCTATTCCTTGTGAACCTTTCATTTGATTGCGTTCCTACACATTCCCTTGGATTTTGTAAATGACGTCCTTGACTCTGGTCACTTTCTTGTGAATCTTGTACTTTGATTTAGCTTGAATTCAATACTAATGAATGCACCGTTTTCCTCTCATCGCCTCCATTGAAGTTCTTTAATCTCTCCATACGTCCGCCTCTTATTTGTAAACTGCTATTTGAACCTTTAAGAACGTCTATTCTTGTCATTATACTTCTCTTTATGAAATCTTGTACTCTTTGATATAACATTGGAATTGTTTTGGGTACGATGCCGACCCTTGAATCTTTGAAAATGTAAAGTGCCCCTTTTTATTATATTGTATTGGCTTATGTGCTCTAAATTGTGCCATTCAATTTGATGTGTCGTTCCTCCTTCTCTTTCCTTAGAATGTAATTTAAATTTCCTTGCTTCACCATTTGTATTTTACGCATATCTTGACTGTTTACACTTCTGACTATGTTAAAACTCTTGCAACACGGCTATTGATTCCATATTCCTCCACGAACTATGAAACCCCCGTGATCATTTGAAGTTGTTCCGCAGTAATGCGTCAACATAGTCTTTAATCATTCCTTTTCTATGAAATCTCACACTTCTTCAACTCAGCTTGGATATGTTTCAAACTAATGTGCTGATTTCCTTTTTATTGATCCTATTGAATTTCTTTGATCCAAAGGTTATCTTTGAAGTTGACAATTGATTTCTTTCTAGCAAACTTCATTGCTTGAGCATCCTTGTTTATCTGCAATTGCATTTATTCTTTCAAATTCTCGCGAACGCGGTCCTTGTTGCTTTTCTTTCTTTTCTATGGTCTATTATCTTTCTGAGTATACTTCTTGCGACCATTAGACTTAGGTAAACGACAACTTAGTCCTTTAGGACACGTTTGGTGAATGCAAAAGATGAAACTTGTAAGTGTATGACATCACAGGGAGTTGTGAAACTTTGTTTTACGTGAAAGAGTTATGTTAATGTGGGACTTATGACCAGTAGTAAGGTTTGCAAAGTGTTTAAACCAAGTTGAGAACCTTCGGATAAGTTGCCCAATAAAGTACGGTTGAAAATGGTGGAGATAAGTTATGTTGAAGTTTGACTAGTTGAATCTCTGAAGTTGGTATGAGATCAGTAATTGGACATTAACCATATCGTTTTAACCCCGGCTTGTTTTATAAATTTTTCTACCTTATTTTACCATCACATGTTTGAAATAAATTATTTTGTACATCAAGCCTATCTTATAACTTCTGTTTCACATCATACTTATACCCTTTATATTTTTATGCCATATGAAAATTCTGGTATCTGAGACAATATGAATATATATATATATATATATATTGAGAACTTTTCGCTTTTCTTTAAATAAGTTCAAGAGTGAAGTAATATGAAATTTCTTTTATTTCATATCAATTTTCGAGGACGAAAATTTTTATAAGGTGGGTAGGATGTAAGACCCAGACTTTTCAAAAAGAAATATTATTATGAGTTAATTTCAATTTATTTATTCATTAAAGACTTTATTTTTAGAAATTATTTTATTAAAAGTAATTAAATCAAGTTTTGACAATTAAATTAAAAAAATTTATTTAATTTCATAATTATTGAATAATTTTCTATATCTAAATTATACAGTTGTACAGCTGTAAAAGAATAAGAACTTTATTCAATTTAGTTAAATAATTGAAATTCTAAAATTTAATACTTTAATTTTATAAACAAAGAAAATTAATTATATTATCTTGAATTCTAAATTAAAATATTTGATTAAAAATCAATTAGTAAATTAATAATCAAATAACATTTTTAATATACTTTAATAGATTAAATTAAGTTTTTAATTAATATTCTATACCTCTAATTTTATTAAAATTACATAAACTATCCTAATCCTAACCTTCTACCCCACCGTCTTTTCCTTCCCCAAACCTAATACCTAATTGCTTCAGGAAATAAAGAACAGAAGAAAGAAAGAAAGAAAGAAGGAAAGAAAGAAAGGGATGGCGGAGAGGATCGGAGCGTGGGTCACACGAGAAGAGGAGAAGGAGTGCGTCACGGTGCTCATGCCGCCGCGCTCCTTGCCGCCGCCGTCGTGTCACCGTAGGAGGGAGGCAGAGAGAGAGTGACGACGAAGGGAGAGGAGGACGCGAGCAAGGGCAGAAGAGAGGAGATCGCGTTTGCTCACCGCCAAGCCGCTGCCATCCAAGGTTCGCGCTAACACCGTCATCGCCGTCCGAGGAGCGCCGCTGACCTGTCACTGCCATGGCTGAGTTGTTGTGAGCGTTGGGCCCAGACGAGAAAGAAGAAACGCGGGCCTGAAACCCCGACGAGCTGGGGAGGATTAGCACCACCGCTGTGCCGTTCGTGGACTCCATCACCGCTGTTGAAGGCTCCAATCGTCCAACTTGCCGCTGTCGTTGCCTCGCCGTCTTTCCTCCACCGTTGCAGAAGATCCATCACCAAAGCTGCTGGGCTCACCGACCGCAACTGAAGCCTCTGTCTTTTGAGGTTTTGGTTGTTGCAAGTTATTCAACTGTACGCCGTCATCGAAATTGGGCTAGATTTATCGGTAACTGCTTCTTCCTTTCCTGAATCTATTTCATTTCTATTTTGCTCCGCTGTTCTAATTTTGTTGGTATCCCTGCTGCCTTACCGATTGGAGTGGTGTTACTTCCATTAGGACAGATGCACATGTCTTTGATTTCTGTTCCTCTGCCGCGGGGTGCCGACACCGGAGCCGCTCCTAATGACTCTGGTCGGATATCTTTTTTAATTCTAGGCCATTTACATGTTTTCCTATTTTTGCCATGCTTGTTCTGATTCGATTTTTTATTCATGTCCTTGTCTTGGGTTTCTTGAAATTGTTTCATTCACTGTAATTGCAATTTATATTAACACGGCTGTTGTAAGAGGCGTCGGGGCTGTTGCTGTTCTCGTGGGGGTTATAGTTGTCACTGTCACTATGAATTAAAAGGAAAGGAATTATCACGATAAATTACGCGGACTTAGCTAACTGAGGTAGGGGCGTCTTTCTCAAACTTGTTTTTCTTTCCAGAGTTGTTGTAAATCGATATTAATGCGTAAAATACATCCTTGGTGATTTCCTGAGTCTTATGAATTGAATAGAGTTTTTTGGATGAATAAGATTATTAGTTTGATTGATAGATGGATCGATTGAGAAAGCTGAATATTCTGATTTGTTGACTGATGTAGTTAAAGTGGTTTTCCTTGAATTAATGGGAGAGATTTAATAATGGCATTTAGTTTAATTTTGGAAACAATTCGATTTTAGGAAAGGTTTAGTATTGAAATTTGATGTGATATTGAACCCGACTTGATATTGGAATTTGATTTTAAAACTAATTTGGAAAGGACTTGATATTTGGAAACGGTTTGTTTATTGAGAATAATTTACTATTTTGGTAATGGTTCGAACAGGGTTTGAGGAACGGTTTGGTTCGAAACTGTTTGAGAAAACTGAAAGTTCTTAATTATTGATTAATGTTGTTGAATGAGGTTGATTTAAACTGCGATTTATAAGATTGGTTGATTGGATTCTGGATTTTGCAATTTCCCTGTGTTGAGTGTGGTTGTGAAAATTATTATTGGAAGTGATTTGAATGATTAACAGGTGTTTGATTTGGTTTGGTTGGGACCCGAAAAGGGTGGCAAAGTCCGAGTTTTAGAGGAGATGCTGCCGAAATTTTATAAAATTGGAAGTTTTGTTTGAAGTAATTGTTTAAAAAGATTTAGTTCTTAAACGTTATTTGTTTCAGATTGATTTATTTAGAAAAGAAAGAATTATGTTTTAAATTGAGATTGTTGATTAATGGAAAGAAAGATGATGAGGATTAATTTGAAATGTGATTTTTGAATGAATTTGAAAATGGGATATGGATTGACGAATGATGATGATATTGAGAATGGCTTAGATATTGATGAATGATGAATGAATTATTTATATGGCTTATGAATTTGAAATATCTGAGATACGAGGTTCCCTGGATTAAGTGCCGTGGCCTGCCACCACGTGTACCAGGTTGAAAACTCGATACTCTGTTGACCCTACGACGTAAGTGTGACCGGGCACTATATAAATTCCCGGGAATGATACCCCCATTGAGCAATATTAATTATTTGAGAAAAAGCTATCCATAGACTCTTGGGGATGCACGTCGGGGGACAGTCTAAGGACAATTCAGACTTGTCGGGTTGGCTGGATAACCGACAGATGAGCCTCATCAGCCATAGGACAGGCATGCATCATATGCATTTGTATGCTTTGCTTGGGTTTGAACTTGTTTTGGTTTGCCTAATTGCTAAACTGTTCTTAATTGCTACTTGAACTATTTGCTGTAACTGCTACCTACTTGTGCTTTCCTTGTCTGTCTTGCCTGTGTTTGTTCTGGCGTGCTACATTTGATAATGAACTTGGATGCTGAATTAATGATTGTATTGTTTGATTGCGTGGTTGATTTCTGATTGAGATTTTCTTATAAGTAAGGAAAGATTTTTGGATTTCTGAAAGATTAAACATTGTTTCTTTGAAAAGGGTTTTGAACGATTTCCTATTGGTTTTAAAAGATTCATAAGGCAATGATAATCACTGAGCTTGAAAACAGTTGCTTATTAAATATCTTCTTATGACAACTTTGAAACTCTGTGGTGAGATCGTGTGGTTAGGTTCTCACCCCCCTACAGCTTTACCTTTTCAGGAACCAGATGAAGAAGCATTAAGAAGAGTTATACTGCGTTTGGTTTATATGCTGTTGTATTAATTAGATTATTTTCTTCCCTCATCTTTGTTATTACAAGTTTGTAAGAGGGATAGAAATTGTATGTTTTATATGTACAATATATTGAATTACTATGTAAGGAGTCTTGTATATGAATCTATGCCTGTTTGTATTTTCTTAAGATAAAGTATTTATTTTTGGTTTTTTTAAAGAAATCAGCGATACAGTGTCGAGTCATAGGCTCCTATTTTAATATTTAATATGTAAAGTAGTCGTAATACTTCTTGCTATCAGAGTAGCGCAGCCGGAAGCGTGACTTCTGATAGTGAGGGTGTTACACACAACAACTAAGTTAATAAATTATTATTTGTAAGCTAAGAACACAACAACTTTAACGTTCGCAGTAGTATAAAACTTTGGTCAATTCATTAAGAGAGTTAATGAATTTCCAGGTTCGACTCCTGCTGCGGAAAATTTTTTTAAAATTAATCTTTTTAAATTTTACTAAATTTAACGTCAAGGAAAAATTTTAACGTTAAGGCATCACACAACAACTTAGTTAATAAATTATTATTTGTAAACTAAAAACACAACAACTTTAATGTCCGCAGTAGTATAAAACTTTAGTCAATTCATTAAGAGCGTGAATGAATTTCCGGGTTCGACTCCTGGCTGTGGAAAATTTTTTGAAAATTAAGCTTTTTTAAATTTTACTAAATTTAACGTCAAGGCAAAAATTTAACGTTAAGGCATCACACAACAACTAAGTTAATAAATTATTATTTGTAAGCTAAGAACACAACAACTTTAATGTCCGTAGTAGTATAAAACTTTGGTCAATTCATTAAGAGAGTGAATAAATTTCCGGGTTCGACTCCTGGCTGTGGAAAATTTTTTGCATATTAATCTTTTTTAAATATTACTAAATTTAACGTCAAGGCAAAATTTTAATGTTAAGGCATCACACGACAACTAAGTTAATAAATTATTATTTGTAAGCTAAGAACTCAACAACTTTAATGTCCGCAGTAGTATAAAACTTTGGTCAATTCATTAAGAGAGTGAATGAATTTCCGGGTTCGACTCCTGGCTGCGGAAAATTTTTTGAATATTAAGGCATCACACAACAACTAAGTTAATAAATTATTATTTGTAAGTTAAGAACACAACAACTTTAATGTCCGCAGTAGTATAAAACTTTGGTCAATTCATTAAGAGAGTGAATGAATTTCCCAGTTCGACTCCTGGCTGCAGAAAATTTTTTGAAAATTAATCTTTTTTAAATTTTACTAAATTTAACGTCAAGGCAAAAATTTAACGTTAAGGCATCACACAACAACTAAGTTAATAAATTATTATTTGTAAGCTAAGAACACAACAACTTTAATGTCCGCAGTAGTATAAAACTTTGGTCAATTCATTAAGAGAGTGAATGAATTTCCGGGTTCGACTACTGGCTGTGGAAAATTTTTTGAATATTAATCTTTTTTAAATATTACTAAATTTAACGTCAAGGCAAAATTTTAACGTTAAGGCATCACACAACAACTAAGTTAATAAATTATTATTTGTAAGCTAAGAACACAACAACTTTAATGTCCGTAGTAGTATAAAACTTTGGTCAATTCATTAAGAGAGTGAATGAATTTCCGGGTTCGACTCCTGGCTGCGGAAAATTTTTTGAATATTAATATTTTTTAAATTTTATTAAATTTAACTTCAAGGCAAAATTTTAACGTTAAGGCATCACACAACAACTAAGTTAATAAATTATTATTTGTAAGCTAAGAACATAACAACTTTAATGTCCGCAGTAGTATAAAACTTTGGTCAATTCATTAAGAGAGTGAATAAATTTCCGGGTTCGACTCCTGGCTGCGGAAAATTTTTTGAATATTAATCTTTTTTAATTATTACTAAATTTAATGTCAAGGCAAAAATTTAACGTTAAGCCATCACACAACAACTAAGTTCATAAATTATTATTTGCAAGCTAAGAACACAACAACTTTAATGTTTGCAGTGGTATAAAAATTTGGTCAATTCATTAAGAGAGTGAATGAATTTCCGTGTTCGACTCCTGGCTGCGGATAATTTTTTGAAAATTAATCTTTTTTTAATTTTACTAAATTTAACGTCAAGGCAAAAATTTAACGTTAAGGCATCACACAACAACTAAGTTAATAAATTATTATTTATAAGCTAAGAACACAACAACTTTAATGTCCGCAGTAGTATAAAACTTTGGTCAATTCATTAAGAGAGTGAATGAATTTCCGGGTTCGACTCCTGGCTGTGGAAAATTTTTTGAATATTAATCTTTTTTAAATATTACTAAATTTAAGGTCAAGGCAAAATTTTAACGTTAAGGCATCACACAACAACTAAGTTAATAAATTATTATTCGTAAGCTAAGAACACAACAACATTAATGTCCGTAGTAGTATAAAACTTTGGTCAATTCATTAAGAGAGTGAATGAATTTCCGGGTTCGACTCCTGGCTGTGAAAAATTTTTTGAATATTAATCTTTTTTAAATATTACTAAATTTAACGTCAAGGCAAAATTTTAACGTTAAGGCATCACACAACAACTAAGTTAATAAATTATTATTCGTAAGCTAAGAACACAACAACTTTAATGTCCACAGTAGTATAAAACTTTGGTCAATTCATTAAGACAGTGAATGAATTTCCGGGTTTGACTCCTGGCTGCCGAAAATTTTTTTAAAATTAAACTTTTTTAAATTTTACTAAATTTAACGTCAAGGCAAAAATTTAACGTTAAGGCATCACACAACAACTTAGTTAATAAATTATTATTTGTAAACTAAGAACACAACAAGTTTAATGTCCGCAGTAGTATAAAACTTTGGTCAGTTCATTAAAAGAGCGAATGAATTTCCGGGTTCGACTCCTAGCTGCAGAAAATTTTTTGAATATTAATCTTTTTTAAATTTTACTAAATTTAACGTCAAGGCAAAATTTTAAGGTTAAGGTATCACACAACAACTAAGTTAATAAATTATTATTTGTAAGCTAAGAACACAACAACTTTAATGTCCGCAGTAGTATAAAACTTTGGTCAATTCATTAAGAGAGTGAATGAATTTCCGGGTTCGACTCCAGGCTGCGGAAAATTTTTTGAATATTTATCTTTTTTAAATATTACTAAATTTAATGTCAAGGCAAAAATTTAACGTTAAGCCATCACACAACAACTAAGTTAATAAATTATTATTTGCAAGCTAAGAACACAACAACTTTAATGTTTGCAGTAGTATAAAACTTTGGTCAATTCATTAAGAGAGTGAATGAATTTCCGGGTTCGACTCCTGGCTGCGGAAAATTTTTTGATTATTAATCTTTTTTAAATATTACTAAATTTAACGTCAAGGCAAAAATTTAATGTTAAGCCATCACACAACAACTAAGTTAATAAATTATTATTTGTAAGCTAAGTACACAACAACTTTAATGTCCTCTGTAGTATAAAACTTTGGTCAATTCCTTAAGAGAGTGAATGAATTTCCGGGTTCGACTCCTGGCTGCGCAAAAATTTAACATTAAGCCATCACACAACAACTAAGTTAATAAATTATTATTTGTAAACTAAGTACACAACAACTAAAATTTCCACAGTAGTATAAAACTTTGGTCAATTCATTAAGACAGTCAATGAATTTCCGGGTTTGACTCCTGGCTGCGGAAATTTTTTTTAAAATTAATCTTTTTTAAATTTTACTAAATTTAACGTCAAGGCAAAAATTTAACGTTAAGGCATCACACAACAACTTAGTTAATAAATTATTATTTGTAAACTAAGAACACAACAACTTTAATGTCCGCAGTAGTATAAAACTTTGGTCAATTCATTAAAAGAGTGAATAAATTTCCGGGTTCAACTCCTAGCTGCAGAAAATTTTTTGAATATTAATCTTTTTTAAATTTTACTAAATTTAATGTCAAGGAAAAATTTTAAGGTTAAGGTATCACACAACAACTAAGTTAATAAAATATTATTTGTAAGCTAAGAACACAACAACTTTAATATCCGCAGTAGTATAAAACTTTGGTCAATTCAATAAGAGAGTGAAATAATTTTCGGGTTCGACTCCTGGCTGCGGAAAATTTTTTGAAAATTAATCTTTTTTAAATTTTACTAAATTTAACGTCAAGGCAAAAATTTAACGTTAAGGCATCACACATCAACTAAGTTAATAAATTATTATTTGTAAGCTAAGTACACAACAACTTTAATGTCTGTAGTAGTATAAAACATTGGTCAATTCATTAAGAGAGTTATTGAATTTCCGGGTTCGACTCCTAGCTGTGGAAAATTTTTTGAATATTAATCTTTTTTAAATTTTACTAAATTTAACGTCAAGGCAAAAATTTAACGTTAAGGCATCACACAACAACTAAGTTAATAAATTATTATTTGTAAGCTAAGAACACAACAACTTTAATGTTCGCAGTAGTATAAAACTTTGGTAAATTCATTTAGAGAGTGAATGAATTTTCGGGTTTGACTCCTGGTTGCGGAAAATATTTTGAATGTTAATCTATTATAAATTTTACTAAATTTAACGTTAAGGCATCAAACAAAAACTAAGTTAATAAATTATTATTTGTAAGTTAAGTACAAAACAACTTTAATGTCCGCGGTAGTATAAAACTTTGGTCAATTCATTAAGAGAGTGAATGAATTTCCGAGTTTGACTCCAGGCTGCGGAAAATTTTTTGAATATTAATCTTTTTTAAATTTTACTAAATTTAACGTCAAGGAAAAATTTTAACGTTAAGGCCTCACACAACAACTAAGTTAATAAATTATTATTTGTAAGCTAAGAACACAACAACTTTAATGTTCGCAGTAGTATAAAACTTTGGTCAATTCATTTAGAGAGTGAATGTGTAACAGCCCAGACCACCCGCTAGCACGATTTTGTCCGCTTTGGCACATAAGGCCTCACGGTTTTGCCTTTGACGATAGGGATGATAGACGAAGCCCCCCACACTCACTCATCAAAACGCGTCATGCTAGGGAGAGGTATCCACACCCTTATAAGGCATGCTTCGTTCCCCTCCCCAACCGATGTGGGCCTTACAATCCACCCCCCTAAGGGAGCCCAGCGTCCTCACTGGCACATCGATCCGGGTTCTGCCTCTGATACCATCTGTAACAGCCTAGACCACCCGCTAGCACGATATTGTCCGCTTTGGCACACAAGGCCTCACGGTTTTGCCTTTGACGATAGGGATGATAGCCGAAGCCCCCCAAACTCACTCGTCAAAACGCGTCATGCTAGGGAGAGGTATCCACACCCTTATAAGGCATGCTTCGTTCCGCTCTCCAACCGATGTGGGCCTTACAATCCACCCCCCTAAGGGAGTCCAGTGCCCTCGCTGGCACATCGATCCGGGTTCTGGCTCTGATACCATCTGTAACAGCCCAGACCACCCGCTAGCACGATATTGTCCGCTTTGGCACACAAGGCCTCACGGTTTTGCCTTTGACGATAGGGATGATAGCCGAAGCCCCCCACACTCACTCGTCAAAATGCGTCATGCTAGGGAGAGGTATCCACACCCTTATAAGGCATGCTTCGTTCCCCTCCCCAACCGATGTGGGCCTTACAATCCACCCTCCTAAGGGAGTCCAGCGCCCTCGCTGGCACATCGATCCGGGTTCTGGCTCTGATACCATCTGTAACAGCCCAGACCACCCGCTAGCACGATATTGTCCGCTTGGGCACACAAGGCCTCACGGTTTTACCTTTGACGATAGGGATGATAGTCGAAGTCCCCCACACTCACTCCTCAAAACGCGTCATGCTAGGGAGAGGTATCCACACCCTTATAAGGCATGCTTCGTTCTCCTTCCCAACCGATGTGGGCCTTACAGAATGAATTTTCGGGTTTGACTCCTGGTTGCGGAAAATATTTTGAATGTTAATCTATTATGAATTTTACTAAATTTAACGTTAAGGCATCAAACAAAAACTAAGTTATTAAATTATTATTTGTAAGTTAAGTACACAACAACTTTAATGTCCGCGATAGTATAAAACTTTGGCCAATTCATTAAAAGAGTGAATGAATTTCTGGGTTCGACTCCTGGCTGTGGAAAATTTTTTGAATATTAATCTTTTTTAAATATTACTAAATTTAACGTCAAGGCAAAAATTTAACGTTAAGGCATCACACAACAACTAAGTTAATAAATTATTATTTGTAAGCTAAGAAAACAACAACTTTAATGGCCGTAGTAGTATAAAACTTTGGTCAATTCATTAAGAGAGTGAATGAATTTCCGGGTTCGACTCCTGGCTGCCGAAAATTTTTTGAGTATTAATCTTTTTTAAATTTTACTAAATTTAACGTCAAGGCAAAATTTTAACGTTAAGGCATCACACAACAACTTAGTTAATAAACTATTATTTTTAAGCTAAGAACACAACAATTTTAATGTCCGCAGTAGTATAAAACTTTGGTCAATTCATTAAGAGAGTAAATGAATTTCTAGGTTCGACTCCTGGATGCAGAAAATTTTTTGAAAATTAATCTTTTTTTAAATTTTACTAAATTTAATGTCAAGGCAAAATTTTAACGTTAAGGCATCACACAACAACTAAGTTAATAAATTATTATTTGTAAGCTAAGAACACAACAACTTTAATATTCGCAGTAGTATAAAACTTTGGTCAATTCATTTAGAGAGTGAATGTGTAACAGCCCAGACCACCCGCTAGCACGATATTTTCCGCTTTGGCACACAAGGCCTCACGGTTTTGCCTTTGACGATAGGGATGATAGACGAAGCCCCCCACACTCACTCATCAAAATGCGTCATGCTAGGGAGAGGTATCCACACCCTTATAAGGCATGCTTCGTTCCCCTCCCCAATCGATGTGGGCCTTACAATCCACCCCCTATCCACCCCCTAAGGGAGCCCAGCGTCCTCGCTGGCACATCGATCCGGGTTCTGGCTCTGATACCATCTGTAACAGCCTAGACCACCCGCTAGCACGATATTGTCCGCTTTGGCACACATGGCCTCACGGTTTTGCCTTTGACGATAGGGATGATAGCCGAAGCCCCCCACACTCACTCGTCAAAACGCGTCATGCTAGGGAGAGGTATCCACACCCTTATAAGGCATGCTTTGTTCCGCTCCCCAACCGATGTGGGCCTTACAATCCACCCCCTAAGGGAGTCCAACGCCCTCGCTGGCACATCGATCCAGGTTCTGGCTCTGATACCATCTGTAACAGCCCAGACCACCAGCTAGCACGATATTATCCGCTTTGGCACAGAAGGCCTCACAGTTTTGCCTTTGACGATAGGGATGATAGCCGAAGCCCCCCATACTCACTCGTCAAAACGCGTCATGCTAGGGAGAGGTATCCACACCCTTATAAGGCATGCTTCGTTCCCCTCCCCAACCGATGTGGGCCTTACAATCCACCCCCCTAAGGGAGTCCAGCGCCCTCGCTGGCACATCGATCCGGGTTTTGGCTCTGATACCATCTGTAACAGCCCAGACCACCCGCTAGCACGATATTGTCCGCTTGGGCACACAAGGCCTCACGGTTTTACCTTTGACGATAGGGATGATAGCAGAAGCCCCCCAAACTCACTCGTCAAAACACGTTATGCCAGGGAGAGGTATCCACACCCTTATAAGGCATGCTTCGTTCCCCTCCCCAACCGATGTGGGCCTTATAGAATGAATTTCCGGGTTTGACTCCTGGTTGCGGAAAATATTTTGAATGTTAATCTATTATAAATTTTACTAAATTTAACGTTAAGGCATCAAACAAAAACTAAGTTAATAAATTATTATTTGTAAGTTAAGTACACAACAACTTTAATGTCCGCGGTAGTATAAAACTTTGTTCAAATCATTAAGAGAGTGAATGAATTTCCGGGTTCGACTCCTGACTGCAGAAAATTTTTTGAATATTAAACTTTTTTAAATTTTACTAAATTTAACGTCAAGGCAAAATTTTAACGTTAAGGCATCACACAACAACTAAGTTAATAAATTATTATTTGTAAGCTAAGAACACAACAACTTTAATGTCCGCAGTAGTATAAAATTTTGGTCAATTCATTAAGAGAGTGAATGAATTTCTGGGTTTGACTCCTGGCTGCGGAAAATTTTTTGAAAATTAATCTTTTTTAAATTTTACTAAATTTAACGTCAAGGCAAAAATTTAACGTTAAGGCATCACACAACAACTAATTTAAAAAATTATTATTTGTAAGCTAAGAAAACAACAACTTTAATGGCCGCAGTAGTATAAAACTTTGGTCAATTCATTAAGAGAGTGAATGAATTTCCGGGTTCGACACCTGGCTACGGAAAATTTTTTGAATATTAATCTTTTTTAAATTTTACTAAATTTAACGTCAAGGCAAAATTTTAACGTTAAGGCATCACACAACAACTTAGTTAATAAACTATTATTTGTAAGCAAAGAACACAACAACTTTAATGTCCGCAGTAGTATTAAACTTTGGTCAATTCATTAAGAGAGTGAATGAATTTCTGGGTTCAACTCTTGGCTGCGGAAAATTTTTTGAATATTAATCTTTTTTAAATTTTACTAAATTTAACGTCAAGGTAAAAATTTAACGTTAAGGCATCAGACAACAACTAAGTTAATAAATTATTATTTGTAAGCTAAGAAAACAACAACTTTAATGGCTGCAGTAGTATAAAACTTCGGTCAATTCATTAAAAGTGTGAATGAATTTCCTGGTTCGACTCCTGGCTGCGGAGAATTTTTTGAATATTAATCTTTTTTAAATTTTACTAAATTTAACGTCAAGGCAAAATTTTAACGTTAAGGCATCACACAACAACTAAGTTAATAAATTATTATTTGTAAGCTAAGAACACAACAACTTTAATGTCCGCAGTAGTATAAAACTTTGGTCAATTCATTAAGAGAGTGAATGAATTTCCAGGTTCGACTCCTGGCTGCGGAAAATTTTTTGAATATTAATCTTTTTTAAATTTTACTAAATTTAACGTCAAGGCAAAATTTTAACGTTAAGGCATCACACAACAACTTAGTTAATAAACTATTATTTGTAAGCAAAGAACACAACAACTTTAATGTCCGCAGTAGTATTAAACTTTGGTCAATTCATTAAGAGAGTGAATGAATTTCTGGGTTCAACTCTTGGCTGCGGGAAATTTTTTGAATATTAATCTTTTTTAAATTTTACTAAATTTAACGTCAAGGAAAAATTTTAACGTTAAGGTATCACACAACAACTAAGTTAATAAATTATTATTTGTAAGCTAAGAACACAACAACTTAAATGTCCGCAGTAGTATAAAACTTTGGTCAATTCATTAAGAGAGTGAATGAATTTCCGGGTTCGACTCCTAGCTGCAGAAAATTTTTTTAAAATTAATCTTTTTTAAATTTTACTAAATTTAACGTCAAGGTAAAAATTTAACGTTAAGGCATCAGACAACAACTAAGTTAATAAATTATTATTTGTAAGCTAAGAAAACAACAACTTTAATGGCTGCAGTAGTATAAAACTTCGGTCAATTCATTAAGAGAGTGAATGAATTTCCTGGTTCGACTCCTGGCTGCGGAAAATTTTTTGAATATTAATCTTTTTTAAATTTTACTAAATTTAACGTCAAGGCAAAATTTTAACGTTAAGGCATCACACAACAACTTAGTTAATAAACTATTATTTGTAAGCAAAGAACACAACAACTTTAATGTCCGCAGTAGTATTAAACTTTGGTCAATTCATTAAGAGAGTGAATGAATTTCTGGGTTCAACTCTTGGCTGCGGGAAATTTTTTGAATATTAATCTTTTTTAAATTTTACTAAATTTAACGTCAAGGCAAAATTTTAACGTTAAGGTATCACACAACAACTAAGTTAATAAATTATTATTTGTAAGCTAAGAACACAACAACTTTAATGTCCGCAGTAGTATAAAACTTTGGTCAATTCATTAAGAGAGTGAATGAATTTCCGGGTTCGACTCCTAGCTGCAGAAAATTTTTTTAAAATTAATCTTTTTTAAATTTTACTAAATTTAACGTCAAGGTAAAAATTTAACGTTAAGGCATCAGACAACAACTAAGTTAATAAATTATTATTTGTAAGCTAAGAAAACAACAACTTTAATGGCTGCAGTAGTATAAAACTTCGGTCAATTCATTAAAAGTGTGAATGAATTTCCTGGTTCGACTCCTGGCTGCGGAGAATTTTTTGAATATTAATCTTTTTTAAATTTTACTAAATTTAACGTCAAGGCAAAATTTTAACGTTAAGGCATCACACAACAACTAAGTTAATAAATTATTATTTGTAAGCTAAGAACACAACAACTTTAATGTCCGCAGTAGTATAAAACTTTGGTCAATTCATTAAGAGAGTGAATGAATTTCCAGGTTCGACTCCTGGCTGCGGAAAATTTTTTGAATATTAATCTTTTTTAAATTTTACTAAATTTAACGTCAAGGCAAAATTTTAACGTTAAGGCATCACACAACAACTTAGTTAATATACTATTATTTGTAAGCAAAGAACACAACAACTTTAATGTCCGCAGTAGTATTAAACTTTGGTCAATTCATTAAGAGAGTGAATGAATTTCTGGGTTCAACTCTTGGCTGCGGGAAATTTTTTGAATATTAATCTTTTTTAAATTTTACTAAATTTAACGTCAAGGCAAAATTTTAACGTTAAGGTATCACACAACAACTAAGTTAATAAATTATTATTTGTAAGCTAAGAACACAACAACTTTAATGTCCGCAGTAGTATAAAACTTTGGTCAATTCATTAAGAGAGTGAATGAATTTCCGGGTTCGACTCCTAGCTGCAGAAAATTTTTTTAAAATTAATCTTTTTTAAATTTTACTAAATTTAACGTCAAGGTAAAAATTTAACGTTAAGGCATCAGACAACAACTAAGTTAATAAATTATTATTTGTAAGCTAAGAAAACAACAACTTTAATGGCTGCAGTAGTATAAAACTTCGGTCAATTCATTAAGAAATGTGAATGAATTTCCTGGTTCGACTCCTGGCTGCGGAAAATTTTTTGAATATTAATCTTTTTTAAATTTTACTAAATTTAACGTCAAGGCAAAATTTTAACGTTAAGGCATCACACAACAACTAAGTTAATAAATTATTATTTGTAAGCTAAGAACACAACAACTTTAATGTCCGCAGTAGTATAAAACTTTGGTCAATTCATTAAGAGAGTGAATGAATTTCCAGGTTCGACTCCTGGCTGCGGAAAATTTTTTGAATATTAATCTTTTTTAAATTTTACTAAATTTAACGTCAAGGCAAAATTTTAACGTTAAGGCATCACACAACAACTTAGTTAATAAACTATTATTTGTAAGCAAAGAACACAACAACTTTAATGTCCGCAGTAGTATTAAACTTTGGTCAATTCATTAAGAGAGTGAATGAATTTCTGGGTTCAACTCTTGGCTGCGGGAAATTTTTTGAATATTAATCTTTTTTAAATTTTACTAAATTTAACGTCAAGGCAAAATTTTAACGTTAAGGTATCACACAACAACTAAGTTAATAAATTATTATTTGTAAGCTAAGAACACAACAACTTTAATGTCCGCAGTAGTATAAAACTTTGGTCAATTCATTAAGAGAGTAAATGAATTTCCGGGTTCGACTCCTAGCTGCAGAAAATTTTTTTAAAATTAATCTTTTTTAAATTTTACTAAATTTAACGTCAAGGTAAAAATTTAACGTTAAGGCATCAGACAACAACTAAGTTAATAAATTATTATTTGTAAGCTAAGAAAACAACAACCTTAATGGCTGCAGTAGTATAAAACTTCGGTCAATTCATTAAGAGAGTGAATGAATTTCCTGGTTCGACTCCTGGCTGCGGAAAATTTTTTGAATATTAATCTTTTTTAAATTTTTCTAAATTTAACGTCAAGGCAAAATTTTAACGTTAAGGCATCACACAACAACTAAGTTAATAAATTATTATTTGTAAGCTAAGAACACAACAACTTTAATGTCCGCAGTAGTATAGAACTTTGGTCAATTCATTAAGAGAGTGAATGAATTTCCAGTTTTGACTCCTGGCTGCGGAAAATTTTTTTAATATTAATCTTTTTTAAATTTTACTAAATTTAACGTCAAGGCAAAATTTTAATGTTAAGGCATCACACAACAACTTAGTTAATAAACTATTATTTGTAAGCAAAGAACACAACAACTTTAATGTCCACAGCAGTATAAAACTTTGGTCAATTCATTAAGAGAGTGAATGAATTTCTGGGTTCGACTCCTGGTTGCGGAAAATTTTTTGAATATTAATCTTTTTTAAATTTTACTAAATTTAACGTCAAGGCAAAATTTTAACGTTAAGGTATCACACAACAACTAAGTTAATAAATTATTATTTGTAAGCTAAGAACACAACAACTTTAATGTCCGCAGTAGTATAAAACTTTGGTCAATTCATTCGGAGAGTGAATGAATTTTCGGGTTCGACTCCTGGCTGCGAAATTTTTTTTTGAATATTAATCTTTTTTAAATATTACTAAATTTAACGTCAAGGCAAAAATTTAACGTTAAGGCATCACACAATAACTAAGTTAATAAATTATTATTTGTAAGCTAAGAAAACAACAACTTTAATTGCCGCAGTAGTATAAAACTTTGGTCAATTGATTAAGAGAGTGAATGAATTTCCGGGTTCGACTCCTGGCTGTGGAAAATATTTTGAATATTAATCTTTTTTAAATTTTACTAAATTTAACGTCAAGGCAAAATTTTAACGTTAAGGCCTCACACAACAACTTAGTTAATAAACTATTATTTGTAAGCGAAGAACACAACAACTTTAATGTCCGCAGTAGTATAAAACTTTGGTCAATTCATTAAGAGAGTGAATGAATCTTTGGGTTCAACTCTTAGCTGCGGGAAATTTTTTGAATATTAATCTTTTCTAAATTTTACTAAATTTAACGTCAAGGCAAAAATTTAACGTTAAGGCATCAGACAACAACTAAGTTAATAAATTATTATTTGTAAGCTAAGAAAACAACAACTTTAATGGCCGCAGTAGTATAAAACTTTGGTCAATTCATTAAGAGAGTGAATGAATTTTCGGGTTCGACTCCTGGCTCCGGAAAATTTTTTGAATATTAATCTTTTTTAAATTTTACTAAATTTAACGTCAAGGCAAAATTTTAACGTTATGCCATCACACAACAACTAAGTTAATAAATTATTATTTGTAAGCTAAGAACACAACAACTTTAATGTCCGCAATAGTATAAAACTTTGGTCAATTCATTAAGAGAGTGAATGAATTTCCTGGTTCGACTCCTGGTTGCGGAAAATAAACTATTATTTGTAAGCAAAGAACACAACAACTTTAATGTCCGCAGTAGTATAAAACTTTGGTCAATTCATTAAGAGAATGAATGAATTTCTGGGTTCGACTCCTGGCTGCGGAAAATTTTTTGAATATTAATCTTTTTTAAATTTTACTAAATTTAACGTCAAGGCAAAATTTTAACGTTAAGGCCTCACACAACAACTTAGTTAATAAACTATTATTTGTAAGCGAAGAACACAACAACTTTAATGTCCGCAGTAGTATAAAACTTTGGTCAATTCATTAAGAGAGTGAATGAATCTTTGGGTTCAACTCTTAGCTGCGGGAAATTTTTTGAATATTAATCTTTTCTAAATTTTACTAAATTTAACGTCAAGGCAAAAATTTAACGTTAAGGCATCAGACAACAACTAAGTTAATAAATTATTATTTGTAAGCTAAGAAAACAACAACTTTAATGGCCGCAGTAGTATAAAACTTTGGTCAATTCATTAAGAGAGTGAATGAATTTTCGGGTTCGACTCCTGGCTCCGGAAAATTTTTTGAATATTAATCTTTTTTAAATTTTACTAAATTTAACGTCAAGGGAAAATTTTAACGTTATGCCATCACACAACAACTAAGTTAATAAATTATTATTTGTAAGCTAAGAACACAACAACTTTAATGTCCGCAATAGTATAAAACTTTGGTCAATTCATTAAGAGAGTGAATGAATTTCCTGGTTCGACTCCTGGTTGCGGAAAATAAACTATTATTTGTAAGCAAAGAACACAACAACTTTAATGTCCGCAGTAGTATAAAACTTTGGTCAATTCATTAAGAGAATGAATGAATTTCTGGGTTCGACTCCTGGCTGCGGAAAATTTTTTGAATATTAATCTCTTTTAAATTTTACTAAATTTAACGTCAAGGCAAAATTTTAACGTTAAGGTATCACACAACAATTAAGTTAATAAATTATTATTTGTAAGCTAAGAACACAACAACTTTAATGTCCGCAGTCGTATAAAACTTTAGTCAATTCATTAAGAGAGTGAATGAATTTTCGGGTTCGACTCCTGGCTGCGGAAAATTTTTTGAATATTAATCTTTTTTAAATATTACTAAATTTAATGTCAAGGCAAAAATTTAACGTTAAGCCATAACACAATAACTAAGTTAATAAATTATTATTTGTATGCTAAGTATACAACAACTTTAATGTCCGCAGTAGTATAAAACTTTGGTCAATTCATTAAGAGAGTGAATGAATTTCCGGGTTTGACTTCTAGCTGCGGAAAATTTTTTGAATATTAATCTTTTTTAAATTTTACTAAATTTAACGTCAAGGCAAAAATTTAACGTTAAGGCATCACACAACAACTAAGTTAATAAATTATTATTTGTAAGCTAAGAACACAACAACTTTAATGTCCGCAGTAGTATAAAACTTTGGTCAATTCATTAAGAGAGTGAATGAATTTCTGGGTTCGACTCCTGGCTGCCGAAAATTTTTTGAATATTAATCTTTTTTAAATATTACTAAATTTAACGTCAAGGCAAAAATTCTTTGGTCAATTCATTAAGAGAGTGAATGAATTTTCGGGTTCGACTCCTGGCTGCGGAAAATTTTTTGAATATTAATCTTTTTTAAATTTTACTAAATTTAACGTCAAGGCAAAATTTTAACGTTAAGGCATCACCCAATAACAAAGTTAATAAATTATTATTTGTAAGCTAAGTACACAACAACTTTAATGTCCGCAGTAGTATAAAACTTTGGTCAATTCATTAAGAAAATAAATGAATTTCCGGGTTCGACTCTTGGCTGCGGAAAATTTTTTGAATATTAATCTTTTTTTAATTTTACTAAATTTAACGTCAAGGCAAAAATTTAACGTTAAGCCATCACACAATAACTAAGTTAATAAATTATTATTTGTAAGCTAAGTACACAACAACTTTAATGTCCGCAGTAGTATAAAACTTTGGTCAATTCATTAAGAGAGTGAATGAATTTCCGGGTTTGACTTCTGGCTGCGGAAAATTTTTTGAATATAAATCTTTTTTAAATTTTACTAAGTTTAACGTCAAGGCAAAAATTTAACGTTAAGGCATCACACAACAACTAAGTTAATAAATTATTATTTGTAAGCTAAAAACACAACAACTTTAATGTCTGCAGTAGTATAAAACTTTGGTCAATTCATTAAGAGAGTGAATGAATTTCCGGGTTCGACTCCTGGCTACGGAAAATTTTTTGAATATTAATCTTTTTAAAATTTTACTAAATTTAACGTCAAGGAAAAATTTTAACCTTAAGGCATCACACAACAACTTAGTTAATAAATTTTTATTTGTAAGCTAAGAACACAACAACTTTAATGTCCGCAGTAGTATAAAACTTTGGTCAATTCATTAAGAGAGTAAATGAATTTCCGAATTCGACTCTTGGCTGCGGAGAATTTCTTGAATATTAATCTTTTTTAAATTTTACTAAATTTAACGTCAAGGCAAAATTTTAACGTTAAGGCATCACACAACAACTAAGTTAATAAATTATTATTTGAAAGCTAAGAACACAACAACTTTAATGTCCGCAGTAGTATAAAACTTTAGTCAATTCATTAAGAGAGTGAATGAATTTCCGGGTTCGACTCTTGGCTGTAGAAAATTTTTTGAATATTAATCTTTTTTAAATTTTACAAAATTTAACGTCAAGGCAAAATTTTAACGTTAAGGTATCACACGACAACTAAGTTAATAAATTATTATTTGTAAGCTAAGAACACAACAACTTTAATGTCCGCAGTAGTATAAAACTTTGGTCAATTCATTAAGAGAGTGAATGAATTTTCGGGTTCGACTCCTGCCTGCGGAAAATTTTTTGAATATTAATCTTTTTTAAATATTACTAAATTTAATGTCAAGGCAAAAATTTAACGTTAAGCCATAACACAATAACTAAGTTAATAAATTATTATTTGTATGCTAAGTATACAACAACTTTAATGTCCGCAGTAGTATAAAACTTTGGTCAATTCATTAAGAGAGTGAATGAATTTCCGGGTTTGACTTCTAGGTGCGGAAAATTTTTTGAATATTAATCTTTTTTAAATTTTACTAAATTTAACGTCAAGGCAAAAATTTAACGTTAAGGCATCACACAACAACTAAGTTAATAAATTATTATTTGTAAGCTAAGAACACAACAACTTTAATGTCCGCAGTAGTATAAAACTTTGGTCAATTCATTAAGAGAGTGAATGAATTTCTGGGTTCGACTCCTGGCTGCGGAAAATTTTTTGAATATTAATCTTTTTTAAATATTACTAAATTTAACGTCAAGGCAAAAATTCTTTGGTCAATTCATTAAGAGAGTGAATGAATTTTCGGGTTCGACTCCTGGCTGCGGAAAATTTTTTGAATATTAATCTTTTTTAAATTTTACTAAATTTAACGTCAAGGCAAAATTTTAACGTTAAGGCATCACCCAATAACTAAGTTAATAAATTATTATTTGTAAGCTAAGTACACAACAACTTTAATGTCCGCAGTAGTATAAAACTTTGGTCAATTCATTAAGAAAATAAATGAATTTCCTGGTTCGACTCCTGGCTGCGGAAAATTTTTTGAATATTAATCTTTTTTTAATATTACTAAATTTAACGTCAAGGCAAAAATTTAACGGAAAATTTTTTGAATATAAATCTTTTTTAAATTTTACTAAGTTTAACGTCAAGGCAAAAATTTAACGTTAAGGCATCACACAACAACTAAGTTAATAAATTATTATTTGTAAGCTAAAAACACAATAACTTTAATGTCTGCAGTAGTATAAAACTTTGGTCAATTCATTAAGAGAGTGAATGAATTTCCGGGTTCGACTCCTGGCTACGGAAAATTTTTTGAATATTAATCTTTTTAAAATTTTACTAAATTTAACGTCAAGGAAAAATTTTAACCTTAAGGCATCACACAACAACTTAGTTAATAAATTTTTATTTGTAAGCTAAGAACACAACAACTTTAATGTCCGCAGTAGTATAAAACTTTGGTCAATTCATTAAGAGAGTAAATGAATTTCCGAATTCGACTCTTGGCTGCGGAAAATTTCTTGAATATTAATCTTTTTTAAATTTTACTAAATTTAACGTCAAGGCAAAATTTTAACGTTAAGGCATCACACAACAACTAAGTTAATAAATTATTATTTGAAAGCTAAGAACACAACAACTTTAATGTCCGCAGTAGTATAAAACTTTAGTCAATTCATTAAGAGAGTGAATGAATTTCCGGGTTCGACTCTTGGCTGTAGAAAATTTTTTGAATATTAATCTTTTTTAAATTTTACTAAATTTAACGTCAAGGCAAAATTTTAACGTTAAGGTATCACACGACAACTAAGTTAATAAATTATTATTTGTAAGCTAAGAACACAACAACTTTAATGTCCGCAGTAGTATAAAACTTTGGTCAATTCATTAAGAGAGTGAATGAATTTTCGGGTTCGACTCCTGGCTGCGGAAAATTTTTTGAATATTAATCTTTTTTAAATATTACTAAATTTAATGTCAAGGCAAAAATTTAACGTTAAGCCATAACACAATAACTAAGTTAATAAATTATTATTTGTATGCTAAGTATAAAACAACTTTAATGTCCGCAGTAGTATAAAACTTTGGTCAATTCATTAAGAGAGTGAATGAATTTCCGGGTTTGACTTCTAGGTGCGGAAAATTTTTTGAATATTAATCTTTTTTAAATTTTACTAAATTTAACGTCAAGGCAAAAATTTAACGTTAAGGCATCACACAACAACTAAGTTAATAAATTATTATTTGTAAGCTAAGAACACAACAACTTTAATGTCCGCAGTAGTATAAAACTTTGGTCAATTCATTAAGAGAGTGAATGAATTTCTGGGTTCGACTCCTGGCTGCGGAAAATTTTTTGAATATTAATCTTTTTTAAATATTACTAAATTTAACGTCAAGGCAAAAATTCTTTGGTCAATTCATTAAGAGAGTGAATGAATTTTCGGGTTCGACTCCTGGCTGCGGAAAATTTTTTGAATATTAATCTTTTTTAAATTTTACTAAATTTAACGTCAAGGCAAAATTTTAACGTTAAGGCATCACCCAATAACTAAGTTAATAAATTATTATTTGAAAGCTAAGTACACAACAACTTTAATGTCCGCAGTAGTATAAAACTTTGGTCAATTCATTAAGAAAATAAATGAATTTTCGGGTTCGACTCCTGGCTGCGGAAAATTTTTTGAATATTAATCTTTTTTTAATATTACTAAATTTAACGTCAAGGCAAAAATTTAACGTTAAGCCATCACACAATAACTAAGTTAATAAATTATTATTTGTAAGCTAAGTACACAACAACTTTAATGTCCGCAGTAGTATAAAACTTTGGTCAATTCATTAAGAGAGTGAATGAATTTCCGGGTTTGACTTCTGGCTGCGGAAAATTTTTTGAATATTAATCTTTTTTAAATTTTACTAAGTTTAACGTCAAGGCAAAAATTTAACGTTAAGGCATCACACAACAACTAAGTTAATAAATTATTATTTGTAAGCTAAAAACACAACAACTTTAATGTCTGCAGTAGTATAAAACTTTGGTCAATTCATTAAGAGAGTGAATGAATTTCCGGGTTCGACTCCTGGCTACGGAAAATTTTTTGAATATTAATCTTTTTAAAATTTTACTAAATTTAACGTCAAGGAAAAATTTTAACCTTAAGGCA
Organism: Arachis ipaensis; assembly: GCF_059453495.1. Lineage (NCBI taxonomy): Eukaryota > Viridiplantae > Streptophyta > Magnoliopsida > Fabales > Fabaceae > Arachis > Arachis ipaensis. The sequence continues at coordinate 15,572,170 of NC_142437.1, read as the reverse complement.
TCACACAACAACTTAGTTAATAAATTTTTATTTGTAAGCTAAGAACACAACAACTTTAATGTCCGCAGTAGTATAAAACTTTGGTCAATTCATTAAGAGAGTAAATGAATTTCCGAATTCGACTCTTGGCTGCGGAAAATTTCTTGAATATTAATCTTTTTTAAATTTTACTAAATTTAACGTCAAGGCAAAATTTTAACGTTAAGGCATCACACAACAACTAAGTTAATAAATTATTATTTGAAAGCTAAGAACACAACAACTTTAATGTCCGCAGTAGTATAAAACTTTAGTCAATTCATTAAGAGAGTGAATGAATTTACGGGTTCGACTCTTGGCTGTAGAAAATTTTTTGAAAATTAATCTTTTTTAAATTTTACAAAATTTAACGTCAAGGCAAAAATTTAACGTTAAGGCATCACACAACAACTAAGTTAATAAATTATTATTTGTAAGCTAAGAACACAACAACTTTAATGTCCGCAGTAGTATAAAACTTTGGTCAATTCATTAAGAGAGTGAATGAATTTCTAGGTTCGACTCCTGGTTGCGGAAAATTTTTTGAATGTAAATCTATTATAAATTTTACTAAATTTAACGTTAAGGCATCAAACAAAAACTAAGTTAATAAATTATTATTTGTAAGCTAAGTACACAACAACTTTAATGTCCGCGGTAGTATAAAACTTTGGTCAATTCATTAAGAGAGTGAATGAATTTCTGGTTTTGACTCCTCGCTGCGGAAATTTTTTTGAATATTAATCTTTTTTAAATATTACTAAATTTAACGTCAAGGCAAAAATTTAACGTTAAGGCATCACACAACAACTAAGTTAATAAATTATAATTTGTAAGCTAAGTACACAACAACTTTAATGTCTGCAGTAGTATAAATCTTTGGTCAATTCATTAAGAGAGTGAATGAATTTCCGGGTTCGACTCCTAGCTGCGGAAAATTTTTTGAATATTAATCTTTTTTAAATTTTACTAAATTTAACGTCAAGGCAAAATTTTAACGTTAAGGCATCACCCAATAACTAAGTTAATAAATTATTATTTGTAAGCTAAGAACACAACAACTTTAATGTCCGCAGTAGTATAAAACTTTGGTCAATTCATTAAGAGAGTGAATGAATTTTCGGGTTCGACTCCTGGCTGCGGAAAATTTTTTGAATATTAATCTTTTTTAAATATTACTAAATTTAACGTCAAGGCAAAAATTTAACGTTAAGCCATCACACAATAACCAAGTTAATAAATTATTATTTGTAAGCTAAGTACACAACAACTTTAATGTCCGCAGTAGTATAAAACTTTGGTCAATTCATTAAGAGAGTGAATGAATTTCCGGGTTTGACTTCTGGCTGTGGAAAATTTTTTGAATATTAATCTTTTTTAAATTTTACTAAATTTAACGTCAAGGCAAAAATTTAACGTTAAGGCATCACACAACAACTAAGTTAATAATGTATTATTTGTAAGCTAAGAACACAACAACTTTAATGTCCGCAGTAGTATAAAACTTTGGTCAATTCATTAAGAGAGTGAATGAATCTCCGGGTTCGACTCCTGGCTGCGGAAAATTTTTTGAATATTAATCTTTTTTAAATATTACTAAATTTAACGTCAAGGCAAAAATTTAACGTTAAGCCATCACACAATAACTAATTAAATATTACTAAATTTAACGTCAAGGCAAAAATATAACGTTAAGCCATCACACAACAACTAAGTTAATAAATTATTATTTGTAAGTTAAGTACACAACAACTTTAATGTCTGCAGTAGTATAAAACATTGGTCAATTCCTTAAGAGAGTGAATGAATTTCCGAGTTTGACTCCTGGTTGCGGAAAATATTTTGAATGTTAATCTATTATAAATTTTACTAAATTTAACGTTAAGGCATCAGACAAAAACTAAGCTAATAAATTAATATTTTTAAGTTAAGTACACAACAACTTTAATGTCCGCAGTAGTATAAATCTTTGGTCAATTCATTAAGAGAGTGAATGAATTTTCGGGTTCGACTCCTAGATGAGGAAAATTTTTTGAAAATTAATCTTTTTTAAATTTTACTAAATTTAACGTCAAGGCAAAAATTTAACGTTAAGCCATCACACAATAACCAAGTTAATAAATTATTATTTGTAAGCTAAGTACACAACAACTTTAATGTCCGCAGTAGTATAAAACTTTGGTCAATTCATTAAGAGAGTGAATGAATTTCCGGGTTTGACTTCTAGCTGTGGAAAATTTTTTGAATATTAATCTTTTTTAAATTTTACTAAATTTAACGTCAAGGCAAAAATTTAACGTTAAGGCATCACACAACAACTAAGTTAAAAATGTATTATTTGTAAGCTAAGAACACAACAACTTTAATGTCCGCAGAAGTATAAAACTTTGGTCAATTCATTAAGAGAGTGAATGAATTTTCGGGTTCGACTCCTGGCTGCGGAAAATTTTTTGAATATTAATCTTTTTTAAATATTACTAAATTTAACGTCAAGGCAAAAATTTAACGTTAAGCCATCACACAATAACTAATTAAATATTACTAAATTTAACGTCAAGGCAAAAATATAACGTTAAGCCATCACACAACAACTAAGTTAATAAATTATTATTTGTAAGTTAAGTACACAACAACTTTAATGTCCGCAGTAGTATAAAACATTGGTCAATTCCTTAAGAGAGTGAATGAATTTCCGAGTTTGACTCCTGGTTGCGGAAAATATTTTGAATGTTAATCTATTATAAATTTTACTAAATTTAACGTTAAGGCATCAGACAAAAACTAAGTTAATAAATTAATATTTGTAAGTTAAGTACACAACAACTTTAATGTCCGCAGTAGTATAAATCTTTGGTCAATTCATTAAGAGAGTGAATGAATTTTCGGGTTCGACTCCTAGATGAGGAAAATTTTTTGAAAATTAATCTTTTTTAAATTTTACTAAATTTAACGTCAAGGCAAAATTTTAACGTTAAGGCATCACCCAATAACTAAGTTAATAAATTATTATTTGTAAGCTAAGAACACAACAACTTTAATGTCCGCAGTAGTATAAAACTTTGGTCAATTCATTAAGAGAGTGAATGAATTTTCGGGTTCGACTCCTGGCTGCGAAAATTTTTTTGAATATTAATCTTTTTTAAATATTACTAAATTTAACGTCAAGGCGAAAATTTAACGTTAAGCCATCACACAATAACCAAGTTAATAAATTATTATTTGTAAGCTAAGTACACAACAACTTTAATGTCCGCAGTAGTATAAAACTTTGGTCAATTCATTAAGAGAGTGAATGAATTTCCGGGTTTGACTTCTAGCTGTGGAAAATTTTTTGAATATTAATCTTTTTTAAATTTTACTAAATTTAACGTCAAGGCAAAAATTTAACGTTAAGGCATCACACAACAACTAAGTTAAAAATGTATTATTTGTAAGCTAAGAACACAACAACTTTAATGTCTGCAGTAGTATAAAACTTTGGTCAATTCATTAAGAGAGTGAATGAATTTCCGGGTTCGACTCCTGGCTACGGAAAATTTTTTGAATATTAATCTTTTTTAAATATTACTAAATTTAACGTCAAGGAAAAAATTTAACGTTAAGCCATCACACAATAACTAATTAAATATTACTAAATTTAACGTCAAGGCAAAAATATAACGTTAAGCCATCACACAACAACTAAGTTAATAAATTATTATTTGTAAGTTAAGTACACAACAACTTTAATGTCCGCAGTAGTATAAAACATTGGTCAATTCCTTAAGAGAGTGAATGAATTTCCGAGTTTGACTCCTGGTTGCGGAAAATATTTTGAATGTTAATCTATTATAAATTTTACTAAATTCAACGTTAAGGCATCAGACAAAAACTAAGTTAATAAATTAATATTTGTAAGTTAAGTACACAACAACTTTAATGTCCGCAGTAGTATAAATCTTTGGTCAATTCATTAAGAGAGTGAATGAATTTTCGGGTTCGACTCCTAGATGATGAAAATTTTTTGAAAATTAATCTTTTTTAAATTTTACTAAATTTAACGTCAAGGCAAAAATTTAACGTTAAGGCATCACACAACAACTAAGTAAATAAATTATTATTTGTAAGCTAAGAACATAATAACTTTAATGTCCGCAGTAGTATAAAACTTTTGTCAATTCATTAAGAGAGTGAATGAATTTCCGGGTTCGACTCCTGGCTGCGGAAAATTTTTTGAATATTAATCTTTTTTAAATTTTACTAAATTTAACGTCAAGGCAAAATTTTAACGTTAAGGCATCACCCAATAACTAAGTTAATAAATTATTATTTGTAAGCTAAGAACACAACAACTTTAATGTCCGCAGTAGTATAAAACTTTGGTCAATTCATTAAGAGAGTGAATGAATTTTCGGGTTCGACTCCTGGCTGCGGAAAATTTTTTGAATATTAATCTTTTTTAAATATTACTAAATTTAACGTCAAGGCAAAAATTTAACGTTAAGCCATCACACAATAACCAAGTTAATAAATTATTATTTGTAAGCTAAGTACACAACAACTTTAATGTCCGCAGTAGTATAAAACTTTGGTCAATTCATTAAGAGAGTGAATGAATTTCCGGGTTTGACTTCTAGCTGTGGAAAATTTTTTGAATATTAATCTTTTTTAAATTTTACTAAATTTAACGTCAAGGCAAAAATTTAACGTTAAGGCATCACACAACAACTAAGTTAAAAATGTATTATTTGTAAGCTAAGAACACAACAACTTTAATGTCCGCAGTAGTATAAAACTTTGGTCAATTCATTAAGAGAGTGAATGAATTTCCGGGTTCGACTCCTGGCTGCGGAAAATTTTTTGAATATTAATCTTTTTTAAATATTACTAAATTTAACGTCAAGGCAAAAATTTAACGTTAAGCCATCACACAATAACTAATTAAATATTACTAAATTTAACGTCAAGGCAAAAATTTAACGTTAAGCCATCACACAATAACTAAGTTAATAAATTATTATTTGTAAGCTAAGTACACAACAACTTTAATGTCCGCAGTAGTATAAAACTTTGGTCAATTCATTAAGAGAGTGAATGAATTTCCGGGTTTGACTCCTGGTTGCGGAAAATATTTTGAATGTTAATCTATTATAAATTTTACTAAATTTAACGTTAAGGCATCAGACAAAAACTAAGTTAATAAATTAATATTTGTAAGTTAAGTACACAACAACTTTAATGTCCGCAGTAGTATAAATCTTTGGTCAATTCATTAAGAGAGTGAATGAATTTTCGTGTTCGACTCCTAGATGAGGAAAATTTTTTGAAAATTAATCTTTTTTAAATTTTACTAAATTTAACGTCAAGGCAAATATTTAACGTTAAGGCATCACACAACAACTAAGTTAATAAATTATTATTTGTAAGCTAAGAACATAATAACTTTAATGTCCACAGTAGTATAAAACTTTGGTCAATTCATTAAGAGAGTGAATGAATTTCCGGGTTCGACTCTTGGCTGCGGAAAATTTTTTGAATATTAATCTTTTTTAAATTTTACTAAATTTAACGTCAAGGCAAAATTTTAACGTTAAGGCATCACCCAATAACTAAGTTAAAAAATTATTATTTGTAAGCTAAGAACACAACAACTTTAATGTCCGCAGTAGTATAAAACTTTGGTCAATTCATTAAGAGAGTGAATGAATTTTCGGGTTCGACTCCTGGCTGCGGAAAATTTTTTGAATATTAATCTTTTTTAAATATTACTAAATTTAACGTCAAGGCAAAAATTTAACGTTAAGCCATCACACAATAACCAAGTTAATAAATTATTATTTGTAAGCTAAGTACACAACAACTTTAATGTCCGCAGTAGTATAAAACTTTGGTCAATTCATTAAGAGAGTGAATGAATTTCCCGGTTTGACTTCTAGCTGTGGAAAATTTTTTGAATATTAATCTTTTTTAAATTTTACTAAATTTAACGTCAAGGCAAAAATTTAACGTTAAGGCATCACACAATAACTAATTAAATATTACTAAATTTAACGTCAAGGCAAAAATTTAACGTTAAGCCATCACACAATAACTAAGTTAATAAATTATTATTTGTAAGCTAAGTACACAACAACTTTAATGTCCGCAGTAGTATAAAACTTTGGTCAATTCATTAAGAGAGTGAATGAATTTCCGGGTTTGACTCCTGGTTGCGGAAAATATTTTGAATGTTAATCTATTATAAATTTTACTAAATTTAACGTTAAGGCATCAGACAAAAACTAAGTTAATAAATTAATATTTGTAAGTTAAGTACACAACAACTTTAATGTCCGCAGTAGTATAAAACTTTGGTCAATTCATTAAGAGAGTGAATGAATTTTCGGGTTCGACTCCTGGCTGCGGAAAATTTTTTGAATATTAATCTTTTTTAAATATTACTAAATTTAACGTCAAGGCAAAAATTTAACGTTAAGCCATCACACAATAACCAAGTTAATAAATTATTATTTGTAAGCTAAGTACACAACAACTTTAATGTCCGCAGTAGTATAAAACTTTGGTCAATTCATTAAGAGAGTGAATGAATTTCCGGGTTTGACTTCTAGCTGTGGAAAATTTTTTGAATATTAATCTTTTTTAAATATTACTAAATTTAACGTCAAGGCAAAAATTTAACGTTAAGCCATCACACAATAACTAATTAAATATTACTAAATTTAACGTCAAGGCAAAAATTTAACGTTAAGCCATCACACAATAACTAAGTTAATAAATTATTATTTGTAAGCTAAGTACACAACAACTTTAATGTCCGCAGTAGTATAAAACTTTGGTCAATTCATTAAGAGAGTGAATGAATTTCCGGGTTTGACTCCTGGTTGCGGAAAATATTTTGAATGTTAATCTATTATAAATTTTACTAAATTTAACGTTAAGGCATCAGACAAAAACTAAGTTAATAAATTAATATTTGTAAGTTAAGTACACAACAACTTTAATGTCCGCAGTAGTATAAATCTTTGGTCAATTCATTAAGAGAGTGAATGAATTTTCGGGTTCGACTCCTAGATGAGGAAAATTTTTTGAAAATTAATCTTTTTTAAATTTTACTAAATTTAACGTCAAGGCAAAAATTTAACGTTAAGGCATCACACAACAACTAAGTTAATAAATTATTATTTGTAAGCTAAGAACATAATAACTTTAATGTCCGCAGTAGTATAAAACTTTTGTTAATTCATTAAGAGAGTGAATGAATTTCCGGGTTCGACTCCTGGCTGCGGAAAATTTTTTGAATATTAATCTTTTTTAAATTTTACTAAATTTAACGTCAAGGCAAAATTTTAACGTTAAGGCATCACCCAATAACTAAGTTAATAAATTATTATTTGTAAGCTAAGAACACAACAACTTTAATGTCCGCAGTAGTATAAAACTTTGGTCAATTCATTAAGAGAGTGAATGAATTTTCGGGTTCGACTCCTGGCTGCGGAAAATTTTTTGAATATTAATCTTTTTTAAATATTACTAAATTTAACGTCAAGGCAAAAATTTAACGTTAAGCCATCACACAATAACCAAGTTAATAAATTATTATTTGTAAGCTAAGTACACAACAACTTTAATGTCCGCAGTAGTATAAAACTTTGGTCAATTCATTAAGAGAGTGAATGAATTTCCGGGTTTGACTTCTAGCTGTGGAAAATTTTTTGAATATTAATCTTTTTTAAATTTTACTAAATTTAACGTCAAGGCAAAAATTTAACGTTAAGGCATCACACAACAACTAAGTTAAAAATGTATTATTTGTAAGCTAAGAACACAACAACTTTAATGTCCGTAGTAGTATAAAACTTTGGTCAATTCATTAAGAGAGTGAATGAATTTCCGGGTTCGACTCCTGGCTGCGGAAAATTTTTTGAATATTAATCTTTTTTAAATTTTACTAAATTTAATGTCAAGGCAAAATTTTAACGTTAAGGCATCACCCAATAACTAAGTTAATAAATTATTATTTGTAAGCTAAGAACACAACAACTTTAATGTCCGCAGTAGTATAAAACTTTGGTCAATTCATTAAGAGAGTGAATGAATTTTCGGGTTCGACTCCTGGCTGCGGAAAATTTTTTGAATATTAATCTTTTTTAAATATTACTAAATTTAACGTCAAGGCAAAAATTTAACGTTAAGCCATCACACAATAACCAAGTTAATAAATTATTATTTGTAAGCTAAGTACACAACAACATTAATGTCCGCAGTAGTATAAAACTTTGGTCAATTCATTAAGAGAGTGAATGAATTTCCGGGTTTGACTTCTAGCTGTGGAAAATTTTTTGAATATTAATCTTTTTTAAATTTTACTAAATTTAACGTCACGGAAAAAATTTAACGTTAAGGCATCACACAACAACTAAGTTAAAAATGTATTATTTGTAAGCTAAGAACACAACAACTTTAATGTCCGCAGTAGTATAAAACTTTGGTCAATTCATTAAGAGAGTGAATGAATTTCCGGGTTCGACTCCTGGCTGCGGAAAATTTTTTGAATATTAATCTTTTTTAAATATTACTAAATTTAACGTCAAGGCAAAAATTTAACGTTAAGCCATCACACAATAACTAATTAAATATTACTAAATTTAACGTCAAGGCAAAAATTTAACGTTAAGCCATCACACAATAACTAAGTTAATAAATTATTATTTGTAAGCTAAGTACACAACAACTTTAATGTCCGCAGTAGTATAAAACTTTGGTCAATTCATTAAGAGAGTGAATGAATTTCCGGGTTTGACTTCTGGCTGCGGAAAATTTTTTGAATATTAATCTTTTTTAAATATTACTAAATTTAACGTCAAGGCAAAAATTTAACGTTAAGGCATCACACAACCACTAAGTTAATAAATTATTATTTGTAAGCTAAGAACACAACAACTTTAATGTACGCAGTAGTATAAAACTTTGGTCAATTCATTCAGAGAGTGAATGAATTTCCGGGTTCGACTCCTGGCTGCGGAAAATTTTTTGAATATTAATCTTTTTTAAATATTACTTAATTTAACGTCAAGGCAAAAATTTAACGTTAAGCCATCACACAATTACTAAGTTAATAAATTATTATTTGTAAGCTAAGTACGCAACAACTTTAATATCCGCAGTAGTATAAAACTTTGGTCAATTCTTTAAGAGAGTAAATGAATTTCCGGGTTTGACTTCTGGCAGCGGAAAATTTTTTGAATATTAGTCTTTTTTAAATTTTACTAAATTTAATGTCAAGGCAAAAATTTAACGTTAAGGCATCACACAACAACTAAGTTAATAAATTATTATTTGTAAGCTAAGAACACAACAACTTTAATGTCCCCAGTAGTATAAAACTTTGGTCAATTCATTAAATGATTGAATGAATTTCCGGGTTCGACTCCTGGCTGCGGAAAATTTTTTGAATATTAATCTTTTTTAAATATTACTAAATTTAACATCAAGGCAAAAATTTAACGTTAAGCCATCACACAATAACTAAGTTAATAAATTATTATTTGTAAGCTAAGTACACAACAACTTTAATGTCCGCAGTAGTATAAAACTTTGGTCAATTCATTAAGAGAGTGAATGAATTTCCAGGTTCGACTCCTGGCTGCGGAAATTTTTTTGAATATTAATATTTTTTAAATTTTACTAAATTTAACGTCAAGGCAAAATTTTAACGTTAAGGCATCACACAACAACTAAGTTAATAAATTATTATTTGTAAGCTAAGAACACAACAACTTTAATGTTCGTAGGAGTATAAAACTTTGGTCAATTCATTAAGAGAGTGAATGAATTTCCGGGTTCGAGTCCTGGATGCAGAACATTTTTTGAAAATTAATCTTTTTTAAATTTTACTAAATTTAATGTCAAGGCAAAAATTTAACGTTAAGGCATCACACAGCAACTAAGTTAATAAATTATTATTTGTAAGCTAAGAACGCAACAACTTTAATGTCCGCAATAGTATAAAACTTTGGTCAATTCATTAAGAGAGTGAATGAATTTCCGGGTTCAACTCCTGGCTCCGAAAATTTTTTTGAATATTAATCTTTTTTAAATATTACTAAATTTAACGTCAAGGCAAAAATTTAACGTTAAGCCATCACACAACAACTAAGTTAATAAATTATTATTTGTAAGCTAAGTACACAACAACTTTAATGTCCGCAGTAGTATAAAACTTTGGTCAATTCATTAAGAGAGTGAATGAATTTTCGGGTTCGACTCCTGGCTGCGGAAAATTTTTTGAAAATTAATCTTTTTTAAATTTTACTAAATTTAACGTCAAGGCAAAAATATAACCTTAAGCCTTCACACAACAACTATGTTAATAAATTATTATTTGTAAGTTAAGTACACAACAACTTTAATGTCCGCAGTAGTATAAAATGTAACACCCTAATATTCAAATCCTTATGCTCGAGTCATAAGTCAATGATATTACGGTGGTACGACTCTCAGGTGGATTTTTAATAAACAAATATAGGTAATTTCGAAAGGAGTATTAATCGAGAAGCCTGAAAAGAGTAGAAATAAAATCGCGAAGACGTATCTCTCACGTTTCGACAACAAAAGATAAACCGTGAAGCCGAAAACGATATACGGACAAGGCGTAAAGGAGATTAAGAGATAGATAACAGATAGATATATATAACATAAGTAAATAGCTACTAGTCGCGACCCGCGAAGTTTAGGTCGGCTAGAGTACATTATGAAATTAGTTGACAACAGTATATCCTAATCTCTCCCAAAGGAAACATGAGAGCCTCTATAGGCAAATTCAAAGAGTTCAATACATAATATAAACTTTCCAAAACAAAGGTGGAGAGATTCTAATCAAAACACAAAGTAGAGGAAATAAAGATCTTCGCCGTCTCTCAGACGACCCACAACTCACTTTTGAGCACCTGGACCTGTATCTGAAAAACAAGAGATATATACGGAATGAGAACCCCGGGCCCATGGGTTCCCAGTATGGTAAAAGTGCCAAATAAATTCAATGTACTGCAACAAAAACTCACTAAGCATCCTAAACTTCTTCACCAATTATTCATCCTAGGTTCTCGCTAATCCATGAATAGGCAACAGTCATAAGGGAGTGCTAAATTTAATTCATGTTTCACATGTTTCCCAACTCGCTGACTCTTCCACGAATCAGACTCAGAATCATAAGCAAAACCATCACCAGTTGTTCTGCCTCAGTAGTTCTATATCAATACATCATCATGCAATCGCATCATCAATTCATCCCATCAAGAACAGCCCTCACACCCACCGACACCAGCATGAAGGGTCTCTCAGTTGTACAAACACAAGCAATACAGGCAAGTAATACACAAACATGATACAAGTAGAACAAGTAGCATATAGTCAGGTAACATGGCATATATGATGTAGAAATCCAAGACAAATGGCAATCCCAAACAATTCAAACATATGCAAATGATGAATGCCTACCCTATGGCTGATGATATCATCTGTCGGTTATATAGCCAACCCGACATGTCCTGGTAGCTAACCATTGGACAGAAACACCCCTTGCGGAGCAAGTAGGTTTGAGCTACAACCCCCTTGCTACTGCCCGCTCAACCCAGAGCCAGTGAAATAATCACTACTGCGGCTACTACCCAGGCGGGTGTCTAAAAGCTCAACCTGGAGCGAGTGGATTCACCACTACTGCCGCTACTACCCAGGCGTCGCAATCTCTGACCTGGAGCAAGTGGGACGAACCACAACCCTTGCTACTACCCAGGTATCTCAAGCATTGGCCCAGAGCAAGTGGGACGAACCACAACCCTTGCTACTGCCCAGGCATCTCAAACATATATTCATTCAATCTCAATTCATATTATCAACATTCATTGTTACCAAATCTCAAACATTAACTTGGAGCAAATGGGACGAACCACAACCCTTGCTACTACCCAAGTATCACAAATAAACATTTATTCATAATCACCCTTCATTATTATCAATCCTCAGACAATGACCCGGAGCAAGCGGGACGAACCACGACCCTTGCTACTACCCAGGTATCACAAATACACATTTATTCAAAACCCCACGATTAAACTCGTTTATCATAATCCTCCTTTCCCGTCTCATACCCGGAGCAAGTGGACAACGCCACTGCCTACTACCCGGGGTCGCACATCACATTTCAATATTTTTTTCATTATTATCCATTTAACATATTCATTCATTAATCATATATGCATTTATACTCAGCCATAAACAATAATGGCTTTGCCGTAACCCGGCAATAACTCAGCCATCCGGCTCATGGTCCAATCAAGAACGGGCCATTTATCAATAAATATAGCCCTCCGGCTCATGGCATACACGGTACTTCCACCGTCATCCTCCATATCTCATATAATCATCTTTGATCATCATTGATCATAACTTTTTCCCTTGCTTCACTCGCAAGTTACCACATCCCCTAACTCATTGCTAGGCATATCAGAATGATTTAATACATGAGAGGTGAGATCGGAGGCTTAGAAGTATGAGATTTGGCTTTTAAAACTCAAAAATCAACTTTGGCATGAAAACAGGGCCACGCGTACGCGCACTCCACGCGCACGCGTGGATGGCCACAAAACTCATCGACACGCAAGCATCATACGCGCGGATGCGCAGGTTGAAAAATAGCCAAACGACGCGCAAGCGTCAGCCACGCGTACGCGTGGGTGCTCTTGCGCCCCAGGCATAAAACTGGCACAACTCTGGCACAACTCTCGGGAAAATAGCTGGGCATTTGGTGCAGCGCATCGACGCACCCGCACACACCACGCGCACGCGTGGATAGTGCCTTCTTGAAGAACGACGCGTACGCGCCAAGTGCGCCTACGCGTGGAGGGTCATTCTGCTAAAAATTTTCTAAGTTAAAAGCTACAGAATTTACAGATTCAACCCCCAATCTTCCGACGGACATAACTTTCTCATTTTAAATCATTTTTCACCCGTTCTTCAAACGGCATGGACATCCCGGATCCAATTTCATTTCTAAACAGCTTTGGCACAAAACAGAGATCCGTAGTCCAAGTTATGTCCCGTCAAAGTATGCCCAAAAACCATGTTTTCATACAAAACCACTAGGTGCCATTTTCAAAACAAGCCATTTTCAACTCCTTTCAAAATCAACCAAAACATGCCAATTTCAACCCTTTTTGAAATCAATCAAAATGTACCAAAATCCACATCAAGCCATCCTCAACTCACACATTGACACTTTACCAAAAATTCACAAAACCACATCTAACCATTTTAACACTTCTCAATCAAATGGCTAAAGGACAAACACAATATCATGTCATACATCCTTCCTCATCCCAATTTCCAATAATACCATTTCCAATCAACCATCATTATACGTAATCAATATCATACTCACTATCACGTGATTTCACCCACAAATCAACCTTAATCATTCCCCAAGCATATATCACAACATACATATCTCTAATTCATCATCATACCATCAAGGCACCAATAATCATGATCACATATATGATCACATAATATATCTCAACCGAACCAAACATACATCGTCTACATAATTTCACCCAAAATTACCAAATTCCACACTTCAACTTCTCAAACCTTATTATTCAATAACCAACCTAATCATTCATAAATTTATTATCTGAAATTCATCCAATCACTTGTGCCATCATACAATGCACACATCGACTTACCTTTCTTACCTCTTTCCGGCCTCCGGCCCAAAATTCACGGCCTCCGGCCCAATTTTCACAATTTAAATGCATAAACCACAAATCAATACTCATTACCCAGTACATCAAATTCTCAATACACCAAGCATACAAGGTCACACAATTCTCAACCCAATCATTAATTCACATTACATATCAACTATGCATATTAGCACCAACCATTTACACAATCCAAACTTAATCCTAGGGGCATCTAGCCTAGGAATTCTCATCACAACACACGGTACTTAAATGAAACTTAAACCGTACCTCTTGTAGCCAAACCAATTGAGCCTCTTCTTTGGAATTCTTCACCAACCTTAGCTCCAAGCCTTACCAAAGCTCCTCAAGCAATACCAATCTCCCAATTGTGCACCAACATCACCAAATACACTAACATAACCAATGTCACATACATACATCAACCTAGGGCTCATAAAAATGACAAATCACAAGGGTTTGAGCACTTCTTACCTCAGCCCATATGAAGTAGGGATAGAACCCACTTAGAATCCATATTGGAGTATCCCTAAACACCCAAAATCACAAGATTTCAACACTAACTACCCAAAAACGTGTAACAGTGGGGAATTTCGAAAACTGGGCAGAGATAAATGAAATACTTACCACCAAATAGATAGAATTGTAGAGGATGAGAAGAGCAACGCGTGGCCGCAAACGGCTCGTCAATCGGAGCTCCGTAGCTCAAGTTATGGTGGTTTGAAGATCAAAGAGAGTTAGGTTTTCTCTCTTCTCTTCTCTCTTCTCAAATCAGCGCCCCAACCCTTCTTTTTAAGGTAAAATGAGCTGAAATGCTCACAACTAATGTTTATATATGTTGGGTCTTGGGCCCACTTAGGCCCGGTTCACTTATTTTTGCCCATTGGCCCAATTTTGGGCCAAAACCTTTAAGATTAGCGCTCTAAATCGCACTTTAAATATTTCTACCTTCCCTAATTATAATTCCTCATTTCTTAATCTTATTTACCCATAATCAATTTCCTCATTTGTAGTACCAGACAGATCTCAGCCGGTACTACCGGTCAAAATTCCACTGCGCACTTTTACGCAGAAAACTATATTTTCCGACTCGGAAAAATTCACTGAATCCAAATATCATATTTAAATTATCAAATTCCAATTGCCAAATCTTCCAACCATATTCGCTCCTATTTAACTTATTATTTACTAAATTTCGGTTAGACCGGGTATTACATTCTACCCCCCTAACAGAAATTTTCGCCCTCGAAAATTCCATCCATCACTATCCTCTCCCTCTGCCAAGCCAATTACCACTAATCACAGCTCAACTCCAAGCATAACCTCCAAACTTACTTTCTTATTCTCAAACCTTCAAATTTCTACATGACTTGCTGTTATAAAGTCTCTGACTCATCAATCAAAAACCCCTTTCATTTCTAGAAAGCAAATGAGTTTGAAATAACAATTTAACAAAAATCATGAGAATCTGCTTTCCTTTAATAATCTATAAAAGCATTCGAGACACATCTCTTTCGTTAAAGTTACTCATATAAAAAATTATCCTCAAAACCATAACCAGCACTCTTTCAAATTTTTTGGAGAAAAATTTTCAACAGTACCTCCCCAAGAATTGGAGTTTACCACCCGTCACGGGCTCCCTCAAACCAATCTCAGTACTGCATCTGTATTTCAATTTAGTGGCTTTCACATTCGTCTTTCAAAACTAATCATTATAAATCTCAATCTAATTCCAAGGTCACTATGACCAAACATCATGGTACTCATCTCTCAAACACGACAACTCGCACTCTCTCATCATCTAAATCCAATTATGCATCAATGATAATTTCCTCATCCGTTTCAGAACCATCAAGGCTCACAGCCGCAATTAATTCCAATTACCTAGAATCATTATCTGCATAGCTCACTAAACTTTTAAGTACTCAAAGCATAAAGCATTTCCAATCATGCTCTACTTTTCCTTATTATTACCATACTATGCTAACGCTTTAGCAAGCTTCCGCTATGCCACCTTGATTTCTCGTCAAGTATTAGTTCCATCACTTATTTCCTCAAGTACTAAACCACCACTTAACTTGACCAACAATTCGAATTAACGTTTCCAAATCCATCATTTAGGACCATCCCTTATCTATTTAAATCAAAGGAACTAAAAGTCACGAGTTCAATCCATTTCACCAAAAATCCAGAAATCAACCAACTACATAACAAACACAACACATCATTCTCAATAGAAATTCATTTACATCATAGGCATTTATCCATTTGTATTAAGGCAATTACCTATATCTTACTGTCGCAATCGGCCCGCATCCTGACTCTCTCCTTGTTGGCAATTTCTTGATACATGCCCTGGTAACCCGCACTTGTAACATACACCTAACCCCAATCGGCACGGCCTATTTGGGTGATGACTTCCACATCTCTGACAGCTTGAAACATCAGAAGCAGCCGCTGCCCGTTTTCCCTTACCATTCCTTTGGGACTCCTTACTCGTCGCAAAGTTATTCTGTCCTTGGGGAAAGTGTTGTACGTATCCTCTCTCCTTAAACTCTCGACCCCTTGGTGCGAATCCTTGGTTGTGCTCTCTATGACTTCCCTTCTCTGCAACCCTCCTTTTCACACACTCTTCAGCAATTCTGCTCTTATTCACTAACTCTGAAAAAGTTCGGATCTCCATTGGTCCCACTGAACTTAAGATGTCACTCCGGAGCCCTCCTTCATACTTAATGCATTTCCATTCCTCGAAGTCTCCCGGAGCTCCTTGACACAGGCGGGAAAACCTGAATAGCTCCTCAAATTTGTCTGTATACTCAGATATGGACATAGCACCTTGCTTTAGCTGTAGTAACTCCAATTCCTTGGCTGTCCTGGCGGAATTCGGAAAGTACTTCTTATAGAATTCCACCTGGAAGGCATCCCAAGTGATATGATCATTCCCCTGTTGCAGGAGACGTCGAGCCCTGATGACAAGTCATCTTAGCCTATTTTAGCTAGTCTTTTTCTTTTGTTTTCATTAGAATTATGCACTTTCTTGAGCTACAAGCAAGCTAATTGAGTAGATTTTCATGTTTCCCTTGATTGAACCAACCATATATGAATTCATGCCATTTCATGAGGTTTTGTGCTATATTTGTTGCATATTATGAAAGATTGAATATCTCATGATTTTGAGCATAGCTTTGATGAGTTTGGTTGATTCATGATAGGTGAAGAAAGCTTGGAAAAAGGTTGAAGCAAAGAGGAATGGCTAGAAGTGAAGAAAGGGATAAGTGAAATTGAACTTGGAGGCATGAAGTTAGCCCCAACGTTAGCCCCCTAACTTGGAGGCTAACGTTGGGCATGAAGATCACTCCCTGGACTCCCCACGTTTGAGCCAACGTTAGCCCCCTAACTTGGAGGCTAACGTTGGCAAGAGAAACTTGAAACTCATCCCTGGGCCAGCCAACGTTTGCGCCAACGTTAGCCCCCTAACTTGGAGGCTAACGTTGGCGCCACTAGCACAAAGCATTGCCAACGTTAGGGTCAAAGTTAGACCCCTAACGTTGGCACCAACGTTCATACCAGTAGAATGTTGCTTGCTGCTATGAAAAGTTGGAGCCAAAGTTAGACCCCTAACTTTGGCTCAAACGTTGGGACCAACTATGGCTAACTTCAAAACCGGTTCAATTGGTTCACTTCGGTTCTTCTTCAAACTTCAAGAGCAATCAACCAAGGCCTCTTTCAACCCAATTCCACCAAGAACAAAGGCCCAACTCAAGGCTTGAAGATCATTTTGGAAAGTGTATAAATAGGATAGAATTCAAGTTATAGGGAGAGCTTTCCTTTTAGAATTTTCATAATAGTTTTCGGAGAGCTTTTGAACTTGAGTGAACTTTAATTTCTTGCTTTCATTGCTTTCAATTTCATTTTACATTTGTCTTGGATCTTGGATTGGAGAATTGAAGAAATTCTGTTTCAATCTCAATCTTGGATCTCTCTGTTTCTTTACTGTTAATTGAATTCCATTTCCGGTTCATTGTTCGTCATCTCTTTTCTTTGCAATTTACAATTTCCTTGCTATTGTTCTTGTTGGATCTAGGAAGGCATTGAGATCTAGACTTGGTTTTCTAGTCTCTGGGTCCTGAGATCTGAATTTCTCATTTCAATTCCCTTTTTACTGCTCTTTCTATGTTCATTTACTTTTCTGCTTCACATCCGGTTCAATCCCAATTCCCTTTCCCTCTTCTGTTTGATGCAATTTAGTTTTTCCTTGTTTAAATTCTGCAAATCCATTCCCCAATTCCCTTTACATTTCCAGCAATTTACATTCCTTGCACTTTAAGATTCCGCAATTTACATTTCTTGCACTTTAAGTTTCAGTCATTTAATTCTTGTTCTCTTTAATTCAATGCAATTTAATTCTGCAAGTCACAAAACCATCAACCAAATCTTGATTCGCTTGACTAAATCAACCACTAAACTAAAATTGCTCAATCCTTCAATCCCTGTGGGATCGACCTCACTCCTGTGAGTTTTTATTACTTGATACGACCCGGTGCACTTGCCGGTTAGTTTTGGGTATTTTGGAAGAAATTTATTTTTCCTCCAAAATATCTCATCAAGTTTTTGGCGCCGTTGCCGGGGATTGATTAGATTGACAATGATTAAGCGAGGTGGTGATCTAGATCAAGCACTTTTTCTTTATTTTTCTTTAATTTTTGACTAACCCACTAACTGTTTGAAGTTTTGCCTGAGCTAATAGAAACCTCATTCTAGCAATAGAGTGAAATTTCCTTGGCTCATCCTGCTGAATATGATTTTCATAGCTTGAAAAACAAACGAGAGGAGTGGTTTTCGTTCATTTCTCTTTCAAAGTTTGCCAACTGTTTGATACTTTGTGTCAACTGATCCTTCAATCATATCCTGGTCTGAATATGCTCTATCTTCACTTGAACTGGTTGTGACTGTGCAGATCATGGAAGGGAACTCAACAAATTCTAGCAATCATGAGAGTAATACCCCCACTTTGGATGATAATGTAACCCATAGTTCGAAACAACTATCCATAGCCATGAATGATGTTGCCCAATGGTTTGAAGCTTTTCCACAAGGAAGCATTATCGGATGGGAAGAACTGATGAATGGACTCCTAGTCAAATTTAACCCATCACAAGGAGTTGTTAAGCAAGAGGCAGAGGTGCATCCCTTGGAGAAAGAAATTGAAGGTGCTCGTGCAGTAATAAGCCAAAACAAGCAGATGCATCAGCAGACTCTACAACAATTAGATATGATGGCTAAAAAAATCATTGAGTTGAGACATGCTGTAGTACATACATACAACCTGACTCAAAGCTCATATGGGTGTAATCAAGCTGAACAAAGCTCTGGGGCCATTAACCGAGAGCAACAAAGCTATGAGCAACTACAAGCTCCAAGCAATCACTCTAGCGTGCTCCAGAACAGGCCTCAGAATGATGTGTACAATCCACCTTGGAGAACTCATTCTAATGGGAGGGGGGTTGAGAACCAAAACCAAAGACCAAGGAACTTCAACTACAACAACCATTTCCCAAACTTGCAAAAACCATACTGCCCACCCTTCCAACCTCAGATACCTCACAACCAACAACCTTCACAACACTATCATAGGATCACCAATTTGGAGATCTTAATAGAGAAAATGATGGAACACCAAGAAATAACAAACAAAAACCAGGAAGCCTCATTGAAGATCCTGGAGAGTCAGATTGGGCAGCTCTCCAAGCAAATTTCTATTGAGAGATCTTTAAGCTCACTGCCCAGTGACACAATCTCAAATTTGCAACAACATCACCACACCATCTCACAGAATTCTCAAAGGATCTCCAATCTAGAAAGTGGAGTAGAGAGAATGATGACACATCTAAAAAGGATGAACAAACACTATGAGGACCTACTCGGGGGAATTGAGAAGCAAATAGAACAATTAGCCAAAAACCTCACAGAAACAAGTAAGGAGGAAGCAAGGCCTCACTTAGATGGACAATGGGACAAGGAGAAGAAGGCTCAGAATCTGAAATAAGCAAGCACAAAGGATGTCAAGCTAGTGACAATAAAAGAGCGCTTGTTGGGAGGCAACCCAACCCGAGGTAGTTTTCTGTTCATAACCATTTTAATAAAAAGGTTAATTAGTTTTATCTATATTGCAAGAAGCTAAGTTTGGTGTTGCACACCAAAACAATCTAAAGGAGAATGCAGGATTCTAAGTTTGGTGTTTCACCAAAATCCCATTATAAAACACACTCTCACCTTCGGCATAATGCTGGCTTCAAGCATGTTGGATAAACTAGTCAACTATTCTGCTGTTTCGTAGTTTTCAGTCTTATTGCTTTTGAAAAAGAAGAAAAAGAGTTTCACACATGGTTAATCTAATGCATTGGCAAGGTACTAAGTTTGGTGTTCCCACACCAAAGTAAGTACAAAGGCCCACAAATAAATCATGCAAGCTAACCATTTTTCAAGTGCTTGGGAAACAAGCAACTTTCAATATCATTACAGAGGTCCATACAAGCTGTTAGAAGGATTAAGCATCATCAACCCAAGAAACAAAAGATGAACCTAAAGGCCAGCATTGATGATGATGAGAAGAAGGAAAGCAAGTAAACTTCAACAGGTTGTATTGTTAAATCATTGTTTTGCATCAAATATTGCTGTAATTGAAAGTTGGATTGTATTCTGATCTGCCCTACCTATCTGCATAGCATAGTTTTTTTAATTACCCCTGCCTGCATAGCATAATCTGTCTTTATAATTCAATAAGCAAGATGTTTGATCATCCACAACATTCTCATCTTCAAAACTTGTTTGCACTCAATTTCCAAGAAATGCATCACATGAAAGTTCTTTGAAAAGAAGGATTGAGGAATTAAACAATTTTGAGGCAAGCAAAAGATTAGGAGAAGTGGTGGTTCTAGTTGTATGATAATGTATTGAGGTTGCATGCTTGTGAAAACTTGCATGGGAGCTCATAGGCGGGACATGAAGTTCAAAGAAGTATTGTGGAGATTCTCAAAAATTTATTGATCCAAGAAGCAGCAAACAAAACAAAAGAAAGAAAAGAAAATACAAAAGCAAAAAGAACATGGCCCAAGGCTCTGAGCATCAATTACTAGGCAGAAAAAGAAAGAAAGAAACAAAAACTCAAAGAGTTGGTAGCCTAGTAAAATGCTTGTGGTTGAAGTGTGTCAAGGAAAGAGGCTTGAGCAAGTAAATCCTTAGGGGTGCTTTAACACCTAATACCTTAAAACCAACTGGTTTAGGAGTATTGATTGAAAGCTTATCTAAAGAGCCGCCTTGAGACATGATACTTAGAGTCGAGGCCAAAGCACAGAAACTATAAGCTGCTTCAAGGTGATTACATATAAAGAGATCTCTATGACACCATTTGGATGAAAATCCTAAGACCTACGACTCCCAATATGTAAGGACTAGTGAGCACTGAAGCCCTTGCATGAGCATATGATTTAGAATTTATCCCACTGATACTTGATCACTTCACTCACTGCACTTTACAAGTGTTCCTCAATCCATCTTAATTGAAAGAACCTTGGAGCATAAATTCATTTCTTGCTTGGGGACAAGCAAGCTTTAAGTTTGGTGTTGTGATGACAAGTCATCTTAGCCTATTTTAGCTAGTCTTTTTCTTTTGTTTTCATTAGAATTATGCACTTTCTTGAGCTACAAGCAAGCTAATTGAGTAGATTTTCATGTTTCCCTTGATTGAACCAACCATATATGAATTCATGCCATTTCATGAGGTTTTGTGCTATATTTGTTGCATATTATGAAAGATTGAATATCTCATGATTTTGAGCATAGCTTTGATGAGTTTGGTTGATTCATGATAGGTGAAGAAAGCTTGGAAAAAGGTTGAAGCAAAGAGGAATGGCTAGAAGTGAAGAAAGGGATAAGTGAAATTGAACTTGGAGGCATGAAGTTAGCCCCAACGTTAGCCCCCTAACTTGGAGGCTAACGTTGGGCATGAAGATCACTCCCTGGACTCCCCACGTTTGAGCCAACGTTAGCCCCCTAACTTGGAGGCTAACGTTGGCAAGAGAAACTTGAAACTCATCCCTGGGCCAGCCAACGTTTGCGCCAACGTTAGCCCCCTAACTTGGAGGCTAACGTTGGCACATGAGTTATAAAGGGGGAGAAGGCCAACGTTTGCGCCAACGTTAGCCCCCTAACTTGGAGGCTAACGTTGGCGCCACTAGCACAAAGCATTGCCAACGTTAGGGTCAAAGTTAGACCCCTAACGTTGGCACCAACGTTCATACCAGTAGAATGTTGCTTGCTGCTATGAAAAGTTGGAGCCAAAGTTAGACCCCTAACTTTGGCTCAAACGTTGGGACCAACTATGGCTAACTTCAAAACCGGTTCAATTGGTTCACTTCGGTTCTTCTTCAAACTTCAAGAGCAATCAACCAAGGCCTCTTTCAACCCAATTCCACCAAGAACAAAGGCCCAACTCAAGGCTTGAAGATCATTTTGGAAAGTGTATAAATAGGATAGAATTCAAGTTATAGGGAGAGCTTTCCTTTTAGAATTTTCATAATAGTTTTCGGAGAGCTTTTGAACTTGAGTGAACTTTAATTTCTTGCTTTCGTTGCTTTCAATTTCATTTTACATTTGTCTTGGATCTTGGATTGGAGAATTGAAGAAATTCTGTTTCAATCTCAATCTTGGATCTCTCTGTTTCTTTACTGTTAATTGAATTCCATTTCCGGTTCATTGTTCGTCATCTCTTTTCTTTGCAATTTACAATTTCCTTGCTATTGTTTTTGTTGGATCTAGGAAGGCATTGAGATCTAGACTTGGTTTTCTAGTCTCTGGGTCCTGAGATCTGAATTTCTCATTTCAATTCCCTTTTTACTGCTCTTTCTATGTTCATTTACTTTTCTGCTTCACATCCGGTTCAATCCCAATTCCCTTTCCCTCTTCTGTTTGATGCAATTTAGTTTTTCCTTGTTTAAATTCTGCAAATCCATTCCCCAATTCCCTTTACATTTCCAGCAATTTACATTCCTTGCACTTTAAGATTCCGCAATTTACATTTCTTGCACTTTAAGTTTCAGTCATTTAATTCTTGTTCTCTTTAATTCAATGCAATTTAATTCTGCAAGTCACAAAACCATCAACCAAATCTTGATTCGCTTGACTAAATCAACCACTAAACTAAAATTGCTCAATCCTTCAATCCCTGTGGGATCGACCTCACTCCCGTGAGTTTTTATTACTTGATACGACCCGGTGCACTTGCCGGTTAGTTTTGGGTATTTTGGAAGAAATTTATTTTTCCTCCAAAATATCTCATCAAGCCCCTTGCCACCAATGCGATGCTTCCCCCGTGAGTAGATAGGTAGCGAATTCAACACGCTGCTCTTCAGGCACCAACTGCGCTTGCAGTGCTCGCTCCATGGCCTGAAACCAAGTATCAGCTTCAGTCGGATTGGTTGTTCCCTTGAACTTAGGTGGATTAACCTTTAAGAAGGTTGCCAGTGTCATCGGGCCCTGAGCTTCCCTTCCGCCATTGCCATTATTGTTCATCTGTTGCCCAAGAGCCTCCGTAGTGGCCTGCATAGCAGCAGCCATATTCTCCAACGCCGCCATAAGGTTTACCGGGTTATTCGGGTTGATTTCCGGTTCCTGCGTATTAGTACGATCTCTTTCACGTCCCCGACCGGGTCCACGAGGTGCCATCTGGTTCCTATACACACCAAACAATCGATATCAAGTTGATCAGTCTCAATATCGGAAGTATAGTGCTTCAAAGTACCAAAGGTACACTCATAGACTTCATGATAGATGTATCGATTAGATACCCTAACTAGCACAGGCACAGACTCAGAGTATGCATTGAAGCATAAGCAGTTCCATCCCTCAGGCTCTCGAGGACGAACTGCTCTGATACCATAATGTAACACCTTAATATTCAAATCCTTATGCTCGAGTCATAAGTCAATGATATTACGGTGGTACGACTCTCAGGTGGATTTTTAATAAATAAATATAGGTAATTTCGAAAGGAGTATTAATCGAGAAGCCTGAAAAGAGTAGAAATAAAATCGCGAAGACGTATCTCTCACGTTTCGACAACAAAAGATAAACCGTGAAGCCGAAAACGATATACGGACAAGGCGTAAAGAAGATTAAGAGATAGATAACAGATAGATATATATAACATAAGTAAATAGCTACTAGTCGCGACCCACGAAGTTTAGGTCGGCTAGAGTACATTATGAAATTAGTTGACAACAGTATATCCTAATCTCTCCCAAAGGAAACATGAGAGCCTCTATAGGCAAATTCAAAGAGTTCAATACATAATATAAACTTTCCAAAACAAAGGTGGAGAGATTCTAATCAAAACACAAAGTAGAGGAAATAAAGATCTTCGCCGTCTCTCAGACGACCCACAACTCACTTCTGAGCACCTGGACCTGTATCTGAAAAACAAGAGATATATACGGAATGAGAACCCCGGGCCCATGGGTTTCCAGTACGGTAAAAGTGCCAAATAAATTCAATGTACTGCAACAAAAACTCACTAAGCATCCTAAACTTCTTCACCAATTATTCATCCTAGGTTCTCGCTAATCCATGAATAGGCAACTGTCATAAGGGAGTGCTAAATTTAATTCATGTTTCACATGTTTCCCAACTCGCTGACTCTTCCACGAATCAGACTCAGAATCATAAGCAAAACCATCACCAGTTGTTCTGCCTCAGTAGTTCTATATCAATACATCATCATGCAATCGCATCATCAATTCATCCCATCAAGAACAGCCCTCACACCCACCGACACTAGCATGAAGGGTCTCTCAGTTGTACAAACACAAGCAATACAGGCATGTAATACACAAACATGATACAAGTAGAACAAGTAGCATATAGTCAGGTAACATGGCATATATGATGTAGAAATCCAAGACAAATGGCAAACCCAAACAATTCAAACATATGCAAATGATGAATGCCTACCCTATGGCTGATGATATCATCTGTCAGTTATATAGCCAACCCGACATGTCCTGGTAGCTAACCATTGGACAGAAACACCCCTTGCGGAGCAAGTAGGTTTGAGCTACAACCCCCTTGCTACTGCCCGCTCAACCCAGAGCCAGTGAAATAATCACTACTGCGGCTACTACCCAGGCGGGTGTCTAAAAGCTCAACCTGGAGCGAGTGGATTCACCACTACTGCCGCTACTACCCAGGCGTCGCAATCTCTAACCTGGAGCAAGTGGGACGAACCACAACCCTTGCTACTACCCAGGTATCTCAAGTATTGGCCCGGAGCAAGTGGGATGAACCACAACCCTTGCTACTGCCCCGGCATCTCAAACATATATTCATTCAATCTCAATTCATATTATCAACATTCATTGTTACCAAATCTCAAACATTAACTTGGAGCAAATGGGACGAACCACAACCCTTGCTACTACCCAAGTATCACAAATAAACATTTATTCATAATCACCTTTCATTATTATCAATCCTCAGACAATGACCCGGAGCAAGCGGGACGAACCACGACCCTTGCTACTACCCAGGTATCACAAATACACATTTATTCAAAACCCCACGATTAAACTCGTTTATCATAATCCTCCTTTCCCGTCTCATACCCGGAGCAAGTGGACAACGCCACTGCCTACTACCCGGGGTCGCACATCACATTTCAATATTTTTTTCATTATTATCCATTTAACATATTCATTCATTAATCATATATGCATTTATACTCAGCCATAAACAATAATGGCTCTGCCATAACTCGGCAATAACTCAGCCATCCGGCTCATGGTCCAATCAAGAACAGGCCATTTATCAATAAATATAGCCCTCCGGCTCATGGCATACACGGTACTTCCACCGTCATCCTCCATATCTCATATAATCATCTTTGATCATCATTGATCATAACTTTTTCCCTTGCTTCACTCGCAAGTTACCACATCCCCTAACTCATTGCTAGGCATATCAGAATGATTTAATACATGAGAGGTGAGATCGGAGGCTTAGAAGTATGAGATTTGGCTTTTAAAACTCAAAAATCAACTTTGGCATGAAAACAGGGCCACGCGTACGCGCACTCCACGCGCACGCATGGATGGCCACAAAACTCATCGACGCGCAAGCATCATACGCGCGGACACGCGGGTTGAAAAATAGCCAAACGACGCGCAAGCGTCAGCCACGCGTACGCGTGGGTGCTCTTGCGCCCCAGGCACAAAACTGGCACAACTCTGGCACAACTCTCGGGAAAATAGCTGGGCATTTGGTGCAGCGCATCGACGCGCCCGCGCACACCACGCGCACGCGTGGATAGTGCCTTCTTGAAGAACGACGCGTACGCGCCAAGTGCGCCTACGCGTGGAGGGTCATTCTGCTAAAAATTTTCTAAGTTAAAAGCTGCAGAATTTACAGATTCAACCCCCAATCTTCCGACGGACATAACTTTCTCATTTTAAATCATTTTTCACCCGTTCTTCAAACGGCATGGACATCCCGGATCCAATTTCATTTCTAAACAGCTTTGGCACAAAACAGAGATCCGTAGTCCAAGTTATGTCCCGTCAAAGTATGCCCAAAAACCATGTTTTCATACAAAACCACTAGGTGCCATTTTCAAAACAAGCCATTTTCAACTCTTTTCAAAATCAACCAAAACATGCCAATTTCAACCCTTTTTGAAATCAATCAAAATGTACCAAAATCCACATCAAGCCATCCTCAACTCACACATTGACACTTTACCAAAAATTCACAAAATCACATCTAACCATTTTAACACTTCTCAATCAAATGGCTAAAGGACAAACACAATATCATGTCATACATCCTTCCTCATCCCAATTTCCAATAATACCATTTCCAATCAACCATCATTATACGTAATCAATATCATACTCACTATCACGTGATTTCACCCACAAATCAACCTTAATCATTCCCCAAGCATATATCACAACATACATATCTCTAATGCATCATCATACCATCAAGGCACCAATAATCATAATCACATATATGATCACATAATATATCTCAACCGAACAAAACATACCTCGTCTACATAATTTCACCCAAAATTACCAAATTCCACACGTCAACTTCTCAAACCTTATTATTCAATAACCAACCTAATCATTCATATATTTATTATCTGAAATTCATCCAATCACTTGTGCCATCATACAATGCACACATCGACTTACCTTTCTTACCTCTTTCCGGCCTCCGGCCCAAAATTCACGGCCTCCGGCCCAATTTTCACAATTTAAATGCATAAACCACAAATCAATACTCATTATCCAGTACATCAAATTCTCAATACACCAAGCATACAAGGTCACACAATTCTCAACCCAATCATTAATTCACATTACATATCAACTATGTATATTAGCACCAACCATTTACACAATCCAAACTTAATCCTAGGGGCATCTAGCCTAGGAATTCTCATCACAACACACGGTACTTAAATGAAACTTAAACCGTACCTCTTGTAGCCAAACCAATTGAGCCTCTTCTTTGGAATTCTTCACCAACCTTAGCTCCAAGCCTTACCAAAGCTCCTCAAGCAATACCAATCTCCCAATTGTGCACCAACATCACCAAATACACTAACATAACCAATGTCACATACATACATCAACCTAGGGCTCATAAAAATGACAAATCACAAGGGTTTGAGCACTTCTTACCTCAGCCCATATGAAGTAGGGATAGAACCCACTTAGAATCCATATTGGAGTATCCCTAAACACCCAAAATCACAAGATTTCAACACTAACTACCCAAAAACGTGTAACAGTGGGGAATTTCGAAAACTGGGCAGAGATAAATGAAATACTTACCACCAAATAGATAGAATTGTAGAGGATGAGAAGAGCAACGCGTGGCCGCAAACGGCTCGTCAATCGGAGCTCCGTAGCTCAAGTTATGGTGGTTTGAAGATCAAAGAGAGTTAGGTTTTCTCTCTTCTCTTCTCTCTTCTCAAATCAGCGCCCCAACCCTTCTTTTTAGGGTAAAATGAGCTGAAATGCTCATAACTAATATTTATATATGTTGGGTCTTGGGCCCACTTAGGCCCGGTTCACTTATTTTTGCCCATTGGCCCAATTTTGGGCCAAAACCTTTAAGATTAGCGCTCTAAATCGCACTTTAAATATTTCTACCTTCCCTAATTATAATTCCTCATTTCTTAATCTTATTTACCCATAATCAATTTCCTCAGTTGTAGTACCAGACAGATCTCAGCCGGTACTGCCGGTCAAAATTTCACTGCGCACTTTTACGCAGAAAACTATATTTTCCGACTCGGAAAAATTCACTGAATCCAAATATCATATTTAAATTATCAAATTCCAATTGCCAAATCTTCAAACCATATTCGCTCCTATTTAACTTATTATTTACTAAATTTCGGTTAGACCGGGTATTACATAAAACATTGGTCAATTCCTTAAGAGAGTGAATGAATTTCCGGGTTCGACTCCTGGTTGCGGAAAATATTTTGAATGTTAATCTATTATAAATTTTACTAAATTTAACGTTAAGGCAAAAATTTAACGTTAAGGCATCACACAACAACTAAGTTAATAAATTATTATTTGTAAGCTAAGAACACAACAACTTTAATGTTCGCAGGAGTATAAAACTTTGGTCAATTTGTAACACCCTAACTACCAAAGCTCACGCTTTCGGCTGCGCTACTCTGATAGCTCGGACATTACGACGACACTTATATTATTTAATACTAAAATATGAGCCTATTTAAAACTTTAAACCGCAATACCGCTCCCAAAGATACTCTCGTTCGATAACCTACATCCATAAATACCATTCAACTTACAACAACTCATAAAGAGTACATCCATATATATACATAAATATATATAAATAATATTACAAATATAATCCAATACAATTCCTATCCCTCTTACAGATTATATCAAGATAAAGGCGAGGGTGCAGTAAACCATAACTAAAACAATACAGAGCATCACAACAACAATTAAATAAGCTCTTCGTAACTTCTGCGCCCATATCCTGAAAGGGGAAAAATGTAGGGGGGTGAGAACATCATCCTCGAAAGGGTTCTCAGTAGAGGATTTTGGGAATTACTGTAATAGGATACATAAAATAAACCGTACCAGTGATTAATAACTGTCTTATGCCTCTTTTCAAAAACAACGGTTTACAATAAATAGGAATCTGAAAATCTTTTCTGAAAGAGGAACAGTTCAATTCTCAAAAACTCAAAAGCCTTTCAAAACGATTTATCTATGCTAAACCAAAATAGCCTTTCATATTCTTCCAAACCAGAACACAACCAAAACCAACCATCGGTCCATCTCATTTCAACCACGGCCCTAGGCCCAAACAATCCAACCATCAACCAATCACCACAATCCAACAAAGTCCCAGTAACAAACACAAATAGGAAGATGCAAGCACAAACAAACAGTTATTGCAAGTAGAACAATTAGCAATTAATCACAAAGGCAAACCAAGTATAATATGCACACCCAAACAATGTCACATAGATGCGTATGATGCATGCCTGTCCCTAGTGGCTGATGATATCATCTGTCGGTTATAGAGCCAACCCGACAAGTCCTGGTAGCTAACCATTGGACTGTCCCTCTGTCGCGCATCCCCAACTCGAGTTATACTCATCATAAACTTGATCATAATCATGATCCATATCCATCACCTTCACTGGTGAATATTTACGGGGGCGAGCTCATCCGGGGCTTTCACAGTGCCCGGCCACACTTACGACATAGGGTCAACAGAGTATCAAGTCTCAACCTGGAGCACGTGGTGGCTAGCCACCGCTACTACCCAAGGAAACTCGTATCTCAGATAGTGGAAGTGCAAAATCACAATTATCAATATCTCAGCATATATGCATTCATTCTCAGCCATGGATCAACATCCATCTTAGCCATCCGGCTCACGGTTCAATCCAGAACCAGCCAATATTGATAATCATACACATCCATTCTGGCTCACGGTTCAATCCAGAACCAGCCAATATTCATAAATCATACACGGCCATTCCGGCTCACAATAAAACAGCACTTCCACATTCAAAATCATCAAATTCATGAAATCGGCATTTAAGCCATAAATCATTTTCTCAATTCATTTCACTTTGAAATCAAGTTTCAACTCTTTTCAGCCTTGGCTTTAAAGATCTCATTTCTCAAATTATCTCAGGCTCATAAGCAAATTTTACTCAAGGAAAATTCCCTTTTTTAAAACAAGCCACTCTCGGCTTCCTCTTTCCAAATCTTCCAAAACCATGGAAAGTTAAAGATTCCTTTTGAATCATTCAAAATCACCCATCCAACAATGGGATTTTTGTAACAAAAGTTCCTCGGCAGAGTCTCAAGTCCTTAGGGGAGAAAAGCATAACTCATTTCACCAAATTCATTTAAAATCATTAAAACCTTGGCTTTCCGATTTGAGTAATAAAATAAGATCTAAGCCAAACCGAGTCACGTAATCATTTACTTCTTTCAAGCCGTTTCCTTTACTTAGGAAAACCAACTTCAACCTCCATAATAAATTCTAGAACGTTTCAACTATTCAAAATTGTTTTAGTCTTGCAAGAATTCAGAGTTCAAGAGTACTTAAAGCCTTTCTCCAAAACATTTCAAAATGAAACTTGTCAATAGACATTCAAGTTCTTTCAACGTCATTGAAACTCCTCTAATTGAAACCCTCAAGTCAAATTCAAAGGCATTGCCCTTGTCACATTTAAAACAGCTTTAAAACATAAGTTTCATCTAAATAACTTTTTTTGAAAGAGATACAATGCCTTTCTTAAGAAGCAAGACTAAATCACAATTTCCTCTTTAATAATTCATTCCAAAAGCATGAGTCATCCTTTTCTTGATAATTCAAATAAAATAGTAGAAGTCTTTAACTCATCATTTTTCCAAACAACCTTTCAATAAAGACTCGGATTTTATAGAAATTCCGGCAGCATCTCCCCTAAAACTTGGACTTTGCCACCCGGTTCGGGTCCCAACAAAACCATTCCACAATCCTTTTCCAACAGCCCAAAATCCAAAATCAATTCAAAATCAAACTAAATCCAACAGTCGCCTCATTGGCATATCTCAAAGAAACCGTTTCAAAATCACACCAATATCAACCGAATTAACTCATTTCCAAAGCTTTAAAGAATCAGTTAAGCGATAGGTCATTTATCAAAACCAAATCAATTAAAGCAACCCAGGCTGAATTTCAAGAGTATTCTATCTTTCACATCATCAAAATAATTGACTCAATTCAAACCAATCCTCAACGGATTAAACTCATATTTCAAACCTTTAAAGAATCAACTCCAAAACATTACATTTCACAAAGCCGCACAATAATTCAGCCGAACAAACATCCATAATCATTCGAGTCAATCAAATAATACATAAGGCAAATACAATCACTAAATACACCATATCTCACATCAGTATCCATATGTAATAATTCCAATAATAAACTATAGTTTTCGGAAAGCGCCCCTACCTCAAAACACAAATTCCATAACTCAAACGCGTCACAGAGTCCTTTCCGCCTCGACCCGAAATCAACAATCAAAATCCCGGCTACCAACACCTCAGCTCCAAACCGTTTTCTCAGCAACCACAACGACTCTAATCGCAATATATAATAACCGAGATTAACTCTCATAACAACAAATGCTACAACTCCTCAACGTATAATAGAGCAGTAACTAGAGGGCTTTCAGATCGAAACGCTTACCGAACCGAAGGAACGGCTGAACCGAAACAGCGGCGGTCTCCGAACCGGTTCGGCGGCAGCCCCAGAAGCCATCCTAGGCGGCAACGGTGATCAGACTCAGGCGACTGAAATCAATATACAGTGATTTTAACGTTTCCGAAAACTCAGGTGAAACGAAATCCAATACTTAAAACCTTACCGGCAGGATTCTCCGGTGACGGCAGAAACAGCCAGAGGCTTCGGCGGTGGTCCCAAAAGTCACGGAACCACTCCCGGCTGCCAGGAACATAGAGGCGTAGCTCCCTTCTCCAGCGGCGACACCTGCGGCGGTGGCTGGTGCAGCAGCTCACAACGCAAGTAGCAGCGGCGGCCTGGACCTCTTTCTTCCCTTCGGATCAGATCGGGCGGACCTCCGGCAGTGGCGGCGGTGGACCAGAGCAGCAGGACGAAGGGGATGATGACTACTCAGATAGCAGTGACGGCACACGACAGAGCGCGACGGCAGCGGCGAGTGCCTCCCTGCGCGATGCCGACTCCACGCGCGAAATGCGAAGGGCTGCAGCACAGGCGGTGATAGCGGGGCGCGACGCGACGGTGTGGCGCGGTGCTCTTCTTCCTCCTCGGCCAGACGATGGCGCGATGGCGGTGGTGAAGCCCAGCGCGCGGCGCAGTCTCTTCCCTGTGTTCTCTACTCCGCGACGGCAAGGGCGGCGAGGCGCGGCGGGTTAGACAGCGGTAAAGGCCCGCCCTCCCCTCCTTCTCTCCCTCAGATCGCTCTTTCTTTCTTTCTTTCTTTGTTTCCTTCTTTCTTTCTCTAGGAACAGCGTGTGTGTGTTTAGCATAGGGGCTGCGCAGCTGCTGCTGAGTCTTGGGGGAGAGGGTAGCTGGATTAGGGTTTCGGTGGCTGAGTGTTGCTTTTGGTGAGGTGTGTGTAAATTAGGGTTAGGGGCAAATTAGTAATTTCACTTAAAAATAGGATAATATAGTAATTGAAACCCAATTTAAATCCAACACTAATTATATATAGAAAATACTATTTGCTCACCAATTTCACAAATTATTTTCTATAAAATATCCAAATCAAATAACTAGGAGTAATATAATTAAATCCCTTATTTTCCAAAGTAGCAGTATTAATATTGAAAATATTACTTATTTAATTCAAATCATATAGAAATCCTTATTATTTCACAACTACCAACTTTATACTCTGAATATAGAAAATAATCCAATAATTGTGAAATTGTATAATAATCATAACTTATCTCAAATCCCATAAGTCAAAACTTGCCTTAATTATCCTTAATAAAATAATCTCTGAAATTAAGGCTATAAATAACTATATAATTTGAGACTTGATCATAATAAGACTTTTCAAAAGTTCTGGGTCTTACATCCTACCCACCTTATAAAAATTTTCGCCCTCAAAAATTGATACAAAATGAAAGAAATTCTATATTGTAACACCCTACTATACTTAATCTTATGCTTAAGTCATAAGACTGAGATAGTAAGGTATTACGACCTCTAAAAATAGTAATATATATATATAATAATAGAGAAAAGATACTTAACTAGGAGCCTTGAAAAATGGGTAAAACAAAAATCGCAAAACAAAAAGCGCAACGCTCAGGAAAGGATTACTTGCGTGGTAAGAAACCTAATAGGAACATGATAAAGTTAAGCAAAAGAATAAAGGAAAGCCAAGGAAACAGCATAACTAGCCCCTGACTTAGCCTGCGAAGCTAAGGCTGGCCAGAGGATATATATATACATATGAACATACATAGGTATCCCCAAAATATACCAAAATACCAAAATAAACTCCTATCTCTCCCTCAACCTCTAAGAGGAGCAGCATACACAAGTTACTTGGAGAGTAAGCTAAACAAATATATACATATATACAACCAAAAAAAAACAAAATACACCCAAGGACTACTTCGCTTCCCAAGATCCAGACGTCTAGCGAGGAGCCTCTCGACCTGCATCTGAAAAACAACAATACAATATGGAATGAGAACCGGAGGTTCTCAGCATGGTAAAAGTGCCACGCGCATAAGAAATACGGTCCTGAGAATGCCATAGGCAATCCTAGAACTCCGTTATTCAATTATCCAACTTAAGTACTAAACAGAAGCCATAAACAGGGGTAGGTATTCTAAATCTGCCTAACTTACTCAAGTTCAAGCTTAACCTAACACCAAACCATTTCCTCCATCCTTTCATCATTCAGAAGGCAACAGAAACAAGCAACCAAACAAGTTCACGCACAAGTAATGATCAAATAGTACAAATAGCAAGTATAACAAATAGCGGGTAATATATATCAATTAGGCATACCCAGAAAATGCATAGCAATCAATACAAACAAATGCATATGATGCATGCCTGTCCTATGGCTGATGGGGCCCATCTGTCGGTTATCCAGCCAACCCGACAAGTCCGAAAACCTTAGACTGTCCCCCGTCGCGCATCCCCAAGAGTCTATGCATAGAGTTCACATTCATATTTCATAAAATCACTCAATGGGAGCTATCCATACCCGAGAATTTATACGTGCCCGGTCACCCTTACGACGTAAGGTCAACAGAGTATCGAGATTCAACCTGGAACACGTGATGGCGAGCCACGGTTTTTACCCAGGGAAACTCGTATCTCAGATATCATCATTCATAAGCCATTTCATAATCATAATCATTATTTAATCATTCCTCAAGCCATGGTAGGTTAACTTCTTTTATCAACAACTTCCCTTTCACATTTTTCATCATCATTCCCTTATAATTCATTACGTTTACCCTTTCCGGGTCCTGACCAAACTTTTTATCAAAATCTTCTCATCCTTCTTAATATCGAATACTCTTAAAATCAACTCAACTCTAACATTAAATCAATCACATCACACGAGGATTGAACTTTAACTTCTCGAACTCATGACTATCACTAAGACATCCTTGACACTCTATTTTCTTTTCTGTTTCTAATATAGCAAATGAACTCGGAATTGCACAAACTTTATGTCCAGGCGTTCATATTGAAATAAGCTTTCTAACAAACTAAATATCATAATTTTCTGATTTTTCTAGCCTCAGGAATAAAGGAAAAACCGTGACTTCTCTGCAGTGCATAAAACCAGAAAAACAGCAGCAGCATGTGATATTCAAAATTCAATATAAAATTCAAGTTAAATCCAATGACTTTGAAAATTAATGTAGTTAAACTTTACTTATCCAGGTTTCTTTCTCAATTGGTTCTGAGTCAATACCATTTTTAATGAAAAAGTTACATTACCTGGAAGTTAAGTAAAAATGAGACAAAATCTGTTTTAAAAACCAACAAGCTTAGTACCTTTCAATTGGAATAACTTTTATTACAAAATTCCAATTAAGCTAAATTTTGTTTTGAGAACCCCTAGCTCATCCAAAAACAAGTGTGTCTTGGTTGCAACCCAATTTTTATTTAATTCTAAGAGTTACAAGCATTGGAAGTTGATGCATAGCTTGCTGAAATCTGTTTCTTTTCAGTTTTGACCACCAATATTCAAAATTCACAGCTCCCAATCCTCAACTCTTAAAATTCTGAAATTTTAGAGAAATAAAGCAAGTTAATCAAATTTTATAACAAAATTGGTTTCGCTCCAAAACTCAACTCGTAGAAGTCGCAGCAAGACAAATAAGTTGCTGCCCTGTTTGATCTTTTCTGCTGCTGGACAGATTTAACAACCTAACTTTAAAAATTTGCCATAAATTGTATATTTAACAAAAAGGTCCCAAATTTTCCAGTTTAGTTCCTTATATTTCCAAGTTTATCCCAAACTTGGTCTCATGCAATTCCGATCATTACATAATTAGTTACAGTATATACAATACCACCACAACACAACTCTACATCCTTATTAACAAACACCAATTCTAATCCATCATAAATAAATATAAGAGCACACCATTAATAACTTTCACACCTCATAATTATAATATATAAATTCACTAACAAATCTATTCTAACAATATTACAAGGCTAATCATTAAATACAACAAACAATCCAACTTATTCTATGGTTCCTCTAACCTAAGTTTTCACAACACCGTAAATATTAAACGTGCGAAACTTAAACCATACCTTGGCCGATCACTTAATTCACCCAAGGCAGCCTCTCAACACAAAATCACAGCCCCTCCAAGCTCAATCAAACAGCCCCAAAGTAAGCCTTGTCACCAACAAAGCTCCAAGTAATCCAAATTCAAGTCCAATGCAAAAACACCCTCTTAAACTACACCTAATACACATATATATGTTCCAATTCAGTTTTCTATTACCAAAAACAAGATTGAGCTAGGGTTAGGGTATTCTTACCATACCCATATGCTCAATAGCTTGAGCCCACAAGTTCCGGAAGCTAACTTGAACCTAGAACATAGAAATTGGACAAGATTCACCATAGGTTTCCAAGTTTACCAAAGAAAGAGGGATAGGAATTCTGAACTTAATAGGAGGCTTACCAGTGAAATTGTTCAGATAGAAAGGTAGAGCTCGACGCGCTGAGCGCGTGGCCGCGAACGGTGCGGCGATCGGAGCCCGGACGGAAGAGTTATGGTGGATCAAAGGAGGTTAAGGGTTTGGGGCTCTTCTTCCTCCCCAAATCTGTTTTGCTGCGTTGCATGCAAATGGGGGAAGAAGGAGCTGCTGTCTTCTTTAAGTGTTTGGGTCCGGTTGGACCCACGGGCTCGGTTCGGGGCCTGGTTCAACCGGTTCGGTCCTTCCGGTCCGATTTTGGGCCAAATTTTTCGAAAGTGATATCAAAATTCTCGTTTTGCCGAGCTCTATCCTATTTTGATATTAGTTTTGCATATTTAATTTTCCTATCGAAAATTCAATTTATTGACTAATTATATACCGATTTTAGCGGGATTTACATCCTACCCACCTAATTAGGAATTTTGTCCTCAAAATTCAGAGTGCGTTACCTGAATGGAGGTGTGGGTAGTCCTTCCGCATCTCTATCTCAAGCTCCTAGGTATATTCTTCAATACCAGCCCAACACCAAGCTACTTTCACTAAGAAAGTCTCTTTTCCGTGTAAACGCTTAATGCTGGTATCATCAATTCTAACGAGAGTTATTGGAAACGTCAGATCTTCTCTCACTTGAATTAATTCCGGCTTTAGGACATGACTAGGATCAAAATTGTATTTACGAAGCTGCGATACATGAAACACGTCATGCAGGTTCGAACAATGTGGTAGTAAAGCGATCCTATACGCCACTTGTCCGATGTGATAGGCATTTAGCTTTTTAGTGTTTGATTGATTATCCGATTCTAGTTCATTGAAGTGATCTTCAGAAATAGGTATCCCCTTCCTTCCAACTTGAGAAGTCTTCTTCTTAGATCCTCCTAACTCTTTTGTCGGCTTTCATAGTGAGAATTCTAACTTAGATTTGCGTAACTCTTCCTCTGTTGTTTCGGCTGTCAAATTCAGGAACTAAGACGTTTGATATTCCAGTTTTCGGTTAATTCAAAGGTGTTTAGCATACTGTGAAGTCTCACCTTCTCCCTGATGTATAGTCTCTTTGATATCCCCAATAAGTGGTTTACTCCGATGGGCAAAACGGGCCTGGTCGCTTGATCCACAGTTCCCTAACAGTATCACCTTTTGTTCTAGTCTTCGGTAACCTATTATGAAATCAATGGCTATTCCCTTTTATCTTTACTGTAGAACCTTCAACGGTTGTGGCATTTCGAACAGTTTCTGGTGGTCTTTCATTTCTTTCTCATACGTCAAACTTGTAATCACATAGATTTCCACCTCGTTCTTCATTTCTGTCTGCTCAAAATATCTTCTTTGATTCGTGGTAGGTTTTAGAAATCTCAAGGTAACTTCAAAAATTTTCTCCTGTAAGCTTCGAACAACAGTTTCTTATTTCAACTTCCGACCTCAACACATAACCCTCTCTTGGTGTCTTCTGGATTCAACCGGTTTCAGTACTCTTAGTAGCCCCTTATCACCGTTATTGCACTCCTTTAAGTCTTTGACTTTACAATCTCTATTTCGACATTAAACATATAAATCTTTTCTTAGTTCCCTTTCGTTTGCCAGACTTCGACATCCTCGGTAGGTCTTTATCGTCCCCTCACGCTTCCTGCATTTTGTCTTTGCTATGTTTTAAAACCGCAATAGATTTAGTTTGACTCCTTTAGCTATATCCTTAATATTCAATTTAAAGTTCCAACTTATCTAGCTTTCCTTTCTCCGAAATTTATATCCAAGCATTTCTCCAGAAACTTCTTACTCAGGGCATCCGTTACCACTTCACGATGTTGTATTTACACGTATCCTAAACCCTTCTGGTAATGTATCGCACTAATTCCGAGTTGTTAAATAAGTTCGGGTATTCTAATTACTGGATTTGGGGTTAATCCTTCTCTTGGAGTTTGAAAGCTCTCTTCATATTCGGGTATCTATGTAACCGGTGTATTTCTAGCGCATTAAACTAATCATAGGCTTTGTGGTCGACAAGAATTTAAAACTCCAAAACTCTTTTTGACGGTGCACGCTTACCTGCTTCATCTTCCGTATCCAAAAGTCATGCTTTTAAGGAATCAACATCTCCACAGCCACAACTATATTTTATACCTGATACTAATATAGGCTCGAGTTGATTTTCAAAAGGACATTAAGCTCGAAAAATGAATGAGCAATACAAACGGTGTTCGTAATGAGTCAAAAAGGAAATTTTGTACACGGTTGTTCAGGATTATACCGAAATGATGGAATACACAAGGAGAGGAACCTAGGTGCATCTCAAGAAAAGAGTTCAAATTAGAGACCTTTGGTAGGAAGAATAGAGCGTACAGAGTCAAAGAAGTCTCAGCTGACTCTGAAGAACATGGTTTGCGAATAGGGGCAACTCTAGTAATAGCGAGCACACAAGATTCAAGGATTACGCGCTTATACCAAGACAAGCTCAGACTCATCCTGGAAGAAATAATATTCATGTGCACAAGGAGTAAAGTTAGAAAGGTAGTCAAGCTATTTAGGAAGAGCTCCGGATCGAATGTCAATGTAGGTTTCAAAAGAAGGATTAGATCGAGTCGCGAAGGTTCGTTAGCACACTCTCTCTGCATAAGGTTTCCTACCGTTCTCTTCCTTCTTCTCCAGCATAACCGATGCTTCCCACAAAGAAATAGTTGGTTAGGTGATTCCCTCTTCTAGTACTCCCTTCCACTCAATCCTAAATTCTACCGGTTATAATGATGTCTTCACTTGTGGTGCGATTGAAGTTAATCCGATTTTCGGTACTAAGCCTATCGCAAACTCGCTTCTCTCTGGAATGGAAGTTTTGACACACCTTCAAGAATTGTCTTAGAAACTCTCTCGTATAGAGATTTGGTTTCATCTCCACTTACCTCTGAACAATTAACATCTAAAGGTTGTGTTCGCTCTACTCCTCTTCCTCAAAGTTTCACCGTCACTAAATTCCAAACAATAACTCCGCGTAACCCTCAACACTCCTGATTCCTTAGATATGGTCCAACCTGCTTCCACTACGTCACTTAATCCTTAACCTTCAAAAGTCTAACCACCCTGATTCCACTGCGTCATTTTGACTCTCATCCTTTAAGAACCTAGTCACTCATCTAAGTTAGTTAAGTATCGCTCTATCTTAACAACTAGTAGTCTTCGACTAACCATCGGTTCGGACTCCACGATCATCAAAACTTGTCGTGCTTCACAAATGGATCATACATATATTAATGATACGCAAGGTAGTTAAAAACTCAACTGCTAGCTTATGATTACCTCGGGTTTGAAGATCGGATTCGACTGCATCCTGGCGTTTCTTGTGTGGACAGTCTCGAGCTATATGCCTCGACTTCTCGTACTTGTAACATACGCCTAATCCGGCCCTGCACGGTCTGTTTGGATGGTACTTCTTGCACCTTGGGCACCTTAAATTATCCAGTTGAGTACTAGTTTTCCCTTTAGCATTCGGATCCGAACGGTTATCGTTCCTTCGGTCATTGCTCCAGTACTGAGAATGTGAAGCGACAAAGCGATTCTTTTTGAAAGTTTAGCTCCTCGGTGTAATCTTTCCCTTTTTCTTTGTGAAGGGTTCTCGGTAATTACTTCTTGCTACCTCAGCCCTCCTTGAGCTTTCTCCCATTGTCTGACCCACATTAACCTGCTCCAGATAACTAAGTGGTACCCCTGTATTCGGAGCATTATGTCCACCTTCATATTCATTATCATCATTGTTGCCAGTTCCAGCTTGTGGTTCCATTCCACCCATTACTCGGATGGTCGCAGCCGCAACTGTACCAATGGCAGTAGCAACACTCGTCATTGCGGTCACGATATCGGTCAAACTATCTATTGGTATGGTTACCTCATTAGCTCTCCGTCCTTGATCCCGATTACGCTCACGACTGCGCCCACGAGATGCCATTTGGTTCCTGTTCACACCAAACAAGTGATATCAAGGTGATCAGTCTCAATATCTCTAGTTTAGCATTTCAAAGTCCCAAATGCATGCTCATGAACATTCATGCCTCATATATCAGTTAGATACCCTAAATAGCATGTATAGACACCTAGAGTATGCCCAGAGGCATAATCAGTCCGTCCCTCAGGCTCTATAGGAACGAACTGCTCTGATACCATAATGTAACACCCTACTATACTTAATCTTATGCTTAAGTCATAAGACTGAGATAGTAAGGTATTACGACCTCTAAAAATAGTAATATATATATATAATAATAGAGAAAAGATACTTAACTAGGAGCCTTGAAAAATGGGTAAAACAAAAATCGCAAAACAAAAAGCGCAACGCTCAGGAAAGGATTACTTGCGTGGTAAGAAACCTAATAGGAACATGATAAAGTTAAGCAAAAGAATAAAGGAAAGCCAAGGAAACAGCATAACTAGCCCCTGACTTAGCCTGCGAAGCTAAGGCTGGCCAGAGGATATATATATACATATGAACATACATAGGTATCCCCAAAATATACCAAAATACCAAAATAAACTCCTATCTCTCCCTCAACCTCTAAGAGGAGCAGCATACACAAGTTACTTGGAGAGTAAGCTAAACAAATATATACATATATACAACCAAAAAAAAACAAAATACACCCAAGGACTACTTCGCTTCCCAAGATCCAGACGTCTAGCGAGGAGCCTCTCGACCTGCATCTGAAAAACAACAATACAATATGGAATGAGAACCGGAGGTTCTCAGCATGGTAAAAGTGCCACGCGCATAAGAAATACGGTCCTGAGAATGCCATAGGCAATCCTAGAACTCCGTTATTCAATTATCCAACTTAAGTACTAAACAGAAGCCATAAACAGGGGTAGGTATTCTAAATCTGCCTAACTTACTCAAGTTCAAGCTTAACCTAACACCAAACCATTTCCTCCATCCTTTCATCATTCAGAAGGCAACAGAAACAAGCAACCAAACAAGTTCACGCACAAGTAATGATCAAATAGTACAAATAGCAAGTATAACAAATAGCGGGTAATATATATCAATTAGGCATACCCAGAAAATGCATAGCAATCAATACAAACAAATGCATATGATGCATGCCTGTCCTATGGCTGATGGGGCCCATCTGTCGGTTATCCAGCCAACCCGACAAGTCCGAAAACCTTAGACTGTCCCCCGTCGTGCATCCCCAAGAGTCTATGCATAGAGTTCACATTCATATTTCATAAAATCACTCAATGGGAGCTATCCATACCCGGGAATTTATACGTGCCCGGTCACCCTTACGACGTAGGGTCAACAGAGTATCGAGATTCAACCTGGAACACGTGATGGCGAGCCACGGTTTTTACCCAGGGAAACTCGTATCTCAGATATCATCATTCATAAGCCATTTCATAATCATAATCATTATTTAATCATTCCTCAAGCCATGGTAGGTTAACTTCTTTTATCAACAACTTCCCTTTCACATTTTTCATCATCATTCCCTTATAATTCATTACGTTTACCCTTTCCGGGTCCTGACCAAACTTTTTATCAAAATCTTCTCATCCTTCTTAATATCGAATACTCTTAAAATCAACTCAACTCTAACATTAAATCAATCACATCACACGAGGATTGAACTTTAACTTCTCGAACTCATGACTATCACTAAGACATCCTTGACACTCTATTTTCTTTTCTGTTTCTAATATAGCAAATGAACTCGGAATTGCACAAACTTTATGTCCAGGCGTTCATATTGAAATAAGCTTTCTAACAAACTAAATATCATAATTTTCTGATTTTTCTAGCCTCAGGAATAAAGGAGAAACCGTGACTGCTCTGCAGTGCATAAAACCAGAAAAACAGCAGCAGCATGTGATATTCAAAATTCAATATAAAATTCAAGTTAAATCCAATGACTTTGAAAATTAATGTAGTTAAACTTTACTTATCCAGGTTTCTTTCTCAATTGGTTCTGAGTCAATACCATTTTTAATGAAAAAGTTACATTACCTGGAAGTTAAGTAAAAATGAGACAAAATCTGTTTTAAAAACCAACAAGCTTAGTACCTTTCAATTGGAATAACTTTTATTACAAAATTCCAATTAAGCTAAATTTTGTTTTGAGAACCCCTAGCTCATCCAAAAACAAGTGTGTCTTGGTTGCAACCCAATTTTTATTTAATTCTAAGAGTTACAAGCATTGGAAGTTGATGCATAGCTTGCTGAAATCTGTTTCTTTTCAGTTTTGACCACCAATATTCAAAATTCACAGCTCCCAATCCTCAACTCTTAAAATTCTGAAATTTTAGAGAAATAAAGCAAGTTAATCAAATTTTATAACAAAATTGGTTTCGCTCCAAAACTCAACTCGTAGAAGTCGCAGCAAGACAAATAAGTTGCTGCCCTGTTTGATCTTTTCTGCTGCTGGACAGATTTAACAACCTAACTTTAAAAATTTGCCATAAATTGTATATTTAACAAAAAGGTCCCAAATTTTCCAGTTTAGTTCCTTATATTTCCAAGTTTAGCCCAAACTTGGTCTCATGCAATTCCGATCATTACATAATTAGTTACAGTATATACAATACCACCACAACACAACTCTACATCCTTATTAACAAACACCAATTCTAATCCATCATAAATAAATATAAGAGCACACCATTAATAACTTTCACACCTCATAATTATAATATATAAATTCACTAACAAATCTATTCTAACAATATTACAAGGCTAATCATTAAATACAACAAACAATCCAACTTATTCTATGGTTCCTCTAACCTAAGTTTTCACAACACCGTAAATATTAAACGTGCGAAACTTAAACCATACCTTGGCCGATCACTTAATTCACCCAAGGCAGCCTCTCAACACAAAATCACAGCCCCTCCAAGCTCAATCAAACAGCCCCAAAGTAAGCCTTGTCACCAACAAAGCTCCAAGTAATCCAAATTCAAGTCCAATGCATAAACACCCTCTTAAACTACACCTAATACACATATATATGTTCCAATTCAGTTTTCTATTACCAAAAACAAGATTGAGCTAGGGTTAGGGTATTCTTACCATACCCATATGCTCAATAGCTTGAGCCCACAAGTTCCGGAAGCTAACTTGAACCTAGAACATAGAAATTGGACAAGATTCACCATAGGTTTCCAAGTTTACCAAAGAAAGAGGGATAGGAATTCTAAACTTAATAGGAGGCTTACCAGTGAAATTGTTCGGATAGAAAGGTAGAGCTCGACGCGCTGAGCGCGTGGCCG
Source organism: Arachis ipaensis (assembly GCF_059453495.1). NCBI lineage: Eukaryota > Viridiplantae > Streptophyta > Magnoliopsida > Fabales > Fabaceae > Arachis > Arachis ipaensis. The sequence goes on along the minus strand of NC_142437.1, from coordinate 15,528,860 downwards.
CGAACGGTGCGGCGATCGGAGCCCGGACGGAAGAGTTATGGTGGATCAAAGGAGGTTAAGGGTTTGGGGCTCTTCTTCCTCCCCAAATCTGTTTTGCTGCGTTGCATGCAAATGGGGGAAGAAGGAGCTGCTGTCTTCTTTAAGTGTTTGGGTCCGGTTGGACCCACGGGCTCGGTTCGGGGCCCGGTTCAACCGGTTCGGTCCTTCCGGTCCGATTTTGGGCCAAATTTTTCGAAAGTGATATCAAAATTCTCGTTTTGCCGAGCTCTATCCTATTTTGATATTAGTTTTGCATATTTAATTTTCCTATCGAAAATTCAATTTATTGACTAATTATATACCGATTTTAGCGGGGTTTACATATATCAGTTCGCCCTTGAACAGATTTAAGGAAGAAACAAAATATCTCAAAATATAATCATATATACGATTTTCAAATACTTTGATTGTCATAAGCACAAGGATGTAAAGGTAGGAGTGTGATTGCAAAGCAAACGTTACAAAGTAGGCTCAATGCAAAAGATAACATGGGTCAATCATGTGATAGAAGAGCAAAGCATCAAAGGCTATAAACCAGGATGGGGTTAAAACGACGTGCTCAACATCCGCACACTAATCTCACATCAACCTCAAAGCTTCAACTTTCCAACTCCATCAAGCACTTTACAATCTCCATATCCGATCATAAGCCTAACGATCGCAAGCTCGTTTGCAAGGGACAAAACACCCACAACTTATCATAACGTCACACACCTACCGCTTCACCTTCCATATACACATATCACGTCTTAAAGAACTAACGCATCGTGTTACTACGTCTACAAGTCGCACGTGATATCAAAATAATTCTCGAGTCTACTCAGAAGGATACAAGATTTAGAACGGAGAAACAATATCAAGGATAATGCTCATAGATTTAAGAGAATGTATCCAATTCCCAGATAAACAAAGACGCTCAAGCAATGAAGTTTGCTAGAAATAAATCAATTGACAACTTCAAAGATAACCCTTGGATCCAAGAAATTCAATAGGACCAATAAGAAGAGAACCAGCGCCTTAGTTCGAAACAAATTCAAATTGAGTCGAAGAAGTAGGAGGTTTACAGGAAAGAATATCTCGAACCCAAGACAAAGCTCACAGAACTCAAGAGCACGATTACAAATACTTTCGGATACATTGTTCATGAAAGAGTAAAAAACTTGCGGAAAAACCACTTTGCAGTCTAAAAGAAAAGTTAAGCAACAAACATTCTTCAAGAGGGTAGCAAAAGCATAAATGTGGCTTTACTTCAATACAATTTCATGTTGAAGTAGATTTTGTAGAGTTCCAAAAACAAATGCACACAACTTTGGCTAAGAGCTAAAATATTTCCTCAAATATTTTAGAAAGATAATTAGATGCACAACTTAACCAAAAGCAGTTCATAAAAACTCAAAAGTAATCAAATGCTTGTTCAAAATTCTCAAAATTTCATATTCAAACAAGCGTGTATAATATTTATAGCAAGTACGAAAGAGAAAATTAAGCTCTTTTTAGAAAAGAAATTCCGAGATAAAAATTTGCTTACAATTTGGTAAAGGAAATAAGTGGTGCGTTACAAACGAACCGGTTTCCACTAAACAAGGAAACTTTCCAAAACCTCATTTAAAATAGCGCATGTCAACTTTAAAACAATTTTGTCAAAAATTGAACAATGGTTTCAATTATAACCAAGCAACTGAAAAACAAGTTCGATTTGGAACTTCTTCAAAGAGAATTCAATCTGCTTTATAAAATTCAAAACAAGATTCCAAAAGTATACTTGAAATCACCATGTCACAATAATATTCAAGAAGATTAGGATGTACTTGAAAAGGAGTCAAGCTATACAAGAAAGGATCTTAAATCAAGATAGTTCAAACAAGATCCACTAGGCATGAGACATCAAACAAGCTTTCAATTGATTCAAAAGAATACAAAAGTCATAGGAAAAGACAACTCAATCATTTGTAATTTCTCAAGGATACATTTTTGACTAAAAACTCTTGTAAGACAATGAGAGGATAAACGATTCACTAATTTGAAACGAATCAAACTAACTCACATAAGAATGAGATTCACAAGAGAGGACAAACCAAGATCAATGATAATGTTCACAAGAGGTAAAAGATTAGTTGAAAACAAGGTCAAGCATGACATTCATGGAGATGGAAAGCTTAAAAGAGAATGAGTCCGTTCATAAGAAGAAAGCTGCGAGTCCAACACTTTCAAAAGAACAACAATGGCATGAATCATATAGCATGCTAAATCAAACTCAATTCAAAATAAGTTAAGTAAAGCTTATCAAACGAAACTCAACCGAGACAAAAGTGGTAAATCCTTTCTTTTCAAAATTTTGAAAAATATCCAGATACATAATCAAATGAAGATGTGCATTGGAACTATAGTAAAATTACTAGAAAGTCAATTTACTTTTAAAGTAAGTGCAGTTCCGTAAACCAGTAAAAGTACAAGCGAGGTATTAGAAATAAATAGTTGTTAAACTGTATAAGTAGTCTCAGTTTCACATATGGATAAGTGTATATCTAGTCAACAACAATTTTTATAAAAATCTTAAAATTGGCTATAATCATTGTCAAATAAGAGGAAAGCTAAATCAATAATTTCTCAAGAATGGACTCGGAATCCGGAGTTAAAATGCACGACGCAATAGGACAAGTTCAAAGCTATAGCAAGGAATACATGAATCAAGAAAAACTCAAACAGAGAAAGACAGATACAACAAGGATTTCAAACAAGCATATGCACTTAGGATTAAACAAGAACACATATGAATAGAGGAATAGAGTGGAACATCAAACTACTTTTCAAAAGAATTAACAACCAAGAACTTCAAGTTAGGATACGAAAGAACAGGTCGACTCGAACAGAATTCAAGACACACAACTGAATAGCCTCGAGAAATAGTTTCTAGCGTTCCCAAAAATCCACGATTCGCTTTACTCAAAACTCGTATATCATCTATGATAACCCATTAGTGCTCTCATATACATAATTCACTAGTATTAAGCCGGCCAAACTTAATATCAGGAATTATGCAATGCAAGACTAACAGCGTTAATCAATAGATCGTCATGTGCATAAAGCTCTAATTCTCGTCATTCGACAAGACCTAATACATGACAAACGCTCAGAGTATGCAACTGAAGCATAGTTGGTCCATTCCTCAGGCTCTACAGGAAGGACTGCTCTGATACCATAATGTAACACCCTAACTACCAAAGCTCACGCTTTCGGCTGCGCTACTCTGATAGCTCGGACATTACGACGACACTTATATTATTTAATACTAAAATATGAGCCTGTTTAAAACTTTAAACCGCAATACCGCTCCCAAAGATACTCTCGTTCGATAACGTACATCCATAAATACCATTCAACTTACAACAACTCATAAAGAGTACATCCATATATATACATAAATATATATAAATAATATTACAAATATAATCCAATACAATTCATATCCCTCTTACAGATTATATCAAGATAAAGGCGAGGGTGCAGTAAACCATAACTAAAACAATACAGAGCATCACAACAACAATTAAATAAGCTCTTCATAACTTCTGCGCCCATATCCTGAAAGGGGAAAAATGTAGGGGGGTGAGAACATCATCCTCGAAAGGGTTCTCAGTAGAGGGTTTTGGGAATTACTGTAATAGGATACATAAAATAAACCGTACCAGTGATTAATAACTGTCTTATGCCTCTTTTCAAAAACAACGGTTTACAATAAATAGGAATCTGAAAATCTTTTCTGAAAGAGGAACAGTTCAATTCTCAAAAACTCAAAAGCCTTTCAAAACGATTTATCTATGCTGAACCAAAATAGCCTTTCATATTCTTCCAAACCAGAACACAACCAAAACCAACCATCGGTCCATCTCATTTCAACCACGGCCCTAGGCCCAAACAATCCAACCATCAACCAATCACCACAATCCAACAAAGTCCCAGTAACAAACACAAATAGGAAGATGCAAGCACAAACAAACAGTTATTGCAAGTAGAACAATTAGCAATTAATCACAAAGGCAAACCAAGTATAATATGCACACCCAAACAATGTCACATAGATGCGTATGATGCATGCCTGTCCCTAGTGGCTGATGATATCATCTGTCGGTTATAGAGCCAACCCGACAAGTCCTGGTAACTAACCATTGGACTGTCCCTCTGTCGCGCATCCCCAACTCGAGTTATACTCATCATAAACTTGATCATAATCATGATCCATATCCATCACCTTCACTGGTGAATATTTACGGGGGTGAGCTCATCCGGGGCTTTCACAGTGCCCGGCCACACTTACGACATAGGGTCAACAAAGTATCAAGTCTCAACCTGGAGCACGTGGTGGCTAGCCACTGCTACTACCCAGGGAAACTCGTAGCTCAGATAGTGGAAGTGCAAAATCACAATTATCAATATCTCAGCATATATGCATTCATTCTCAGCCATGGATCAACATCCATCTTAGCCATCCGGCTCACGGTTCAATCCAGAACCAGCCAATATTGATAATCATACACAGCCATTCTGGCTCACGGTTCAATCCAGAACCAGCCAATATTCATAAATCATACACAGCCATTCCGGCTCACAATAAAACAGCACTTCCACATTCAAAATCATCAAATTCATGAAATCGGCATTTAAGCCATAAATCATTTTCTCAATTCATTTCACTTTGAAATCAAGTTTCAACTCTTTTCAGCATTGGCTTTAAAGATCTCATTTCTCAAATTATCTCAGGCTCATAAGCCAATTTTACTCAAGGAAAATTCCCTTTTTAAAACAAGCCACTCTCGGCTTCCTCATTCCAAAACTTCCAAAACCATGGAAAGTTAAAGATTCCTTTTGAATCATTCAAAATCACCCATCCAACAATGGGATTTTTGTAACAAAAGTTCCTCAGCAGAGTCTCAAGTCCTTAGGGGAGAAAAGCATAACTCATTTCGCCAAATTCATTTAAAATCATTAAAACCTTGACTTTCCGATTTGAGTAATAAAATAAGATCTAAGCCAAACCGAGTCACGTAATCATTTACTTCTTTCAAGCCGTTTCCTTTACTTAGGAAAACCAACTTCAACCTCCATAATAAATTCTAGAACGTTTCAACTATTCAAAATTGTTTTAGTCTTGCAAGAATTCAGAGTTCAAGAGTACTTAAAGCCTTTCTCCAAAACATTTCAAAATGAAACTTGTCAATAGACATTCAAGTTCTTTCAACGTCATTGAAACTCCTCTAATTGAAACCCTCAAGTCAAATTCAAAGGCATTGCCCTTGTCACATTTAAAACAGCTTTAAAACATAAGTTTCATCTAAATAACTTTTTTCTGAAAGAGATACAATGCCTTTCTTAAGAAGCAAGACTAAATCACAATTTCCTCTTTAATAATTCATTCCAAAAGCATGAATCATCCATTTCTTGATAATTCAAATAAAATAGTAGAAGTCTTTAACTCATCATTTTTCCAAACAACTTTTCAATAAAGACTCGGATTTTATAGAAATTCCGGCAGCATCTCCCCTAAAACTTGGACTTTGCCACCCGGTTCGGGTCCCAACAAAACCATTCCACAATCCTTTTCCAACAGCCCAAAATCCAAAATCAATTCAAAATCAAACTAAATCCAACAGTCGCCTCATTGGCATATCTCAAAGAAACCGTTTCAAAATCACACCAATATCAACCGAATTAACTCATTTCCAAAGCTTTAAAGAATCAGTTAAGCGATAGGTCATTTATCAAAACCAAATCAATTAAAGCAACCCAGGCTAAATTTCAAGAGTATTCTATCTTTCACATCATCAAAATAATTGACTCGATTCAAACCAATCCTCAACGGATTAAACTCATATTTCAAACCTTTAAAGAATCAACTCCAAAACATTACATTTCACAAAGCCGCACAATAATTTAGCCGAACAAACATCCATAATCATTCGAGTCAATCAAATAATACATAAGGCAAATACAATCACTAAATACACCATATCTCACATCAGTATCCATATGTAATAATTCCAATAATAAACTATAGTTTTCGGAAAGCGCCCTACCTCAAAACACAAATTCCATAACTCAAACGCGTCACAGAGTCCTTTCCGCCTCGACCCGAAATCAACAATCAAAATCCCGGCTACCAACACCTCAGCTCCAAACCGTTTTCTCAGCAACCACAACGACTCTAATCGCAATATATAATAACCGAGATTAACTCTCATAACAACAAATGCTACAACTCCTCAACGTATAATAGAGCAGTAACTAGAGGGCTTTCAGATCGAAACGCTTACCAAACCGAAGGAACGGCTGAACCGAAACAGCGGCGGTCTCCGAACCGATTCGGCGGCAGCCCCAGAAGCCATCCTAGGCGGCAACGGTGATCAGACTCAGGCGACTGAAATCAATATACAGTGATAGTAACGTTTCCGAAAACTCAGGTGAAACGAAACCCAATACTTAAAACCTTACCGGCAGGATTCTCCGGTGACGGCAGAAACAGCCAGAGGCTTCGGCGGTGGTCCCAAAAGTCACGGAACCACTCCCGGCTGCCAGGAACATAGAGGCGCAGCTCCCTTCTCCAGCGGCGACACCTGCGGCGGTGGCTGGTGCAGCAGCTCACAACGCAAGTAGCAGCGGCAGCCTGGTCCTCTTTCTTCCCTTCAGATCAGATCGGGCGGACCTCCGGCAGTGGTGGCGGCGGACCAGAGCAGCAGGACGGAGGGGATGATGACTGCTTAGATAGCAGTGACGGCACACGACAGAGCGCGACGGCAGCGGCGAGTGCCTCCCAGCGCGACGCCGACTCCACGTCCCTCTCATGGTCTCTCTCTCCCCTCTGGTCGCGACTCACGGCGGCGCGAAACGCGAAGGGCTGCAGCACAGGCGGTGATAGCGGGGCGCGACGCGACGGTGTGGCGCGGTGCTCTTCTTCCTCCTCGGCCAGACGACGGCGCGATGGCGGTGGTGAATCCCAGCGCGATGGCGGTGGTGAAGCCCAGCGCGCGGCGCAGTCTCTTCCCTGTGTTCTCTCCTCTGTGATGGCAAGGGCGGCGAGGCGCGGCAGGTTGGACAGCGGTAAAGGCCCGCCCTCCCCTCCTTCTCTCCCTCAGATCGCTCTTTCTTTCTTTCTTTCTTTCTTTTTTTGTTTCCTTCTTTCTTTCTCGAGGAACAGCGTGTGTGTGTTTAGCATAGGGGCTGCGCAGCTGCTGCTGAGTCTTGGGGGAGAGGGTAGCTGGATTAGGGTTTCGGTGGCTGAGTGTTGCTTTTGGTGAGGTGTGTGTAAATTAGGGTTAGGGGCAAATTAGTAATTTCACTTAAAAATAGGATAATATAGTAATTGAAATCCAATTTAAATCCAACACTAATTATATATAGAAAATACTATTTGCTCACCAATTTCACAAATTATTTTCAATAAAATATCTAAATCAAATAATTAGGAGTAATATAATTAAATCCCTTATTTTCCAAAGTAGCAGTATTAATATTGAAAATATTACTTATTTAATTCAAATCATATAGAAATCCTTATTATTTCACAACTACCAACTTTATACTCTGAATATAGAAAATAATCCAATAATTGTGAAATTGGATAATAATCATAACTTATCTCAAATCCCATAAGTCAAAACTTGCCTTAATTATCCTTAATAAAATAATCTCTGAAATTAAGGCTATAAATAACTATATGATTTGAGACTTGATCATAAGAAGACTTTTCAAAAGTTCCGGGTCTTACACAATTCATTAAGAGAGTGAATGAATTTCCGGGTTCGACTCCTGGATGCAGAAAATTTTTTGAAAATTAATCTTTTTTAAATTTTACTAAATTTAACGTCAAGGCAAAAATTTAACATTAAGGCATCACACAACAACTAAGTTAATAAATTATTATTTCTAAGCTAAGAACACAATAACTTTAATGTCCGCAATAGTATAAAACTTTGGTCAATTCATTAAGAGAGTGAATGAATTTCCGAGTTCGACTCCTGGCTGCGGAAATTTTTTTGAATATTAATCTTTTTTAAATATTACTAAATTTAACGTCAAGGCAAAAATTTAACGTTAAGGCATCACACAACAACTAAGTTGATAAATTATTATTTGTAAGCTAAGAACACAACAACTTTAATGTTCGCAGTAGTATAAAACTTTGGTCAATTCATTTAGAGAGTGAATGAATTTCCGGGTTTGACTCCTGGTTGCGAAAAATATTTTGAATGTAAATCTATTATAAATTTTACTAAATTGAACGTTAAGGCATCAAACAAAAACTAAGTTAATAAATTATTATTTGTAAGTTAAGTACACAACAACTTTAATGTCCGCAGTAGTATAAAACTTTGGTCAATTCAATAAGAGAGTGAATGAATTTTCGGGTTCGACTCTTGGCTGCAGAAAATTTTTTGAAAATTAATCTTTTTTAAATTTTACTAAATATAACGTCAAGGTAAAATTTTAACGTTAAGGCATCACACAACAACTAAGTTAATAAATTATTATTTGTAAGCTAAGAACACAACAACTTTAATGTTCGCAGGAGTATAAAACTTTGGTCAATTCATTAAGAGAGTGAATGATTTTCCGGGTTCGACTCCTGGATGCGGAAAATTTTTTGAAAATTAATCTTTTTTAAATTTTACTAAATTTAACGTCAAGGCAAAAATTTAACGTTAAGGCATCACACAACAACTAAGTTAATAAATTATAATTTCTAGGCTACGAACACAACAACTTTACTGTCCGCAATAGTATAAAACTTAAGTCAATTCATTAAGAGAATGAATGAATTTCCGGGTTCGACTCCAGGCTGCGGAAATATTTTTGAATATTAATCTTTTTTAAATATTACTAAATTTAACGTCAAGGCAAAAATTTAACGTTAAGCCATCACACAACCACTAAGTTAATAAATTATTATTTGTAAGCTAAGTACACAACAACTTTAATGTCCGCGGTAGTATAAAACTTTGGTCAATTCATTAAGAGAGTGAATGAATTTTCGGGTTCGACTCTTGGCTGCGGAAAATTTTTTGAAAATTAATCTTTTTTAAATTTTACTAAATTTAACGTCAAGGCAAAAATTTAACGTTAAGCCATCACACAACAACTAAGTTAATAAATTATTACTTGTAAGTTAAGTACACAACAACTTTAATGTCCGCAGTAGTATAAAACTTTGGTCAATTCATTAAGAGAGTGAATTAATTTTCGGGTTCGACTCCTGGTTGCGGAAAATATTTTGAATGTTAATCTGTTATAAATTTTACTAAATTTAACGTTAAGGCATCAGACAAAAACTAAGTTAATAAATTAATATTTGTAAGTTAAGTACACAACAACTTTAATGTCCGCAGTAGTATAAAACTTTGGTCAATTCATTAAGAGAGTGAATGAATTTTCGGTTTCGACTCCTGGCTGCGGAAAATTTTTTGAAAATTAATCTTTTTTAAATTTTACTAAATTTAACGTCAAGGCAAAAATTTAACGTTATTGCATCACAGAACAACTAAGTTAATAAATTATTATTTGTAAGTTAAGTACACAACAACTTTAATGTCCGCAGTAGTATAAAACTTTGGTCAATTCTTTAAGAGAGTGAATGAATTTCCGGGTTCGACTCCTTAAGGCATCAAACAAAAACTAAGTTAATAAATTATTATTTGTAAGTTAAGTATACAACAACTTTAATGTTCGCGGTAGTATAAAACTTTGGTCAATTCATTAAGAGAGTGAATGAATTTCTGGGTTCGACTCCTAGCTGCGAAAAATTTTTTGAAAATTAACCTTTTTTAAATTTTACTAAATTTAACGTCAAGACAAAAATTTAACGTTAAGGCATCACACAACAACTAAGTTAATAATGTATTATTTGTAAGCTAAGAACACAACAACTTTAATGTCCGCAGTAGTATAAAACTTTGGTCAATTCATTAAGAAAGTGAATGAATTTCCGGGTTCGACTCCTGGTTGCAGGAAATTTTTTGAAAATTAATCTTTTTTAAATTTTACTAAATTTAACGTTAAGGCATCACACAATAACTAAGTTAATAAATTATTATTTGTAAGCTAAGAACACAACAACTTTAACGTCCGCAGTAGTATAAAACTTTGGTCAATTCATTAAGAGAGCGAATGAATTTCCGGGTTTGAATCCTGGCTGTAGAAAATTTTTTGAATATTAATCTTTTTTAAATATTACTAAATTTAACATCAAGGCAAAAATTTAACGTTAAGCCATCACACAACAACTAAGTTAAAAAATTATTATTTGTAAGTTAAGTACACAACAACTTTAATGTCCGCAGTAGTATAAAACTTTGGTCAATTCATTAAGAGAGTGAATGAATTTTCGGGTATGACTCCTGGCTGCGAAAAATTTTTGAATATCAATCTTTTATAAATTTTACTAAAATGTCCGCAGTAGTATAAAACTTTGGTCAATTCAATACGAGAGTGAATGAATTTCCAGGTTCGACTCCTGGCTGCGGAAAATTGTTTGAAAATTAATCTTTTTTAAATTTTACTAAATTTAACGTCAAGGCAAAAATTTAACGTTAAGGCATCACACAACAACTAAGTTAATAAATTATTATTTGTAAGCTAAGTACACAACAACTTTAATGTCCGCAGTAGTATAAAACTTTGGTCAATTCATTAAGAGAGCGAATGAATTTCCGGGTTTAACTCCTGGCTGCGGAAAATTCTTGAATATTAATCTTTTATAAATTTTACTAAAATGTCCGCAGTAGTATAAAACTTTGGTCAATTCTTTAAGAGAGTGAATGAATTTCCAGGTTCGGCTCCTGGTTGCAGAAAATCTTTTGAATGTTAATCTTTTATAAATTTTACTAAATTTAACGTTAAGGCATCAGACAAGAACTAAGTTAATAAATTATTATTTGTAAGTTAAGTACACAACAACTTTAATATCCGCAGTAGTGTAACACCCTACCATACAGAGACTTATGCTTAAGTTATAATTCAGAGATGGCAAGGTATTACGACCTCTAAAACCAAATTTAGTACGTATAGTAGTATGAATAATTGATTATAACTAGGAGCCTTTGTAGAAAAAGGGGTAAACAAAAACCGTAACTCGAACTCGCAACACTCCGATCGATAACGTAACGAGCAAAGGATAAGCTAGCGCAAGATCATATATATAAAGAGTGTTAAAAACGGGAATATCAAGACTCAAAGTCCGGTTGCGAAGATAACCGGTCCGAGCATAGTAATATATACATATAATAAAATAAGGAAACCCCAAAGGGACACAAATACAGAAACCTATTCTCCAAAACCTCCTATAAGAGGAGTCATCACAGTTTGTATTATGTAATGGAGATAAAAGTATATAAGCAAAACATATAAACCCAAAACAGAGTCCCGAGAACAAAGGATCTTCGCTAATCCAGAAGTCTCCAGCATGCCTCAACGAGAAGCCTCGCATCCTGCATCTGAAGACCATAAAATCCGCATGGGTGAGAACCAGAGGTCCTCAGTACGGTAACAGCTTCCACATATATAATACATAATAATAGAGGAAAGCCGAAGGCAATCCTAGAACTTCCTCCAGGTAATATCAAAGCTTATAAACAAGCTAAACCGTAAGTGGCATCTGACTAAAGATCCTTCAGTCTAACTAATACTTCCCTTTCCAATTCCTTCAGACCTCCCAACCACCAGCAGGAGTATAATATAGCAAACACAGTTATATCAGACAAGAGATTTACAATTAGGAATAGATAAGGCATTTAGGCAATTAGCAAGTAATATGCAGTCAAATAGGCAATCTCAAACAACTCATGTAGTATGCTTATGATGCATGCCTGTCCCTAGTGGCTGATAATATCATCTGTCGGTTATAGAGCCAACCCGACAAGTCCTGGTAGCTAACCATTGGACTGTCCCTCTGTCGCGCATCCCCAACTCGAGTTATACTCGTCATAAACTTGATCATAATCATGATCCATATCCATCACCCTCACTGGTGAATATTTATCCATCACCATCACTGGTGAATATTTACGGGGGCGAGCTCATCCGGGCCTTTCACAGTGCCCGGCCACACTTACGACATTGGGTTAACAGAGCTTCGAGTCTCAACCTGGAGCACGTGGTGGCTAGCCACTGCTACTACCCAGGGAAACCCTCATCTCCGATGGTAGAAGTGCAAACATTCACAATTCATTCAACAGCATATATGCATTTATACTTAGCCATAAACATGGCTCCGCCGTCACACGGCATAATCCAGCCATCCGGCTCACGGTTAAATCCATAACCAGCCAATTCATTAACAATTATGGCCCTTCGGCCCATGGCATAACAAGCACTTCCACCGCCATTCTCTGCATCTCACATAATCATCTTTGATCCTCAATGATCATCCATTTTTCCCTTGCTTCACTCGCAAGTTACCACATTCACTAGCCCTTTTTCTCATGCTAGGCATATCATAATGATTTAAGACATAAGTGGTGAGATCGGAGGCATAAAAGTATGAAATTTGGCTTTTAAAACTCAAAAATCAACTTTGGGATGAAAACAGGGCCACGCGTACGCGCACGCGTGGATGGCCTTAAAACTCATTGACGCGCAAGCGTCATACGCGCGAACGCGCGGATTGAAAATTAGCCAAATGACGCGCACGCGTCAGCCACGCATACGCGCAGATACATTTGTGCCCCAGGCACAAAACTGGCACAACTTTGGCACAACTCTCGGGAAAATGGCTGGGCATTGGGTGCAGCACATTCAGCACGCCCGCGCACATCACGCGCACGCGTGGATGGCGCTTTCTGGAAGAACAGCGCGTACGCGCCAAGTGCGCCTACGCGCGAGGGGTCATTCTGCTAATAATTTTCTAAGTTAAAAGCTGCAGAATTCACAGATTCAAACCCCAATCTTCCGACGGACATAACGTTCTCATTTTAAATCGTTTTTCACACGTTCTTCGAACGGCATGGACATCCCGGATCCAATTTCATTTCTAAACAGATTTGGCACAAATCAGAGATCCGTAGTCCAAGTTATGTCCCGTCAAAGTAAGCCCCAAAACCATGTTTTCATACAAAACCACAAAGTGCCATTTTCAAAACAAGCCACTTTCAACTCTTTTCAAAATCAATCAAAACATGCCAATTTCATCCCTTTTCTTTGAAATCAATCAAAATGTACCAAAATCAACATCAAGCCATCCTCAACTCACACATTGACATTTTACCAAAATTCCCAAAACTATCTCCAACCATTTTAACACTTCTCAATCAATGGCTAAAGGACAACACAATCTCATGTCATACATCCTTCTCATCCCAATTTCCAATAATATCAATTTTCAAATCAACCATCATTATACATTATCAACATTATACTCACCATCAACATGGTACCACCCATCAATTCAACCTCAATCATCCATCAAGCATATATCACAACATGCATTTCTCATATATCACACAATCAAGGCATCAATATTCATAATCACATATATGAACACATCATATATCTCAACCATTCAACAACATCAACAATTCAATGCCTATCTTAGGGTCTCTAGCCTAATTATTTCCTACCACATTACATATTAGATACGGGAAACCGAAACCATACCTTAGCCGATTTTCCAAGCTCAACCGAAGCACTTCCAAACCACTTGTCCACAAGCTCTCAAGGTCTCAACACCTCCAAGAACAGATTTTGTCACACAAAACCCTCTCCCAAGCTTTCCAAAATCACCAATCAAGCTCCAATATTCACATATACACAACCTAAGCCACAATCATCATACCCATA